>NC_084864.1:6357974-6993771 GCF_951802175.1 Populus nigra | reverse complement strand
ATATGACATTTCTAAATTTTTCACAACTTCTGGAAAGTGTTTTCCGCCCAAAGTTTCCAAGAAAACACTTTCCTGGAAATCAAGCCAAATTTTCCTTTAACTGGAAAGTGTTTTCCATTTACCAACTCTCCTAATAGCAAACAAACACAGTAAAGTTTGGAAAGTGGTTTCCCAGAAACCACTTTCCGGGAAACAAACATAGCCTAAGAGTAGAAAATGAAAAGCATAAATAAGAGATTAATATAACATGAAAGAAAACTTGAATATTACAAAGAGAGAAAAGAAGAAAATGATCTTGATCTGAAAACCAAGATGCCTAAATGAATGGCAAATACCTCCTTTTATAGGCCAAAAAGAACTATTCATTTGGTAATTAACTATTGAATTAGTGGCTGTCACGACCAAAAGATTGATGTCTTATCCCAAGTGCAGGAGTGTCAAAGTAATAAATAACCCGGAAAGACCGGGGTCGAACCACAGAGAGGTTAATTGTATAAATTATAAATAACAATACAACAACAACAACAACAACAACAATAATAGTAATAATAGTAATAATAATAATAATAATAATACTCAGTACGTGGCGTTGTTATACCTGAGAATGATCTAAAAGATCGGGTCACAGGTTTCCAGCCTATATACTGATTTTATGAAAAGATCAAAGAGATATATTATATAATATAAACAGATTTCTGATGCGAATGAACAAGGCAAGACCAACAATGTCAGGATCCTTGATCAAACACAGAGCATACTTAACGTACATAACATATAACAAGAATGTAAATAATAATAATAATAGTAGTAGTAGTAGTAGTAATAAAAAGAAGAAGAGGAAGAAATTAATGTGAACTTTGAGATGGAAGATTAATGTAAGGATTAAACAATGATAAAAACAAATGTCAAGGTTAGAGGATTCACTAATGGTATTTCAAATAAATATAATATAAACTCTTTTTATTACTCAACTAGAAACCACACACAAAGGAGGTTCTAATCGGATGATTTATCATTAATGGCTCATTATAAAGTATTAACATGATCATATTAATTATCTTGTCTAAGTAACACCATACTTATAAATATCATCAGGCATTCATGTTGCTAGCTTATGTTAACAACAAATCAAGTTCCTATCATAACAACGATGTCGGCCGAAAACTATGAAGGATCAAGCATTCGATGTACCAAGTGTTATACAACATAAATCTAGATTAACCATTTAACAAGCAAGGTATTAAGAATTAGTAAGATAAAAAGATAAGACATGCTAATAACAATTTATCTTGGATATAAACATTAAAGTCCATGTTGAGTTTATATTATACCTTATTCTAACACCATTAGTAAAACCTTTTCACCTTGATATAATTAACTTAGCTAAACATAATGAAGAAGAAAAACATAAATAAACAAGATAAGAACATGATTATGATATAAGTTAACTAAGTACATGAAAGGAAATGAAAAAGCATAAACAAGAGATTAATATAACATGAAAGAAAACTTGAACATTACAAAGATATAAAGAGAGAAAGCAAGAAGATGATTTTGATCTGAAAAATAATATGACTAAATACATGGCAAATGCCTCCTTTTATAGGCTAAGATTCAGAACTATTGATTGGTAGGCAACCATTGATTTGGTGGCTGGTTTTTGACATTGTTGGCTGCTGGTTCTTGATATTGTTGGCAGATTTTTGATATTGTTGGCTGCTGGTTCTTGATATTGTTGGCAGATTTTTGATATTGTTGGCTGGCCAAAACGTCATTGCTAACATCAGAATTTGAGCCCTTTGTTTCATGAAATCTATGGGAAATTGTCTCAGCTTTCCAGCAAAAAAAACCAGAGCTCATTTGGACTTCTAGAACTCAAGATATGAGCTGAAAACCGAACAGTGTTTGAGTTGCAGGACAGGTTCCGACTTCTCCGTTGTTGCTAAGATTTGAACTTGAAAACGGCAGAATTGAGTCTTGGACCCTTCATGAAAGTTTTAGGTCTATGTCTTATCTTTCCATCCATATAAAGTGGACCTAAATCCGACTTCTACAACTCCAGTTATGATCAAATAACCGAATGGTGTCCCAGTTTGGAATTGAACCAGCATCTCTTCTCCTAGCCTAGTCCTCCTTTTGTCTCTTCACTTTCAATAGTTAATCACATCAATCAATCCTTTGAATTGTGAGATATACCTGCATTCAAAACAAGCATTTACCATAAATTAAAGATATATTATATTATTAGACTTGTTATTATAAAACATGCTTTAGTTAGGGAATTTAACGATACTTTAGTGCAATACGATGATATAAAGCCTTAATGAGAATGCACTTTTAAGTACTAATCACACCCCCCAACCAGCTTATTACTAGTCCCTAGTAATCAAAGCGTTAAAATACAAAAACAATTTGCAAGTTCCACAAAGCAAGGTATTCATCATTTAACTTCCATTAATCTATCCAAATAAACAAACTCTCGTTAAATTTATATATCTGCTTCATACTTCTTAAACAAGATATTATAAACCTTCCTTTTGTGCTCAGTAAATCAAAACATAGCTATGGAGCTTTTCATGGAAGAAAACAAAATTTTGTTCCAATGTTTAAGGTTAACTTCCTTAGGTTGGGATTATTATCTTTTTTTTTTTTTTTTTTTTTGAAAGCAAGAATTTATAATACAATGTATCTTGAACCCATGTAACGAGCTTTTAGCTAATGACTCCCAGACCAGTTGGTCTTAGGGCATCAGGTGTTGAGACACCCCTACGAGCTTAGTAACTCGGGTTGCAGATACTAACACGTAGATAGTGCAATGTTTGATTCCCTTAAGCTTTTCTCCTTAACCCATGTAACAAGCACTGGGCCAATAGCTCCCAAGTCAATTGACTTTAGGGTACTAGGTGTTAAAACACCCCTTCGGGCTTAATTGCTTAAGTCAAGGAGGCTACGAAACCAAACTTATCTACTTTTATTTATTTGTTTGTTTTTTTTTTTGTTTGTTTGTTTTTTTTTTTTGTTTTTTTTTTCATATTATATATTATCCCTTTCCCTTAGTTGTTACCTTTAACAAAAGAACATAAATAATGTAATAATCCAATATGCAACCCACAATCATATGTTAAAGTGTGTGTGTGAAAATGAAGGTTTAAGAATACTTGTTAAATGAGTATATGAGCAGAATTAAGTGATAACAATGCGAGAGTTTGTAAATCTGAATATTTCAAGAAGTAGTATAATAGACCTTGTTAAGAATGTTTACTAAGATGCGTCTCAAGAGTCACTAAAGTTCATCCTTTACTCTGCCATCCTAGTAACAACAGGTTTGCAAATGGTTGTAACAATAGAAAACATAGTTATTTAATTTTTTTTTTTAATATCAACTACTACCCTCTTCCCCCAACCAAAACGAGACATTGTCCTCAATGTTTTAAGGTAGAAAGATAGAGTATAGAAGACATCACCTGAAACAGCGACTACTGACAAACCTGAAACACACTTAAACAAATATAATAAACAACAAAACACAAACATTATACCATTAATAAAACCAAAGACACAAGTTGTCACAAACTAAGGCTCAAATCCAATCTAAGCTTTTTACGGCGTTCCGTGATTGACCAATTAAGTCGACTCATAGAGGAATCAACTACAGGGATGAAAGATTGAAGTTCATCAATCAATTGTTCAACAGTAGCAGCAGAGATGAGGATTTGTCGCGCTGAAAATGTTAGAAATTGTTGTTCCACAGCATGATCAAGAAAAGACAGTAAAGTATTATAAAAACCATTAACATTTAGCAAACCTATAGGTTTCTGGTGAATGTTCAGCTGAGCCCAAGATGAAATATGAAATATCTCTTCTAAAGTTCCCAGACCACCTGGTAAAGCAATAAAGGCGTCAGCATGGTTAAACATTACAGATAATCGTTCAGACATTGTGGAGACCTGTAGTTCCTCTCCGACTGTTTTTCCAATGATGTCCCCTTCAGCTAAAGCTTTGGGGATGACCCCCAAAACTTGACTGCCTCCTAAAAATGCAGCTATTGAAACACTCCCCATTAACCCAAGGCTGCCTCCCCCATATACTAAATGAATCTTTCTCTCAGCTAGTACCCGACCAAGATGATTTGCTGATTCTAAAAACTCTTTTTCTTTCCCAGGACTGGATCCACAAAAAACACAAATATTTTTTATTGGAGGAACAGAGGAACTGGCCATTTCTACACACTTCTATATCTATTAAATGAATGGGTAGAGTAGAAATGATGGGAAGGAAGAGAAGATTTTATAGATGAGAAATTGAAAATGCAATCATACCACCTATATGTAGGCTAGCTGGAGTCTTACTCTCTCTCTCTCTCTCTTTGTTTTTTTTTTCTTTTTTTTTTTTGAAAAAGCATGTGTATGTACAAACAGCTGTGATTGTGGCTCACATCTTCCCTTGGTTTTACGTCCAAGAACGGCTTAAACGCCCTCTATGGGTCGGGGATAGGCTTCCCATCCAGTTTTCTTAAAAACTGACAAACAGGGTCTTTTTTAGTCAGATTCCCAAGACTAAGTCGATCATGTTCTTTATGAAAATGAGGCCATAAATCATGAATTGCACGATGCACATCTCCACTAGGATGCGTCTCAAGAGTTAATAGAAGATTATCTAAAGACTCCTTACTCAGGCCATCCTTAATGAATTGTATTTTATCTTCACGGTTTATAGATACCATTCCTAAAGAACGACATTTTGCATTACAAGTCCATCTGGCACATCGGTGACAGACTTTCAGTCGTTTTGCACGACGTTTCTTTGCAAAAGTGCTTTTACCTGTTCCAGGCATGTATGAAATAAAAGTATTGGAAGACTCACCTAATAATCGGACCTTTGCTTCAATCAACCAACGAATATCTTCAGGAATTCCATGGTTCATTAACAACCTCAATCTTTCACACCTAGCACGGTAAATTTTTGTGATCGCATTCTGAGGTAGGGCAGGAAAATACTTTTTCAATTTTTCAAGAGTGGTGTCCATTTTTCAAAAGAGAAGTGGAGGAGAGATGCAAAGAAAAGAGAAGGAATAAGAAATTGAACAAATATATACACAGATATCAGTTATCATGGGAAACTGAAAGAACCGACTTAAGAGTCACGGAGTACCGTTATCCGCCATTTGACCGGGGTTGGAGAAAGACTAGCAAAACAAGAGTCACACAAAAAAGAAACACAAAAACAATGTGAGAAAAACAATATAATCAACCTTTATATACAGCATCATTCAAACCAATGGATTCAATTTCACTAGGAAAATTATCAAAGTAAGCTTTCAAACGATGTCCATTTACCTTAAAAACATTGCCATTCTTTGGATTCTCAATATCAAAGGCCCCATAAGGATACACATGTTTCACAATAAATGGACCGCTCCATCTTGATCTTAGCTTTCCAGGAAATAAATGGAGTCGAGAATTATAAAGCAAAACTTTTTGACCAACATCAAATGTTTTTCTCAAGATTCTCTTATCATGAAACTCTTTGATTCTTGCTTTATGAATTTTTGAATTTTCATATGCATCATTTCTTATTTCCTCAAGCTCATTTATTTGCAACTTACGCAGATGGCTAGCATCATCCAGGTTTGAATTGAAAGCTTTAATAGCCCAATAAGCTTTGTGTTCAAGTTCCACAGGCAAATGACAAGGTTTTCCATAAACCAACCTATAAGGTGATATACCTAATGATGTTTTAAAAGCAGTGCGATAAGCCCAAAGTGCATCATTAAGTCTTAAAGACCAGTCCTTCCGATTAGGGTTCACTGTTTTTTCCAATATTTGTTTGATCTCCCTATTAGCAAGTTCTACTTGTCCATTTGTCTGAGGGTGATAAGGAGTGGCAACTTTATGTGTGATTCCATATTTCTTCATTAAAGACTCAAATGGCTTGTTACAGAAATGTGTTCCACCATCACTTATCATGACCCGAGGGATTCCAAATCGACTCAAAATATTTTCTTTAAAAAACTTGATCACTGTTTTATGATCATTGTTACGACTTGGAATTGCCTCTATCCATTTTGAAACATAGTCTACTGCGACTAATATGTACACAAAACCAAATGATGGAGGAAATGGACCCATAAAATCTATACCCCAACAGTCAAAGATTTCAATAACAAGAATAGTATTTAAAGGCATCATGTGACGTCTTGAAATAGATCCTAGCTTTTGACAATTTTCACAAGTTTTGCAGAATGCATGCGTGTCTTTGAACATGGTGGGCCAATAAAATCCACATTGTAAGATTTTTGCAGTTGTCTTTCTTGATGAGAAATGACCCCCACATGCCTCAGAATGACAAAATTTAATGACACTACTTACCTCATTGTCGGGAATGCATCTTCGAAATATTTGATCAGGACAATATTTGAACAAGTAAGGGTCATCCCAATAAAAGTTCTTCACTTCGTTCAAGAACTTTCTTTTGTCTTGGGTACTCCAATGAGCTGGCAAATGTCCTGAAACAAGAAAATTAACTATATTAGCAAACCAAGGCATCGTAGAGACAGAAAGTAAAGATTCATCCGGAAAGTAGTCATTGATTGGTGTGATGTCAGATCTCGAATCAGTTGTCAATCTTGACAAATGATCCGCGACAACATTTTCGGTGCCTTTCTTATCCTTGATTGTGATATCGAATTCTTGAAGTAACAAAATCCACCGCACCAATCTAGCCTTAGAATCCTTCTTAGAAAGAAGATATTTCAACGCTGCATGATCGCTAAAAACAATAACAGGTGAGCCAACAAGATAAGATCTGAATTTTTCACATGCAAATACTACTGCAAGTAATTCCTTTTCAGTGGTGGTGTAATTCATTTGAGCACTATTTAAAGTTTTACTTGCATAGTAAATCACATAGGGTTTCTTATCTTTTCTTTGTCCTAAAACAGCACCCACGGCATAATCACTAGCATCACACATTATTTCAAAAGGTAATGACCAATCAGGAGGTTGAATGACAGGAGCAGAAGTAAGCAAGTTTTTAAGTTTAACAAAGGCTTCTTCACAATGTTCAGTCCATTCAAAAACATTATCCTTTGTTAGAAGGTTACACAATGGCTTAGATATTACACTAAAATCTTTGATGAACCTTCTATAAAAACCAGCATGTCCTAAGAATGATCTAACGTTTTTAACAGATTTTGGTGTTGGCAAGTTAGCAATTAACTCGATTTTAGATTTGTCAACCTCAATTCCTATTGATGAAACAATATGACCAAGTACAATGCCGTTTGTTACCATAAAATGACATTTTTCCCAATTTAGCACAAGATTCTTCTCTTCACACCTGTTCAAAACCTTTTCCAAGTTAGTTAAACAATCATCAAATGAATCACCAAAAACAGAAAAATCATCCATAAAAATCTCAAGAAAACGTTCAACCATATCACTGAATATGCTAAGCATGCATCTTTGAAACGTGGCTGGTGCATTACATAATCCAAAAGGCATCCTTCGGTATGCAAATGTACCAAATGGACATGTGAAAGTAGTTTTCTCTTGATCTTCAAATGCAATTTCAATTTGGTTGTAACCCGAATAGCCATCTAGAAAACAATAAAATTCATGACCTGCAACTCTTTCTAGAATTTGATCCATGAAAGGTAAAGGAAAATGATCTTTTCTAGTCATTGAATTAAGTTTTCTATAGTCAATGCACATGCGCCAACCAGTAATAGTCCTAGTTGGAATTAACTCATTCTTCTCATTTGTTATCACAGTAACTCCAGACTTTTTAGGTACAACTTGGGTAGGACTTACCCATTTGCTGTCAGAAATAGGATAAATGATTCCATTATCTAGAAGCTTAATGACTTCATTCCTCACTACTTCTTTCATATTAGGATTAAGCCTTCGTTGCATTTCTCTAGAGGGTTTAGCATTTTCCTCCAAATAAATCTTGTGTGTGCAAATCAAAGGACTAATTCCTTTTATGTCAGCTATGGTCCATCCTAATGCATTTTTGTGCATTTTCAGAGTTTGTAATAACTTACCTTCTTGATGAACATTAAGTTTGGAAGAAATTATTACCGGAAAAGTTTCATTTTCTCCCAAAAATGAGTATTTGAGATTACATGGCAATGGCTTCAAATCGGGTTTTGGTGGTTGAACACTTGAAGATATGGACTCAATTGATCGTGGTGGCAATTCCTCAATTTTTGGTCTCCAACTATTTGCCTTTGATTCTTCCTGAAAATAAACCATTTGCAAATCATCAGATTCATTAAACTCAGTTTCACTGGAAGTGTTTTCAAATTGATCACAAATTAATTTTTCAATAAAATCTACTTCCTGTAAATCATTATCATCTCCAGGTTGCTTGCAAATGTTAAAAACATTCATCTCCAATGTCATGTTTCCAAAAGATAACTTCATCACTCCATTCCTACAATTAATCAATGCATTAGAAGTTGCAAGAAATGGACGTCCTAAAATAACAGGAATTGAATTGCATGCTTCAACAGGTTGTGTATCCAAGACAATAAAATCCACAGGAAAGATGAATTTATCAACTTGTACTAACACATCTTCAACTATTCCTCTAGGCACTTTTACAGATCTATCAGCAAGTAAAAGAGTTACAGAAGTAGGTTTTAACTCACCTAGATTGAGACTTTGAAAAACCGAATATGGAAGTAAATTCACACTAGCTCCAAGATCAAGTAAAGCTCTATCAATTTTATGTTCTCCAATAAAGCAAGAAATTGTAGGACAACCAGGGTCTTTATATTTCAAAGCATTATCATTCTGAAGAATGGCACTTACTTGTTCGGCTAAAAAGGCTTTCTTTTTCACATTCAGTTTTCTCTTCACAGTGCACAGATCTTTCAAAAATTTAGCATAAGACGGTACCTGTTTAATAGCATCTAACAAAGGTATATTGATCCTTACCTGTTTGAAAGTTTCAAAGATTTCAGATTTGTGATTGACTTTCCTTTGTTTGGTCATGGCATGAGGAAATGGAAGTGCTGGTGGGGAATCAGTCTCCTCCTTGCAGTGTTCAGGTTCAACCCTTTCCTTACCCTCAGAGACTAACTCATCTTCTTTCTCACAAGGTTCAAGAACGGGTTTTTCAATAACCTTACCACTGCGGAGAGTAGTGACTGATTTGACTTGATCCATATGTTGGCTTCCAGAACCACTTGCACTTGAATTGTATTGCCCTTTGGGATTTTGCTGGGGTTGAGATGGAAACTTACCTTTCTCCTGAAAACTAAGAGCAGATGTGAACTTTGCAAGAGTATCTTTTAGATCTGCCATGGTTTGAGCATTTTGAGTGTTGATTGTCTCTTGCTTTTCAATGAATGCATGCAGTGTTTCCTCAAGATTTCTTCTAAGAGGGGGAATATAAGGAGGTGCATATCCATGAGAATTTTGAAAATTATGTTGTGCTTGAAATGGTGGCTGTGAAGTTTGTGCATTATTGTTACCACTCTTCCAACTGAAATTTGGGTGATTTCTCCAACCAGGGTTGTACGTTTGTGAGTATGGGTTATGACTTGGCCTTTGGAAACTATTTAAAGCATTGGCTTGTTCATGGAGACATTCCTTAAAAGAAGGCAAAGTTGGACAATCATTGGTTGAGTGTTCATTAGTTTCACAAATTTGACACACAATTTCTTGAACAGATTTTATTTGACCACTCTTTTTTAATTCTAGTGCCTCAACTTTTCTAGCTAAAGATGCAAATTTGGCTTGGAGGTCATGATCTTCCCTAAGGTTGTACATGCCTCCATTAGATGTATGAGGTTGAGTTTTACCTGGTGCCTCACACGTACCTGTGGTGTCCCAATTTTGAGCATTTTCAGCTAGCAAGTCTAGGTACTCCATTGCTTCATCAGGGTCTTTATCTTCAAAAGTTCCATTGCACATCAATTCCACCATTTGCCTATCTTTAGGTGTTAACCCTTCATAAAATTGTGAGACCAATCTCCATGTTTCAAAACCATGATGAGGACAGGTATTAAGCAAGTCTTTATATCTATCCCAACACTTGTAAAATGTTTCTCCTGGTTTTTGAGTGAAAGTGGTGATTTGTCTTTTGAAAGAGTTTGTTCTGTGAGACGGAAAAAACTTCTTTAAAAATTGTTGTTGCATTTCATCCAAGCACGAATGAATCCTGACCTAATATTTTGTAGCCATGTTTTAGCTTTATCTTTTAATGAAAAAGGAAAAAGCTTTAATCTGATGGTGTTCATGCTACAATTTAAGTCATTATAGGTGTTACAAACTTCTTCAAATTCTCTTAAATGCAAATATGGATTTTCTAATTCTAAGCCATGAAAAGTGGGTAAAAGTTGAATAATACCTGGCTTAAAATTAAAATGAGAAGCATCAGGAGGAAAAACTATACATGATGGTGCACTTGTTCTTGTTGGATTCATGTGATCTCTAAGTGTTCTCACATGATTATTCTCATTATTCTCATTATGAATTGACTGGTTATCTTCTTCGGCCATGTTTTCTAAAGAAATTGAGGATTTCCTAGAAAGTCTACCACTTAATGTACGTGTCCAAACTCTCATGCAAGTGCAAAAGAAAAGAAAAAGAAAAGGAACAAAATTAGAAAAACAAATAAAAGTAAAAAAACAAAAGAAATATAAAAGAAATATAAAATTTATACAATACTTACCTCCCCGGCAACGGCGCCAAAAACTTGTCACGACCAAAAGATTGATGTCTTATCCCAAGTGCAGGAGTGTCAAAGTAATAAATAACCCGGAAAGACCGGGGTCGAACCACAGAGAGGTTAATTGTATAAATTATAAATAACAATACAACAACAACAACAACAACAACAATAATAGTAATAATAGTAATAATAATAATAATAATAATACTCAGTACGTGGCGTTGTTATACCTGAGAATGATCTAAAAGATCGGGTCACAGGTTTCCAGCCTATATACTGATTTTATGAAAAGATCAAAGAGATATATTATATAATATAAACAGATTTCTGATGCGAATGAACAAGGCAAGACCAACAATGTCAGGATCCTTGATCAAACACAGAGCATACTTAACGTACATAACATATAACAAGAATGTAAATAATAATAATAATAGTAGTAGTAGTAGTAGTAATAAAAAGAAGAAGAGGAAGAAATTAATGTGAACTTTGAGATGGAAGATTAATGTAAGGATTAAACAATGATAAAAACAAATGTCAAGGTTAGAGGATTCACTAATGGTATTTCAAATAAATATAATATAAACTCTTTTTATTACTCAACTAGAAACCACACACAAAGGAGGTTCTAATCGGATGATTTATCATTAATGGCTCATTATAAAGTATTAACATGATCATATTAATTATCTTGTCTAAGTAACACCATACTTATAAATATCATCAGGCATTCATGTTGCTAGCTTATGTTAACAACAAATCAAGTTCCTATCATAACAACGATGTCGGCCGAAAACTATGAAGGATCAAGCATTCGATGTACCAAGTGTTATACAACATAAATCTAGATTAACCATTTAACAAGCAAGGTATTAAGAATTAGTAAGATAAAAAGATAAGACATGCTAATAACAATTTATCTTGGATATAAACATTAAAGTCCATGTTGAGTTTATATTATACCTTATTCTAACACCATTAGTAAAACCTTTTCACCTTGACATAATTAACTTAGCTAAACATAATGAAGAAGAAAAACATAAATAAACAAGATAAGAACATGATTATGATATAAGTTAACTAAGTACATGAAAGGAAATGAAAAAGCATAAACAAGAGATTAATATAACATGAAAGAAAACTTGAACATTACAAAGATATAAAGAGAGAAAGCAAGAAGATGATTTTGATCTGAAAAATAATATGACTAAATACATGGCAAATGCCTCCTTTTATAGGCTAAGATTCAGAACTATTGATTGGTAGGCAACCATTGATTTGGTGGCTGGTTTTTGACATTGTTGGCTGCTGGTTCTTGATATTGTTGGCAGATTTTTGATATTGTTGGCTGCTGGTTCTTGATATTGTTGGCAGATTTTTGATATTGTTGGCTGGCCAAAACGTCATTGCTAACATCAGAATTTGAGCCCTTTGTTTCATGAAATCTATGGGAAATTGTCTCAGCTTTCCAGCAAAAAAAACCAGAGCTCATTTGGACTTCTAGAACTCAAGATATGAGCTGAAAACCGAACAGTGTTTGAGTTGCAGGACAGGTTCCGACTTCTCCGTTGTTGCTAAGATTTGAACTTGAAAACGGCAGAATTGAGTCTTGGACCCTTCATGAAAGTTTTAGGTCTATGTCTTATCTTTCCATCCATATAAAGTGGACCTAAATCCGACTTCTACAACTCCAGTTATGATCAAATAACCGAATGGTGTCCCAGTTTGGAATTGAACCAGCATCTCTTCTCCTAGCCTAGTCCTCCTTTTGTCTCTTCACTTTCAATAGTTAATCACATCAATCAATCCTTTGAATTGTGAGATATACCTGCATTCAAAACAAGCATTTACCATAAATTAAAGATATATTATATTATTAGACTTGTTATTATAAAACATGCTTTAGTTAGGGAATTTAACGATACTTTAGTGCAATACGATGATATAAAGCCTTAATGAGAATGCACTTTTAAGTACTAATCAGTGGCCACTTAATGACTTAGTGGACTTGGTGGTTTAGGTATGGATTTATCTTCTGGATGAAATGACAGTTCTACAATCAAAATTTGGCAACATGGTATTCATGAACGTTATAGGAATATGTCTCAACTTTCCACCAAAAGAAGAATGAACTCATTTGGACTTCTAGAACTCGAGTTATGGACTGAACACTAAACAATATCTGGGATGTAGGACGATTCGAACTTCTCTTTTGTTGCTAAGATGTGAACTTCAAAATAGAAGAATTGAGTGTTGGACTCCTCATGGATGTTTTAGGCATATATCTTAGCTTTCTATCCATATAAACCAAACTGAAATCCAAGATCCACAGCTCCAGATATGACCCAATGACTTAATAGTATTCCACTTTGAATTGAACCAACATCTCTTCTCTAAGCCAAGCCCTTCCTTTGTCCTTTTATTTTGAATAGTTTTAATCACATCAATCAGTCCTTTGAATTGTAAGATTTGCCTACATTTAAAATAAGCATTTACCATAAATTAAAGTTATCTTATACTATCAAACTTGTTATTATAAAACATGTTTAAGTTAGGGAATTTAATATGATGATATAAAACCTTAATAACAATACACTTTTAAGTACTAATCAATGGACCATCATCATCTTAAAGGAAACCTGAAGGATTTGCAACTACATCCAGAACAAGCTTGGATAACAACTCCAACATGCGCAACAGTAGTCTGGCCAAGCAAAATTTCCATCAGCTAGCTTTAGAAATCATAGCAAACTAGCAGCATAAAGCAGCATCACAAACCAGAAGAAACCAAAGCTAAAATGAGCAAGTCACCACTGGGACAAGCTCCATTAAGCACCTTTCAACTGAGATAGCAGAAGGAAACTAGCAAAGCACATATCAACAATACCCAAACAAAGCAGTATATAAACCCAGCCAGCTGGAGGGTTTTTTTTATCAGAAGTAAGAAATTGTATAGATCAAAAATAAAAACATAGTTGGAGACTAGCGAGTCAAAGGTACAGGTATAAAAGGAATTGGCTCCCTTGGATAGCTAAGGGAACATACTCCCTGAAAACAAAGCTGGAGAACCTGTAATTCAGATAAATAGGCATATACAAGCATATGGAATAGACTCCCTAGAAAAAGGGAACGGGCTCCCTATATCAAAAGCAAGACAACCTTGTAGAACCAAAACCCGAAGACATCAGAGCAGCTCTGCACATGCAATATCTGCCTAGAAGCGACATAACACCACAACAAGACAAAGCCAAACAATAAGCCATAACATAGGATCCTCAAGAACAACAATAAGCCATAAGCAGAACCAAACAACAACTGCAGAACAACAATGCCAGAACAACAAGCCAAACAACCAGAACTAAACCCAACCATACCATACCAAAAACCACAGCATTGGATCCTCAAGAACCACTTACAGCACCAGAGAAAACAAACTAACAATAGACAAGAAGCAGCAACAGGTATCGACTGCAATCAACAACAGCAATCTAGGGTAGGTGGTTGATCAACTATCTTTAGACGAGATTTACCTGGTCGCTTACCCATAGATATACCAAGTCCAATATCATGCAAAGCTAGAGGGAGCAAGCCTTTGCTCCAAGTTATAAAACCTCGACTGTTTTTGGCAAAGGGAGGTTCAAAAGGTACATTCCCAGATTTCCCATTCCCAGTTGAATCAGACCCAAAAGAATCATCAAGGATTGTTATAACATTACTGGCCAATTCATGCTGGGAAGATGTTTCATGCTGAGGAAGGAGCTTTGCCTTTTTTTCCCCTACGAACAGCTTTTTGACTCCTAATTACCACCCTTTCAACATTGGGACAAGCATCCCCTGAGGGCTGGCTAATAACAGGGTTCACTGCAGCAGCTTCGTCAGAAGAACTAGAGGGAGACACATGTGCTCTCTTTACCATCCTAGAAGTGGGAGAATCCTCAACTCCAGTGTTAAGCTTCTGACAGGCATTACTGGTATGTCCAAGCATACAACAATGGGAGCAGATTTTCAGCATGTATTCATAGATGACCCTTTGCTTTATAATTGTTCCATCTGGCATGGAGAGGTTGACAGAACAAGGCAAGTCTGCTAACAGATCCACCTCTATCATGACTCTGGCAAAGAACACCCAAAACATGGAGAGAGTGAGGTCATCACATCGAATAACTTTGCCAATAACACTGCTAATCTTTGACAAACATGCATGTGACCAACATTTCAACGGGAGATTCAGAAAACACACCCAAACCGGTATAGACGACATATCTAGTTTACCAAAATCAAAATAAAGAGGCATAGGCTTTATCACCAGTGGCTTACCTTGAACAGAGTGAGGGCCTCTACGTAGAACTTTGAGCATATTAGCTTCTGAAGAGAAGCGGAAGACCAGCCAACCTGAATCATGAAGATTCAGAGTGACATTGCATTTCAAGACATGGGCCATAAATTCTCAAGAACAGTATAGCCAGGAGTTTTACCAATTGAATATACAATCAGACACAATTTCCTGATGTCTCTAAGTTTACCAAAATCTTCAGTTAACAGAGAGCATGAATCAAAATTATTAGATGAACAAACATGAGTAAGGTTAGGGCCATTAGCAGGGGTAGGCAGCGTAGTGACCTTGGGGTAATAATCATCAATAATGGACAGAGAAATACTTGGTGGGGGGAACAAAGAGGAGTCAGAGCCAAGAGCGAACCTCCTTCAGAACCGTCAGAGGAGACAACGCTAGAAAGGTGGTCGTTCACAAAGCCAGTCTATGGGACCCATGTTGGTTAAGACCACAAGAGCCTGTTGGTTAAGACCCGTGTTGTGTCATGAAGGTAACCCAGAACAACCATCTAAAACATTCCTTTCTAACCCAACCGCAGAAGAGGTCACAGGCGCAACACTGTCCATCGCTGCAGAATCTAGGGTTTCAATCAAAAGAGCCTTACCAATGACTGGGACCTGGAAATCAGGGAGAGGAGGAGGAGAACAAGCCAGAACCTTCACTGGAATGTCTAGGGTTGGAAGGGGAGGGTCCCGATGAAGAGATCGAGAGCTGCGATTTCCAGTAGGGTGATCCCATGGTGAGAGACGGGGTCCATCAAACTAGGCATCACGAAGAAGCAACGATTTCTTCTTAGATTTCCCTATAAACTAGTCCAGAGATTCTGAAGAACTCATAAAATCATGACAATCAAAAGATTGCACTCACACCGTGTCAAACAGAAGCGCCACTCACACAGGGTCGTGACGATCGACAACTGAATAAAACTCCAATAGTGTTGATAGAAGAAGAGCCTCGGAGAGTACAGAGATCAAGAGAAGAAAATGTTGTATAGTGAGAGGGAACATATGCACACAAGCAAAACATTAGGGCCTTTCTCTCACTACCAACCAGAGCTTCTCTTACCTTTACTTGACTAAGAGCTCTTTAAACTAGAAGGTTTTTTTTTTATCAAAATGTAAGTATGTATTATAGATCAAAAGTAACAAGGCTGGTGACCCAGCAAAAACAGAAAAATTTGTACAAAGAAGTGAGGTCAAAGAGAGAACAAACTCCCGACCCTATGAAACTGAAATAAGCAGTAACGGGAACATGCTCCCGAGGAAAGACCATGTAAGGCCATACATTACTATCAAATAAAACATATTGAATGAAGAGGTAACCAACCACAGAGAACAGGTGCCTAAAAATCAGCTCACTAAGAAGACAGACCAATGCCATCAAAAGAACCGGTGCCCAAAGAGCAGGTGTCCAAAGAACAGGTGTCCAAAGAGCACGCAGCCAACAAAAGCGGCCAGCACACTGTAGCTCCAGCCAATCAAAACACATGCAAGTTCATGCAGATTACTTGTTGCAGCACACCGGTGAAGGAAATAGCCAATCAGAGGCGCTCCCTCCCATCCAAAATAAATGCTCAGTTTCAGCCAATCAAAACACATGCAAGTTCAGTTGCATTAATGCATTCTACGTAAAATTCCTGCATGCACATGCATAAGAGAGCCAAACGAACAGCATTTCTAGAACCCCATTATATCCATAGCCATTAAGCTGCAAGCCACCACAAAACCACCCGAGACAGCCCCAGCCAAAAAACCCATCCTAGTGACTTGTTGAAAGAACCAACCAAATGCAGCCACCAGTATCACATCACATACAGACCACTAGAAACCACAAAAGAAATCCAAGGGATACTCCAGCCAATCAGGAAAGCTCACTCCCAGCCAAAATAACAACAAGTCTTCATCAAAGCTGAGGACGTAAGATCATGCAAGGCCACGAAGGACCATGCAGAGGCAACAGTAGAAGTTCTTAGTCGAAGGTAAGAACTGACCACGACAACTTGTTATCTCATCTTCGCGAGGAATCACCAGACAACGTTGATGAGTAAATGATTTTTCTCATGGAAATGGAGCACCATGAAGAAGAGGATTTGAAATTTACGAAAGACCAGTGCAGGAAGGGCACTCTTCCCCTCAAATATTCTCTTGTTCCTTTCTTCCCATATCAAGTAAACTATCAAGCTGAGAGAAACTCGTCGCATTCTAGCTTCCAAATTCTTCCGCCTGGTTGATAGCCCTCGCACAGCACTCTTTAGGGTGGTCATGCGCCTATTTATTCTCAGCCAGTCTTTTGTTTTGTTCCACAAGGAGGCTGTCCAGGTGCAGCCAAAGAACAAATGCTCATGACTCTCCTCTTCCTGCCTACAGAAGATACAAAATGTGTCGGTGTGAATGAATCTTAGTCGATCTCTAGTTCGAAGCTTCCCAAGCATAGCAAGCCATAATATGAAATTGTATCTGGGAAGGGACCATTGCTCCCAAACTGTCTTCTCCCAGGGGACGGCTGAACCCTGAGGCCTGAGTGAGGCGTAAGCATTTGAAGTGAACCCTCCTCCCTTTCGTTCCCAGTCTGTCATCAAATCAATAACCTGTGAATGTCCTCCATAGGCCCCGACGAGTTGATCTTTTAGAAGAATGATGGATTTCCACAGTGGGGATGAAGTCTTTTGGCTCTAAGCATTCCAGATAGAGTGGGTGTGAAGATAAAAGTGATGTAACCATCTAATCCATATGGAATCCTGCTTCAAATGGATGTTCCAGAGTTGCTTAGCAATAAAACTGTTGTTACAGGCTTGAATATCAAGTAGCCCCAGGCCTCCTTCATTTTTCGGCAAACATGCAGTTTTCCAAGCCACAAGAGCAGACTTACTCCGGCAGAAATCTCCTGTCCACAGGAAGTTTCAACAAATGCAAGTGATTTGCCTAATAACAGCATGCGGCATAGGAAAAATGCTAACCCAAAATTGCACCATACCATGTAAAACTGACTTGATAAGCTCCAGTCTACCTGCATAGGTAAGATGTTTACCTACCCATCCTTGAATAGCCATTTCTAATTTGTGAAGGAGGGGAGAATACTGACTTGCTAGAGGGTTTTCTTGATTGTATGGGTTGAAGGTTGATGATATGGTTCTACTTGCTGAAGGGTTTCCACATAGGATTGTTGTTGTTTTTGCTAGTTGTCTTCGTCTCTTTTACTACTAGAGTCTGGTTGTTGGTTTCTTTGCTGCTTCCAAGCTCTGCAAGTTCCTTTCATACCTTTGACTGCAACTGAAGTGCTCAACTAATAATAGGGTTGATGTTGGCTCTTCCTTATTGTTGCCATTAATTTTTTTGAGTGGACTTGCTGGTTGCTGGCTTGTTCTTCTTACTTCTATTGCAAGTTGTTTGTGCTGCTATTTCTTCTATGAAAGGTGCTGCAGTTTGCTCTGGGTCACATTATTATTTGCTGCTACACCTCATAACCTCTATTGGGTTATTATTGGTTGTTGATCTTGTCTAGCTTTTTTAGAATCTATGGTGACTTTCAAATGTCTGATGGGTTTGAAGGAGCCTTTATTGAAACTTGATTGATAGCTGACAGGCTGCTTCAGCTGGATTGTTGTTTTTTATCCGCTGTGTTGGTATGCTAGAATTGTTGTTTCAGCTGGTGGTTTGATGTGTTATATGTGCTAAGTACAATGCTGTCTTCTAGGTCAACTAGGGTCATGGAAGGTATCTGATTCCTAGGCTCTTATTGTTTACCAAATTAAGCTCAACAAAACAACTATTACCTAGATAATAAAATTCACCCCTCTCTTATTGTTTTTCTCCGTTTCTACAAGCAAAATTGACTTAACAAGCAAAAGGTTTTCTTGAATCCAATTGCTGCCCTTATTTGTATTGTCAACTCAATTCACACCTAACCTTCAAGGTAAAGCCATATTTTTAAGGATATCAGTAAAAATATGGGCAACATTGAAAAGCACAATCGGCTTTTAATTCTCTTTTAGGTGATTATGAGAACCTCATGATCACATGGTCATATAATCCACACACAAATGATACAACTTCCGAAAAGCCAAGAAATTAGCTTTAGAAGTATGACAGAGATTATCTTGAACCTAAACATTAATGTTATTGGAATCTGAAACCCCCATCCAACAAATAGCAATTTGCAAACGAGAAGTATAGGATGATACCACAAAGATAATTGTTCTTTGATAAGTTAAATTTGTTCTTTGTCGTAAAGAAAATATGTTGCATAACATAATACACAAGTTTATTTAATAAATTCTTTGTTGCTGAAAATTTTAGCTTACAAAACCTTATATGATAATTCAACTAATAATCCTAATGGACCAAAAACTTGTTGGCTAATATTTACCTATTTACAATAAACCCAAAGTATGTTAACTAAGCCTAAACATGAAGAAATTAATAAAAATAACAAATCTGACACTTAAACTAAAGTTGTTGAATCTAATTAAAAAACAAAATCTAAGATAGATAAATTTCCTAGTTTAAATAATATTATGAATGAAATCTTCATCCTAGAAACACTAGAAAATTCTCAAAACAAGATGCCACATCCTTATAGAAAAAAGGATCATTGTCAAATATAAAGTCCACAAGTCAAAAGGAAGTAAATAATAAAATTTATATAACTTGTTCTGACATATATCGCAAGGCCTTTCTGAACTCCGATTAATTTTAAATTTTTCCCCAATATAAAACAATATGCTTAAAAACTCCTGTGAAAATTTCATATCGATCCAATAGTCAAGTTGAAAGTTATGCTTGATAACATAAAACTAGACAATAAAAAATTTTACACTACAATCTGAATCTAACCTTATTTGGATCATATCACGTCACATCCCTAATTAGTACTTAAAAGTGCATTCTCTTTTTTTTTTTTTGGTAAGTTGACGTATGTATTAAAAGAAGAAGATACAAACATTATAAGGGGCATACCCCAGATTTACAATGATAACAGAAACATAAAACAACAGATGGCTACAAGCTAGCCACCGACCATAACACTGAAACCTCACTGGATTCGTTAGGGAAACCAATACAACCAGCTAACTAACAAATTAAGAATCTATGGTATTCACCCTCCAAGCTCGTTGGATCCTTTTGTTTTCATTTGTTGGTGCGACATTCCTCATCAAATCAAGCTTATCACGAATGATACATTCGATTTGATTAAAGACCAAATTCGAAGTTCTAGACATTCCAGCAAAGATCCTTGCATTCCGTTCTTGCCATACATGATACACTGTAGCTGCAAAACTCAGTTTACGAGAAAAATTGACGAAACTCTTGCCATGCCAAGAGACAGTGGCCCATCGAATCCATTCATCCCAGCCTTTTGTCATTCTTGGAATGTCGCATCTGTCACAAACATCCCACCAGATCGCTTTAGTATAGGAGCATTCAAAGAACAAGTGGTTGTGATCCTCATTGTTGCGGAGACAGAGCGAGCATCTATTGGGACCATGTATACCAAACCGATGAAGTTTATCTTGAGTTGTGAGTTTCTGTTGGACAGCCATCCATAGAAGAAATGAATGTCTTGGAACAGCATTCTTGAACCACACAATGTCATGCCATTCAACCATCTGACGATGATGTCTTAGTTGTTCCCAAGCTACTTTGATCGAGAATCTGTGATTTGGTGAATCCAACCAAACTATCTCATCCTTTTGCCCCATTTTAGGATTAGAATTGGAAGGAATAGCTTCTATAATGGGGTGCCAGCCAATAGCTTGGGTGGTAGGAGTTTTCCATTCTGAGTTATGAATTAGCACATTCACCTTCGCGTTCTTGGCCATACCTGAATCATAGATGAATCTTTCCCCGTAAGAATCCGCGAGTGGGCTGTGAGGATGCCAATTGTCAAACCATAGAGAGGTTGTCATTCCATCTCCTATGATGTACTTCATCTTCGGCCATGCTAAGGATCTCAGCTTTAGAATCTTTCCCCAAGCCCAAGAGCAATTCTGTGGTGTCTTGATTGTCCAGAAATTCCTACCTCGCAAAAGATTGGATCTGATCCAAGTAGACCATATTGAGCCATCTGAGTCATTGCACAGGTTCCAAATGTGTTTCAACAAAGCAATCTTGTTCCATTCTGTTATCCGTTTTATTCCTAGCCCCCCCTCTTTTTTTGGAAGACATACCTGATCCCAAGCCACTTTAGCCCCAGTAGTTCTCATATCTGAACCTGACCAAAGAAAGGATTTCATAATTTGCTCCACATTTTTAATTACTTGCCCAGGTAAGAGAAAGAGAGATGCCCAGTAGACCTGTATGGAAAATAAGACTGAATTAATCAGTTGTACCCGTCCTGCATACGAGAGTGTTCGACAAGTCCAATGTCGAACTTTAGAGGTGATTCGATCCACAAGGCCCTTACAATAAACAGCCTTTAGTCTGGATGAGAGAAGAGGTACTCCCAAATATTTCATAGGGAGCTCCCCCTCTCTAAACCCAAGAATATGAATAATTTGCTCCTTCTCAGCATTTAACACACCGCTCAAGAAGATGTCACTTTTGTTTGGATTTGGATACAGACCTGATAGGTCTTGAAACTTTGTGAGCACCGTTCTGATCATACGAATTGACTTTACATCCCCGTTGCTAAAAATCATCAAGTCGTCAGCAAAACAAAGATGAGAAATTTTGTCCTTCTTGCATCTCCAGTGGAACTTGAATTCTTGGTTGGCACTCATCTTGCAGAATAGCCCCGAAAGGATTTCCATACATAGGACAAACAAATATGGCGACAATGGATCCCCTTGTCTCAGCCCTCTTCCCCCTTGAAAGTAACCTGCAAGCTCACCATTGACGTTGATAGAGAATTGACATGATGTAACACAAACCATGATCCAATCAATGACTGTTCTAGGGAATCCCATTTTTATTAACATGGCGTCAACGAAATCCCACCGCACCGAGTCATAAGCCTTCATCAGATCAACTTTCATAGCACAACGAGCAGGTCCCGTAGATTTATGATAGCCTTTCATTAGTTCCTGAGACAAAAGAATGTTATCACTGATTCGCCGTCCTGAGATAAAAGCAGTCTGATATGGACCAACTAAGGATGGCAAAACAACTTTGATTCTCCCAGCTAGAATCTTAGCGATGCATTTGTACACTGTATTGCAGCAAGATATAGGACGAAAATCAGTCAACCTTGTAGGATTAGCAACTTTAGGAATAAGAGAAATGGATGTAGCATTCATTTCTTTAAGCATTCTACGAGTCTGAAAGAAGGATCTAACAGCGTTGATTACATCTTCCCCAACTATGTGCCACATTCTTTTGAAGAAACCTGCGTTAAAGCCATCCGGACCAGGGGCTTTGTTGTTCTTCAAACTAAACATAGCATGCTTAATCTCCTCCCTTGTTACATCTTGTGCGAGTAGATGCTGTTGCGTTGAAGACAGTTTCAAGTTAATTGCCGATTCCATCACTTCCTCGTTCAGAACCCTAGGCATCTGATCCACTCCTAACACACGATGGAAGTATGCAATTACTTCTGATTTGACTGCCTCGTGTCCTTCGACAACCTCTCCATCCTCCCTTGTAAGTGATAGAAGCTTATTTCTATTCTGTCTTCCATTTACTGATTTGTGAAAGTAGCTAGTATTCTGATCCCCCAAGCTAAGCCATTGTATCCTTGCCTTCTGTTTGAAAAAACTCTCTTCAGCCCTGACGGTAGAAGCGTATAGACGAACAGCATCCCTTTCTCGCATGCGCAAAATTGGATTCTCATGCGCTGTATGCAGAGCCTGTTGAGCCTTATCCATTTCGTTTTTTGCATCTTTAACTCTATCTTAAAAGTGCATTCTCATTAAGGCTTTATATCATCATATTGCACTAAAGTATCATTAAAATCCCTAACTAAAGCATGTTTTATAATAACAAGTCTGATAATATAATATATCTTTAATTTATGATAAATGCTTATTTTGAATGTAGGTATATCTTACAATTCAAAGGATTGATTGATGTGATTAACTATTGAAATTAAGAAGACAAAGAAAGGGCTAAGAGAAGAGATGTTGGTTCAAACTGGAACACCATTCGATTATTGGATCATAACTGGAGTTGTATACCTTGGATTTAGGTCTGCTTTATATGTATGGAAAGTTAAGACATAGACCTACAACTTTCATGGGAATCCAAGACTCAATTCTGCCGTTTTCAAGTTCAAATCTTAGCAACAACGAAGAAGTTGGAATCTGTCCTACAGCTCAGACACTGTTCGGTTTTTAGCTCTTATCTTGAGTTCTAGAAGTCCAAATCAGCTCTGGTCTTTTTTGTTGGAAAGCTGAGATAATTGCCCACAACTTTCATGGTAAGATGGGCTCTAATTCTAATGTTAGCAATGATGTTTTGGCCAGCAAACAATATCAATAACCAGCAACCAATAATGTCAAAAACCAGCCACTAAATCAATGGTTGACCACCAACTATTTTCTTAGTCAACCAATCAATAGTTCTGAATTTTAGCCTATAAAAGGAGGCATTTGTCATGTATTTAGTCATCTTGGTTTTTAGATCAAGATCATATTCTTGCTTTCTTTTTTTATATTTTTGTATGCTTAAGTTTTACTTTCATCAATCTCTTGTTTATGCTTTTCATCATAACTATGTTCTTATCTAGTTTATTTATGTTCTTCTTCTTCATTATGTTTAGCTAAGTTTATTATGTCAAGGTGAAAAGGTTTCTCTAATGGTGTTAGAATATGTATAATATAAACTCAACATGGACTTCTGATGCGAACCTCGTGATCACATGGTCACGCAACCCAAAAGACACAAATTATCGGGAAGCCAAGTAAATCAGGTTTGACAGGAGTGTGATATAAAGATAACTTGTACCTAGGCACCAACACTATTGGAAACTGAGACCCCCACCCAACGAATATTGATTCGCGAACAAGAAGTATAAGGATAAATCCACGAAGACAGTTGTTCTTCGATAAGTTATTTTCAGTCCTTTAGAGAACCATGGAAAGGATATTATCCCACCGACACACAATAAGTGCAACAAAGAAGTTTATTGATCTGAAAATTGTGTAACCTTACATGTTTGGTTATGTTGTTATTTATACTGACTCTAGACTTAAAGAAACCCTAATGGACCCCCCTTAGGTGGACTTATATGAAGCCCACTTACAATTGACCCAAATAAGTAATAATAACCCAAAAACTAAGAAGAAAATAATAAAAATCAAAAAATTATCATGCTAAATATGCTAGAATTAGATTTGTCACCCTTAAGAAGTCTTAATAAACTAGGAAAAATCTGATTTGGAAAATTTGTGTTGCTTTCCCCCTTGATGTCCTTGATTAGCTTGACTTTTCTTGTTTAACTTGGACAAATAAGAAAAAAAATTTTCTCCTTTGTTACTGATTTAATTACTTTCCTTTCTAAGTTAGGAAAAGCATTAAATAGTCCTCCCCTCTTTAGGAATAAGATATGGCCAACTTCCTTACTTAGTTAGGAGAATAAATTGCTGACTTTTTATCCTTGTAGCAATAGGAAAAATAACAAGCTTAACAAGGCTGGTATTAGGCCGGACACATCAACCCCTTGTTCCACATGAATTGAGCTCTTCTTGGACCTAAACTAGATGAATTAAAAGGTTGTCCTTCATTCTCCTTAAATGTCACAAGCCTTTCTAGGCCCATTTTGCTCCATATGTTCTCAACAAGCTCATTCAATGCTTCTTTAAGCTTCTTTGCCCTAGCTCTTGTGATTGGCCCAATTGGCACCTCCAATGGGTTGTTGGCATGATTACACTTGGTGTTGGACTGATCCACATCATCTCCTCTCTCTTCAAAAGGATTTGACCTCGAATCATCACCTACATCAAATATAGTAAAATCAGAAACATTAAAGGTAGCACTAACACCATACTCACCTAGCAAATCAACTTTATAAGCATTGTCATTGATCCTCTCAAGGATTTGAAATGGCCCATCTCCTCGTGGTTGTAGCTTTGATTTCATATGGGCCGGAAATCTCTCCTTGCGTATATGCACCCAAACCAAATCGTCGGGCTGAAAGACAACATGTTTGCGCCCCTTATTGGCTTTGGTCGCATACACACGATTCCTCTTTTCAATCTATTGCCGCACACTCTCATGAAGTGTTTTCACCATATGTGCTTTACGATTACCATCCAAACTAACCCTTTCATCAATTGGCAAAGGAATCAAATCCATTGGAGTTAAAGGGTTAAATCCATACACAATTTCAAATGGTGAAAATTCAGTAGTAGAGTGCACACTACGATTATATGCAAACTCTATAAATGGCAAACAATCTTCCCAATTTTTTAAGTTCTTATGAATGACAGCACGCAGAAGTTATGTTAAGGTCCTATTAACTACTTCGGTTTGTCCATCTGTTTGGGGGTGACAAGAAGTTGAAAACAACAGTTTAGTACCCAATTTGCTCCATAACACCTTCCAAAAATAGCCAAGGAACTTAACATCTCTATCAGAAATAATGCTCTTAGGGACCCCGTGAAGCCGTACTATCTCCCTAAAGAACAAATCAGCAATGTTAGTTGCATCATCGTTTTTATGACATGGAATGAAGTGTGCCATATTTGAAAACCTATCAACAACTACAAAGATGGAATCCCTACCCCATTTTGACCTAGGTAAACCTAAGACGAAGTCCATTGAAATGTCTACCCATGGTTCTTTTGGTACAGGCAAAGGGGTATACAAGCCATGTGGTTGAGTGCTAGACTTTGCTTTCCTACAAGTTATGCATTTATCACATATGCATTGCACATCTTTTTTTCATTTTAGGCCAATAAAAATGCTCATGCAACACATCCAAAGTCTCAACAACACCAAAATACCCCATCAACCCGCCTCCATGTGCTTCATGTACAAGCAATTCACGCATAAAACTTAATGGAACACACAAACGACTCTCTTTAAACAAATATCCATCAAGTCTATAAAACTTTCCAAAAGCTGAAGTTTCGCAAGCATTGTAAACATTAGCAAAATCACTACCATCCTTGTACAATTCTTTTATGTGTTCAAATCCTAGAAATCTAGCATCCAAAGTAGATAAAAAGAACATACCTGCGCGAAAGTGCATCAACTACAATGTTTTCTTTCCCTTGCTTATACTTGATCACATACGAAAAGGTTTCAATAAATTCAACCTATTTGGCATGTTTGTTACTCAATACTACCCCATTAAGTTTTTCGCTAAAATACGTAATGGGCCTCCTATCCTGCATTAACACAGCTCCTATACCAATACCTGACGCATCACATTCAACTTCAAAAGCTCTTGTAAAGTCTGGCAAAGCTAAAACAGGCGTCGAACAAAGTTTATCTTTCAACAAATTAAAAGCCTCATCTTGTTCATCATTCCATTTGAATCCAACAGACTTTTTCACAATTTCAATTAAAGGTGCAGCAATAGTACTAAAATCCTTCACACACCTTCTATAAAAACTAGCAAGACCATGAAAACTCCTTACCTCACTTATCGATTTTGGTGTAGGCCAATCCTGGATGGCCTTAACTTTCTCCTCGTCCATCTCGATACCCTACGCAGTTACGACATAGCCAAGAAACAAAATTTTTTCCATGCAAAAGGTACATTTCTTAAGATTAGCATATAATTGCTCACTACGTGACACACTAAGTATATTACGCAAATGATCAAGATGCTCATTTAAGTTCTTGCTATAGATCAAAATGTCATCAAAATACACAACAACAAACTTACCTATAAATGGACGCAATACATGATTCATTAAATGCATAAACGTGCTAGGCGCATTTCTAAGTCCAAACGGCATGACTAACCATTCATACAAATCATGCTTAGTCTTAAATACAGTTTTCCACTCATCACCCTCTTTCATCCTAATTTGATGGTACCCACTTTTTAAGTCAATCTTAGAGAAAATACATGATCCATATAACTCATCTAGCATGCCATCAAACCTAGGAATAGGATGTCGATACTTTACCGTTATGTTATTGATGACACGACAATCGACACACATCCTTCATGTTCCATCCTTTTTAGGCACAAGTAGCACTAGCACAGCACAAGGACTCATACTCTCACGAATGTACCCCTTCATCATCAACTCATCTACTTGCCTTTGAAGCTCCTTCGTCTCCTCGGGGTTGCTTTTATAGGCTAGACGATTAGGAATTAAAGCTTCGGGCACAAGATCAATTTGATGTTCAATCCCCCGTAATGGTGGTAATCCATTAGGGATGTCTTTAGGGAATACATCATCAAACTCCTGCATTAAAGAAACAGCCACATTAGGAATAGCAGAATCAAGATCGTTAGTGTTAAAATAAGCCTCCTTATACATAAGTAAGATCATTAGCTTATTAGTGAAAATGCAGATCTAATTTGAGATCCTTTTGCATAAAAATTAGGTTATTTCTTTAATTTTTCCGCACTATTATCATCACACAAGTTTACTTTCTTCACTCCTCGGTTCTTACCTCCACTCTCAACCGGTTTAATTAATGATTTAGGTTTAGCCGAATCTGATGGTTTTCTCTCACCATTGTCCTCACGTGAATTTTCACTCTTCCCATCTTCACATTCCTTTTTTAATTTCATTTGATAATCATACACTTGTTTTGGAGAAAGAGGTACAAGAGTGATGATTTTACCATCTTTTACAATAGTAAACCTATTTCTAAACCCATCATGGATCGCTTTCCGATTAAACTGCCATGGACGCTCCAAAAGTAAGTGACTAGCATGCATTGGGACTACATCACACAAAATCTTATTGGAATACTTCCCAATAGCAAACGCAATCAAAACCTGCTTAGTAACCCTCACTTCCCCACAATCATTCAACCATTGCAATCTATAAGACCTAGGATGCTTAATTCAACTCAGATTCAATTTCTTCACAAGAGTATCACTAGCAACATTAGCACAACTACCTCCATCAATTATCATGCTACATACCTTGTTTTGGATGTGACATCGAGTGTGAAATATATTTTCCCGTTGCTGATCTACATCATCTTTTTTTATTTGCATGTTCAGCGCATGCCTTATAACCAAGGCCTCCCCCTCAACAGGATATGTAATCTCCTCATCACTACAATCCACCAAAGGTGGCATCTCTTCACTTTCAGATTTGTCACTTTCAGATTTAACCTCCCCATTGTCTCTTATAAGCATAACTCTTCGGTTTAGATACTAAGATGCAATGTGCCCCTTCCTTAAACACTTAAAGCATTTAATATCTCTATCACGAGTAGGTTGAGATTCAGATTTACCTTTCCCATCCTTATGAGTATCCTTTTTGGCCTTAGGTGGTTCGGCCTTTGCATAAGGCTTTGGTTGGACAACCCTCTCTCTCTTCAAATTCGGCCTCTATATTGAGGAAGATAAAGCCGAATTAGTCTGAAAACGTGTATTGCCCCTTCTTTTTATTTGCCTCTCTACCTTCGTTGCCATATGGACCATGTCCTCCAATTCCACACAATGTTGTAATTCTACAACATTTGCAATGTCCCTATTCAACCCATTTAGAAATCTAGTCAAAGTAGCTTCCCGATCCTTAATCACATTGGCTCGAATCATAGCAATCTCCATCTTCTTGAAATACTCATCCACGAACCTAGAACCCTGATTAAAACCCTGCAATTTCAAATACAAATCTCTATAATAGTGGTTAGGCACAAATCGCCTTCTCAACACTTTCATCTCCTCCCACGATGCTACTGGCCTCTCTCCACTCCTTCTTCTACTAATAACAATCTGATCCCACCAAATCAGTGCATAATCTATGAATTTGATGACTACTAATTTCACTTTCTTCGCCTTCGAATAGTTATGGCAATAAAAAATCCAATCCACCTTTTTCTCCCACTCCAAATATGCCTCGGGATCATTTTTACCTTGAAAAGAAGGATAGCATCCAAATCACCATCTAAATCAGCATGTCCCCCAACATTACGGAAATTTTCCCTTTGGTTGAATTGGCCCCTAGTTCTATTCCCATAATCCCTTCAGTTTCTAGGCTGCCGAAAACCTTCCCGATGGCCTATGGCCTCATCCTTAAAACCACCATCACCAATATCATCAACGGCCTCATCAAAATCCTCATAATCAACCTACCTTGGCCTTTCGGCCCTACTGCCATTGTTTGCTTTCGATTCAGCCCCAAGCTTCCTCACATTTTTGGTGCTTGTACCAACCTCGTTACCACGTTTCTCCACCCTATCAAGTCTGTCACACACATTTCCCATCACAAAATTCATCCTCTCCATCATTTGCGTCATGGCTTGCATTTGGAACGTAAGTTCTCCCTCGGGATGGGGTGGTGTGTTGTTTTGATCTGACATGATAGTACCTGCAAAAATTGGTTAGTGGTAAAAAAAAATTATTCTCACATCGCTCGTGTTTCACTCAAACACTCTTAATATTCTTACACGCTCACACCTCTCGTCTCACCTTCTTGCGGTTCTTGCGAAACTGAAACCAACACCAAATAGAACCAACTTGGCAGCGCAATCCAAATATATATATATATATATATGACTGAAAAATCAATAAAAACTAGAAAACAAGCAAAAAAAACTGCGATGATAGTCTCGCGAGTAGCAAGCGAGTCTATCCGAAATATGAATGAAACTGAAGACTCGAATAAAAACAAAAACAAAACAAATATGCAAAATCATGAAACAACACCTAAATATGTTGGATATGATGAAAATAAACTATAAAAAATGAAAACAATAGAAAGCAAGCGAATTTCAAAAGTTGATGCAAAACAGACTCGTTTACGACGAGTTAAGTCCGAATCTGGAACCTAAAGTAAATGATGTCCAATTGAGTTAAAATTTTACATATAGTGCGAAATCAACCCAAATAGACAGAATATAAAGTTTGAGCAATTTACAACAAGGTTTGATATACTAACACAAAAATGTTATGAATCAAACCTAATTGGACCTGAATTTGAAACCCAAAGTAAACGATATCCAATTGACCCCAAATTTTATATATGGTGCAATTAGGACCCCAGTGATTAGAATATCAAATTTGAGCTAATTCTGAGTTGATTTGATCCAATTTTCTCTTGTTTAGTTTTTTGCGGCAAAATCCAATAAACTTTTTGAACAATTTTTTTGTTTGCTTTTCTCTTTTCTCTCTTTTTTTTATGCTACTAATATATTTTGAATAAAAATAGAATAAAATAAAATAAAAATTTATATGCCGCAAATTCAAGGAGAAAAGGAAATTGGATACTAAGGAATTTTTGCGGAATCAACAAGAAACGAAAATTTCATAAGGATATAACCTGATTAATGGAGCCAAGCTCTGATACCAAATGATGTGAACTTCATGATCACATGGTCATGCAACCCACATGCAAAGACACCAATTCCTGGAAAGCCAAGTAAATCAGGTTTGACAGGAGTGTTTGTACCTAGGCACCAGCACTATTGGAAACGGAGACCCCCACCCAACGAATATTGATTCGTGAACAAGAAGTATAAGGATAAAGCCACAAAGACAGTTGTTCTTCGATAAGTCGTTTTCAGTCCTTTAGAGAACCAAGGGAGGAGATTATCCCACCGACACATAATGAGTGCAGCAAAGAAGTTTATTGATCTAAAAATTGCGTAACCTTACATGTTTGGTTATGCTGTTATTTATACTGACTCTAGACTTAAAGAAACCCTAATGGACCCCCCTTAGGTGGACTTATATGAAGTCCACTTACAATTGACCCAAATAAGTAATAATAACCCAAAAACTAAGAAGCAAATAATAAAAATAATAAAAATTGAAAAATTATCATGCTAAATATGCTAGAATTAGATTTGTCACCCTTAAGAAGTCTTAAATAAATTAGGAAAAATCTGATTTGAAAAATTTGTGTTGCTGCCCCCCTTGATGTCCTTGATTAGCTTGGATTTCCTTGTTTAACTTGGACAAATAATAAAACAAATTTCCTCCTTTGTTACTAATTTAATTACTTTCCTTCCTAAGTTAGGAAAAGCATTAAATAGTCCTCCCCTTTTGTAGGAATAAGATATGGCCAACTTCCTTACTTAATTAGGAGAATAAATTGCTGACTTTTTATCCTTGTAACATTAGGAAAAATAACAAGCCTAACAAGGCTGATATTGGGCCGGACACATCAACCCCTTGTTCCACATGAATTGGGCTCTTCTTGGACCTAAATTAGATGAATTACAGGCTGTCCTTCATGCTCCTTAAATGTCTCAAGCCTTTCTAGGTCTATTTTGCTCCATATGTTCTGAACAAGCCCACTCAATGCTTCTTTAAGCTTCTTTGCCCTAGCTCTTGTGATTGGCCCAATTGGCACCTTCAATGGGTCATTGGCATGATTACGTTTGGTGTTGGGCTAATCCGCATCAACTTCAATGTTTATATCCAAGAAAGTTTGCTATTAACATGTCTTATCTTTTTAACTTACTAATTATTAATACCTTTCTTGTTAAATGACTATCTAGATTTATGTTGTGTAACACTTTGTACATCAAATGCTTGATCATTCATAGTCTTCGACCGACATCGTTATTATGATAGGAACTTGATTTGTTATTAACATAAGCTAGCAACATGAATGCCTGATGATATTTATAAGTATGGTGTTACTTAAGATAAGATGATTAATATGATCATGTTAATACTTTATAATGAGTCATTAACGATAAATCATCCGATTGGAACCTCCTTTGTATGTGGTTTCTAGTTGAGTAATAAAAAGAGTTTATATTATATTTATTTGAAATACCATTAGTGAATCCTCTAACATTGACATCTGTTTTATCATTGTTTAATCCTTACATCAATATCACATCCCAAAACTCTCTTCAACTCCTTTTCTGTTATTATTCTCTTCAAATCTTTTTCTTTATTTGTAATTTATATAGTTGACCTCCCCATGGTTCAATCTCAGTCTTGCTGAGTTATTTATTACTTCGTCACTCCTGCACTTGGTATAAGACATCAACTCTTTGATCGTGTCAATCCCCTCCTAGTGCCTCTTTCCCTAAAAAAGTTGATATCACAGCACTTGAGAAAGCATCGAATTATATTCCTTAATTATTTTTGCACATTCTTATGTGCAAACCTGTTTTAGATCATGTTCTGATTATAAACATGGTAGTGTATAAAAGCTCCCTATTTGCTTCCCTAAATTTAAATATTAACAGAGAAGACATGTTAATTTGAACTTTAAGTTGTTTTCTCTTTGAAATAAAAGAAGTGCCCAAGCTTCTTTTTTTTTTTTTGCCATTTCTTATATAACAAAGGTTAAACTAAAATCTTGTTGCCTCTCCAATTTAGAATTCTATTGAACCCTTATTTCATTCCTAACACTAGTAAACCATCAGCTAGGCATGTCTTACTTAAGTTATTATTTTCGCTAAATTTATACACACATATATGGTACATGTATAACGAGGTTCAAAGAAAATCCCAAAAGAATAATGCTTTATCAAAGCTAGTATTAAGTCAAGAATGGCATAAATGGGCTATCAAACTTGGTAATGTCTATAAAAAATATTTTATGTTGGGCTTAAGGATCTTTTGATATTTAAGTAAACAAACTTAAAAGTTGTATTGTGTGTTTTTTCGGTAACAAAGTAGATGAGAATACTAGAATATAAGAGAAGTGGTCACACTTAACTCATGGTTCATGAAAGTGTATTCATATCTATGAACCATGTCTACATGTATGATGATAAGAGGAAATGACTAACACTTAGGCAAATAACAATCATTTTGATGGAGGTCTTTATGGGTGGTGGTGTTCTCTTAAAAAATAAGATACACACACACACACGAAACATCAACTAGGCTTAAACATATCTAATGTGACTAACACCACTCAAATGGGCCTAGTTGTGACAGGATGATGTGGGTGCATCAAAAGCATATGAATGCATTTTAGGGTAGGGTAATTAAATCTAGGTGTGGCCTTATTGGCTAAGAGGTGACTCCGAGCTTATTAATATGAATGCATTTTAGGGTAGGGTATTTAGACTCAGGTGTGGCCTTATTGGCTAAGAGGTGACTCTGAGCTTGTTATATAGTCACTATAATTTTTTGGCCAATTAGGTTAATAAGGAGTTGTGTTATACTTGTTAGGCTTCTGGGAAGTTGTGTCATTTCACCTAGTTTTATAGTTGTGTTGTGTCATATAGCGTGTTTAAACTTCAAAAGAGATTAATTGCATTTGGGTTTGGTGAGCTCGGGGGTACATCGTAACCCATCAGTTGATGAGCTCTGGTTATGTCTCGTGCTCTATATTTTTTTAGGCCAGGATATATGGTTTGGTCTTCTATTTCTGATTCAAAATCATATTGGTTTTCTAATTTTAAGAGACGGTGTTGTAAAATAACAGTATTTTGATGGGCTTGTTTGAGCTTTTGTAATTTAGTATTAAGAGTTTTGATTTTAGATTTTAGTTCTGAGATAATAACAACAGGTTTGGATTTCTTTTTTTTATTGAGAATTTTGGATAGGCTATGGTGTTTCTAAATTATTGAAAGAACTTAAAAATTTATCTAGGTAGGTTTTTTTGTAGCTGAGGGTCATCAAGTTTTTTGATAGTTCCAAGAATAAACTCTTGATATTGGGTTAGAACATGTATTTGTTTTAAAGTGGTGTGGTTTGATGTTTCTGAGTTAGAATTGGATGTTGCTAACTCATTTATTTAGAAAAGTTCTTCAAAAGGTTCTGATAGGTTGGATTCAGTATCAGATGCCTTAATCAAAAGGCTTTGGATATGGTGAATGACTTCCTCCTCTAAATGTAGTTCATGTAATTTTGTATTGATCTGACAGAATCTAAAGGTATGACCTTTCTGGCCATATTTGTAAGAGGTGATGTTTCTAAGGTCAATTTTTGGTTTGGGTTTTAATATTGACTGGAAAGGTTTTGTGGTCTTTTTGTAGTAAAGTTTAGTTTTGGTATAGAAATATTTGGTGTTCTCTTAAAAAATAAGGGATTATTTTGGAGATAGAATTATCTTTAATTTTGTTTTTGACTCTTTCTCCTAGAAGGACCAATTCAGTAAGGAATTTTTCATTTTAGAAAGGTTGAATTGAATCTTATCGAAGTATGACACGAGTGATGAAAATGTTTTTGTAACATTGGAGGTCACTGAGTTTTTTACATCTAAGGTTGGAAAGGAGTTCAACATTTTTGTCTTTGAGATTAGAAGGATCTCTTACAAAATATAGAGAAATTGTTAAAATAAGGGTTGAAACTGCATCTTGGATGGTGTTTTTGTTAGAGTCAAGGATGAGTGTTTGGTCTTCAGTCATTTGGATGGTAATCCCACCATCCTTTTAATTGACAAAAAATATCCAATTATAAGGAGCTCAGTTATAGCTTTGTTTGAGTTTCTAGTTTGGGTTTTATATGCATTAGTTGTCATGGTCATTTATTGTAAAGTGTTAGGATATTGTATTCAAACATTCCATTTATGTTCCATTCATAGAGGGAAGAAGCCTTAAATTTGAGTTGGTTTATAATGGTTGGTTCATTAAGGGTGCCTATATCAAGAGCAATGGTTGTTTTACGAGTAAGATTCCTCCAAATAAACTTTTTAATTTCAGGAATTTCTTCCTGTAAGGCATCTTCATCAGAGTTTTGGGTTTGATGATTTTGGTTAGTGTTTATGTGGCTTGTAAAGGTGTGAGGATTGTTGTTGACTTGTAGGGTGTCAGGAGCAATCAGGGTTGAGGATGAAGTTTCAAGGTGGTTAAGGTGATCTTTAATGGCTTTGAGAAAGTTATTTTTGTTGTTTTGGAATTGAGTTTGGCTTAGTTTTTTTTTTTTTTTATGTAGCTTGAATACTGGGTTTAATTTTTGGTCTATGGCTTTTGTAGCTTTAACTAGAGAAACAATAGTCATTTAGATTTGTTTTTCTATTCTGGTCAACTGTTTTCCTATGGTATTGGTGAAGTTGTTTTGCTGGATAATATATTTGGTGTTTGTAGTAATATCATCACTTGGGTTCTTTTAAGGGGCAATATCTATAGTCTGACTATCATGTGAGATTTTGAGGTTTCTTAAAGGTGGATGTTCAGACTCAATGGAAGTACCACTAGCAAGTTTCCAAACAGGAGTTTTACTTCTAGATGTTATGTGACATTCATGTTTTGTAAATGAATATGCAATATAATGTTTAGTTATATAAAATGATTCAAATCAGTCAAAAAACAAAATTTGAACTTCTATGTAATGTAATGAAATTATAAAAACATATTTGTATTTCCTGTCTTTCTTTCATGAAGGTTTTAAAAAACCAATATCTTTTCTTGGCATTATGGTTACTATAAAAGTCACCAATAAAATATTTTTTATTTACAACAAAATCTGTTTCAAAAACATTCAACTTATGTTTGATGTTTTCAGTTACAAGTGAGAATGTTGGAGAGGTTAGAGGAGAAGGTTGGTTAGTGTTTGAATATAATGGTTTGGGTATGTTTGTCGTATAGTCAACATTTTAAAAACTAGTGATAGGAATATCAAAGGTTGATTTTCTATATGAGTTTGTGTGGAAATGCATATTTATAACTAAAGGAATCTAAAAAATTCTTCTAGGATTTATTGTATTTGATGTAGAAGATTCATTTGAGAATCTAGAACTAGTCGATCATCTATGGAATGATAGTTTAACTTTACCATCATTATATTGGGTTATGTGTTTGAGTTGGATATTTGGTTATGGTGGTTGAATAGAATTAGGCTAAGTGGCACCCTCAAGGATCCATGCTTCCAGTAGGGTAACATCTTTCCACTTTATAGATTTAGGAACTACTATATTTGATTTGGAAAGGTCTGTTTGAAGGAGTAAGGTTTCACCTTTTCGGAATTGGAATTTATGTATACTAGAAAAGATGAAAAACATGGCTTTGCAATGGATCTTAAAGACCAATGCTATAGGGATTGATCCTTCAAGCATGTTGTAATTATGAGTTTTTATTTGTAGGATCATGCTTTGAACGATATTTTTGTCTTTGATGGATATAGTTAGGTTTAGGTAATAATCAAAAGAAATAGGGCTACTACATAAACTAGATTCAATGGAACTGAGTAATGGATTTTGAAAATTTTGGAATCTATCATCTCTTATGACAGCTAAAATGGAAGTGTTTAATCCTTTTTTGGTAAGGGGTTTTATTCCTACTTGTATCAGGTCAGTATAAATATATTTGTAACTCTTATATATGTGTTTTTGTAGGGATTTTTAGGAAATGAGTTGGATAATTTCAAAAGGTTTTTATAAGCTAAATATTTCTTTCTTTAGTTTTTATTATGAATCAGTTTTGAAAATATTAAAAGAAGAAGTCTGATAAATTTGATTCTTTTAAAAAACCTTTAGAATTTTCCAATCATCAATATTTTTTGTAAAATCTTCAACTGTAATCTATTCACTATTTATAACCCTTTCACTTTCAATAAAATTAGAAGTAGAGGAAGTTGAAATAGAAGTTGTTCTACAAAAAAAGGGATCGTTGGTTTAAAACATAATTTAGATAACAGACTACAGGTTATATGTATTTATTGCCCTATCATCACTTATAAACAGAACTTACACAATTCAATAGTATTCTTCTATTCTTCTAAGGTTCTCTTTTCTTATCAAATTTCTAAAATTTTGTATAACAATATTACTTAGATCTTAATAGCCTCTGATTAATTAAAGAAAAAAAACACACACACACACAAACCTTATCTACTATATCATTAATTGTTTTCTCATTAAAATTCATATTCAATAATCATCAATGTCTTTTATCTATATATGTTTTAGAAATTTTTATAATATCAAATTTTGAAATTTATTTGCATAGTACTTTGTTTCCAATAAATGATATAGATAAGGGTGTTATAAAAGATAAAATTAAAAGGGCCAAATTAGAAAAATCATTCTAGATAAGTAAAAAATTTTTTTCTATTTTTTGAGCTAAAACTATAAATATTGTTAGGGATGTAATTTTTTTTCCCTGACCATATCTCCGCCACTGGTTGTAAAGATCACTAGACATGTTGCTCGTGTGTTGTTCGGGGCTAAGCAATTTTTTTAAATATTAAAAAAGTGATAGGTTAAAAAAATTCAAGTCCCAAGTCATTGGTTAAATTGAAAATTTAAATATTTACAAAAAAAAAAAACAATAAATAAACTGACGAAAAAAAACAAAAAAACCACATATGAGCCTATTCGGATTATCAAACAACCTAATACTAACCTAACTAAAGGAAAATCGAAAAAAAAGAGTCAAACTTTAAAAAAATAGAAAACATCAGCATAAAAAATGGGAGAAAACCAAGCAAACCTAGACAGACCTCCTAAACCTGGTTTAATCTAAAAAACTTACAATTTGTTAAATCATGGACTCGAGTTCAATCAAGAAGATTAAATATCATCCAATTTAATTTTGAAGGATGGAATCGTTGAAAAAATTATTAATAAAAAAACTTGCAAAAGAAAAGGAACAATAATAATAAAAAAGAATGAGGCTAAAATTAGTAAGGAAAAAACCCAAGGAGGATGAAATCTAAAAAAAAAATTATTAGAAACAAAAAAAAATTACAATTAAAATAATTAAGACAAAATTTGAAAGATTAAAAAATAATAGGGGGTGAAATTGAAATCATTTGTAAGATGATAGATTATTTATAAATTTAAAAATGCTAGGGGTGAAATAGAAAAAAAATTGTTAAATGCTAACCCAATAGAATTAAATTGAAAGGAAAAAACAAAACAAAAGTTTTAAAAAAATAAATAAAAAATAAGACAATATCAATTTAGAAAAAACAAACAGGGCACATCTCTTAAACCTAGTTTAATCTCATGAAATGTTTTACCCAATATCAATCAAGAAGCGTAATTCTCAACCAATTTAATTTCAAAGAATGAGATAAGTAGAAAGTATTAATAAAAAAAATCTGTAAAAGCAACTAAAAGAATGAGGATAAAATTTGATGGAAAAAACCCAAGGAGGATGCAATTTAATGGAAAAAATAAAAAAATAATCCAAAATAAAATAAATATTAATTAAAATAATAAGAACCAAATTTTAAAGATTAAAAAAAATAATACGTGGTGAAATTAAAAATATCTGTAAAAACCAAGCAAACCTGTATAAACATCCTAAACATGGTCAAATTTTAAAAAAATCGCAACTTATGAAACCTTAGATCCAATTCCCATCAAGAAATTTATTGTAAGCCAATTTAAAAATACAAATTTCAAAAACTTGTTAAAGAAAAAAAAGATAATAAAAAAAAAGCCTCAAGCGAGTTCGACAACCAACTCAGATTAATAAATCGAACACATGATCTAAGATATGAAATTGGGATAACTCTATAAATAGGAAAACAAAACAAACACCAGAAAAATATATAAAAAAAATACTTTTTTATAAATAGAAGTCAACCCAAGCTAATCCTTTAGATCTATTACCTGGGTCATGAGACTAAGGTGATGCCTCAAACTTGAAAAAACAAAAAAGCAAGATTCTTAATAAAACAAATATTAATGGATGAGATTGAGAAAAAATAAAAAAAAATAGTAATTAAAAGAATTATGACTAAATTCAACATAAAAATTAAATGAAATTAAATGTTTTGGAAAAAATGAAGTGAAATTAAATGTTTAGGGATGTAATTGTAAGAAACAAATCCATTAAGAAAATGATTAAAAAAATAGCAATTAAAAGAATTATGACCAAAATTGACATAAAAATTAAATGAAAATAAATGTCTCGGGGTGGAATTGAAAAAAAAATCAATTCAAAACTAAAAGAATGAAGACCAAATTTGAAAATAAATTAAAAAAATCAAATGACCAGAGATGAAATGGAAAATAAAATCCAATGACCAGAGATGAAATGGAAAATAAAATCCAATTAGAAATAATTAATGTAAATAAAACAGTTGCAAATAAAAAAAAGGGACTGAATCAAAAGTAATTTTGAGTCAAACCACGCCAAATCATCATACATGCGTCACTTAGAGAGGAAAAGGACGTTGGGACAAATTAAATGATGTGGCAGAATTTGGTTACAACCGCTAGAACCAGTTGTACACGTCGTTAGAATGCGACAGAGTGGTTGGCGTGTACGAGGCATCCGTCAGAAGCTTTTTTGTTTTTTGTGAAAAAACCAAAAATGTCCTTAGGACTAAACAATAATAACAAACAAACCATGATAAAATTATAACTAAATCCTTGAAAACAAGGTTTAAAAAATTGAATTGTAAGGGTAATGCAGTAATTCAACTGTTCTATAAAAACATGAAAAATACAAAAATACCCTTGTGCAGAAGGCATTGCAATATTTTATTCAAGTGTTACATTAATAATTTTATTGTTTATTAAAAATCAAATTTATTAAAATAATCCCGTACAATTCTTAAAAGATATTTATATTATGATGAAAAGATTATTTTATTCTTCAAAAAAATGTTAAAGATAAAATGCTCCGATAGTAATTATATTATTATAATCAATAATGAATAGTAATGTGCCTTGTTTTGGGGCACAATAATAACCTTAGGGGATAACTAACATATATTTTCAAAATCAAATATATAAATTAACAACAAAATAAAATTTTATATAATAAATTGTTAAATATAATTATGAATAAATAAATAAATACTGGGCCTATATCGTTGTCTACAATCCCGGCCCATAAGATTTTGCTCTCTTTACCTATAACTCACACCACTGCAGCTTGCTTGCCTTGTGAAATCTCTCTCTCTCAAACAAATTTATTTGTTTTTGTAATTGATTGAAAAAGATAGAACAAAAAAAAAGGGGGAATAAACAGAGACAGAAGATGGCGACGGCAGAATCGTTGGTGGCGCAAATCCAAGGGCTATCTAGCAACGCGGTGGATTTAGGTTTGTTATCGATTCACTTGAAGAAAGCAGATGAAGTGCTACACAATGAGTCGACTCGGCTTTTGGCTTTTCTTGAACAGCTCGACCCGACTCTTCACTCACTCGGTTATCTTTATTTTTTGTGAGTCGCAGCATTATTCTTTATTTTTTCTTAAAAAAATACGTTCACTGTGATATGTTTAGCTAGTTAAATTATTATTATTGTTATGAGATAGTTTTATTGTTAAAAAGAAGAAGAAAGAAGTTTTCGAAGTTTTAGGGTTCATTGTGTTAGAAATGGATGGTTGTTGAAATTTAAGAAAGACTAAGTTTTGAAATCAGAAGAAGAAGAAGGGTATGACTATTATGTTGATTTGGGTTTAGAGAATTAGTTACTTTTGTGGTTTTTTATTTTTATTTTTATATATAATTGTATATGTATTTATTTACTTATTTATAAGTGGTGAATGGGTGGCAGAGAGGCATGCACTTCTGGGCCGGTTACCAATGAGCAAGCGAGAAGACTGGTTTTGATCCTTTCCAGGTTTCTCACTTGTTGTGTTGCAGACCAGATTCGTTTGGCGTCGGAAAAGTGTATTTTATTTTTGTTTACCCTGGATTAAATTTAAAATGTGTGATTAGAATGTTGTTTTTCTATTTACTTAGTTGATGCTAACTAATCTTTTTGAGTTGGCAGTCATAGCTGTTAGTAAGAGATTCAAAGACCAAGTTTTGATGCTTGAAGTACCAATGCGTGGTGTGGCCCCTTTGCTGGAAGCTGTGAAAAAACTACGCTCTTCCTCTGAACATTTGACTGCTTTGCATCCGGATTTTCTTCAACTTTGTTTGTTGGCTAAGTGCTATAAAACTGGTCTTTCCATTCTGGAGGATGATATTTTTGAGGTTGATCAGCCACGGGACTTTTTTCTCTATTGTTATTATGGGTGAGTGAGTTGCTGCTTGACCTTCTGTACCCGCTGTTACTTTCATTATGCTAAGCTGCTTTGCTTGATCTGCTGTTGTTCAGTTAATAATTTGTTGTGTCTGCTTTCTAATTGACTGTTTCATTATGTAATTTAATTTAGCAATTAATTTCACAAACTAGAAACTTAATAATTTGTGCTTGTCTGATGAATAGAGTTAGTATCTTTTCTCTTTGGGATGATTATGTAATTGAAAATGGCAGGATTATTTTGTAGCTAAGATGATGTTAGAACATCTGCATGGTTGTCAAGTGTACTCCCATGGAGGAGACTTTAATGGGCTTGCTGTATAAGTCCAAACCTGTGAGTTGAAATCATGTAAACAAGCATAACAATTGCACATGAAAACACATTGGAGTTTCCTGCTTTTGATGGTGACATAACCTTTACCTCACCTAGATACAAATCATTTAAGCATCTTGCAACCAATCTGTCATCTCTTGTATTTAGATGAGGAATTTCTTTGAATGCATCTGACATTTGACATCATGACAGGGGGATGATATGTATTGGACAAAAGCATTTTCAGAAAGCACTGGAGCTTCTTCACAATGTATGTGATCTAGTTAGAATATGTTTGTCCACTTTGACAATCTACTCATGTTGCAATAGTTTTACTTTGGTACTAGTTCTAATTGCTTCTCTCTCATCGCAGGTCGTGACGGCTCCTATGTCTTCTATAAATGCTATAGCTGTTGAAGCATTCAAAAAATACATATTGGTTTCTCTCATTCAAAATAGACAGGTATGCTTTAGTCTTTTGACATTTATTATATGAATTTGGGATGTATTCAGCAATCTATGGTCATGATAGGACACTCTTAGGACTGTGCACCCCCCCCCCCCCCCCCCTTTCTGCTTACAAGTAATTAGTTTTCCAAGCTTATGTGTTTCTTATTTCAGTATTATTCTTCGCTGGCCTGGATTTGCATTCTAGATGAGTTTTGACATCACAAGATCACCTATAATTCATTTCTCTCTTAATTTCTTTGAAACAGCATTTTATGTTTTCTTTCTCTCTGTTTTTTTTGTTGTTGCTGGCAGTTCTCAACCAGCCTCCCTAAATACACTTCTTCAGCAGCTCAGAGAAATTTAAAGACCTTGTGTCAGGTGATTACAACTTCTAAGCTGTACGTTGCAAGCAAAATTGATTGTTGATTTATAGTGTCCACATTAATACTTTAATTATCATTTGTGTCCTTGACAAAAAAAATTTCAGAAGTTGTTTAACTGAATCTCTAACACAGCTTGCAAAAACAAAAGAACCACAACGACTGAGTGGATAGTGTGGCGTGTGTGGAAATGAAGCACTTTTTTTTCTTTCCTCCCCTATTTAGGTGTGCTTAAAAATACATATTGCAAAAACAATAGAAGTTGTTTAACTGAATATGTAACATAGCTTGCAAAAACAATAGTACCACAATTGCAAAAACAATAGTACCACAATGACTGAGTGGATAGTGTGGTGTTTTTGGAAATCAAGCACTTTTTTTTTACTTTCCCCCCTTTTTAGGCGTGCTTAAAAAAACTGTCCTTTCTTAAATTGTATTATCCTATGCATGGAAACTAATTTTATCATAGAACTACCCAGCTTCCAGTGATAAAATTCTATTCTAATTTGCTTGGATAAAAGCTGCTTTCACCATGGATATGTTAGGTTGAATCTATTTTAAAATGTAATGTACCATATCAATCTCTTTGGTTATCTTACATTCATCAAATGGAATAAATGGTATTCTTTTTTCTTTTCTATTTTTGATGAAATCTTTGCTGTTTCCATCAACAGTGTTTGGTCTCTTCATGCAGAATTCTGCATTCATATTTTTAATGAAGTTTTTGGGTTCTATTGTCTTACAAACTTTCTTTTACCCTTTGAGCAGCCCTATATGGAATTAGCAAGTAGTTATAGCAGCGGAAAAGTTTCAGAATTAGAGACATACATTCAGACAAACAGGGAGAAGTTTGAAAGTGTGAGCCTACAGTTATACATTTCACATTTACACATAGTGAGACAAATTTAAGATCTATTCATCATCATCTAAAACAGGCTTTGTATTCTTTTTCAGGACAATAATCTTGGACTGGTGAAGCAAGTCGTATCATCCATGTATAAGAGAAACATTCAGAGATTGACCCAAACGTATTTGACTCTTTCCCTCCAAGACATAGCCAAAATTGTGCAACTTAGTAGTCCTAAAGAGGCAGAGATGCATGTGCTTCAAATGGTAGTTTCCTATGCAATTATCCTTGATGCTAAGCTTACAACATTTTCCTATATAACTTTCCTTTTATTTTTTTGTATGATCAATTTATTGCAAAATACTGAAAGTAGAAAGACCACTAATAGTGCACTCTTGTATCTTATACCATAATTTAAATTAACAATTTCATTTGAAACTGTAGATCCAAGATGGTGAGATATATGCAACAATCAACCAGAAAGATGGTATGGTTAGATTCTTAGAGGATCCAGAACAATATAAAAACTGTGAGATGATTGAGCATATCGATTCATCAATTCAGAGGTACAGTAGCTGGGATTTTACACTTTTATTTATGAGTTAAGTACTTCCATTCTACTGCCAATTTCAAGGGAAAAATTATTTGAGGATAACAATGAACATACTCTAAGGGCCATTGCCTCAAGCTATGTCAATAGTCTTAGACGTGCAACTAGAGGGTGAAGGTTTCGAGTCTTGAGAAGTTCATGCACATATGATGAACTAGACTATTTGCAAATATCACCACCCAAGTTTACACTCCAATGGGACTACAACTAGATTGTGATTATGGATCAAAATCTCATAAATCATCTTATGAACACAAACTATTTGGATGTCTTTGCCAAACATGATTGAAGTGCCTATAACTTTTTTCTCTCAGGTGAATATTAACCTTTTAAGACCATGATAAACTCATTATTTGCACTTTGCATCTTATGGTTTGGTAACAATAGATGTGAATTGCATTATTGGTGGGGACACCAGACGCATACGGTATATTACATGAGTATATATATAGATGAAGACGATAAAGAATGGCCTGACTTGTTACTTTTTGGTTGGGAGATTAAGCCCATTTAGGTCGATTTCATTGTTTTTGTTTTATTTGTGTTATTTATGTTAGACAATTTTAATTGATGGACTGAGCTCAATAGTGATGTTTTAGGGTTATGCTATATTTTTCTTTTTGTGAGATAATTTTTTATTTGACTATTCCTCTGAATTCTCCTTCTTCCTAGCTTTTCTTTCCCTACTTTTAATTCCTGGCTTCTTTCTTTCTTTCTCTACTTTTATCTTTCTTTAGATTATTGTCCTATATCAACTTTGGTATCAGAGCATAGGCTTTTAATTTTTTTTATAGTTAATCGTTCTCTTAGGGCTAGTGAAAATCCTCAAAATTCAACACCGTTTCTAAAACTTAGAAATTGTGTAGAATCATCAATAGTTGATCTAGATTGGAAAAAAAAATTGTTTATCTTCTAACACAAACCCATTCATCCCTAAACCCTAGACATGTTATCCCCTCAGCCACTACCATGACAATCATAACAGCCGATCGTCTTCCTTGTCTCAGTATCTGCCATTTTAACACCTAAGAAAGATGAATCATGGAGAATGTGTGTGGATAGTCGAGCTATCAACAAGATTACAATTGAGTATCATTTTTCCATTTCTCGATTGGATGACATGTTTGATGTGATGGCCAAAGCCTAACTTTTCTCTAAGATTGACCTAAAAAGTGGGTATCATCATATTAGAATCCATCTAGGAGATGAATGGAAAACTGAATTTAAGATTAAAGATAAATTATATGAGTGACTAGTCATGCTTTTTGGCTTTTCCCATGCACCAAGTACTTTTATGAGGGTAATGACATAGGTGCTTAGGCTTTTTATAGGGAAATTCTTGGTGGTGTATTTTGATGATATCCTTATTTATAGCAAAACCAATGGAGCATTTAGATCACCTCATTCAAGTTTGTACCATCATAAGAAAAGTTTGTCAATGTCAAAAAATGTTCTTTCTTCATGGATCAAGTGGTTTTCTTAAGGTTTATAGTGTCATGTGAGGGAATCTCTGTTGATCCCTTAAAAATCCAAGCAATTGTAGATTGGCCTGAGCCTAAGAATATTCATGTAGTTCGTAGTTTTCTTGAGCTTGTGACTTTCTTTTGTCATTTCATCAAGGGATTTAGCACCGTCATGTCTCTATCATAAATTGTTTGAAACAATGAGTTTCAATGGAGTAAAAGAGATAGTAAGACATTTGTGAAGGTTAAGAAGAAGATAACGGAGGCCCTAGTAATGCGGTTTCCTAACTTTACTAGTTGTTTGAAGTAGAATGTGATGCCTTAGGAGTTGGTATAAGTGGAGTACATAGTTAGGAACGTCACCATGTAGCTTACTTTGGTGAGAAACTTAACGAGGCCAAATCAAAGTACTCAACCTATGATAAAGAATTTTATGTGGTAGTTCAGGCCTTGCACTATTGGTGCAATTATTTGCTATCACAAGAGTTTGTTTTTTACTCTGACCATTAGGCCCTTCGCAATCTCAACTCTCAAAAGAAGCTCAACCATAGGCATGATAATTGGTTTGAGTATTTGCAAGCCTATTCATTTGTATTGAAATATAATTCTGGAATAGAAAATAAGGCGGTAGATGCCTTGATTTGTGTAAAGCTATTATCCGTAATGAGTGTTGAAGATACTGAATTTGAGAGACTCAAAGAGAAGGATGAATCTTGTCTAGAATTTGGAGAAATATACATGACATTGAGAGAATGACAATGAGAGATGAGAGTAACTGTGTTGTAGATGGTTATTAACTCTAGGAAAGGTATTTGTTTCGAGATAATAAGCCTTGTATCCCGAAGACATCAATGCATGATTTTTTTGATGTGGGGATTCATGTTGGAGGTTCTTCAAGACACTTTGGAAGAAATAAAACCATTGAAGAGGTGTAATGTCAATTCTTTTGGTCTAGCTTAAAAAAAAATGTAGCTAAGTTGGGAGGTCAATGTCGAACATGTCAACTAGCTAAGCATAGAAAATAGAACATTAGTCTTTACACTCTTTTGCCTATTCCCATTTGCCCTTGGTAAGAAGTATGAATTTTGTGCTTGGGCTTTCATGTACTGCAAAGAAGCATGATTCTATCTTTATGGTTGTCCATCACTTCTCTAAGATGACCCATTTTATCCTTTGCACTAAGACCATGGATGCTTCTAGAGTTGTGAAAATCTATTTTCACGAGATTGTTAAGTTGGATGACATTCCCCAAACCATAGTCTTGAATAGGGATGTTAGGTTTATGAGTTATTTTTGGAAGACACTTTGTCATATGATGAGAACTAAGTTGAGATTTTGTAGCGCCCACCACCTCCAAATTGATGGTCAAAATGAGGTGGTTAATAGGAGTTTAGACAATCTTTTGAGATGTCTAGTGCATGATCATAATAGGAATTGGGATTTGGTTCTTCCTATAGCCTAGTTTGCCTATAATAGCTCCGTCAATAGATTAATAGGCATGAGTCCCTTTGAAGTTGTACACAATTACAAGCCTAGAAGGCTTTTAGATGACCTTCCTATGTCTCCTTATGCTAGGTTGTCTGAGTCATTTGTACCTAGAGTTCAGGATTTACATGTTGAGATCACGAAGCAGATTCAAGCAAGTAATGTGCAATATAAACTTCAAGTTGATTACAAATGACACAATAAGTTTAATGTTGGAGACCATGTTATAATACTGATTAGATCCAAATGGTATCCTTTAAGAACTAATAAAAAATTACAGGCATGTAGTGCTGGGCCATTCAAAGTGCTACAATAAGTTTGTCCAAATGCTTATGCTATTAATTACCACTTGATTTTGGCATTAGCTCCACATTTAACATTGAAGATTTAGTTGCATATACAAGACCACATCGTATTCCAAATGATCCTTTTGAGATGCCATCTAATCTCATTCTTGATGATCTTATTGAAACCTTTACCCCTTTCACCTTGACATCACCACAAAAAGATAATATTGATGTTATTTTGGATGAACAAGTTTTTACCAAGGATGATGAAGTTTAATGGTTTCTAGTTCTTTAGGTAGACTGACCTGATTCAGGTTTTCTTAGATTACTAGAGATACATTGCAACAAATTGATCTAGATCTTTAAGGGTTGAGTTTCTTCAACCCCGAGAGAGTTGGTAGGGACACCAAATCCAGATCATAGATTACGTGAGTATATGGACAAAGATGATGGATGGCCCGACCCGTGTTACTTTTTGGTTGAGAGACTGAGCCCAACTAGGTTTATTTCATTGTTTTTGTTTTATTTATTTGGGTTATTATGTTAAACAATTTTAATTGATGGGCTGAGCCAAATAGTTGGATGTTTTAGGGTTATGTTATTTATATTATTTTATTTATTTATTTTGTAAGACAATTTTTAATGATTTAATTAAAATTACAAGCTATTTTTCTCTGAATTCTCTCTTCTGCCTAACTTTTCTTTCCCGCTTTTAATTCCTGTAATTCCTGGCTTCTTTCTTTCTCCACTTTTATTTTTCTTTAGTTTATTGTCCCACATCAATCATGTTATATTAACAGTAACAAATGACTAGATGGTGTTTTCAACATCGGGACAAATTATTTACATGGCTTCATTTCAGTCTTTGATGATTATTTTGGTAATTCTTAACCTTCTCTATTTTTGTTATACTAGGATAATGACATTGTCAAAGAAGCTGACTGCAGTGGATGAACTCTTATCATGTGATCCTTTGTACTTGGCAAAGGTGAGCTTACTACATTGATTCCTGTAATACTTGTTAGCTGAACTTGTTTAGGATCTAGTATGCACTACTAACTAACCTGTTTGTTCCTTTGGTTTTTTAGGCTGGAAGAGAGCGTCAGAGATTTGACTTTGATGATTTTGACCCTGTTCCTCAGAAATTCAACATTTAATGGAAATTGGAGGATTTTGGAATACAAGTGTTATTTAATTGAGAATGATGTTAGGCTGCTGCACATGGCTCCATGTTAAAAGAAATGGTAAATTTAAAGCCCTTGTTTCACTTCAGAGCATAAAGATTTTTGGCGTCAAATTTCTTTTCTTTTCCTAGGTTTGTCTTTTAGGTATAAGCGGCAGATTATGATAGAAGTCCAGTTTAGTTTGCAACTCATTTCAAGTATTGTATACATGTTCTGTCTATCTCCAGGACAAAGCTGCCTGCTCTTTATTCTTAATATTTCACGTGGAGTTTTGATATGGACATGAATCTTGATGCCCTGTTGAATTTGCCATAACCTAGTGAATGTTGTTGCCAGGGTGAGAAATAAACATAGCAGAATTCTTGAATGGTGTAGAAACAAATATTAACAATTAGCAAACAAAACCATAACAAAAGCAATGTTCACTCTTGCTAGCTCTAGATTTTTGTCAAATTTGTACATTCTAGTCCCTGTATTTTGCAAGATTTACAATTTTATTGTTGAACTTAATTTCTTATTAATTTTATCCTTTATAGTTATGTTTTCATGGTTTTAATCTAATGTGTTCTTAAATGTTTCGATGTAAGAAACATTGACATTTTCACAAAGGGTGCACAAAAGTTTTATTTCATCCCTCAAGTTTCAATTTGTTCATCTTTTGTCCTTGTTCTTTTAGGTTATTGTGTTTTGATTCTATACTTTATTTAGTTATATTTTAGTAATTGCAAGTTGAGAGAGAACAGAGAAAGTTATCCAAGGAGAGAGTGATTTTAGCAACCAGTTAGTTCAGTTTTGGTGGGATCTATGAATTGTCTTTTAGTCTTTACATAAAAAAAATTCAATGAAAGTTGTTTTATTTTAACAATGTTATGAAAAGTAAATTGGGTCTCATAAAAATATTTTAAACTTTGTTTTTATATTTTAATAATGTTATGCACAGTGGCTTTAAAAGACCATTAAAGTCTACGTCGCAAAAATCTCATTTATCTAGTTAAAATCCACTTTTAAACTCAAATTTGAGTTCAGATTTTTCAATATAGAAATTTCAAAAGCTTTAAAGCACGAAGAGTTAAAATGAGTACTGGCAAACTCATATCAGCCAAATGTTTCATTTGATGGTAATAAATTGGGACTTCAAGAACATTTATATAGATAATTCATTCCAAATCTCGGGATGGTCTTTTTACGTTTCACCCAAATATTTTTAAGTAATTATATTGGTGCCATTCAAAGGTAGTAAAAACTTAAAAAACCAATTAAACTGAAAAAATAAAAAAATTAATTAAAAAAACCGAGAAAAAAAATAAATTAATCTATTAGAAAAATAAAAAAAATTTTTTGGATAAATTTTGATTTTATACAAACTAATTCAATCAAACCAAATTGACTTGAAAAAAAATATAAATACTTAATTTTCTTTCCAACCTTAACCAGGGTCAGATTCTTTTCAAGCTAGTTAATCAAAAGCGAGTCTTCATTATTTGAAGAAAGAATATATAAGAGCTTATTCAGTTAGTCAGAAAGCTAGATCAATAAAGCTGTGCCTAATAGAGCTTCGCCTTATGTAGACCATTTTTTTCTGCCTAGCCGGTCAACGTTGCCTAATATTCTATTATGAGATTTTGAAGAGAGCCTCTTGAATATCATTTCTGCTACTTTTGCTATGTATGACACATTGAATTCTAGACTTAATAGGCTTTGAATCAAACTACTTTTTTCTTGGCAGAGAAAGCTTTTTCATCCATCAAAGTGATGAATTGAATTAAATGTTGGGAAATTAGAAGTATAAATGAACGGAAAAAATTTAGAATATAAATTGATGTTATAGTTGAGATCTTATTGGTTTATGAGTATTGTGTATGAAAATTAGTTGAGATACATGAAAAATAAATCGAATGAATTAGTGTGTATGTAAGCTTTAAAAGTTTAATTAGTTTAGGGATTGACTTTAAAAATATATCATGTTGACTTTATAGTGTTGTACTAATGCAAGCTACATTATATTCTTGAATTGAGCATTCTTTCAATGATATGTATCTCTAGAACTTGCTTCATATCTTGTTGAAATTACATTCATATAACATGTGTACATGAAGATGATAAATGCATTAGGAATTTTAACCACTTGAGCCAAAAAACCAACTTAAAATACATTATCCTTAGTGAGCCCTTTTGAGTTTGTTTATCTTTTCTTTACTTTACCTATGTGTAAGCCTTAACTTTTTTATATGTTTTTATTTTTCTCTGGCCAAGGATTAGTACAGCATATACTTGTTCATATCTTATGGGATTATGGTTGGAAATTATGGGAAAAGAAAAAAAATGATGCTTGATGAAAAGAATTGGCAAAGTTGCCAAAAGTGAAAGAAAAAAAAAAGAAAAAGAAACAAAAAAAAAAGAAAAAGAAAAGTGTTCTATTGTGTTCTAAAAATTTTATATTGATGGAACTTGAAATCAAAAGAAGTTAAGTATTGGTGCTTAAAGATGAAAAATTTATGTGCGGGATATCTTATTTCAAAAAAATCATTTTTTTTAATGTTCTACTTCCTTTGGTTTTAACATTTTCTTTTCCTTACCTTAACCTCACATTAACCTTAGCCCCATTACAACAAAAAAGTAAGACCTTTTGATTCATGCACTGCTTGTAATATTTTAGTAAGGGAGATGAGATTGAAGAGCAAGCTTATGATAGAGCATATTTATTGATTGAATTTGAGAGATTTAAACACATAAGCCTTAAACACGTGAGTGTTGAAGTGTATATTAATGAGATCACCTACTTTTGCATGACATAGTTTTCATTTAAATCTCAATGATTAATTGAGTTTTGAAGTTCGCATGTAAATAAATTCATAAAAATTTATACTCTTTATCATTCTTGATTGTATTCTTGTTTATGATACATATATTCTTAGACATTAATGGGAGATTAAAACATTAGTCATAGTTATTTTATTCATTTAGTTTAAGTTTGATTTTATCTATCCTTTCTCGAGGACGAGCAATAGCTACGTGTGGGGGTATTTGATACAACCATATTACTCGATAGTTTTACCAACATGTACCTAGTATATATAAAATGTCTTGATATTCTTTATTTTATATTTTGAAGGCACTTTTGGATGTAAGAGTAAAAAAAAAAGTAAATTTGAGATAATCAGCAGATTTTACTTCCAATCAATATTTTATGCAGAGCTTGAGCTCTAGAGGTCAAAATGAAATGATTCTAGTGGAATTAGAAAGCTAACATCCATACCTTTCTATACATATATGATAAGAAAAATAAAAAGAGAAAGAGCATGGAAATCTCAGCCTTCAAAAACAAATCTCGCATTTTGCCAGTGTTGACCTTCGACCATTCCAACTTGAATATCTTGAGCTAGAGAAATCCATTTAATGCAAACTCAATTTTTTTGGATTCCTAACTCGAAGACATATTAACCTATCAAATTGTAGTAGAAAAAGAGCTCATATAAGATAGATATAATTTTTATAAATGACATATGAATTCTGCCAATAGACAGGTTTTGTGAAGAAACAAGTTCAAAGTACTTCTCAAAGCATCCAAACTAATGTCCAAGTCTTTATTTCAGCAATTTAGCTCCTCTAAATCAAAATTTAAAATTTGAAGATTTTATGCAAGGCTATTTTTTTTTTTTTAGGAAAATAGTTATTGAAATACTTAAATGTAAATTGTCTACTTAGAAAAGGACTATTTTGTATAAAAGGGTTTAGGGTTTCCTAAGATATAAAAAGAAAGAGAGAAAGGAAAGAAAGGGCGGCCATAAAGAGAAGAAAACGCCTTTTCCTTCAAAAAAACCTGAAATCATGCATTTTTCTTTCTTTTTGATTAGTTGTTCAATAGGCATGCAAGACTAAACTCTTTTTCTTGGTTGCAAGGACTCAGAAACTTTTGGATTTCAAGAACTGTGAGATTTATTTTACCCTTTCTTTTCAGTTTATATGATGAATATGTTTGTTTTCTTATGCTTATGTCTTATGATTGTTTATTTTAATTGCTAGAACGGATTCTAAGTTATTATTATGAATAATCTACTGCTAAGTTTGATATCAAAACCGGAGTTGTAGTATATAAACTTGTGAAGCAACTGAGTTTAATAATTATGGCGGATCTACGTTATTAATCTTATGGAGAACATTTGAATAAATCAAACATGAACTGCGGACAATTATGTTAACTAGATTAATCAATTTATCTAGTTCTTAAGGCTGTAATTGAATTAAATTACTAGTGCGGATACTATGATTGTTTGATGGTTAGAGTTAGTTATACGACGGATCTGTTAACTAACCAATATTGAGAAAGAATAAAGATTCAGAATATAAATTGATGTTTCATTTCAATGATCGATTCTGATTTCTGAAGATGGACGTCTACTTGAAACCAAGGTTTGTTCTCTTGATAATTTTTTAATTTAGCTTGATCATTTAATTCTGTTATAGCCTAGATAACCTCAATTCCCCCCTCCAATTACGTATAGCATAAAAATCTTAAACCTTCCTTGCGGGATTAACCTCTTGCTTGCTTTATGCTATCTTGTTTATTTAAGTTAGGGTAATTAATTTGTGTGACCATGACATCGCAACAGGGTTTTGGGTATTATTATATAATTCAGGAGTCGCCACCTAGTATTATGGTCACTAGAAAACCTAATAGTCTGCGAGAGTCTGAGTAAGGAGACTTGTTGTGCAAGGGGAAGATACATCACCCCTAGTGTACCCTACCTAAGATAAGTTGCATTGTTGCTTATTGGGTCAAAACCTAGCTAAACCCAGCTTTGTGAGGGAGTTTCTACCTTATTGGGTCAAAACCTAGCCATTCTAAAGTCCGAATCTTTACATCATGTTTATTTTTTTATATCTTTAATATTTAAGGATATATTTTACATTGTAGTTTTACACCCTTCAAATATTAAAATCTACATTAAATCCTAATAATTCAAATATTAATTGAATGAAATAATTGGCGATGAATTTTTGATATTTTGATCAAACCCTAACGAATAATCTTAAACTGGTTACAATATCTATTTTTGTATTTTGAAACATTATAAAGATGCTTTTTGTCTTTTTGTAAAAATATGCTTGAAAAAAAATTAGGATTCGGTTGTATGCACGAAAACAAAATATATATTTTTTTTTGAAATAAGAATTTTTTATTTTTTGTGTTTTTTTAGAAATTTTAAAGAAAATCAGGTATTTTATATCGGGTTTGTATCATACAGTGTACGTCTACGACCTAATATTAAATAAAATTGGTAGAAAAACATGCGAGAAAGTCAAGGCTTGGCCCCCCTCCCTCCCTCCCTCTCTCTTAACTTGGGTTGGGCCTGGCCCAACCATGTTGGCATGAGTTCCAGACTCGGACTAGTTAGGCCGCCAAGGCCCAACAACACTTCTTTTCTTTTAAATGGGTTGGACTCAGCCCACCCATATAGTGGGGCTGAAACAAGTCTAGCCCCTCACCATAACTGCAGGTGAAAGCCATCAGTGCAGGATGTGAATTAATTTAAGTCTTGCATGCAAGATACAAGAAGAAAAAAAAACAAATGTAGGAGAGGAGAGCTGACAAAGTTCACTTGGGCCGAGGGTGTTGCTGGCAGTTTGGCTGGTGGTGTATAGTTCGAGTAAAGGTGGTGTTGATGGAAGAAGTGGTGGTCAGTGTTGGTTGTAGAAGGGAAGTTCACATAAATTATCATATGGGGAAGAGGGACTGCAACTAATAGGGGGGATTATGGCTTTGGTGGTTGGTCACGATGGTGTTGAGGAAGGAGTGTGGTGGTTGTTGATGGTTGAAGAGGGTGGCTCCACCGAAGTTAAGAAAGATCCTAACCATTGGCTCAAGGTGGCCATCAAGAACTGTCAAAATGGCTGCAAAAAGGCTAGCCGGGTTGGCCATTTTAGGGCGGCATTGCGACCGTTATGCTGTCAATCAGCTGGAACTATGTCGAGGTATGGTCAAGTGTCAAGCCATCATTTTCGTGTATGTTTTGTCAAATTTAGTAAAGAGACGAAGCATTAAATGCCCCCTCAAAAGTAGTCCTTTGAGCAGTCTTTTCGGGCTAAAGAAAAAGAAGACAATGAACAACAACTTCCAAACAACATCGTTTTGGAAAAGTTCAATTTAGTCCTTCAATTTTTAATTCCATTCAATTACACCCCTGATTGACTTTAAACTTTCAACTTTGTGTAATTTTACCCCTACCGTACTTCAACATCACCCTTGCATTTTAGTGCCTTTTTCATTTTTGTCCTTGGCCTTGGATTTATGCAATTTGATTGACTATTAAACTTTTAATTCTCTTCAATTTCCCCCCTGATTTCAGTTAATTAGGCCTCCATAGTTTGACGTCTTTTACAAAAAGGTTCTTGACCATGATTTTTTTCAATCCAATCCCTAATTGACCATAAACTTGATTTTCTTGCAATTTCACATTTGATTTCGATCAATTGACTTGGTAAAAAATAAATTGTGTGTCCTAAAATTCTAATCTTCTCAATTAATCCCAAATTGAGCTTCCAAACTCAATTTTCACCAATTAAGCTTCCAATAAAATTAATTTGACCCATTTAAAGTATAATTAAGTCATTGCACCTAATTAAATCATTTAATTGGACTTAAATTAATTCTTGAACATAATTTAACTTTTAATTTGGCCCATGATTAAATTAAAATGGCTTATTAAAAATCTAATCATGCCCATAAACTTATTTTTTATGCAGATTCATCTAATAATAATAATAATAATAATTTAATTTTATCTTGAATTTGCATTGGTTCTAGTTTTGGTAACAATATGATATAATTAGGCTTCCGATTTTGTCCAAAATTGTAGCTTGATTTTATGCATTTATGAAATCCTTCCTCGGCCAGCTTTTTTCTCATCACCGGTCTCCTTGTTATTATTATTTATTTTTATTTTAAAAAGAAAAAAATATAAATTTAGAAAATAACACAGAAATGGTTATGACAGTTCAAACTATTTTTATGGCTTCTAACAATTTCTTATTTAAAATGCTTTTCCACAATGATAACTCAAATGATATTTTTGAATTATTAGCAGCACTAATTAAAGAAGAAAAAGAGCAACAAGTTAGTAAGGGACAATCATCATTATGACGTGGTCCTTCCACTCCAGTTAGAGACTTGAAGGTCATAAAATGCATGTATGTCACTTTATGCTGAAAACCCCTTTATATTCTTCACGTTTCTTTCGAATGAGGTTTTGGATGAGTTGTCCACTTCTTTTAAATATTAAATCTACAATAGAAGAATATGATCCATACTTTCTTTAAAAACAAAATGCTTGTTGATTTCTCGGATTATCACCTTTTCAAAAGATAGTAGCCGCAATAAGAATCCTTGTATATGGAGTATCCAGAGATTTCATGGATGAATATTTGCATATCATCGAAAGCACCTTAATAATACGATCATTGAATATTAGCCAGATGTTGATGGGGTTGACTTTAACTACGAATCAAACGATCATATTTCAATTATATCACTTTTTTACGAGCGTACACCTAAATTGTTTGGATTAAACACATCCTTGTATTAGAAACAGAGAAACTCGTTCACAACTTCTGTTGGACCTTGCTGAGTAGTTATGGTAAAAACATGGTAGAGAATATAAAGTAATATATGTTTTTTCATATTTACATATGTTAACATCCAATGATTTCCTTAATAAAACATGCAGAAGTTACCTTATCGATGTAAACCCATAGGATAAAAACCTTAGAATCCACAATCAAAATTGAATAAAACCTACTAAGGCTAAAATCAAGTTGAAAAATATTCTAACCTAGTGATCACCTAAATCAAAGAACTATAGTTACTAGATGAAAACCTTGACCCGTTGATTATAACAAACTAAAAATCAAATGTATAAGATTGAAAACCCTAACTTGTTGATATAACAAACAAAGAACCAAAGGTATAAGGATGAATGCCATAAAACAAATTAGCATTGATAAGTTATAAAAGCTCCTAGAACAAACTCTTTTACACAAGTTTTATTTCTACATAATCAATCCATCTCCCTAATTACAAGCTAATTAACCTTATTTATATGAGGTAAAACATTCTAATTAATTCTTGAAGAAAAAGAGTTCTAAAAAAATAAAAAAAATTCTAAATTAACTAGGAAAATATTGCAAATCTCGAACAATAACTTTTAGGCTTTATCACAAGGATATCTTAATGTTTGATCACTATAAAATTTTAACTTATAAGAAACAAGACCTTTAGAATTTTCTGGAAAAAAATTAGCATGATCTAACAGTTAGATAAAAAGTTATATCTATTAATATAAAATTACATATTAGGAAAATAAGTACAATCCACTTGCAGGTAGGAAAACAAGTTTAATCCGCAAGTTTTGTAAGAAATAAGGTTCAAATATCTTAAATTATCTTATTGAATGCTTTTTTAATTTTCTTAGCTTTCGACTATATCCCATTAACCTTATAATATGCCAAATTGGCACATGTAATAGATTATATGATGTTGTTTGATGATTATCACCATTCCCCTTTTCTTCAAAAGGATTCAATCTGGAATTATCACCTTACTTGGATGTTGACTTTGATGCGATCCAAGTAACACAAAGAGATCTGTTAAAGGTTTTAGTTGGTTTAATGCCAAATCTCAGGGCTAAGAGGTTCAAATAGGCTTTCAATAAACTTCTTCAAGAAACGTGGGATAAAATGGACTTTAAAAAGATATTAAATAATGAAATACAAGCCTTGATTAACTTAATTTATGTTTAAGAAAGGCTTGTAGATGAGCATTCAAACATTACAAAAAATATTGGAATAAGAAGATTTATATATGCTAGTTTGACCTTTTACTAGTGTTTTGGTCATAACTGGAGCTACAAAAAGAATTTTAATGTGATAGTAGTTGCATTGAAAAGTAAACATTCAAAGAGGTTTTCAATAAACTTTTTCAAGAAACGTGAGATAAGATGGACTTTAAAAAGATATTAAATAATGAAATACAAGCCTTGATTAACTTAATTTATGTTTAAGAAAGGCTTGTAGGTGGGCATTCAAACATTATAAAAAATATTAGAATAAAAAGATTCATATATGCTAGTTTAACCTTTTACTACTGCTTTGGTCATAACTAAAGCTATAAAAAAATTTTTAATGAGATTCTAGTTATATTGAAAAGTAGACATCCATAACTTTCCATTGATATATAGAATAACTTTTAATTCATTAACACAAGAGAAATAAGGGTCTTTATTCTAGTTGCATTGGCCTTTAATTCATTAGACATCCATGCATTTGAAATAGACATGGTTTTATTTAAATTAGTTGGACTAATATTTTATTTATCTTTTAGTTACTATTAGATTTTTTAAAGATATAAGGGCTTTTATTTAAATTTGGCTCCATTGTATTATTATTATTATTATTAGGTTTATTCATATGTATTAGGAATGTCTTATTAGACATGGTACTATTTTTGGTATAAATACTCTTTTGTAGAGGCTTTTTAGAAAGAGACTATTTTAAATAAAGAAAGCTATATTTTTGCTATCTTTTATGTGGTTGAGTTATTCCTATACTAAATTCTTGATTGAACTTACAAAACTCTTTGAAGAATTAATCAACTTCATTATAATATTATACAACTTGTTTGCGTCTCTTTATAGGTGTAGGGTGAGACTAATCATTGCGTATAACTTTGGTTCTCAAAGACAGGTTCTTATTGGGTCAAGTTGCAAACCATTCAAATATGATTTTAGCGTATCTTAGGAGGTGTCTGTGTTAGGTGGTATCAAAGCTTATCCTATTATTAGATTATATCCCTTTAAAAGATAGTTTGTGTCGTTTCTTGATTTTCAATCTTCCTAGTTTTGATTAGGGTCTAGTTTTTTTTTTTTTTTTAAGTATACTCTTCTCTTATTATTTCAAAGCTTGCGTCAAACCCTATATTAAAAAAAATCATCTTGCTTAGTTTCTTTATTTTGCTAAATACATCAAAGAAAAATTATGTTCTTTATTGAATTGACAAGTTAAAACCTAATCAAATATAAGCCTTTGAATTTTAGGGTTGGCCAAAAGTTTTTTTTGAGTATTTTCTTGATTTTACATAATAGATAGATATTGAATCTTGGTAATACTGAATTGAATTCTTGTTTTCCTTGGATTATCTTGCCTTGTTTTTAGTAAAATTTGGTTAGTATAAATCTTAGTAAAATTTGGTTAGTATAAATCTTTCTTGCTTTATTTTAATTGTTTTCTTGAGATTCTTGAAGTTGAATCTTAACTTCTTGAATTAGTTAGTTTTCTTTGAATTTTTAACATATCCATTGCTTTTATTTCATGTCTTCCTTTTGTAATTATATTTTGCATGAATTTACATTGTTATTTGTAAATTTTTCCTCAAGTTTTGTTTTGATTAGTTTTATATATTTCTTGATTCTTGACTTATTATTATTATAAAATATTATGTTGTTTTGATTGATTATTTAATAAGTTGTGAAGTTACTTTTAAGAACCTAAGTAAAGGAATAGTGAGGTAAAGAGTATAATGAGATTATTATAGTGAAAAGCCCAATTGAATTGTGTAAAACACGAGTGAAGTGATATTAAATCGAGTGTAAGCAAATGAGAAAGTGTGCGAGGAAATTTTTCTTTGCTACTAACTTTTATTATAGGTATGCACAATGTCATAAAAAAGTGTGACACAATCGAAGGTGAAGGATCTTGTAGAAAGATAAGATAGGTTAGAGGTAATGATAGAGACTTTGATAGGAAAGATGGATAAATTGAATACTAAGATGATTAATAAACAGGATGTTCTTAGTTGTAAGGGAAATAAGGTTAAAAAGTCTACTACATGAGCATATTCTCCTCAAAATGAAAGTACAGTTGAAAACTTTGATGATGATAAGGATGATATAGTTAATCATGGAAGGAAGTCCTGTATACACAAAATTCTTTATATGAGACACGACCAAGGAGAGAGTTTGGTGGTAGATTTTGGCCAAATAGGGATTTCAACCAAGGGAGGAATTCTGATGATCACGATGGTTTATATTGTAATTTGGGTAACATAAAACTTAAAGTTCCAGCATTTCAAGGAAATAATGATTCAAAGGCTTATTTGGATTGAGAAAATAAGGTGGAATTTATATTTGATTTTCATCGATATTTAGAGGAAAAGAAGGTAAAACTAGTTGTATTGAATTCACTAGTTATATTATTATTTGGTGGGATCAAATAGTTAATCATGGAAGGAAGTCATTTATACACCAAAATCCTTTATATGAGACATGACCAAGGAGAGAGTTTGGTGGTAGATTTTAGCCAAATAGGAATTTCAGCCAAGGAAAGAATTTTGATGATCACGATGGTTTATATATTGTAATTTGGGTAGCATAAAACCTAAAATTACAGCATTTCAGGGAAAGAATGATTCAGAGGTTTATTTGAATTGGAAAAATACGATGAAATTTATATTTGATTGTCATCAATATTTAAAGGAAAAGAAGGTAAAACTAGTTGTATTGAATTCATTGGTTATACTATTATTTGGTGGGATCAACTTATTACAATTAGGAGGTGTAATGAAGAAAGACACATTGACATATAGGAGGAGATGAAATCAATCATGAGGAAGAGGTTTGTCCTTCCTAGCCATTACTATAGGGAAGTTTATAATAGGTTGCAATTTTTATCTCAAGGTTTTAAAAGTGTTGATGAGTATTTTAAGGAGATGAAAATAGCTAATATTTCTTAAGACAGAAGCCACAATTGCTAGATTTGTATATGTTTTAAATAGAGATATTGCTAATATGATTTAATTACATTATTATTTAGAAATTAAAGATGTGATACATATGACTATAAAGGTGGAAAAATAGTTGAAAAGAAAAGGTAGTGTAAGACTAAGCTGTTATTTGGGATCCTCTTAGAGTTGGAAGTTGAATTTCAAGAGAGAGGGTATTGCACAAACAAAGTCAATGTAGTACCTAAAGTTGTTGAACCCTTATATATTAAAAAACAGGTTGCAATAATAGAGGAAAAATGAAGAAAAAATGTTCAGCAGAAGCATAAGTGAAAGATTAAGTGTTTTAGGTGTCAAGACTTGAGCATTATACATCAAAGTGTCTAAATAAAAAATATTATAATTTTGAGAGATGGAGAAGTAGAGTTAGGTGGTGCTGAATCTAGATGTAAAAGCATGCCAGAACTTGAAGATGCTGGTAATGTTGAATATTATGTTAATGGTGAATCCTTGGTTATAAGAAGGTTTTTGAATGCTTTAAACAATTGAATTCGAGTAGCAACATTATGCAAAAATACTTCAAAAATTTAATAAAATCAGATTAAAGTGGGGATCATTTACCTGCTCCTCTCATAGTATGTCCTTGCCCAGTCAAAGTTTCAATTTCAATTGCACCTCCTGATTCATTTTTTTTTTGGTAAGTTGACGTATGTATTAAAAGAAGAAGATACAAACATTATAAGGGGCATACCCCAGATTTACAATGATAACAGAAACATAAAACAACAGATGGCTACAAGCTAGCCATCGACCATAACACTGAAACCTCACTGGATTCGTTAGGGAAACCAATACAACCAGCTAACTAACAAATTAAAAATCTATGGTATTCACCCTCCAAGCTCGTTGGATCCTTTTGTTTTCATTTGTTGGTGCGACATTCCTCATCAAATCAAGCTTATCACGAATGATACATTCGATTTGATTAAAGACCAAATTCGAAGTTCTAGACATTCCAGCAAAGATCCTTGCATTCCGTTCTTGCCATACATGATACACTGTAGCTGCGAAACTCAGTTTACGAGAAAAATTGACGAAACTCTTGCCATGCCAAGAGACAGTGGCCCATCGAATCCATTCATCCCAGCCTTTTGTCATTCTTGGAATGTCGCATCTGTCACAAACATCCCACCAGATCGCTTTAGTATAGGAGCATTCAAAGAACAAGTGGTTGTGATCCTCATTGTTGCGGACACAGAGCGAGCATCTATTGGGACCATGTATACCAAACCGATGAAGTTTATCTTGAGTTGTGAGTTTCTGTTGGACAGCCATCCATAGAAGAAATGAATGTCTTGGAACAGCATTCTTGAACCACACAATGTCATGCCATTCAACCATCTGACGATGACGTCTTAGTTGTTCCCAAGCTACTTTGATCGAGAATCTGTGATTTGGTGAATCCAACCAAACTATCTCATCCTTTTGCTCCATTTTAGGATTAGAATTGGAAGGAATAGCTTCTATAATGGGGTGCCAGCCAATAGCTTGGGTGGTAGGAGTTTTCCATTCTGAGTTATGAATTAGCACATTCACCTTCGCGTTCTTGGCCATACCTGAATCATAGATGAATCTTTCCCCGTAAGAATCCGCGAGTGGGCTGTGAGGATGCCAATTGTCAAACCAGAGAGAGGTTGTCATTCCATCTCCTATGATGTACTTCATCTTCGGCCATGCTAAAGATCTGAGCTTTAGAATCTTTCCCCAAGCCCAAGAGCAATTCTGTGGTGTCTTGATTGTCCAGAAATTCCTACCTCGCAACAGATTGGATCTGATCCAAGTAGACCATATTGAGCCATCTGAGTCATTGCACAGGTTCCAAATGTGTTTCAACAAAGCAATCTTGTTCCATTCTGTTATCCGTTTTATTCCTAGCCCCCCCTCCTTTTTTGGAAGACATACCTGATCCCAAGCCACTTTAGCCCCAGTAGTTCTCATATCTGAACCTGACCAAAGAAAGGATTTCATAATTTGCTCCACATTTTTAATTACTTGCCCAGGTAAGAGAAAGAGAGATGCCCAATAGACTTGTATGGAAAATAAGACTGAATTAATCAGTTGTACCCGTCCTGCATACGAGAGTGTTCGACAAGTCCAATGTCGAACTTTAGAGGTGATTCGATCCACGAGGCCCTTACAATAAACAGCCTTTAGTCTGGATGAGAGAAGAGGTACTCCCAAATATTTCATAGGGAGCTCCCCCTCTCTAAACCCAAGAATATGAATAATTTGCTCCTTCTCAGCATTTAAAACACCGCTCAAGAAGATGTCACTTTTGTTTGGATTTGGATACAGACCTGATAGGTCTTGAAACTTTGTGAGCACCGTTCTGATCATACGAATTGACTTTACATCCCCGTTGCTAAAAATCATCAAGTCGTCAGCAAAACAAAGATGAGAAATTTTGTCCTTCTTGCATCTCCAGTGGAACTTGAATTCTTGGTTGGCACTCATCTTGCAGAATAGCCCCGAAAGGATTTCCATACATAGGACAAACAAATATGGCGACAATGGATCCCCTTGTCTCAGCCCTCTTCCCCCTTGAAAGTAACCTGCAAGCTCACCATTGACGTTGATAGAGAATTGACATGATGTAACACAAACCATGATCCAATCAATGACTGTTCTAGGGAATCCCATTTTTATTAACATGGCGTCAACGAAATCCCACCGCACCGAGTCATAAGCCTTCATCAGATCAACTTTCATAGCACAACGAGCAGGTCCCGTAGATTTATGATAGCCTTTCATTAGTTCCTGAGACAAAAGAATGTTATCACTGATTCGCCGTCCTGAGATAAAAGCAGTCTGATATGGACCAACTAGGGATGGCAAAACAACTTTGATTCTCCCAGCTAGAATCTTAGCGATGCATTTGTACACTGTATTGCAGCAAGATATAGGACGAAAATCAGTCAACCTTGTAGGATTAGTAACTTTAGGAATAAGAGAAATGGATGTAGCATTCATTTCTTTAAGCATTCTACGAGTCTGAAAGAAGGATCTAACAGCGTTGATTACATCTTCCCCAACTATGTGCCACATTCTTTTGAAGAAACCTGCGTTAAAGCCATCCGGACCAGGGGCTTTGTTGTTCTTCAAACTAAACATAGCATGCTTAATCTCCTCCCTTGTTACATCTTGTGCGAGTAGATGCTGTTGCGTTGAAGACAGTTTCAAGTTAATTGCCGAGTCCATCACTTCCTCGTTCAGAACCCTAGGCATCTGATCCACTCCTAACACACGATGGAAGTATGCAATTACTTCTGATTTGACTGCCTCGTGTCCTTCGACAACCTCTCCATCCTCCCTTGTAAGTGATAGAAGCTTATTTCTATTCTGTCTTCCATTTACTGATTTGTGAAAGTAGCTAGTATTCTGATCCCCCAAGCTAAGCCATTGTATCCTTGCCTTCTGTTTGAAAAAACTCTCTTCAGCCCTGACGGTAGAAGCGTATAGACGAACAGCATCCCTTTCTCGCATGCGCAAAATTGGATTCTCATGCGCTGTATGCAGAGCCTGTTGAGCTCTATCCATTTCGTTTTTTGCATCTTTAACTCTATCTGAAATGTTAGAGAAGTGAGCCATATTGAAAAGTTTCAATTCCTGCTTTAGCTTTCTTAATTTGCAACACAGCTGATACATTGGACAACCCCCCGAATTCTGATCCCATACCTTCTTCACCAAGGGCATGAACTCGTCATGATCCATCCACATATCGAAGAATCTGAATGGTTTCTTTATGTTCTGATCATTGCCAATAACCTTTACCACCATAGGAGAATGGTCTGACATACCCGAAGGCAAAAATCTCGCTTCCGATAATGGAAAGTTCAGATTCCACTTCTCATTAACAAGTACTCTATCTAGTTTCCGCATGATCAGATTCTCAGGACATTGGTTCGACCAAGTATAATGCATTCCTGAATACCGAAGATCATCTACTTTCGCTTCTCGAATACATGTATCCAATCTGTCCATGGTACCAGCCCACGTAGTAGACCCTCCTAACCTGTCCGACTGGTTGCGGATAGCATTAAAGTCACCCATAAGAATCCACGGGGTTGACTCCCATCCATCACTACGACTCACTATATCAGCCCATAATGCCTCACGTAAGGAAGCATTGTTGTCTCCATAAATAATTGAAGTATTGAAACTGATTTTGGTAGCTAATATAGTGACAGAAACATGAATAGCCTGGTCTGACATTCCAACAACATCCACCTTCACCGTATCAGCATTCCAACAAACCCAAATACGACCACGACAAGAGAAATCATAATTATACAAGAAGGACCAAGAACACAGAAGAAGTTTAGAAACATTATCTTTATTCTTGTCTTTAACTCGAGTTTCAACCAAACCAAAAAAAGCTATCCTCTCTTGATGGATGAGTCTACGCAATTCTGAATGCTTTATAGGATCATTCAAACCTCTAATATTCCAACATCCAATAATCATAGGAAAATAGAGAGGAGTACAAACAACAACACAAAGATTACCTTGACGTGCCTCCTGGAGAGGAGCCAGATTTCTGATTCTTCTTTGAAGAGGCTTTTGAACCCCTTTTCTTTTTCTCTAGAGAGTCTCTAGCCTTAATAGCTAACTGATTAACAGTTTCCCTTTCGGAGGAATTCAGGGTTTGAGGGGTTGTCATGATATCGGTTGGTTCCCCATCTGTATCACCTCCCATTGCGTCCATATCTTGATCTAAAGCAGTACTTGCAGCCCCTTGCTCCTGTTTCATGTCTTCTCGTAAACTCTTCAAGACAAGAGGAGAGGAAGGATTTTCATCTTCATGACAACCAACATTGCACACATCTGATGTCGCATGATCATTCATATTACAATCAGGCATATGTATACCAGATGTTGAACAACCATTCTCATCACAATTACCCACTTTAGATGCCAAGGGAGCATTCTCCCCACTCACAGAACCCCTGTTTCGTTTACCGACTACCTGCCACTGAAACTGATTCGGCTTGTTATCCGCAGATTTAGAGTTCATAGCTCCTAGATTCCTCTTACCCTCTGCCACCACTTTAAGATTATCAATGTTATTAGTAGCACATAGCGCTGTGGTGTGTCCAAAGACATTGCAATTACTGCACTTCGACGGTATCCATTCGTATTCAGCTGAAATTGTTATGAATAACCCATTTGGACAGCGAAGATCATATTCCTTAACCAACGTCTTCGAAGCATCTATCTCAACGCAAACTCTTGCGTAACTGAGCCTTTTACGCAACAATGTCGTATGATCCGCATGAAGGGGGACTCCAATAGCACTCGCTACACAGCTCAGCCCCTTAATAGTCCAATACTCGAGAGGGACATTATACAGCTTAACCCATACCGGAACTCTTGCCAAATCATCTTTCAAAAATTGCATGTTCGGTTGCCAACGTTTAAGCACCAAAGGCCTGTTTGCCATGTGCCATGGGGCTCTTTCCAGCACATTAATGGCATGATCAACCGAATCAAAGGTGAAGATGAAGAAGCCATTATCCGAAGACAAAACTTCTGATAGACCGTAGGAGCTCCATATTCTTTTGGCAATAGAATTAACCACGGGATACGGTAATTTCTGCCCCACAAAATGACCAACTAGGGTGGATTTCCAAAATTCACAGCCATCTTCAAACACATCAAGAGGAGGAGCTACTGTCACACGACCATCAGTCATAGTAGGGGGAGCAAAGTGCAGATTACGGACTGAACTAATGCCAAGGGTCTTGCTACCCTCATTGTCATCAACACCAGAACCCTTCAAAGCATTTAAAAAATTCAATTTGGGTCTAGGTTTTAGTTGTTCTTGTTGATGAGACCCTACCTTCACCTCATCAACTTTAGAACCCAACACATGGTTCATTTCTGGAACAACATTAGAAGCTTGGGCAGTAGAGTGTTTCTCTATACTAGCATCAGAATCAGCTTGAAACTGAGAAATCCTCATCCCATGGCTATTCAACATATCTTGCAGTTCTAATCTTAATGTATGTCCAGACTTAACTTGATTATGTTGTTCAATGTGAGAGCTAACCATTGGAACATTTTCCACAGAAGAACATAGAGACATTATGGTAGCATACAAATATTAGAGAGAGCAAAATTCTAATAAGATAAACTGAGTCCAAGAAGCAACCTAAGCTCAGAAATAACAGAATTACGAGGCCAATATCTCCCAGCACACTGATTGTAACAAAAATCCGTTCGGTCAAGACGTAGAGTAGGTTCCGAAGAACAACATACTCAAATATGGTAACGATCCAACGGTGAACAAAGGAGATCAAGCTACGACAAACCACTCTGGAACTAGCAAGAAAATTGAAACTTTTCCAAAGAACTGTGATTTAATCTTCACATATGGCAAAGGCCTTCATGTCTATGACAGCCATAACAGAAATCATGAAGAAAATCCATGCAATATGCTGCAATTTCACCACTTCTCTATAGTTCCAGAACTGAAAATGCAGAATAGTAGAAATATTGCGAGATCAATATCTCTTACCTTGTTGATTGGATAACAAATCCGTTCGGTCAATGTTGAGAGAAGGTTGGAAGGAACAACATAGTCAAAAATGAGAATAATCCAACGGTGGACGGAGTAGATGTAGCTCCGACAGCACCACTCTCTCTCTCTTTCTCTCTTTTCTCTCTCTCTCTCCTCTCCGCACCTCCTGATTCATAATGACAATTACTCAGTATATTTTTATCTAGGTATCATAAAAGATTATTACCACACAAATATGTGCACACACAGATATTCATACAAACATCTCCTATGTTTGTGCATATGCATGACAATAATGTTATAATAAGACATTCGTTCTTAATTTTAATGAAGGTGATGAAGATTAAATCATTATGATACTGAAAATTGTTAACAAAAAGTAATTTACTTTGACACTGAATATCATAAATGAAAACTAATTTATTCTGACACTGAAAATCATCAACAAAAATCGAGTCACTCTGACAATGAAAATGGTAGACAAAAATCAAGTCACTATGGTACTAAAAATCATCCATGAAAACTGAGTCACTCTGACACTGGAAATCATTAACGAAAATTGAGTCACTTTGACACTAAAAATCATCAACGAAAACGAAGTAATTATGACATTTCTTTTTCCAAGTTCATACATAAAAGTCAATACCATGTTTTCTTCCTAAAGATTATACCTTAACCTAGTTATAGACATCAACCACAACACAATTCACCTTTTAGAGTTTACGAAGCAAAAATAACATGTAATGTCTCTATTCCATTACAATCTCACCCAATCATCAAACATTGTTAAGAAGGATGATGTGCATCATGGGAATTATAATCCATCATGTAAAGCTAAATCTAATATGCAAGAAGATTTAGATGGTCCAATGACAAGAACGAGAGCGAAACAACTGCAAAGGGCCTTGATGAGTCAAATTGGAATAATTGAAGCTGCGTCGGAGATAAAAATTAACAATCAGTTTGAAATTGGTTCAAGGATGTCTGTTTGCCTACAATTGGAACTTGGAGATGGGAAAAGCCCTTAATGGTTCTTTTGATGCTGGGCTACTTGAATTTGGGTTGATATGCAAATAAGTGAAGGAATTGATGCTGTTTATAGTCAGAACAGCAAATGAATTTGAACTCGAATTTGAAGTCATCCATTGCATGTGAAAACAAGACTAATCTAGGTAGATTTCAAGTTCAGAACGTGCTATTTCTAGATTGTCCAACCATGACTGCATTGAACTTTTGTGTAAGAAGATATGGTTGTTTTAAATTTGGTCTGTTTATGTTAGAAAGGTCAAAAAACATGTGCTAGTTAATTTGTCTAGGTTAGTTTGTCAAAGTCTGTTTTTTGGGCTTGACTTGTGCCATGTTGAATTTTTCCTAACTTTGGAGGGATGTTCCAATTATAAATATAGTATCAGAATATGTAATAAAGGACTTTTGGCCAAGATTTGAAACTTAATTCACAGAATTAAGAGTTGTTCTTCCAGATTGATTTTGTGAAGAACCCTACCTGATATCACAAAGAGTGTGGCGTCGAAATCCTAGATTGATCTTTGTGGCGTCTAGATCGACTTATCAAAGTATCATTCTAATCTATCCTCCATCTTATTTACCTTGAAATCACTATAATCCAGCCTAAACACCAAAAGAAAGACAACACAACCAAACCCATCCTCCATCCATTTTCGTCAGATTCATTGTTGCCGATTTTCAAATCATTCACGGCACATCATCTGGTATCAGAGCATCAGTTGCGATCTAAGGCAGGAGCCAATAACTTAATTAAGGTTGATAAACTTAATTATGGCTGGAGATAAAGAAGATTTGCCAAGAGGGTTAAGTTTGGAACAAGCACAGGTTATGGGCTTACAACGATCTCATGCTGAGATTCGGGATGAAATGACTGGAATTCGTGAACAGTTGAATACCCTTATGCAAATGATGCAAAGACATAATTTGCAACCCCAACAGAGGCAAGCACTTAGGGTGCCACGAAATGATATTATGGGAGCTGATGAAGATCCAAATGGGGATGATGAGGCCGACGATAGGGGCAGACCAAGAAGGCAGAATTATAATCCTCCTAATGGTCTTAAACTTAAGATTCCACCGTTTAGAGAAAGTAGTTCACCCGAGGAATACTTGGAGTGGATTCAGAAGGTTGAAAAGGTGTTTGAATGGTATGAATATTCTGAAGAAAGGAAGTGCAAGGTGGCAGCACTTGAGTTTATAGATTATGCTCTTTTATGATGGGAAAACTTAAAGATTCAGAGGAGAAGGGATGGAGAAGAGGAGATTACAACGTGGGAAACTATGAAAAGAGTGATGAAGAAGAGATTTGTTCCTGATTACTATAAACAGGAGCTATACATCAGACTTCAAACTTTGCGACAAGAATCTTTAAGCATGGAAGAGTATTTGAAAGAGTTTGAGTTGCTGCTGATTCGTTGTGAATTGATGGAACCCCAAGAGCAAACAATAGCTAGATTTCTTGGAGGGTTGAGGAAGGATATAGCTAATGTTGTTGAACTACAACCATACATCTTCCTTGAGCAAGTTATAAAGCTTGCAACTCGAGTAGAGAGGCAGTAGAAACAAGGAGGTGTCCGAACTGGTGTAACTACATCAAACACAACAAGGGCTGTTTCTACACCTACATGAACATGGAGCACACCTAAACGAGATGAGAAGGTGGAGTTTACTAAGGGGAATACCAGTTCTGATTCTTTGAAGGGCAATGAGAAGGTGACAGAACCTCAACATCCTAGGAGGTCTCGGGACATCAAGTGCTTCAAGTGCTTAGGACATGGGCACATTGCTTCGGAATGTCCAAATAAAAGGGTGATGATTTTGCATGGAGATCATGGAGAGATAATCAGTGGAGATGAGGTTGAAACTGAAGATGAAGATGAGGTACAAGTGGCTGAACAAGAAGAGGATTTCGAACCAGTAAAGGGAGATTTATTGGTTGTGCAACGGGTTCTGAATGCACAAATTGACGTTAGTGATGAGCAACGCGAGAACATCTTTCATACTCGATGTCAGATTCGAGATAAGGTGTGTGGGATGATCATTGACAATGGAAGTTGCACTAATGTTGCGTCAACTACCTTGGTGGAGAAATTGGGTTTAACTACCCTTCCACATCCCAGGCCATACAGTTTGCGATGGCTGAATGAGAATGGGGAGATTCGGGTGACAGAGCAAGTCTGTGTACCTTTTTCCATCAAAACCTATCATGATGAGGTTTTGTGTGACGTTGCGCCGATGTCAGCTAGCCATTTGTTGCTGGGTCGTCCATGGCAGTTTGATAAGGATGTGACCTACAATGGATGAAATAACACTTATTCTTTTATGCTGAATGGAAAGAAGGTGAACTTGTTACCATTGAGTTCTCAACAGGTTAGAGAGGATCAGATACGAAGCCAACAAAAGGAGGTGAAATCACGTAAGGGGCTGTTGTTAGCCAAAAAAAGAGACATCAAACAAGCATTAGCTTCGGCGGGGGCTGTTTTCATGATCTGGGCAAAGCAATTACTACAAGTAGAAGGATTGGACTTACCAATACAGGTTAAGGAATTGCTTGAAGAATTTAAAGATGTGTTTCCAGATGAATTACCTAAAGGGTTACCACCTATTCGTGGAATTGAGCATCAAATTGATTTGGTGCCGGGAGCTTCACTTCCTAACAGACCAGCATACAGATGTAATCTAGAGGAAGCAAAAAACATTCAAAGGCAGGTTGGTGAGCTCTTAGAGAAGGGCTATGTGCGAGAATCACTTAGTCCATGTTCCGTACCTACTTTGCTTGTACCGAAGAAAGATGGTACCATGAGGATGTGTATGGACAACCGTGCTATCAACAAAATAACAGTTAAGTATCGATTTCCTATACTCAGACTTGATGATTTGCTTGATGAGTTGCATGGTGCTGCATTGTTTTCTAAAGTTGATTTGATGAGTGGTTATCACCAAATTAGAATGAAAGAAGAAGATGAATGGAAAACAACATTTAAAACTAAACAGGGGTTATATGAATGGATGGTAATGCCGTTTGGGTTATCTAATGCGCCTAGTACATTTATGAGGCTTATGAATCATGTTTTGAGGAAGTATATTGGGCTGTTTGTTGTAGTATATTTTGATGATATCCTGGTGTATAACAAGACTTTTGATGATCATATGACGCATCTTAGAGTTGTGTTTGAAACTTTGCGAGATTCTAAGTTGTATGGGAAACTCACAAAGTGTTACTTCTGTAAAGAAAGTGTCGTGTTTCTTGGATATATTATCTCTAGCAGGGGAGTTAAGGTTGATGAGGAGAAAATTGAGGCAATTCGGGACTGGCCAAAACCTGCTAGTATTGCTGATGTGAGGAGTTTCCATGGTTTAGCTTCTTTCTACAGGCGATTTGTGAAAGACTTTAGCTCTATTATTGCTCCTATGACAGAATGCTTGAAAAAAGGGAACGACTTTAGATGGAGTGAAGATGCCTAGACAGCTTTTGAGCTAATTAAGGAAAAGTTGTGTACTGCTCCAGTTTTAGCACTTCCAGACTTTGCTAAAACATTCGAAATAGAGTGCGATGCTTCCGGAGTTGGAATTGGGGCTGTCTTGATGCAAGAAAAGAGGCCGATTGCATTCTTAAGTGAAAAGTTAAATGGAGCACGTTTGAACTACTCTATTTACGACAAGGAGTTCTATGCTTTGATTCGGGCTCTAGAGGTATGGCAGCACTACTTGTTGCCTAAAGAATTTATTATACATACTGATCATGAATCCTTGAAGTATCTTAAGGGGCAAAGCAAGCTGAATCGCAGACATGCTAAATGGGTGGAGTTTTTGGAGTCATTTTCTTATGTTAGAAAGTACAAGAAAGGACAAGTTAATGTGGTTGCTAATACTCTTTCTAGGAGGTTTGCACTGATCTCTATGTTGAATGCAAAGCTTATGGGTTTTGAACAAGTGAAGGAACAATATGCTAATAATTCCTACTTTGCTAATGTGGTTGCCGAATGTGCAAAGGGAGCTCGTGATGGGTTCTTTATGCATGAAGGTTACTTGTTCAAAATGGGCAGAATGTGCATTCCTTTAGGATCGTTACGGGAGTTACTTGTGCGAGAGGCTCATGGTGGTGGTCTTAGTGGTCATTTTGGGGAGAAGAAGACTTATGAGTTGTTGAAAGAACATTTTTTTTTGCCTAGCATGTTACGGGATGTGCACAAGGTGATTGAGAGATGTGTTATTTGCAAGAAAGCTAAGGGTAAGGGTAAGGAGAATGCATATGGATTGTATATGCCATTGCCTATTCCAGAGCAACCCTGGATGGATGTTAGCATGGACTTTGTACTTGGGTTACCAAGAACACAGCGTGGAAAGGATTCTATAATGGTCGTGGTTGATCGATTCTCCAAAATGTCTCATTTCATTCCTTGCAACAAAACTGACGATGCAGTACATGTTGCTGATTTGTTCTTTCAAGAGATTGTTCGTTTACATGGAGTTCCTAAAAGCATTGTCTCTGATCGTGATACAAAGTTCTTAAGCCATGTTTGGAAGACTCTTTAGAGGAAGCTTGGAACAAAGTTACTTTTCAGTGCGGCATGTCATCCACAAACTGATGGACAAACTGAGGTAGTAAACCGAACTTTATCTTCTTTGTTACGAGCTGTAAAGTTACCCTTACCACATAATTTTAGACAGAATTTAGTAGAGTGTTTTGGTGGTTTTCTTATTCTTCCTCTTAGTTTTCTCCCTTTTCTTCTTTGTTGTTCCACCTGACCCTTTATGTTCCTCTTCCCTTCAATATTTTTGGTTTCTTTTCACTCTTCTCTCACTCAAATATTCAAGGAAGGTGACATGCAAGGGTGGTTTGGATGAAAATTTTGTAAAGGGGGAGGGGAATCACCTCTTTTTCCTCTCAATGTATTTATATCTTCTCTTAAATGAGGGTGGGTTGTATTTGGATGTTGAATACTCTTATCCTAATATCTTTTAGGTTTTTATTATTTGACTAGTTACCATATATTTCCTCTCGAGTATTAACCAGTTCAATTCTTTCTTTTTTTTTTAACGGGGTTTTACAGGACTACCCAACCAAAACCTTTTGTCTCTACTAAAGCCGAACCACCTAGAGCTAAGGTTAAAACCTTTATGAGTTTCAAGGGTAAATCTGACACTCAACCTAAATGTATTTATGATGTTAAATGTTTCAGGTGTTAAGGGTTTAGACATTACACTTTAGAGTGTCCAAATAAAAGGATGGTGATAAAAGACAATGGTGATGTGGAATCCAAGAGTGGCAAATCAGATTGTGAAGACATGCCATCATTGGAGGATTGTTTTGAGGATCAATTGACATTACCTATTGAGAAGTCCTTGGTTATAAAGCGCACACTTCAAGTTCAAATCAAAGAAGATGATAGTGATTAACAAAGGAAAACATCTACATACACGATGATATGTACAAAATCAGGTGTGTAGTTTAATTATAGATAATGGAAGTTGCACTAATATGGCTAGCATTACCCTTGTTAGTAAACTTAATTTGTGTACTATTATGCATTGGCTAAATGATAGTGGTGAAGTGAAAGTAACTAAATAGGATGTAGTTCCGTTTTTTTTTTTGGAAGTATGTTGATGAAGTTATGTGTGATACAGTACCCATGCAAGTGAGTCACATCTTATTAGGGAGACCATGATAGGGGCACAATTCATGATGGGGTTAAAAATAGGTATACAAGTGTAACAAATGATAAAATCATTACTCTTCTACCTCTTCCACCCAAACAAGTGTATAATGATTAAATAAAGCTACAAGGTGAGCATGGGGCTATGGGGAGAGAAAATCAAGGTGAGGAACAGGGGGAGAGAAGACCATCAAAGTCGACCAAAACCCAAAACACTATTGCAACCCATTCAGCCACCCATCCAAACACAAACAAACATTCAGCCAACACTCCAAACAAATCAGACCATTCATCCACTTCCTAAAAACACCCAAATTTGGTCGAGAATGGAGGTAAGATAAAAGGGTGAAGAAAGTCAGCAAGTGTGATGAGAATTGTGTGGAAAAACTAAAAAGACAACCCAATTTTTATGCTATAAAGTGTGAGGTCAAGTCTATATTTTTCACTAACAAGCCAAGTATTTTACTTGTGTATAAGGAGGCTTACTTAATGCTAATGATCAAGGCTGTCAAAAATGCATTTTTGACACAACATGAAAAATGTAAAATAAACTCAGATCGTAAAAACGGATCGTGCAATCGTAAAATCGTAAGGAATTTTTTCAAGAGAAGCCTATTTTCCCAAATTCAAAGAAGATCATACAAACAAAACAATGTTCTGGAAAGGAACATGCATTAACAGTAATGCTTTCATAATCACAAAGACACCATAACACCATCCCTCGCAAATTCAAAGAAAGTCAATACAAACAAAACAATGTTTTGGAAGGAAACATGCATTACCAGTAATGCTTTCATAAACAGGGACATTGGTGACCGGTTCCTTCACACTCAAACGTTTGCACAACACCGTTGTAAAATTCATAATGTTCAATCACCAAATATTTTAAAAACCTGCAAAGGAAAAAAAATCGCATCAAAACCCACAAACCACACTTATCAAGAAAATCCAAATTCACCTCAAATTGCCCTATATACTGATTTTGCGAAAGAAATTATCATAAGAAAAATTGGTCTCATTTCACAAGTTCGATTACCAAACTTTGCTTTTACTGTAATGACACCTAACCTAGCAATAATAATCTACTACAATTTGCTCCAACAAGAGTTCAAACATTCTGACAGCCTAAGCAATTATATAGACCGACCTCCAGCTATGAGAATATTCAAGAAATTGGTAAAAGCTAAACAAACAGCTAAAATATTCTTCTGATTTGGTGTTTCAATCTATAATCAGTGTTGTCTTTAGGGTTTTTGCTTTCCAGCTAGCAAGCTAAAGTTAAACTTAATATACATGAGGACATAGTGATAGTATTCTTACACGGTTTCACCATTATCTTCCAGACAACCACAAACAAATGCGCTGACAAGAAAAAAAAAGAAAAAAAATCAAAACTTGAAAAGAACCGAACCCATCATTTATTTCAACAATTTATTATTGTACACAAATCGGTCGTTGTTTGAGTTTTGCCTATGCAGAGACAAGACTCAGTGAGTTGTGGAGGGAGAGCACACTTAAAGAACCCTTGAGATTTGAGAAAGGGGAAAGGGGAGAGGGGAGAGTGACGATGTGATGGGGAGGGGTGACAGTTAATTATTTTTTTCACTCTTTGTCAAACTCGTTAACTCGGTTTGTTTTTACCGAGTTTGGTCGATTTTGACCGAGTTTAACAGTTTTCGAGTTTTTAACCCGATTTTGCACGTTATATAGATGTTAACTTGTAAAATCGTATGATTTTACAAGTCAACTGGCGATTTTGACAACATTGCCAGCGATCTTGATCATGTGTGCCTTGTGTTGTTTTTTGTTGTAAGAGTTTGAAGATGTGTTTCCTTAAGATATCCCGAGGAGATTATCATCCTTGAGAGGTGTTGCTATCTTTTTTTTTTAAAAAAAACCCCACAAAAATTAGAAATAAAAAGAAATAAAAAAATATATATACAAGAGAATACACATGAAGAAAGCCTAAAAATGATCGTCTAAGTTTGTTGGTGAAAGACCAAAGCTCCAAGTAAACGTTAGTAGACCAAAATGTCCAAGATTGGTAAAATTAGAAATCCAATTTTGATTGACAAAGGGCCTTATTAGTGAAAATGCTTTATTTGGGTGTTTAAGGACTCAATTAGAATTTTAAAAGGTTTAATTAAAATTTATTGAGAACTTAATTGCAAGAAAAATAAGCTTTCAGAGCTAATTTGGAAGTTAATTGAAACAAATCAAAGTTTGCGGACTAAAATTAGACTTTAAAAACTTTGGTCAAATCCAGGGTTTAATTGCATAAAATTCAAAGTCTGATAGCAATTAGGGACTTAATTGAACAATTCGTTAACCAAGGACCAACTTGCAAAAGGCACACGACTTTGAGGACTGAAATCGGTAAAATCAAGGGTCCAATAAAAGGAAATTGAAAGTTATATGGTCATCTAGGAGTCCAATTGAATAAATCATAGATCAAGGAGCAACTTGGAAAAGGCGCTCAAATTTGAGGCTGCTAGTTGAATTTGGCAGGGATACAATTACATCAAATTAGGGGAAGATTACGAGTAAAATTAAACAAAGTTGGAAGAATAGAGATCAAATTGAAGATTTCCAAATCCCAAAACAAAAAACCCTAATTTGTATGGTTTAACCAAAACAGTGCTATTCAACATACTGTGCATCTTTTTCTTCAGTTTTTGGTTGATCAAGTAAGCACTTTCAGACGAATGAATATGGCGTTTCCAACCACTTCAGAAGCTACAACTACCACCATTCAATTGAGAAACACCCCCCACAACCTCATGTCTATGAAATAAAAAATTTACATCTCCCATATTCTCCATTGATCTCCACAACATCTTCTCCCTAGTTAACCATCACTATAGTTTCAATTGGTACGTTGATCAAGTTGTCACCTTTAAATGAATGAACATGAAGTTATAGACCTTTAAATTAAGTAAGAATGGATCCGATTGAAAGGTATGCACCCATCTACCAAGTTCAAGTGGTCTTAAGCAATGTTGACATCAGAGTTGCTCCAGCGAGGCCATGAAAGTGACCAACCCAGTCAACCTTGATTGAGACACTTATTTGCAGAAAACCACCCACCTCTTTTGTGTGTTCCCACTTAAAACTCCCTAAAGGGTTCCTATCAAGGGTTTAAAACCCTTCTCTCTAGACCTAAAGGCCAAAAACACCTCACCCTGGCTTCCAAGTTTGTTACAAAACCACCTAAACCCAAAACCATTGATTCTATGGTAAAACCAGCTTAGTTTTAGATTGTTATAACCCTAACAAACCCATCTAGAAGCTCTAAATCCATCTATTAAAAGAGAGATAACTAGGAGGCAAAGGGAGAAAAAAAAAGAAATGGGGAAAGAACATAAAGGAAAGAAACAAGAAGAAAGAAACTTTGGCTAAAGTGCAAGAAATCCAATCTAGTAGGATTTTAAAGCTTTAGTTTTGTTTGGTTAGGTCTTAAGATAAAGGGAAAGGAAGTGTAAATCCCCAAGATTTTGATTTTTTTTAAAAGAAAAAACATATACTTGTTTTAAAAATGATAAAATGACCACTAGAGTTTAGAGGATTAATGTATATGTTTTATGAAAGGGTTAAACTAGAACATTTGAATTTTCTTGTGTAAAAATCACATACTAACCAATTTAGCGCTATCAGGCATAACACTTAATTCGACTATTGATTGGGCTGAAAAGCTATAAGGACCGCCTTCACATATAGTTTCATATAAAGTTAAAATTTAAGAGCTATCAGAGTTCGGTAAGGCTGTCAAATAATGTCAATAATTAGACTGAAAAATAGCATGAAAATCATTAATGGCAGTTTTGTAAATATGCTTGATGAGCTGGAAAATTTCCAGCAGCTCTATTCTTCATTAAACCATGGCTGGACAGAAAAATAGGAAGAGAAAAGGAGAGAAAGAGAGCTTAGGAGAGGAAGAGAGAAAAAGGTAAGGAGGAACCCAAAAATTGTGTTAGGAAAAGTGTTTTTACCTAGAAATCAACAAGAAACAAGATAGAAAAGAAGGAACAAGGGAACTTTGGAGACAAAGAGAAATTCTAGAGGGAGAAAGTAGACTTTGAATAAGGAAGATGATGAATAGGAAACAAGGGTAATGTTGATTTGATTCTTGCTTAATACACTTGGGTAAGTTGTTTTAAAGTGATAATTGCTTGATTTGTTATGTTTTACACATGATTATTTGAAATTCCTAAATTTTAAAAAAGTTAGGGTGTGCGTTAATGTGGGTAGAATATTCTTTGAAATTGTTTTTTTCTATGGTTTATGTTGATATTGTGAAATTAGATAATGGTAAAAAAAATGGAGGAGAAGAATTGGGCAAGATGGTTGGCCACGGGAGAAGGAAAACTAAGTGAATGTGGGGTGTTGTTATTTCATAGAATTAAGAAAATGATATAACAAGGGAAAGAAAGGGGAAGGTGGCTATGGCATAAATGATAAAGGAAATGAGGTTATGTGGTTTTGTTTAGAAATGTATGTTATGAGTAATGTATGTTAAGGTTAAGATTATTAATAGGAAAGTATAAGAAAGAAATATTGTGTTTAGCATAAAAGTGAATAATGTTAAATGTTTAATAAATGTTGTGAAAATATTATGTGAGAAAGGTAAATGGGCTTAGGATATTGTTGATTTATAGGTTGGTACTAATATGAATATCTTTCGATAAATGTTAGGAGTAGCATTCGGAGTCGGGACATCGGCGGACGGAACTCAAGCATTAGGAACTGCAGGTAAGTGTTTCTAACTTGTTTACCTTGTTTAATTTTCTTATTAAATTTAATGTTGTGAATTAGATGGAAATGAAAGCTTAGAACTAAGACTATGGTTTTGACAAAAATGATTCTTGGAAGAATATGATTGAAATCGAGTTGTGATGGGTAAAGATGGAGAAAGGTATTATGGAAAATTTAAAACTTAGTCGTTCGTAGAAACGGAAGCTAAGGGCTAATGAAGTGACTTAATTGTCCATGAAGTGAAAGATTAAGGGAATGGAAAATTTAAAACTTAGTTGTCTATAGAAACGGAAGCTAAGGGCTAGTGAAGTAACTTATTCGTCCATAAAGTGGAAGATCAAGAGAAAGGAAATTTTAACCTAGTGGTCCATAGTTATGGAAAACTAAGGGTTAGTGGTTTAACTGTAACTGCTTGATAAATTGGAGAAAGAAAATCAAGTTGTGATTTAGTTGTCTAACGATCGAAAACTAAGTCACGGATTAAATTAGCGTGGTGTAATTGAGAAATTGACGAGTTGGGGTTGGGAAAACCTGATGTAACCATATTATTCGATAGTTTCACCCATATTTAACTAGTGTTTTGCCTATGTTTTATGTATAAAATGCCTTGATATTCTTTGTTTTATGTTTTGAAGGCATTTTTAGATGAAAGATGCAAAAAGAAGTAAATTGGAGGTAATTGGCAGATTTGACCCTCAGTCGATATTTTGTACAGAGCGTGAGTTCTAGAAGTTGAAATGAAGTGATTCTAGTGGCATTAGAAAGCTAACATCCATACCTTTCTGGAAATCTAAGTCAAGAAAAATAAAAATACAAAGAGCATGGAAATCACATCCTTCAAAGTCAAAACTCGCATTCTGCCAGTGTTGACCTTTGGTCATTCAAAATTAAATATCTGGAGCTTCAGAAGTCTAATTGATGCAAACTCAATTTTGTTGGATTCCTGACGCAAAGGTCTATAAACGTTCCAAATTTCAGCCAACCATGATGTCATATGAGGGAGATATGAGTTTTCAAAGATGACAACTGAATTCTGCCAGCAAACAGGTTTCGTGAAGAAACGAATCCAAATTACATCCCAAAGCATCCAAACCGACATGCAAGTTTTAATTTCAGAAATTTAGCTCCTCTAGTAAATCAATCTAGATGGTCAAGGAAGGCATCCACCAACCTCAAGCCACCAACCTCAAATCACCAACCACAAACCAGCCGCCATCCGCCTTCACACGACCACCATCTCTTGATGTTCACACTTGAACTTTGATTTTTCTTACTTACAATTTGTGTATAAATAGGCAGCTAAGTTTATGCTATTAAAGGAGCTAAGAGAGAGGGAGAGAGTGTGCAGTAGAATCAAATAAAGAAGGGTGGCAGTCATAAGAGAAGTAACACGAACTCTCCCCTCTACAAATAAGAAATCATGTATTCTTTCATCTTTAGGAGTAGTTGTTCAATAGATAACAAAAGGATCCAACGAGCTTGGAGGGTGAATACCATAGATTCTTAATTTGTTAGTTAGCTGGTTGTATTGGTTTCCCTAACGAATCCAGTGAGGTTTCAGTGTTATGGTCGGTGGCTAGCTTGTAGCCATCTGTTGTTTTATGTTTCTGTTATCATTGTAAATCTGGGGTATGCCCCTTATAATGTTTGTATCTTCTTCTTTTAATACATACGTCAACTTACCAAAAAAAAAGATATGCAAGGCTAAGCTTGTTTTCTTGGTTGCAAGGACGCAAACACCTTCAGATTTCAAGAACTGTGAGATTTATTCTTCCATTTATTTTCAGTTTGTATTATGAATGAGTATGTTTGTTTTCCTATGCATATTTTCTATGATTATTTATCTTAATTGCTAGAGCGGACTCTAAGTTATTATTGTGAATAATCTATTGCTAAGTTTGATATCAAAACCGGAGTTGTGGTATATAAACTTGTGAAGCAACTAAGCTTGATAATTGTAGCGGAACTACGTTATTAAACTTAGGGAGAACATTCGATCAAAGCAACACAAGCTGACAACTTGGTTGTTAAGATTAATGAATTTATCTAGATCTTAAGGCTGCCATTTGATTAAATCATTAGTGCGGACACTGTGATTGTTTGTTGGTTAGGGTTAGTTATACGGCGGATCCGTTAATTAACCAACATTAAGAAAAGATAAAAAAAAATTCAGAATATAAACTGAAGTTTCGTTTCAAGGATCGGTTCTGATTTTTGTAGGTGGATGTGTGCTTGTGACCAAGGTTTGTTTTCTTGATATATTTCAGTTTCAATTGATTTTGTTTATTAGTGTAATTTCTACCATAGTTTAGATCATTGCAAATCAAACACCCCCACCCAATTACATAACGTATAGCATAAAAATCTAAATTAAACCTTCCTCATGGGATCGACCCCTTGCTTGCTCTATGCTATCTTGTGTTTTAAGTTAGGGTAATTAATTTGTGCGACTGCGACATCGCAAAAAATTTTGGCGTCATTGCCGGGGAAGTAATTTTAATTGATTCTTGTGCTTGTACTGTTATTTTTATTTGTTGTGATTAAAAAAAAAGAGACAGAATTTTTGCTTGCAGCGGTACAGTTCACTTACGGCAGCGGTACTGTTCAAAACAGATTTTTTTGGTGGAATTAGGTATCGGCTTTTTTTCTTTTTTTTTTGGTAAGTTGACGTATGTATTAAAAGAAGAAGATACAAACATTATAAGGGGCATACCCCAGATTTAAAATGATAACAGAAACATAAAACAACAGATGGCTACAAGCTAGCCACCGACCATAAAACTGAAACCTCACTAGATTCGTTAGGGAAACTAATACAACCAGCTAACTAACAAATTAAGAATCTATGGTATTCACCCTCCAAGCTCGTTGGATCCTTTTGTTTTCATTTGTTGGTGCGACATTCCTCATCAAATCAAGCTTATCACGAATGATACATTCGATTTGATTAAAGACCAAATTCGAAGTTCTAGACATTCCAGCAAAGATCCTTGCATTCCGTTCTTGCCATACATGATACACTGTAGCTGCAAAACTCAGTTTACGAGAAAAATTGACGAAACTCTTGCCATGCCAAGAGACAGTGGCCCATCGAATCCATTCATCCCAGCCTTTTGTCATTCTTGGAATGTCGCATCTGTCACAAACATCCCACAAGATCGCTTTAGTATAGGAGCATTCAAAGAACAAGTGGTTGTGATCCTCATTGTTGCGGAGACAGAGCGAGCATCTATTGGGACCATGTATACCAAACCGATGAAGTTTATCTTGAGTTGTGAGTTTCTGTTGGACAGCCATCCATAGAAGAAATGAATGTCTTGGAACAGCATTCTTGAACCACACAATGTCATGCCATTCAACCATCTGACGATGACGTCTTAGTTGTTCCCAAGCTACTTTGATCGAGAATCTGTGATTTGGCGAATCCAACCAAACTATCTCATCCTTTTGCCCCATCTTAGGATTAGAATTGGAAGGAATAGCTTCTATAATAGGGTGCCAGCCAATAGCTTGGGTGGTAGGAGTTTTCCATTCTGAGTTATGAATTAGCACATTCACCTTCGCGTTCTTGGCCATACTTGAATCATAGATGAATCTTTCCCCGTAAGAATCCGCGAGTGGGCTGTGAGGATGCCAATTGTCAAACCATAGAGAGGTTGTCATTCCATCTCCTATGATGTACTTCATCTTCGGCCATGCTAAGGATCTCAGCTTTAGAATCTTTCCCCAAGCCCAAGAGCAATTCTGTGGCGTCTTGATTGTCCAGAAATTCCTACCTCGCAACAGATTGGATCTGATCCAAGTAGACCATATTGAGCCATCTGAGTCATTGCACAGGTTCCAAATGTGTTTCAACAAAGCAATCTTGTTCCATTCTGTTATCCGTTTTATTCCTAGCCCCCCCTCCTTTTTTGGAAGACATACCTGATCCCAAGCCACTTTAGCCCTAGTAGTTCTCATATCTGAACCTGACCAAAGAAAGGATTTCATAATTTGCTCCACATTTTTAATTACTTACCCAGGTAAGAGAAAGAGAGATGCCCAATAGACTTGTATGGAAAATAAGACTGAATTAATCAGTTGTACCCGTCCTGCATACGAGAGTGTTCGACAAGTCCAATGTCGAACTTTAGAGGTGATTCGATCCACGAGGCCCTTACAATAAACAACCTTTAGTCTGGATGAGAGAAGAGGTACTCCCAAATATTTCATAGGGAGCTCCCCCTCTCTAAACCCAAGAATATGAATAATTTGCTCCTTCTCAGCATTTAACACACCGCTCAAGAAGATGTCACTTTTGTTTGGATTTGGATACAGACCTGATAGGTCTTGAAACTTTGTGAGCACAGTTCTGATCATACGAATTGAGTTTACATCCCCGTTGCTAAAAATCATCAAGTCGTCAGCAAAACAAAGATGAGAAATTTTATCCATCTTGCATCTCCAGTGGAACTTGAATTCTTGGTTGGCATTCATCTTGCAGAATAGCCCCGAAAGGATTTCCATACATAGGACAAACAAATATGGCGACAATGGATCCCCTTGTCTCAGCCCTCTTCCCCCTTGAAAGTAACCTGCAAGCTCACCATTGACGTTGATAGAGAATTGACATGATGTAACACAAACCATGATCCAATCAATGACTGTTCTAGGGAATCCCATTTTTATTAACATGGCGTCAACGAAATCCCACCGCACCGAGTCATAAGCCTTCATCAGATCAACTTTCATAGCACAACGAGCAGGTCCCGTAGATTTATGATAGCCTTTCATTAGTTCCTGAGACAAAAGAATGTTATCACTGATTCGCCGTCCTGAGATAAAAGTAGTCTGATATGGACCAACTAAGGATGGCAAAACAACTTTGATTCTCCCAGCTAGAATCTTAGCGATGCATTTGTACACTGTATTGCAGCAAGATATAGGACGAAAATCAGTCAACCTTGTAGGATTAGCAACTTTAGGAATAAGAGAAATGGATGTAGCATTCATTTCTTTAAGCATTCTACGAGTCTGAAAGAAGGATCTAACAGCGTTGATTACATCTTCCCCAACTATGTGCCACATTCTTTTGAAGAAACCTGCGTTAAAGCCATCCGGACCAGGGGCTTTGTTGTTCTTCAAACTAAACATAGCATGCTTAATCTCCTCCCTTGTTACATCTTGTGCGAGTAGATGCTGTTGCGTTGAAGACAGTTTCAAGTTAATTGTCGAGTCCATCACTTCCTCGTTCAGAACCCTAGGCATCTGATCCACTCCTAACACACGATGGAAGTATGCAATTACTTCTGATTTGACTGCCTTGTGTCCTTCGACAACCTCTCCATCCTCCCTTGTAAGTGATAGAAGCTTATTTCTATTCTGTCTTTCATTTACTAATTTGTGAAAGTAGCTAGTATTCTGATCCCCCAAGCTAAGCCATTGTATCATTGCCTTCTGTTTGAAAAAACTCTCTTCAGCCCTGACGGTAGAAGCGTGTTGACGAACAACATCCCTTTCTCGCATGCACAAAATTGGATTCTCATGCGCTGTATGCAGAGCCTGTTGAGCCTTATCCATTTCGTTTTTTGCATCTTTAACTCTATCTGAAATGTTAGAGAAGTGAGCCATATTGAAAAGTTTCAATTCCTGCTTTAGCTTTCTTAGTTTGCAACACAGCTGATACATTGGACAACCCCCCGAATTCTGATCCCATACCTTCTTCACCAAGGGCATGAACTTGTTATGATCCATCCACATATCGAAGAATCTGAATGGTTTCTTTATGTTCTGATCATTGCCAATAACCTTTACCACCATAGGAGAATGGTCTGACATACCCGAAGGCAAAAATCTCGCTTCCGATAATGGAAAGTTCAGATTCCACTTCTCATTAACAAGCACTCTATCTAGTTTCCGCATGATCAGATTCTCAGGACATTGGTTCGACCAAGTATAATGCATACCTGAATACCGAAGATCATCTACTTTCGCTTCTCGAATACATGTATCCAATCTGTCCATAGTACCAGCCCACGTAGTAGACCCTCCTAACTTGTCCGACTGGTTGCGGATAGCATTAAAGTCACCCATAAGAATCCACGGGGTTGACTCCCATCCATCACTACGACTCACTATATCAGCCCATAATGCCTCACGTAAGGAAGCATTGTTGTCTCCATAAATAATTGAAGTATTGAAACTGATTTTGGTAGGTAATATAGTGACAGAAACATGAATAGCCTGGTCTTGACGTGCCTCCTGGAGGTAAATTTTGGTAGGTAATTTGGTATCGGCTTTTTTTCTCCTGAAGGTAAATAACATTCTGAACAGGGCTAGTGGTAAACCACTAACCCCACCCTATCGAGGCCAAATTCTGCTATTTTCTAGTGTTTTTAGATAGTTTTAGTTTTCTAGCGTAGAATTTTTATACAATTTGCATTGTTTTCAATCTCTTGTGTGATTGTTTTATTTTGAGTTTTCTTGAAGATTTATATGCCTGTAACCCGTTCTACTAATCAAATTCAAGTGCAGTTGGATCTTGAAATAGAAAACACTTTATGCAGGTTACGAAAGGAAACTCGCCTCAACACCATGGCTGTTACACGACAACAAACACTCAAGGAGCTTGCTGCTCCTAATGTGGAAAACCAACCATATAAACATCGACAATAATGTAAACTTTGAGCTCAAATTTGGTTTTATACATTTGCTACCAATATTCAATGGTCTTGCAAGAGAAGATCCTCATACTCATCTCAAGAAGTTCAATATGGTTTGCATTGGCATGAAACCGAATGGAGTTGATGAAGAACAGGTTAAGTTGAATGCTTTCCCTTTCTCTTTGAAGGGGGCAGCAAAGGCATGACTTTTCTCTATTCTCCTAGATTCCATTGGAACTTGGAATGGCATGAAGATGATCTTCCTTGAAAAATCTTGCCCATCATCTTGAGTTGCCAATATAAGGAAAGAAATATGTGGGATTCGACAATCTCATGGAGAGACACTCTCTGAATATTGGGAAAGATTTGAGGAACTCGGTATTCAATGTCCTCAACATCAAATACCCGATCAGTTGCTCATTCAATATTTCTATGAAGGATTGATGCCTACTGACTGTAGTATCATTGATGCTGCAAGTGGAGGGGCATTGGTAGATAAGACACCCGAGGTTGCACGCCAATTGATCTCAAACATGGCAGCCAATTTGAAACAGTTTGGCACTCGTGGAGATTTCTCAAACAAACGAGTAAATGAGGTTAGTGTTTCTAACCTTGAAAATAAAGTTAATGATCTTACTTCTCTTGTGCGTTCTTTGGCTTGTGAAAATGTACAGCAGGTGAAAGTTTGTAGCATATGTTCCTTACAAGGGCATGCCTCAGATATGTGCTGAACAATGCAAGAAGATTACATTGAACAGGCTAATGCAGTTGATGGAGCATTCAATGGAAACCCTAATGTAAATATGATCCCTTTTCCAACACGTACAATCCTGGATTGAGAGATCATCCCAACTTTTGCTATGGGAATCCACCTCAACAAAGCAATCAAGGATGACAGTCCCATCCCCATGGATTTCAATCCCAACAAAATTATCAAGCAAGACAAACCCCTCCTCCATTCACAAACTCCAATGTTATGGGGTTGTCATCCAATGATGATCTTCGTAAAATGATAAAAAATTTGGCTTCTAACACTATGACCTTTCAACAAGAAACAAGGTCAAGTATTCACAACTTGGATAAGCAAATGGGGAAAGTAGCTTCAAGTATGGGGAAATTGGAAGCACAAATGAATGGAAAATTACCCTTCCAAGCTTTGAATCCAAAAGAGAATGTTAGTGCAATAATGTTGCGAAGTGGGAAAGAACTTGAAAGATAAAGGTCGAAACAAATTGAGATGGAGGAAGAAGAAGAGATAGAAACTGAATTGAGTACAAAGAAGAAACATCCTTCTCCTTCCCAAACTGAAATAACGACCAACACTCCAAAGGTACTTCTTTTTTTTTGGTAAGTTGACGTATGTATTAAAAGAAGAAGATACAAACATTATAAGGGGCATACCCCAGATTTACAATGATAACAGAAACATAAAACAACAGGTGGCTACAGGCTAGCCACCGACCATAAAACTGAAACCTTACTAGATTCGTTAGGGAAACCAATACAACCAACTAACTAACAAATTAAGAATCTATGGTATTCACCCTCCAAGCTCGTTGGATCCTTTTGTTTTCATTTGTTGGTACGACATTCCTCATCAAATCAAGCTTATCACGAATGATACATTCGATTTGATTAAAGACCAAATTCGAAGTTCTAGACATTCAAAAGGTAATTCCTCAATCAATGAATTCCAATTTTAAAACAATTCCACCCTTTCCTGTGAGTTCTTCTAGGTCAAAGAAAGAAGACAAAGAAAAAGAGATTTTAGAGGTTTTCAAGAAAGTGGAACTCAACATTCCTTTTCTTGATGCTATCAAGCAAATTCCGAAGTATGCCAAATTATTGAAGGAGTTGTGTACTACCAAGAGAGCTTTCAAACTGAAAGGTCACGAAACAGTAAGTATAGGTGAGGTTGTATCTGTTGTTGTTCTAAAGAATATGCCTTTGAAGCAAAAAGACCCAGGTGCGTTTACTATCCCATATGTTATTGGTAATGCTAGTTTCAAAAGGGCCTTGTGTGATTTAGGTGCATCCATTAGTGTTATGCCTAAACATGTTTATGATTCTCTTAGTCTTGAGCCTTTGAATAAAAATAGCATTGTAATACAACTTGTGGATTGTAGTTTTGTTTACCCACTTGGTGTGATAGAAGATGTCATAGTCAAGATTGATAGTTTGGTTATTCCATGTGATTTTTATATTCTTGATATGGAACATGATTCTTATGATTTATCAAACAGCACTCCTATATTGTTTGGGAGACCATTCTTGAAAACTGTCAATACAAAGATTGATTGTGGTAGGGATACTTTGTCTATGGAGGTAGGAGATGAAAAAATTTAATTTAATTTTCATAATGCAAACATATCCTTATAGCAATGTTTATTCTATCACATGTTATAACCAAGTTGACAAGTGTGTGCAGCAAGTTTGTGATTTTGATTGTGAGGACGGATTAAGCGTTGCTTTGAGCTATAGCTATGATTTTACCAAGATAAAAGAGATGGAGAGGCATATATGTGTTCCACAAAATGTGCATGAATCAGCATTGGCTTTACAGGCTTTGCAAACTATCCTCCATGATGCATGAGTCATTCCCCCCATCACGAACAGTGAATGGGTGGCGTCTATCCTTTTGGTACCTAAAAAGATTGGAACCACGTTAGAAGAGATACAGAATGATGCTTATGAGAATGCAAGGATTTACAAAGAAAAGACTAAGAGTCTACATGACCGAATGATTACAAGAAAAAAGTTTAATGTTGGAGACAAAGTCCTTCTTTATCGTTCGCGTTTGGAACTTTTTCCTAGAAAGTTACACTCTCATTGGATTGGACCATTTGTTGTTTCTAATGTTTTTTCTTATGGTGCAGTTGAAATTACAAGTTTAGAAACAATAAAGTACTGAAGGTCAATGGACATCGCTTGAAACCTTTCTATGAAAGTTGGATGGCAGAACTCACCGCTTTTGTGGAGTTAGCTGAACCAATCTATGAAGAATAAACATGCAACATGTCAAGCCAATGACATAAAACAAAAGCACTTACTGGGAGGCAACCCCGCACAAAAAAATATCAGATTTGCTTTTTTCCTTATCTTTTATTTTTCGCATTTTACTTTATTTTTGTCATTCTCCTATATTTCTTTTCTTTTATTTCAACATTGAGGACAATGTTGTGTTTTAAGTGTGGGGGTATTGGGAGAATTTTGGTTTTCTTTGTTGTCCTTAAAAAAAAAATCTAGGTTTGATCTTTTGAACTCCTATTGGTTTTTAAGAATATGAGTATTATGTATGAGAATTAGTTGAGATAGATGAAGATATAAATCAAATGAATGAGTGTGCATGCCAATTTTAAGATTTAATTGTTTTAGGGATTGACTTTGAGAATATGCCATGTTGACTTTATAGTGTTATGCCAATGCAAGCTTTTGAGCCTTCAACATTATATTCTTTGATTGTGCATTCTTTTAATGATATGTATCTCTAGAACTTGCTTCATATCTTGTTGAGATTACATTCGCATTACATGTGTACATGAAGATGATAAAGGCATTAGGAATTTTAACCACTTGAACCAAAAAGTCAACATAAAGCAAATTATCCTTAGCAAATCCCTTTTGAGCTTGTTTATCTTTTTTTTTGCTTTATCCATGTATAAACCTTAACTTTTTATATGTTTTCCTTTTCCCTTGGCCAAGGAGTAGTAGATCATATACTTGTGATATCTCATGGAATTATAGTTGGAAATTATATGAAAAGAAAGAAAAAGTGATGCTTGATAAAAAGATGGGTAAAGTTGCCAAATGTGAAAAAAAAGAAAAAAAAAGAAAAGTAAAGAATAATAATAATAAAAGTATTCCTTTATGTTCTTAAGGTTTTATGTTGAAAGAGAAGCATTGATGCTTAAAGATGGAAAATTTATGTGCTTTAATGGAATATCTTGTTTGAAATATTATTTTTCTAATCCTAAGATGGGGCAAAAGGATGAGATAGTTTGGTTGGATTCGCCAAATCACAGATTCTCGGTCAAAGTAGCTTGGGAACAACTAAGACGTCATCGTCAGATGGTTGAATGGCATGACATTGTGTGGTTCAAGAATGTTGTTCCAAGACATTCATTTCTTCTATGGATGACTGTCCAACAGAAACTCACAACTCAAGATAAACTTCATCGGTTTGGTATACATGGTCCCAATAGATGCTCACTCTGTCTCCGCAACAATGAGGATCACAACCACTTGTTCTTTGAATGCTCCTATACTAAAGCGATCTGATGGGATGTTTGTGACAGATGCGACATTCCAAGAATGACAAAAGGCTGGGATGAATGGATTCGATGGGCCACTGTCTCTTGGCATGGCAAGAGTTTCGTCAATTTTTCTCGTAAACTGAGTTTTGCAGCTACAGTGTATCATGTATGGCAAGAACGGAATGCAAGGATCTTTGCTGGAATGTCTAGAACTTCGAATTTGGTCTTTAATCAAATCGAATGTATCATTCGTGATAAGCTTGATTTGATGAGGAATGTCGTACCAACAAATGAAAACAAAAGGATCCAACAAGCTTGGAAGGTGAATACCATAGATTCTTATAGTTAGCTGGTTGTATTGGCTTTCCTAACGAATCTAATGAGGTTTCAGTTTTATGGTCGGTGGCTAGCCTGTAGCCATATGTTGTTTTATGTTTTTGTTATCATTGTAAATCTGGGGTATGCCCCTTATAATGTTTGTATCTTCTTCTTTTAATACATACGTCAACTTACCAAAAAAAATATTATTTTTCAAAATGTTTTACTGTCTTTGGTTTGAACCATTTCTTTTACTCTCTTTTACTTCACCTTAACCCTAGCCCCATTACAACCGAAAAATAAAACCTTTTGATTCATGCATTGCTTGTAATATGTGGTAATGAAGATAAGATTGAAAAGCAAGCTTATAGTAGAACATATTCATTGATTGAATTTGAGAGATTTAAACACATAAACCCTAAACACGTGAGTGTTGGAGTGTATATCAATGAGAGGACCTATTACTTTGGCATGGCATAGATTTCATTTAAATCATAACGATTAATTGAGTTTTGAAGTTTGCATGTAAATGAATTCATGAAAATTTATACTCTGTATCCTTCTTGATTGTATTCTTGTTTATAATACATATATTCTTGGACATTGATGAGAGATTAAGAGATTGATCATAGTTATTTTCAATTTGATTTTATCTATCCTTTCTCGAGGACGAGCAAGAGCTAAATGTGGGGGTAGTTGATGTAACCATATTATTCGATAGTTTCACCCACATTTAACTAGTGTTTTGCCTATGTTTTATGTATAAAATGCCTTGAGATTCTTTGTTTTATGTTTTGAAGGCATTTTTAGATGAAAGATGCAAAAAGGAGTAAATTGGAGGTAATTGACAGATTTGACCCTCAGTCGATGTTTTGTGCAGAGCGTGAGTTCTAGAAGTCGAAATGAAGTGATTCCAGTGGCATTAGAAAGATAACATCCATACTTTTCTGGAAATCTAAGTCAAGAGAAATAAAAATACAAAGAGCATGGAAATCACATCCTTCAAAGTCAAAACTCGCATTCTGCCAGTGTTGACCTTTGGTCATTCAAAATTAAATATCTGGAGCTTCAGAAGTCCAATTGATGCAAACTCAATTTTTTTGGATTCCTGACGCAAAGGTATATAAACGCTCCAAATTTCAGCCAAACATGATGTCATATGAGGGAGATATGAGTTTTCAAATATGACAACTGAATTCTGCCAGCAAACAGGTTTCATGAAGAAACGAATCCAAATTACATCCCGAAGCATCCAAATCGACATCCAAGTTTTAATTTCAGCAATTTAGCTCCTCTAGTTAATCAATTCAGATGGTCAAGGAAGGCAGCCACCAACCTCAAATCACCAACCACAAACCAGCCGCCAGCCGCCTTCATACTACCACCATCTCTTGATGTTCACACTTAAACTTTGATTTTTTTTTATTTACAATTTGTGTATAAATAGGCAGCTAAGTTTATGCTATTAGGGGAGCCAAGAGAGAGGGAGAGAGAATGCAATAGAATCAAATAAAGAAGGGTGGCAGCCATAAGAGAAGAAACACGAACTCTCCCCTCTACAAATGAGAAATCATGTATTCTTTCATCTTTAGGAGTAGTTGTTCAATAGATATGCAAGGCTAAGCTCGTTTTCTTGGTTGCAAGGACACAAACACCTTTAGATTTCAAGAACTGTGAGATTTATTCTTCCATTTATTTGCAGTTTGTATTATGAATGAGTATGTTTGTTTTCCTATCCATATGTTCTATGATTGTTGATCTTAATTGCTAGAGCGGACTCTAAGTTATTATTGTGAATAATCTATTGCTAAGTTTGATATCAAAATCGGAGTTGTGGTATATAAACTTGTGAAGCAACTAAGCTTGATAATTGTAGCGGAACTACGTTATTAAACTTAGGGAGAACATTCGATCAAAGCAACACATGCTGACAACTTGGTTGTTAAGATTAATGAATTTATCTAGATTTTAAGGCTGCCATTGGATTAAATCTTTAGTGCGGACACTGTGATTGTTTGTTGGTTAGGGTTAGTTATACGGTGGATCCGTTAATTAACCAACATTAAGAAAATATTAAAAAATTCAGAATATAAACTGAAGTTTCGTTTCAAGGATCGGTTCTGATTTTTATAGGTGGATGTGTGCTTGCGACCAAGGTTTGTTTTCTTGATATATTTCAGTTTCAATTGATTTTGTTTGTTAGTGTAATTTCTTGATATACCATAGATTCTTAATTTGTTAGTTAGCTGGTTGTATTGGTTTCCCTAACGAATCCAGTGAGGTTTCAGTGTTATGGTCGGTGGCTAGCTTGTAGCCATCTGTTGTTTTATGTTTCTGTTATCATTGTAAATCTGGGGTATGCCCCTTATAATGTTTGTATCTTCTTCTTTTAATACATACGTCAACTTACCAAAAAAAAAAAAGTAATTTCTATCATTGCAAATCAAACCCCCCCCCCCCCCAATTACATAACGTATAGCATAAAAATTTGAACTAAACCTTCGTTGTGGAATCGACCCCTTGCTTGCTCTATACTATCTTGTGTGTTTTAAGTTAAAATAATTAATTTGTGCGACCGCGACATCGCAAAAAGACCATTTTAATTATGTTAGAATTGAATGAGTTAAAGTAAAAGGGTTATGAGGAAAGAACTCTGAAGTTAAAATGTTTGTTTTATTTGGGGACATTAATTATGGATGAAAATTTGAGTTTCAAATGGAGTTTAGATGAAATAGATATTTTGAGAGAATATGAGTAATTATTGTGAAATAAATATTTAGTGGGAAATTAAACCTAAGTATAAAGTGAAATGTGGTAGATGAGATTTTACATGTAAATATTAGGTTTCTTTAAAATCATTCTAATATTATGGGTATTCTTTATGTTTTGTTTATGCAGGACCCTCTCATACTACTGGATCTCTTTAGACATTACCTTGTTTTTAGTTATTTTGTACTTTTTTTAGGTACTGTAATCTTTTGTAATTACTTTAATAGTAGAGTCCATGAGACCTGTTGAATTGATTTATTGTGTTTAAATACAATGTTTTGAATGTTTTGACATGTTAATAATTACCCTTATACATTATATTATATGTTTGTTTGATTTGAAAAATGCCAAATATGGTAGCAATGAGAGGTATTTTATGTTTAATGAAGGTATGGTTCCATGTTTTGGAGTTTTGGTTTTAGTCCCATGGAATTATGAAAGATGAATTTTAAAGCCCAGATTATTTAAGCATGCCTTTTGTTTTGAGTTGGCAATTTTGAGAATAAAGATTAATGCATATTTTTTGTGTTTTTTTGTTCCAATTATACTCGTCATTGACAATGTGGTTTGTGGGAATAAAAGAAGCATGGCCTAAAATGACCATTCTGGGATTGATTTGGTTTTTCTGGGTTTTCTAGCAATGTTCTGGTTTTTCGTTTCTGCAGATTCATTCAATGAAGTTTGTCTTGGGTACTAGTTTTAGAGCTCGTTTTGATTAAATTCTAGTTCATGCGAGTTCAGCTGTTATTATTAGTAAATAATTTAGGAGTTTTATGCATCAATAATATGTTTGTGGGTTTTAATGTTATGGTTTCGGTTTAAAATCGAAATCTATTATTGACAAAATCATGAATTTTAAGGAATAATTGAAGCAAACTGAGACTTGAGTCTTGATCTATGTTCATTTGCAAACAAAACCCTACCTTTTGTTGTTCAAGATTAGGTCTGGTATGGGATTTATGTTTGTTGGGCTTACCTTGGAGTGTTCTTCATTTTTCCATGTTTGATTTGTTTTGTTTGAAAAGTTTTTAAATTTTTATGTTTTTGTTAAAGTGAATCTATTTTGATTTCAGGTTTTTTTTTGTCTATTTTTAGGTCAACCCAGTCGGGTCAAAACTAGGCCAATTCTTAGGCTTTGTTTGGTTTGATTTTGAAGGTTTATTTGGTTTAAAGGTGTGTTTGAGAAACACCTTTTAAGTTTTGTTTTGGGTAATCTTCACTTCCAAGAAAAAATTGTTTCTTTTAGCCAAATATGGTCTTACAAAAAATACATAAAAAAATAAAAAAAATCTTCTTGTGTGTTGCATATGGCCAATTCTCTCAAACAATATACAGAAAAATCATATCTTTTTTCAAGAAAAAATAAAACACATGGTATTTTTTGTGTTTTTAACATGCATTTTGGATTTAATAACTAGTTTATTTGATCCATGAGAGTTTGACCAATATTAATACCTAATTTTTTTAATTCATGAGAATTAATGGTTATTCTGGTATAGAATGTTGAACCTATGAGTGAGACTTGTATTTGAATATCAGAAGTTGACCAGAAAATTTTTAGAGTTATTCTAAATATTCACCAATTTTATTTGGGGGTATTTTTTTACTACAATGTTAATTACAAAAAAAAAAACCTTTTTCAAATGAATTTGTTTTGGTACACAGGTCCATAATAAATTCTTAACACCTGATTTATTCACGTAAATAAATCCCAATTTTAAGCCAATAGAGATAGACCACCGGTTAAGAACCCATTAAAACCTTTAAACCGTATTCAAAACCACACAATGCAACTTATCTCAGGTAAGATGCACTATGGGTGATAATACCTTCCCTAGTCACAACAAGTTCCTTACCCTTAGAATCTCTGATAAAACCAATACACCCGAGTTTTCTAGCGATCCTGAAACAAACAACTAGGTGGTGACTCTAACATCCCCCCCGGTCGGCCTCTCGCCCACGTGCAATAAAATGGTGACTCCACTAGGGATAAATTGTTTGTACTAATATCATACTAAGTTTTGTGTTTTATGTTGTTTATTTGTTTGTGATATGTTAGAATTTTTACATTTTTGGCTTATCTCATTTTATTTATGCTTTAGCATATGTTAGCCTGCTTATACATGTATATTGGATGTATATGTTCTCATGCAACATATTTTTACTACTCTAGAACGTGCACGAAAACTTTAGGTTAGGTGGGGGAGTAGTAGCTTACCCTACGACTTTTAGTTATGGTTTAAGTTCCTGAAACCATCCAACTCTTTGCTTAGTGCTTAAACTGGTAGTGATTGATATACATGTCATCCCACTACCTTCTACACCCTCATATTACCTTCACAAGGGTAATCACTAGGACAACAAGAGACTCTTTTGAGACTAGATTGTGTTTATTCTCTGTAAAGGAATTAGAACCTAGATAAACATTGTTGCATTAAGGAATACTTAACCTTAAGCATCTAACATTACAAGACTTTGGACTGGTAAAAGAAGTATCCGAAAGAAAAAAAAAGTATTGATGAATTGAAGTGGAAAATAACAGAAGAAGTATTTGAAAGAAGAAAAAATGACTCTATATTTGCTGAATAAAAAAACAGAATACTCACTTTGGGAATCTTTGAATTAGTGTTATTTTTGAACCCGATAGGAATAATCAATTTAGAGACGGCTACAGCTTTTGTTGAAAATGAAAATAGTCAAATAAATCCCACCGTGGCAATACTAGTAGAAACTATCCTGACACTCAATCATTACAGGAAAATTGACAAAGGGTTAATAAGATGTTGTGAACAACTGCTATACATATAGTTAATTAGCCATATAGAAACCAAGAAGCCGATATTTAATAATTTATAGTGCTTTAGTAAAAAACCATTGGAGATAGTTAAAGAGAAAGAATGGAACGATCTAAGTGAACAAAAGTGGAAAACAAAATTGCATGGAATTTTGCAAGGAGAAGTTAAGTGGAAAGCACTATAGATGAGAGCAACAAATTGTCTGATAAGTTGTGAACAAAGACAGTGGGTGTCATCGATTGGGATAATCAGATATGTCAGCTATGCATCCATTTTGGTTGTTAGACAGCTTAGGGGCATACAACATATGCTAAAGAAGGTCAAATTATCACAATTCTAGTATTAAAAGCATTGAACAAAACTAGTCCACTTTAGAAGTCATTAAAAGCATCAAACAAGACTAGAAGCTTTTGGTATTGATCAAGAAGGAATCAGATGGTTTGAGATATCCAGTCACTAGTGAAAAATACCCTAGGTGGAGAAATCTATCATTGGTGATTATCCCCTTGAATCTAAAAATTCTTTTTTTGGTAAGTTGATGTATGTATTAAAAGAAAAAGATACAAACATTATAAGGGGCATACCCCAGATTTACAATGATAACAGAAACATAAAACAACAGATGACTACAAGCTAGCCACCGACCATAAAACTGAAACCTCACTAGATTCGTTAGGGAAACCAATACAACCAGCTAACTAACAAATTAAGAATCTATGGTATTCACCCTCCAAGCTTGTTGGATCCTTTTGTTTTCATTTGTTGGTGCGACATTCCTCATCAAATCAAGCTTATCACATAACCAAAACCAAAAGAATCTAAAAATTCAAAACCAAAACTTCATAAGTCGCTGAACTAAATAAAAAAAGAAGATTAAAAATGAGGAAGAGCTGAGAGAACAATTAGAAAAGTTCCCAGAAAGCCAAGTAAATTAGGTTTGATAGGAGTATGACATAACGATAACTTGTACCTAGACACCAGCACTATTGAAAATGGAAAACCTACACCCAATGAATATTGATTCGCGAACTAGAGGTATAAAGATGATGCCACAAAACTAGTTGCTCTTCGATAAGTCCTTTTCAGTTCTTTACAGAACCAAGGAAGGGAGATTATCCCACCAACACACACACACACACAAAGTGCGACAAACAAGAAATTTTATTAATCTGAAAATTGTGTAACCTTACATCTTTGGTTATGCCTTTATTTATAATGACTCTAGACTTAAAGAAACCCTAATGGACCCCCCCTTAAGTGGACTTATATGAAACCCACTTACAATTGACCCAAATAAGTAATAATAACCCAAAACTAAGAAGAAAATAATAAAAATAATAAAAATTAAAAAATTATCATTCTAAATATGCTAAAATCAGATTTGTCACCCTTAAGAAGTCTTAAATAAACTAAGAGAAATCTAATTTGAAAAATTTATGTTGCTGCCCTCTTTGATGTTCATGATTAGCTTGGATTTCCTTATTTAACTTGGACAAATAAGAAAACAAATTTTCTCCTTTATTGCTGATTTAATTACTTTCCTTCCTAGGTTAGAAAGAGCATTAAATAATCCTTCCCTCTTTAGGAACAAGATCTGGCCAACTTCCTTACTTAATTAGGAGAATAAATTGCTAAATTTCTATCCTTGTAGCATTAGGAAAAAACGAGGCTGATATGGGGCCAGATGCATTAACTCCTTGTCCCACACGAATAGAGCTCTTCTTGGACCTGAATTAGATGAATTATAGGTTATCCTTCATGCTCCTTAGATGTCTCAAGCCCTTCTAGGTCCATTTTGCTCCATATGTTCTGAACAAGCTCATTTAATGCTTCTTTAAGCTTCTTTGCCCTAACTCTTGTAATTGGCCCAATTGGCCCCTTCAATGGATCGCTGGCGTGATTACGCTTGATGTTGGGCTGATCTTCATCATCCCCTCTCTCTTCAAAAGGATTCGACCTCGAATCATCACCTACATCAAACATAGTAAGATCAGAAACATTAAAAGTAGCACTAACACCATACTCATCTAACAAATCAACTTTATAATTATTGTCATCGATTCTCTCAAGGATTTGAAATGGCCCATCTCCTCATGGTTGTAGCTTTGATTTCATGTAGGTCGTAAATCTCTCCTTACACATATACACCCAAACTCAATTGTTGGGCTGAAAGACAACATGTTTGCGCCCCTTATTGGTTTTGGTCGCATGCACACGATTCCTCTTTTCAATTTGTTGCCACACATTCTGATGCGAACCTCGTGATCACGTGGTCACGCAACCCATAATCAAGATTGAGATATGATCCCGGAAAGTCGAAATAGGTCTGATAAGAGTGTGACACAATGAAAACCTGCCCCAAGGCACCAACACTATTGGATTGAGTAGAATGACATCACAAAGGCAGTTAATCTTTGATAAGTCAGATTCAGTTCGTTCAAGAACTGAAGAATGCAAAGATCATTCTCACACGTTAAAACTAAAAAATTCAGAAGTAATTATCATCAAAGCTGCTGAAATTTTAACTTACATGAGTTTAAATAGTTCTTGAAAAATTAACCCTAATGGACCCCTTGTGTGGACTTATATGAGGTCCACCCAAAACTGACTCAAAACCCTAAACTGAAAAGCCCATAACTTAATCCAAACATGCCTTGGATCCTAACTGAAAACAAAGTATTAATTAAGCCTTGGGCTGTAGCTAACAAAATAAAATAAAGCTTCTAATATTAAATCCATGTTCTGCCATGAGAAGAAAAGAAGGAAGTAAAATATTACAGAACTGATTCAAGGCTTATTTATAGTCTTCTATGTAGCCCCTTAATCCTAGAAACAAAAGGAAAAGGTAGCCACCCATGTTGTTTCCAAGTTGTAGTAGGATTCTTTTGTTTCTTTTACTGTCCTCACCTCATGGCCCAAATAAAGTTGTTTTGGACCCCTCTTGCACATGGATAAGATGTACTAGGGTCTCCTCTTGATACTCTAATGGACCTTTCAATTCTGACTTGCTTGAAACATTCAAAATCAATGCATTCAATGCCTCTTTCAATGCCTTTGTCTTGGACTGAGTCATTGGACCATTTGAAACATGTAATGGGTCCTTACTGGTGTTTCTGGGCTAGTCCACATCATCTCCTCTCTCCTCGAAAGGATTTGACCTTGAATCAAAATCTGTGTCAAACAATATAAGATCAACAACATTAAAGGTAGCACTAACACCATACTCACCTAGAAGGTCAATTTTGTATGTGTTGTCATTGATTCTCTCTAAAACCTGAAATGGACCACACCACGAGGCTATAATTTTGATTTCCTTTGGTTAGGAGATCGTTCCTTATGCATGTGCACCCAAACCCAATCACCAGGTTGGAAAACAACCAGTTTATGTCCTTTATTTTCTTTAGAAACGTAAAATATGTTCTTTTTCTCTATTTGCAGTCGAACTCCTTCATGGAGTTGTCTCATCATCTTTGCTTTCTTTTCACCATCTAAACTTACCCTTTCTTCAAAAGGTAAAGGAATTAAGTCTATAGGAGTTAGTGGATTAAAACCATAAACAATTTCAAAAGGAGTAAAACCAATGGTCGAATGCACTGTTTTATTATAGGCAAACTCATTAAAAGGCAAACATTCTTCCCAACTTTTTAAATTCTTTTGAATTATAGCACGTAAAAGTTGGGATAATGTTCTATTTACTACCTCAGTTTGTCCATATGTTTGAGGATGACATGTTATAAAAAAATAAGAGTTTAGTTCTCAACTTTCCCCATAAGGTCTTCCAAAAGTAGCCAAGGAACTTAAAATCATGATCTGACACTATACTCTTAGGAATGCCATGCAAACGTACAATCTCCCTAAAGAACAAGTCTGCGATATGAGATGCATCATCCGTTTCATTACATGCAATGAAATGCACCATTTTAGAAAACCTATCAACCACAATAAAAATAGAGTCTTTACCTTTTTTTAACCTAGGTAAACTTAAAACAAAGTCCATAAAGATATCTACCCAAGGTTCAGTAGGCACAAGTAATGGTGTATATAGTCCATACGGTTATACTCTAGATTTTGCCTTTCTACAAGCAATGCACTGTTCACAAATTCGTTGCACATCTCTTTCCATGCTCATGCAATACATCCAAGGTTTTCGCAACCCCAAAGTGACCCATTAAACCACCCCCATGTGCTTCACGAACAAGCAATTCACACAAAGAACTAGCAAAAACACACAATCTATTCTCTTTGAACAAATAACCATCCATCAAATAAAACTTACTAGAAGATGAATGTCCACATGCATTATAAATCCCAGCAACGTCAGAATCATTATCATACAATTCCTTCACATATTCGAAGCCTAGCAATCTAGTGTTCATGGTGTGTAAAAGAACATACCTGCGCGAAAGTCCATCACCTACGATGTTCTTTTTGCCTTGCTTATACTTGATTACGTCAGGAAAGGTTTCAATGAATTCAACCATTTTACATGTCTCCTATTCAATTTATGATACAATTCAGGAAAGGACAAATTCGGATTTTGATGTAAAAGTTGCAACTATTCAGTTTTACGACAACAGTCATGATTATCAATCCAACCATTGGATCGAGCTGAAATTTTATGTGGAGTCTTCTGACATGTTGTCTTACCTTGGTTTAAAATTTTAGGTCAATCGGATGTCGAAAAGGTATCGAAAAATGGATCCCCTTGTCTCAGCCCTCTTCCCCCTTGAAAGTAACCTGCAAGCTCACCATTGACGTTGATAGAGAATTGACATGATGTAACACAAACCATGATCCAATCAATGACTGTTCTAGGAAATCCCATTTTTATTAACATCGCGTTAACGAAATCCCACCGCATCGAGTCATAAGCCTTCATCAGATCAATTTTCATAGCACAACGAGCAGGTCTCGTAGATTTATGATAGCCTTTCATTAGTTCCTGAGACAAAAGAATGTTATCACTGATTCTCCGTCCTGAGATAAAAGCAGTCTGATATGGACCAACTAAGGATGGCAAAACAACTTTGATTCTCCCAGCTAGAATCTTAGCAATGCATTTGTACACTGAATTGTAGCAAGATATAGGATGAAAATCTGTCAACCTTGTAGGATTAGCAACTTTAGGAATAAGGGAAATGGATATAGCATTCATTTCTTTAAGCATTCTACGAGTCTGAAAGAAGGATCTAACAGCGTTGATTACATCTTCCCCAACTATGTGCCACATTCTTTTGAAGAAACCTGCGTTAAAGCCATCCGGACCAGGGGCTTTGTTGTTCTTCAAACTAAACATAGCATGCTTAATCTCCTCCCTTGTTACATCTTGTGCGAGTAGATATTGTTGCATTGAAGACAGTTTCAAGTTAATTGCCGATTCCATCACTCCCTCGTTCAGAACCCTAGGCATCTGATCCACTCCTAACACACGATGGAAGTATGCAATTACTTCTGATTTGACCGCCTCGTGTCCTTCGACAACCTCTCCATCCTCCCTTGTAAGTGATAGAAGCTTATTTCTATTCTGTCTTCCATTTACTGATTTGTGAAAGTAGCTAGTATTCTGATCCCCCAAGCTAAGCCATTGTGGGCCTTCTGTTTGAAAAAACTCTCTTCAGCCCTGACGGTAGAAGCGTCTTTTTTTTTTTTGGTAAGTTGACGTATGTATTAAAAGAAGAAGATACAAACATTATAAGGGGCATACCCCAGATTTACAATGATAACAGAAACATAAAACAACAGATGGCTACAAGCTAGCCACCGACCATAACACTGAAACCTCACTGGATTCGTTAGGGAAACCAATACAACCAGCTAACTAACAAATTAAGAATCTATGGTATTCACCCTCCAAGCTCGTTGGATCCTTTTGTTTTCATTTGTTGGTGCGACATTCCTCATCAAATCAAGCTTATCACGAATGATACATTCGATTTGATTAAAGACCAAATTCGAAGTTCTAGACATTCCAGCAAAGATCCTTGCATTCCGTTCTTGCCATACATGATACACTGTAGCTGCAAAACTCAGTTTACGAGAAAAATTGACGAAACTCTTGCCATGCCAAGAGACAGTGGCCCATCGAATCCATTCATCCCAGCCTTTTGTCATTCTTGGAATGTCGCATCTGTCACAAACATCCCACCAGATCGCTTTAGTATAGGAGCATTCAAAGAACAAGTGGTTGTGATCCTCATTGTTGCGAAGACAGAGCGAGCATCTATTGGGACCATGTATACCAAACCGATGAACTTTATCTTGAGTTGTGAGTTTCTGTTGGACAGCCATCCATAGAAGAAATGAATGTCTTGGAACAGCATTCTTGAACCACACAATGTCATGCCATTCAACCATCTGACGATGATGTCTTAGTTGTTCCCAAGCTACTTTGATCGAGAATCTGTGATTTGGTGAATCCAAGAATGGACAACCCCCTGAATTCTGATCCCATACCTTCTTCACCAAGGGCATGAACTCGTCATGATCCATCCACATATCAAAGAATCTGAATGGTTTCTTTATGTTCTGATCATTGCCAATAACCTTTACCACCATAGGAGAATGGTCTAACATACCCGAAGGCAAAAATCTCGCTTCCGATAACGGAAAGTTCAGATTCCACTTCTCATTGACAAGCACTCTATCTAGTTTCCGCATAATCAGATTCTCAGGACATTGGTTCGACCAAGTATAATGCATACCTGAATACCGAAGATCATCTACTTTCGCTTCTCGAATACATGTATCCAATCTGTCCATAGTACCAGCCCACGTAGAAGACCCTCCTAACCTGTCCGACTGGTTGCGGATAGCATTAAAGTCACCCATAAGAATCCACGGGGTTGACTCCCATCCATCACTACGACTCACTATATCAGACCATAATGCCTCACGTAAGGAAGCATTATTGTCTCCATAAATAATTGAAGTATTGAAACTGATTTTGGTAGCTAATATAGTGACAGAAACATGAATAGCCTGGTCTGACATTCCAACAACATCCACCTTCACCGTATCAGCATTCCAACAAACCCAAATACGACCACGACAAGAGAAATCATAATTATACAAGAAGGACCAAGAACGCAGAAGAAGTTTAGAAACATTATCTTTATTCTTGTCTTTAACTCGAGTTTCAACCAAACCAAAAAAAGCTATCCTCTCTTGATGGATGAGTCGAGGCAATTCTGAATGCTTTATAGGATCATTCAAACCTCTAATATTCCAACATCCAATAATCATAGGAAAATAGAGAGGTGTACAAACAGCAACACAAAGATTACCTTGACGTGCCTCCTGAAGAGGAGCCAGATTTCTAATTCTTCTTTAAAGAGGCTTTTGAACCCCTTTTCTTTTTTTCTAGAGAGTCTCTAGCCTTAATAGCTAACTGATTAACAGTTTCCCTTTCGGTGGAATTCAGGGTTTGAGGGGTTGTCAGGATCGTTGACGTTAACTCCTTAGTTGTTCTTGTTGATGAGACCCTACCTTCACCTCATCAACTTTAGAACCCGTTCATTTCTGGAACAACATTAGAAGCTTGGACAGTAGAGTGTTTCTCTATACTAACATCAAAATCAGCTTGAAACTGAGAAATCCTCATCCCATGGCTATTCAACATATCTTGCAGTTCTAATCTTAATGTATGTCCAGACTTAACTTGATTGTGTTGTTCAATGTTAGAGCTAACCATTGGAACATTTTCCACAGAAGAACATAGAGACATTATGGTAGCATACAAATACTAGAGAGAGCAAAATTCTAATAAGATAAATTGAGTCTAAGAAGCAACCTAAGCTCAGAAATAACAGAATTACGAGGCTAATATCTCCCAGCACACTGATTGTAACAATAATCCGTTTGGTCAAGATGTAGAGTAGGTTCCGAAGAACAACATACTCAAATATGGTAACGATCCACAGAAAAGAGGTTTGAGTGAGAGAGAGAGAGAAAAGAGAGTGTGGTGCTATTGGCTGGCACCCCATTATAGAAGCTATTCCTTCCAATTCTAATCCTAAAATGGGGCAAAAGGATGAGATAGTTTGGTTGGATTCACCAAATCACAGATTCTCGATCAAAGTAGCTTGGGAACAACTAAGACGTCATCGTCAGATGGTTGAATGGCATGACATTGTGTGGTTCAAGAATGCTGTTCCAAGACATTCATTTCTTCTATGGATGGCTGTCCAACAGAAACTCACAACTCAAGATAAACTTCATCGGTTTGGTATACATGGTCCCAATAGATGCTCGCTCTGTCTCCGCAACAATGAGGATCACAACCACTTGTTCTTTGAATGCTCCTATACTAAAGCGATCTGGTGGGATGTTTGTGACAGATGCGACATTCCAAGAATGACAAAAGGCTGGGATGAATGGATTCGATGGGCCACTGTCTCTTGGCATGGCAAGAGTTTCGTCAATTTTTCTCGTAAACTGAGTTTTGCAGCTACAGTGTATCATGTATGGCAAGAACGGAATGCAAGGATCTTTGCTGGAATGTCTAGAACTTCGAATTTGGTCTTTAATCAAATCGAATGTATCATTCGTGATAAGCTTGATTTGATGAGGAATGTCGCACCAACAAATGAAAACAAAAGGATCCAACGAGCTTGGAGGGTGAATACCATAGATTCTTAATTTGTTAGTTAGCTGGTTGTATTGGTTTCCCTAACGAATCCAGTGAGGTTTCAGTGTTATGGTCGGTGGCTAGCTTGTAGCCATCTGTTGTTTTATGTTTCTGTTATCATTGTAAATCTGGGGTATGCCCCTTATAATGTTTGTATCTTCTTCTTTTAATACATACGTCAACTTACCAAAAAAAAAAAAGAGAGAGAGAAAAGAGAGAAAGAGAGAGAGTGTGGTGCTGTCGGAGCTATATCTACTCCGTCCATCGTTGGATTGTTCTAATTTTTTACTATGTTGTTCCTTCCAACCTTCTCTCAACATTGACCGAACGGATTTGTTATCCCATCAACGAGGTAAGAGATATTGATCTCGTAATATTTCTACTATTCTGCATTTTCAGTTCTGGAACTATAGAGAAGTGGTGAAATTGCAGCATATTGAATGGATTTTCTTCATGATTTCTCTTATGGCTGTCATAGACATGAAGGCCTTTGCCATATGTGAAGATTAAATCACAGTTCTTTGGAAAAGTTTCATTTTTCTTCCTAGTTTCAGAGTGGTTTGTCGTAGCTTGATCTCCTTTGTTCTGAATTTAACCTTTCCTGGATCGTATCACATTAAATTGTCCTCCCTTCTTTAGGAATAATATATGGCCATCTTCCTTACTTTATTAGGAGAATAAATTGCTGATTTTTTATTCTTGTAGCATTAAGAAAAAAACTAGCCTAACAAGGCTGGTATTGGGTAGGACACATCAACCTCTTGTTCTACACGAATTAGGATCTTCTTGGACCTGAACTAGATGAATTAAAGGCTATTCTTCATGCTCCTTAAATGCCCCAAGCCCCTCTAGGTCCATTTTGCTCCATATATTAGAACAAGCCCATTCAATGCTTCTTTAAGCTTCTTTGCCCGCTCTTATGATTGGCCTAACTAGCATCTCCAATGGTTCGTTGGCATGATTACACTTGGTGTTGGGCTGATCCGTATCATCCCTTCTCTCTTCAAAAGGATTCGACCTCGAATCATTACCTACATCAAACAGAGTAAGATCAGAAACATTAAAGGTAGCACTAACACCATACTCATCTGACAAATCAACTTTATAAGCATTGTCATTGATCCTCTCATGGATCTGAAATGGTCCATCTCCTCGTGGTTGTAACTTTGATTTCCTATGGACCGGAAATCTCTCCTTACGCATATGCACCCAAACCGAATCATCGGGCTGAAAGACAACATGTTTGCGCCTCTTATTGGCTTTGGTCACATACACACAATTCATCTTTTCAATCTGTTGCCGCACACTCTCATGGAGTGTCTTCACCACCTGTGATTTACGATTACCATCCAAACTAACCCTTTCATCATCAGGCAAAGGAATCAAATCCATTGGAGTAAAGCCATACTATCTCTCTAAAGAACAAATCAGCAATGTTAGTTGCATCATCAGTTTTATGACATGGAATGAAGTGTGTCATCTTTGAAAACTTATCAATAACTACAAAGATGGAATCCTTACCCCGTTTTGACCTAGGTAAACCGAAGACAAAGTCCATCGAAATGTCTACCCATGGTTCTTTCGGTACAGGCAAAGGGGTATACAAACCATATGGTTGAGTCCTAGACTTTGCTTTCTTACAAGTTATGCATTTATCAAATATGCGTTACACATCTTTTTTCATTTTAGGCCAATAAAAATGCTCATGCAACACATCCAAAGTCTTAACAACACCAAAATGCCCCATCAACCCACCTTCATGTGCTTCACGTACAAGCAATTCACTCATAGAACTTAATGGAACACACAAATGACTCTCTTTAAACAAATATCCATTAAGTCTATAAAACTTTCCAAAAGCGAAAGTTTCGCAAGCATTGTAAACATTAGCAAAATCACTATCATCCTTGTACAATTCTTTTATGTGTTCAAACCTTAGAAATCTAGCATCCAAAGTAGATAAAAGAACATACATGCGTGAAAGTGCACAAGCTACAATGTTTTCTTTCCCTTGCTTACTCATGATCACATATGAAAAGGTTTCAATAAATTCAACCCATTTGGCATGTCTGTCACTCAATACTGCCCCATTAAGTTTTTTGCTAAAATACGTAATGGGCCTCCTATCCTGCATTAACACAGCTCCTATACCAATACCTGACGCATCACATTCAACTTCAAAAGCTCTCGTAAAGTTTGGCAAAGCTAAAATAAGTGCCGAACAAAGTTTATTTTTCAACAAATTAAAAGCCTTATCCAATTCATCATTCCATTTGAATCCAACAGACTTTTTCACAATGTCAATTAAAGCTGCAGCAATAGTACTAAAATCCTTCACAAACCTTCTATAAAAACTAGCAAGTCCATGAAAACTCCTTACCTCACTTACCGATTTTGGTGTAGGCCAATCGCAGATGGCCTTAACTTTCTCCTTGTGAAAGTTACGACATAGCCAAGAAACATAATTTTTTCCATGCAAAAGGTACACTTCTTAAGATTAGCATATAATTGCTCACTATGCAACACACTAAGTACATTACTCAGATGGCTCAATCTGGTCTACTTGGATTAGATCCAATCTGTTGCGAGGTAGGAATTTCTGGACAATCAAGACGCCACAGAATTGCTCTTGGGCTTGGGCAAAGATTCTAAAGCTCAGATCCTTAGCATGGCCAAAGATGAAGTACATCATAGGAGATGGAATGACAACCTCTCTATGGTTTGACAACTGGCATCCTCACAGCCCACTCGCGGATTCTTACGGGGATAGATTCATCTATGATTCAGGTATGGTCAAGAACGCGAAGGTGGATGTGCTAATTCATAACTTAGAATGGAAAACTCCCACCACCCAAGCTATTGGCTGGCACCCCATTATAGAAGCTATTCCTTCCAATTCTAATCCTAAGATGGGGCAAAAGGATGAGATAGTTTGGTTGGATTCGCCAAATCACAGATTCTCGGTCAAAGTAGCTTGGAAAAAACTAAGACGTCATCGTCAGATAGTTGAATGGCATGACATTGTGTGGTTCAAGAATGTTGTTCTAAGACATTCATTTCTTCTATGGATGGTTGTCAAACAGAAACTCACAACTCAAGATAAAGTTCATCGGTTTGGTATACATGGTCCCAATAGATGCTCGCTCTGTCTTCGCAACAATGAGGATCACAACCACTTGTTCTTTGAATGCTCCTATACTAAAGCGATCTGGTGGGATGTTTGTGACAGATGCGACATTCCAAGAATGACAAAAGGCTGGGATGAATGGATTCGATGGGCCACTGTCTCTTGGCATGGCAAGAGTTTCGTCAATTTTTCTCGTAAACTGAGTTTTGCAGCTACAGTGTATCATGTATGGCAAGAACGGAATGCAAGGATCTTTGCTGGAATGTCTAGAACTTCGAATTTGGTCTTTAATCAAATCGAATGTATCATTCGTGATAAGCTTGATTTGATGAGGAATGTCGCACCAACAAATGAAAATAAAAGGATCCAACGAGCTTGGAGGGTGAATAACATAGATTCTTAATTTGATAGTTAGCTGGTTGTATTGGTTTCCCTAACGAATCTAGTGAGGTTTCAGTTTTATGGTCGGTGGCTAGCCTGTAGCCATCTGTTGTTTTATGTTTCTGTTATCATTGTAAATCTGGGGTATGCCCCTTATAATGTTTGTATCTTCTTCTTTTAATACATACGTCAACTTACCAAAAAAAAGAAGCAAGTTCTGCATGTGCCAAAACTATCTTAACACTTGTTATCGGTTCATAAGCTGTGTAAAGATAACAATTGCCGTTTTATTTGTGATGCTTTTGGTTTTTGGATTCAGGACAAAGTCACAGGGAATATTCTCCTCAAGGGACTGCATAGTGTTGGGTTATATCCTATTCTTTTCTCTTTTTTGTTTCTTTCGCAGTCTCTCTTTCCAAATAATCCGGTTTGTTATCTTGGTAAACAGGTCAACACAAGTCTTGAGCACAAGTGTTTTGGCCATCCTTCTAACATAGTCACCTCTGCTCTGTTAAAACAATCCCAGATTTCTTTCACTTCAGACACATCTAAAATTTGTTTATACTAGTTGTTTAGAAGGTAAACTTGCCGAACTTCCTTTTCCTTATCCAGCAGTTAAGTCTGTTAAACCGTTAGACGTCATTCATAGTGATGTTAGGGGGGGGCCTTCTCCCACTGTATCTGTTGACGGTTTCAGATATTATGTTAACTTCATTGATGAATGTACTCGATTTACTTGGATTTTTCCAATGATCAATAAAGGAGAGGTTTATTCCATTTTTGTCTACTTTCATACCTTCTTAGTTACTCAATTTTCTGCTACTCTTCGGGTCTTTCAGAATGATGGGGGTGGTGAGTATCTTAGTAATAAATTCAAACATTACCTCCTTACCAAGGGTATTATCCATCAAATGTCTTGTCCCTATACTCCGGAACAAAATAGCCTTGCTGAGCGTAAACATCGGCATATTTTGGAAACAACCATCACTTTATTACAAGCTGCCCATTTACCTCCGAAATTTTGGTTCATGCTTGTGCTACTTCCATTTATTTGACTAATAGAATGCCTTGTTAAATTCTTCAACTTAAATCACCATATTTCCTGCTATATGGTTCTCCACAGGTTGTTACTCATTTGCGAATTTTTGGTTGTGCTTGTTTTCCTTTACTTAAGCCTTATAATTCTAACAACCTTCAGCCTTTCCACTTGTATTTTTCTAGGGCATGTGATGCAAACCTCGTGATCACGTGGTCACGCAACCCACACGCAAATACACCAATTCCTGAAAATCCAAGTAAATCAGGTTTGATAGGAGTGTGACACAAAGATAACTTGTACCTAGGCACCAACACTATTGGAAATGGAGACCCCCACCCAACGAATATTGATTCGCATATGAGAAGTATAAGGATGACGTCACGAAGACAGTTATTCTTCGATAAGTCATTTTTCAGTTCTTTAGAGAACCATGGAAGGGAGATTATCTCACCAACACACACACACAAAGTGCGGCAAATAAGAAATTTTATTAATCTGAATTGTCTAACTTACATGTCTGGTTATGCCTTTATTTATACTAACTCTTGACTTAAATAAACCCTAATAGACCCCCCTTAGGTGGACTTATATTAAGCTCACTTACAATTGACCCAAATAAGTAATAATAACCCAAAGACTAAGAAGAAAATAATAAAAATCCAAAAATTATCATCCTAAATATGCTAGAATCAGATTTGTCAGCATTAAGAAGTCCCAAATAGACTAGGAAATCTGATCTGAAGATAGAATTTATTCTGAGGTCTTCTTTCCTTTTTTGTAGATAGGATGAATAAGGAATCCTTGTAAGAAAAGGATTCTGAACATTTATGAATCCTTGCCAAACATGGAAACTATGTTGCAGCCCATTAAAAATCTTTGGAGAATTAGAAGATTCCCAAAATAAGCTGCCACATTGTTTTAGGAAAATAATCCTAGCCAAATATGAAGTCCACAAGTCAAAAGGAAGTAAATAACAAAATTCGTACAGCCTCTGTTGACCCCGTGTTTCGATGCCTTCCGAAATCTAATTGACCTGAAATGTTAAACCAAGGTAGGACAACATGTCAGGAGACTACAAATAAAATTTCAGTTTGATCCAACGGTCGGATTGAGAATTATAATTGTTTCTGTAAAACTGGATAAGTGCACTTTTTATGTCAAAATCCGAATTTGACCTTGCCTAGATAGTATCAATATGCAAGTCAATATAAAGGGTATATTTGTTTTTCTATTCGCACCAATTGTTTCTTCGTCACTAGACATGTTCTATTTGTGAATCCATGTTTCCTTACTTTTCTGTGATTCCTGCATCCCCTTCCACTTCCTCATCCCCTCGTCTACATCCCACTGTGTTCCCTTTTATTTCTCCTCTTACTCCAGCGGCTGCATCTCAGCCTACAGTGTCTTCTAGTTCCTTTTCTCAATCTGCATTGTCTCACAGTTCCTCCTCACAGCCTACACTGTCTCCACTTCTGCCCATTCTGTCATCTACACAATCCCCTCTCCCTGTTGATCCTGACTTCCAGCCTGAGAATCTATGTGTGGTCTTACACCTTTTTCACTGCTGAATCTTCATCCCATGACCACCAGGTCTAAGAATGGTATCTCCAAAAGGAAGGCTTACTCTGCCTCTATACAGTTTGTTGCTTCCCTTGAGGTTGAACCCCATTCCTTCAAAGCTGCTTCCACCAATCCTGAATGGCAGTCTGCTATGCGGGAGGAGCTTGATGCTCTTCATACACAAGGTACTTGGGACTTGGTGCTTCTCCCACTTGCCAAGAATCTTGTTGGCTGTAAATGGGTTTATAGAATAAAAAAGAATGCGGATGGTTCTATCGCTAGGCATAAAGCTCGGTTGGTGGCCAAGGGTTTTAGTCAAGAGGAAGGTATTGACTATAATGAAACCTTTAGTCCTGTCGTGAAACCTATTACGGTCCATTTGGTCCTTGCTCTTGCAGCTTAGTTTAACTGGTCCTTACGACAGCTTGACGTTACCAATGTCTTTTTGCATGGTCTTTCTGCATGAAGAGGTTTATATGACTCAGCCCCAAGGTTTTGTGAGTAAGCTTCATCCTTCTGATTTTGTTTGCAGACTCAAGAAGTATATGGCCTTAAACAAGCTCCTCATGTCTGGAATGAATGTTTCACTAGTTTTTTACCAAGTTTGGGGTTTTAAGCATCTCTTGTCGATCCCTCTTTGTTTGTTCAGCATTCCTCTATTGGTGTTGTGATTTTGCTACTCTATATTGATGATATGATACTGCCTGACCGCTTTTTATGATCGATTTGTTTTAACTCGCAAGTGCACGAGTGTGTGATGTAGCAATTAACTCGGTAAGATCGAGGTCATATCCACAGAGAGCTAGATCTGGAAATTAAGCTAGGTAACAAAAAAAACTCAAAAGAATAATTAACAATAACTTGGTTGAAAATGATTGATGGATTTGTTTTCAAAGATGAAAAAGTGTAAATAGATTTTTAAATGACAAGAAAAAGTAAGTCTTGGTCCAAATCAATTTTAATGGTGATGTATTGGTGATTCCTTCAACATATATAAGATTACTCAACCAAGTAAAAAGATGAAGATTGATTATTGCTTAAGAATGAACAATTACTTTCATATTAAGTAAGACATTGAATCAAGCAATCTCTATACCAAAACTAAGGTTTGTGCATAAAAATTCAAGATTATAATATTACATAAATGATTTCTAAAATTTCTTTGCAATAATAAAACATTCATGAAGAAAATAAGAAGATAAACATTAAGATTCATTCATATCTTAAAGAACTCACCTCAATCACCATCATCTTCAAGATTATAATTAGCCAAAAATGATTATATATAATAACACTTTAATAAACATGAAATAACTTGAATCAAACTGAAATAATGAGTTTTACAAGCTAAAGAACCGAAATCTATAAAGAAGAACACAACACAATTTCAGTAAAAATTCGGACACAAATCTGACTCTAACTTTGAACAGCAATTCGACCCTCTTAGAAGCCTCCCCTGGAGATGGCTATTAGAGACATATTTATAGGCCATTCTGTTAGATTTCCAGATCATTAAAGAACAGCTCATTTGGACATCTAAGTCAAAAGTTATGGGCAAAACATTGAAAGGTGTTCTGGAAAATCAAATCAGGCCAACTTAGAGAACACTCTGGTGCACGTTTTTCTTTCTCCTTTGTGAGCTTCTCTTTCTTCTTTTTGACCCAAAATAATGTGATAATGTCCCCTCCAGCTTTCCATCCATGTGCTTGCCCTCTTGGGTCAATGAATTACCCAAAATAAATCAAATGTTATTTGTTGTGTGGACATACGATCATGGATTGTGCTTGGACTGATTTGGGGCTGAATTTAAGCATCAAATAAGGATACAAATGTATCTATTATTTGGGCTAAGACTGACATTAAAACCTTGAGTGTTTGATGGTTGAAGTTTGCACGCAACATAAAGCAAGTTTGGGCTTGAAATAGATCATATGATATTTTTTTTCTAGAATTGGAATAGATTTGTGTCCGAATTGGAATAGAATTGATTTTTGGAGCTACAGTGTATCATGTATGGCAAGAACGGAATGCAAGGATCTTTGCTGGAATGTCTAGAACTTCGAATTTGGTCTTTAATCAAATCGAATGTATCATTCGTGATAAGCTTGATTTGATGAGGAATGTCGCACCAACAAATGAAAACAAAAGGATCCAACGAGCTTGGAGGGTGAATACCATAGATTCTTAATTTGTTAGTTAGCTGGTTGTATTGGTTTCCCTAACGAATCCAGTGAGGTTTCAGTGTTATGGTCGGTGGCTAGCTTGTAGCCATCTGTTGTTTTATGTTTCTGTTATCATTGTAAATCTGGGGTATGCCCCTTATAATGTTTGTATCTTCTTCTTTTAATACATACGTCAACTTACCAAAAAAAAAAAAAGAATTGATTTTTGGGGCAAATTTGGAGCACTTATTTGAACCAAGATTTGCTTCAATCTTCAATTAAATTTCTCTTCAATTCTTTGTTCCGAATTCCGACGTTGAATTTTCTGAAATAATTCATTTAAGTTTCAAAAACCTATCGAAACATTAAAAGAAACTTCATTACTAAAAAGCACATCAATTATTATAAAAAACCCAAATAAAAACAATAAATACATATGTAAAATAAAAGACTTAATGATACTTTTGATGCACAATCAGATACTTACTGGTAGTCATGCATCTCTTCTTTCTTTAGTCATTGCTGCATTGACGCAAGAATTTGCTATGAAGGATCTCGGCAAGTTGCATTATGTTTTGGGATTGCAGATCTCTTATCTCCCTTCCGGTTTGTTTGTGTCCCAGACAGGTTACATTACTGACTTACTTGGTAGAGTTGATTTACAGCATTCCAAATCTTGTGATACTCTTGTCTTCCTCATCATCATTTGCTTGAAGATGATGGAAGACCCTACTCTCATCCTCAACAGTATCGGAGCATTGTTGGCGCCTAGTAGTATCTAACGTTCACAAGGCCTGATATTGCCTTTTCTGTGAACTAGGCTTGCCAATTTATGCATAATCCCATGCATTCTCATGTTGTGGCTGTCAAACAAATCTTGCGGTTAAAGGTACCCTTGATGTTGGTCTTCATTTTCATGCTGGTCTTCTTAATCTGTAGGCTTATAGTGACGCTGATTGGGCTGGTGATCCTAATGATCGACGTTCTGTCTCTAGCTCTATTGTCTTCCTCGGCTCCAGTCCTATTTCTTGGGCTTCTAAGAAACAACATACTACTGAGGCTAGTATCGCGCTCTGGTGATTGCTGCTGCTGAACTTGCTTGGGTTCGCCAGCTTCTCTGTGACATTCACATTCCTTTACATATCCCTCTGATCATTCATTGTGACAATCTCTCTGCTATTTCCCTTGCTTCCAATCTTGTTTTCCATTCCAAAATGAAGCATCTCCAAATTGATTATCATTTTGTTCACGAACGTGTTATCAAAGGTGATTGCTGATCAATTTGTCAATATTCTCACTAAAAGCCTTTCTACTCCTTTATTTCGGCGTCTTGCGAGGGAATGTCAAGATATCAAAGGCTCTGCTTCAGCCACCTATCAAAGAGAATAGAGAATATAATGGTTAGCAAGTTTGTTAATATGGTTAGATGGTTAATAAATTCTGTTACTGTTGAGTAGAATACATAACCAAGCTTCTTACCTTCTGTTGATATAAAATGAATGTAACAGTGATGGGAATGTAAGCAGTGAATAATACACATAAACATTTTCTACTTTCTCTACATTGCAGCAGCATCTTTCTCTACTTCTATTTGCTTGTTCATCTATGTAACAATTCTTGCTAGCTTATCATAAGACACACCCACTGGAAAAATTACCAAGCAACACTAATGAGGGTATGATCCTTCTCATGAAAGTAGAGAATCATGTAGAACAGGATTTGAAACTTTCGAAAGGGAGGGTAAATGAAGTACTCTTATCATCAAAAGTCCTTTTATTCTGATCCCATACCTTCTTCACCAAGGGCATGAACTCGTCATGATCCATCCACATATCGAAGAATCTGAATGGTTTCTTTATGCTCTGATCATTGCCAATAACTTTAGCACCATAGGAGAATGGTCTGACATATCCGAAGGCAAAAATCTCGCTTCTGATAATGAAAAGTTCAGATTCCACTTCTCATTGACAAGCACTCTATCTAGTTTCCGCATGATCAGATTCTCTGTTGCAGCCAAAAAATAAATGCTCTTGATTTTCCTCTGCCTGCCGTAGAACACACATAGGGTGTCAATGTGAATGAACCTCAGGCGATCCTTAGTGCGAAGCTTTCCAATAATGGCCAGCCATAAGGTGAAGCTATGTCTTGGGAGGGCCCATTGTTCCCAAACAATCATATCCCAATGGACTGCTGAACCGTGATGTCTGAGAGAGGCAAAAGCATTGGGAGTGAATCCACCTTCCTGCTGAGCCCAACCTGCCATTGAATCAATAACAAGTTGGTGACCCCTCCGTATAGCTCAACCAGATGGTTTTTGAGAAGGATGATAGATTTCCATAATGGCGAGGAAGTCCTTTGGGCATGGGCATTCCAAATGGAGTGTGTGGCTAAATAAAAGTGATGAATCCATCTAATCCAAATGGAATCTTGCTTCAGATGAATGTTCCAGAGGTGTTTGGCCATAAAACAGTTGTTGCTCCCTTGTATATCAAGCAAACCCAAAGCTCCTTTATTCTTCGGAGGACAAACAATTTTTCAAGCCACAAGAGCAGACTTGCTTCTGCAGGTATCACCTGCCTAGAAGTTTCTACAGAGGTAGGGGATTTGCTTGATAACAGCACGTGGCATAGGGAAAATACTGACCCAGAACTAAACCATCCCATATAATACAGACTTAATAAGCTCAAGTCTTTCGGAATATGAGAGATGCTTACCCAGCCAACTTTGAATAGCAGCTTCTAGCTTGTGTATGAGAGGGGAATACTGGCTTGCAAGTAGCCTGTGAGGGCTTAGAGGAACTCCAAGGTATCTGAAAGGGAAAACATCTATAGAGAACCCGGTGTCTGCTAAAATAGATTGCTGTAAATGGTCAGTTACACCATCAAAATATATTGATGATTTGGACATATTTATATCCAGGCCAAACGTTTGCCCAAAGAGCATCAATTATTGGAGAAGCACCTGAACTGAGTTCCTGTCCCCTTTACAGCTTCAATCTTGATTGTAGGTTACGTGACCATCACGAGGTTTGCATTAGTCATCCCCTACACTAAGCACCACATGAAATACCTTTCTTCAAGGACTAAAACAAATCATGGGAGTTACATAAACATTGTTATTTGACATAACATTAAAGAATTTTATATTTTTGAAAAGACAAGATAAATCTTGTAAAGTTTATGTTTTTGAAAAGATAAGATAAATCTTGCAAAGTTTATGTTGAGGAAAACACTTTAAAAAAATCAAAACATGTATAATGAGTATTCAAAAAAGCACAGGACGTTGTCATAAGGCAAAGAGTTCTAATTCATTCCCAATTAGGATAATATTCTCCATGGCCTAAATGTTCACAAAAAAAAAAAAGCTATGAAAGGCCAGCAAAAATGACTAGCAGAAATTACAACCCTCAGCAGAGATTGTAAAAGAAAGGGGGCATGCATTTTGAAAATCATGCATTGTTGATATGGTTCAGCCTTGTGATACGACCTAAGCAAGGTTAGATTCGGATTTTAGTGTAAAATTTTCTTTTTTTTTTGGTAAGTTGACGTATGTATTAAAAGAAGAAGATACAAACATTATAAGGGGCATACCCCAGATTTACAATGATAACAGAAACATAAAACAACAGATAGCTACAAGCTAGCCACCGACCATAACACTGAAACCTCACTGGAATCGTTAGGAAAACCAATACAACCAGCTAACTAACAAATTAAGAATCTATGGTATTCACCCTCCAAGCTCGTTGGATCCTTTTGTTTTCATTTGTTGGTGCGACATTCCTTATCAAATCAAGCTTATCACGAATGATACATTCGATTTGATTAAAGACCAAATTCGAAGTTCTAGACATTCCAGCAAAGATCCTTGCATTCCGTTCTTGCCATACATGATACACTGTAGCTGCAAAACTCAGTTTACGAGAAAAATTGACGAAACTCTTGCCATGCCAAGAGACAGTGGCCCATCGAATCCATTCATCCCAGCCTTTTGTCATTCTTGGAATGTCGCATCTGTCACAAACATCCCACCAGATCGCTTTAGTATAGGAGCATTCAAAGAACAAGTGGTTGTGATCCTCATTGTTGCGGACACAGAGCGAGCATCTATTGGGACCATGTATACCAAACCGATGAAGTTTATCTTGAGTTGTGAGTTTCTGTTGGACAGCCATCCATAGAAGAAATGAATGTCTTGGAACAGCATTCTTGAACCACACAATGTCATGCCATTCAACCATCTGACGATGACGTCTTAGTTGTTCCCAAGCTACTTTGATCGAGAATCTGTGATTTGACGAATCCAACCAAACTATCTCATCCTTTTGCCCCATCTTAGGATTAGAATTGGAAGGAATAGCTTCTATAATAGGGTGCCAGCCAATAGCTTGGGTGGTAGGAGTTTTCCATTCTGAGTTATGAATTAGCACATTCACCTTCGCGTTCTTGGCCATACCTGAATCATAGATGAATCTTTCCCCGTAAGAATCCGCGAGTGGGCTGTGAGGATGCCAATTGTCAAACCATAGAGAGGTTGTCATTCCATCTCCTATGATGTACTTCATCTTCGGCCATGCTAAGGATCTCAGCTTTAGAATCTTTCCCCAAGCCCAAGAGCAATTCTGTGGCGTCTTGATTGTCCAGAAATTCCTACCTCGCAACAGATTGGATCTGATCCAAGTAGACCATATTGAGCCATCTGAGTCATTGCACAGGTTCCAAATGTGTTTCAACAAAGCAATCTTGTTCCATTCTGTTATCCGTTTTATTCCTAGCCCCCCCTCCTTTTTTGGAAGACATACCTGATCCCAAGCCACTCTAGCCCCAGTAGTTCTCATATCTGAACCTGACCAAAGAAAGGATTTCATAATTTGCTCCACATTTTTAATTACTTGCCCAGGTAAGAGAAAGAGAGATGCCCAATAGACTTGTATGGGAAATAACACTGAATTAATCAGTTGTACCCGTCTGGATACGAGAGTGTTCTACAAGTCCAATGTCGAACTTTAAAGGTGATTCGATCCACGAGGCCCTTACAATAAACAGCCTTTAGTCTGGACGAGAGAAGAGGTACTCCCAAATATTTCATAGGGAGTTCCCCCTCTCTAAACCCAAGAATATGAATAATTTGTTCCCTCTCAGCATTTAACACACCGCTCAAGAAGATGTCACTTTTGTTTGGATTTGGATACAGACCTGATAGGTCTTGAAACTTTGTGAGCACAGTTCTGATCATATGAATTGAGTTTACATCCCCGTTGCTAAAAATCATCAAGTCGTCAGCAAAACAAAGATGAGAAATTTTGTCCTTCTTGCATCTCCAGTGGAACTTGAATTCTTGGTTGGCACTCATCTTGCAGAATAGCCCCGAAAGGATTTCCATACATAGGACAAACAAATATGGGGACAATGGATCCCCTTGTCTCAGCCCTCATCCTCCTTGAAAGTAACCTGCAATCTCACCATTGACGTTGATAGAGAATTGACATGATGTAACACAAACCATGATCCAATCAATTACTATTCTAGGGAATCCCATTTTTATTAACATGGCGTCAACGAAATCCCATCGCACCGAGTCATAAGCCTTCATCAGATCAACTTTCATAGCACAACGAGCAGGTCCCGTAGATTTATGATAGCCTTTCATTAGTTCCTGAGACAAAAGAATGTTATCACTGATTCTCCGTCCTGAGATAAAAGCAGTCTGATATGGACCAACTAAGGATGGCAAAACAACTTTGATTCTCCCAGCTAGAATCTTAGCAATGCATTTGTACGCTGTATTGCACCAAGATATAGGACGAAAATCTGTCAACCTTGTAGGATTAGCAACTTTAGGAATAAGAGAAATGGATGTAGCATTCATTTCTTTAAGCATTCTACGAGTCTGAAAGAAGGATCTAACAGCGTTGATTACATCTTCCCCAACCTCATCTCCACTGATCAGCTCTCCATGATCTCCACGCAAAATCATCACCCTTTTATTTGGACATTCTGAAGCAATGTGCCCATGTCCAAAGCACTTGAAGCACTTAATGTCCCGAAGCACTTGATGCCTTTCTAATTCCATCCATAGATGTCCTCTCATCAATTGGATACTGCGAAGACGCTGGTTAAGGAATATGACCTTCGCTGTCCAAATGGGTTATTCATGAGAATTTCAGCTGAGTACAAATGGATATTGTCGAAGTGTAGTAATTGCAATGTCTTTGGACACACCACATCGCTATGTGCTACTAATAACATTGATAATCTTAAAGTGGTGGCAAAAAGTAACAGGAATATAGGAGCTATGAACTCTAAATCTGCGGATAACAAGCAGAATCAGTTTCAGTGGCAGGTAATTGGTAAACGAAATAAGGGTTCTGTGAGTGGGGAGAATGATCCCTTGGCATCTAAAGTGGGTAATTGTAATGAGAATGGTTGTTCAACATCTTGTATACATATGTCTGATTGTAATATGAATGATCATGCGGCATCAGATGTGCGCAATGCTGATTGTTATGAAGAGGAAAATCCTTCCTATCCACTTTTTTTTGGTAAGTTGACGTATGTATTAAAAGAAGAAGATACAAACATTATAAGGGGCATACCCTAGATTTACAATGATAACAGAAACATAAAACAACAGATGGCTACAAGCTAGCCACCGAACATAAAACTGAAACCTCACTAGATTCGTTGGGAAACAAATACAACCAGCTAACTATCAAATTAAGAATCTATGTTATTCACCCTCCAAGCTCTTTGGATCCTTTTGTTTTCATTTGTTGGAAGGACATTACTCACCAAATTCGAAGTTCTAGACATTCCATCAAAGATCCTTGCATTCCGTTCTTGCCATACATGATACACTGTAGCTGCGAAACTTAGTTTGCGAGAAAAATTGACGAAACTCTTGCTATGCCAAGAGACAGTGGCCTATGGAATCCATTCATCCCAGCCTTTTATTATTCTTGGAATGTCGCATCTGTCACAAACATCCCACCAGATCGCTTTAGTATAGGAGCATTCAAAGAACAAGTGATTGTGATTCTCAAATTGATCATACAAGTGGTTTGGGTAGTTATACATAAGAGTACGATGTATAAACTAAGATTTATTATTTTTTGGTATCAGAATACTAAATATTGAATTTGAGGTCATTCCAATATCTTCTAGTATGGGTTTCAATAATGTTATGTAAAAATTGCGTACTAGGTCAAATTTGCATCAAACTTCAAAACGTGATCCTTACTTTTTTTTTCTATTATAATTGGGTCATTTAGGAGTCAAATTAATTGTTTTTGTTAATTTTCACTTCTGTTTTATTTTGAGTATTCATGTCGTCCGCAGGTCGTGCGAATTTGAATTTTTAATTTTGAAATCAAAATTGTAGTTTTGTTTTGCCCTGTTTTAATATATTTATAGATTTTTTAGCTTGAGAATTATAATTGAATTTTTTAGTAGACTTTGATTTGTTGATTTCAGTCCTAAAGAACCCAAAGAAAACAAGTTGTAAGGTAAAAGAGATAATGAACTTATTAGAGTAACAAGCCAAGATTTTTGTGAGAAACATGATAGGTGTGAGGAAATATTTTGTGCTACTAACTAAATTTTGTAGATTGGAAACAACAAATCAGCAACACAAACCGCTAATTCGATAAAAGCAACTCGAGCTCTTGTCTAAGATGTACAAGGATTTCAAAGATGAGGTTAATTCAATAAAGCAACAGAATAGTTGGGCTAGTCACTGACGTAATACGATCCGTAGGGCCATTCAGAATGCAATATCTGATTTTGAGGAGTTTGTTGATGAAAACACAAAATGTGGGTGTAGATGATCTTGATTTGGAATCTGTTGGCCAAGGAATCAGATCTAGACTGAATAGGGCCAGAAGGAATGTGAATTTCCATGGCATGGGAATTATAAAAATATGGATGAGGACTTGGACTCCATTAAACTTAAAATTCCTAAATTTCAAGGTAAAAATGATCCCGAGACTTATTTGGAGTGGGAGAAAAAGGTGGATTTGATTTTCGAATGTTGTAGCTATTCAAAGGCAAGTAAGGTGAAATTGGTTTGTCATTGAATTTATAGATAACGCATTGATTAGGAGGGATTAGAATGTGATTGGTAGGAGGAAGAATGGAGAAAGGCTAATACCATCGTGGGAGGAGATGAAAGTAATAATGAGAAGGTGATTTGTGCCTAACCATTATTATAGGGATTTGTATATGAAATTACAAGGTCAGAATTAGGGTTCTGAGTCAGTAGATGATTATTACAAGGACATGGATAATGATTCGGGGAAATGTAATTAAGGTTAGCAAGGCTATGATGGCTAGATTTCTTAATGGGCTGAATAAGGAGATTGCGAATGTGGTGGAATTACAACATTACATGGAGTCAGAGGATATGGACTATATGGCGACGAAGGTGAAAATACAAATAATGAGAAGGGGCACCACACATTTTTAGACTAATTCGGCCTTATCTTTATCAGCATAGAGGCTAAATCAAAGAAGAGACGGGGCTAACCAACCAAAGCCTTTTGTCCCTACTAAAGTCGAACCACCTAATGCTAAGGTTGATAAGTGCAGAAGATTATTCTATGATCTTTAACCTTCAATGGAAAATGAGGAACAGCGCCAAAAGGATGAAAAACATAAGAGGGCAGCAGTGGTTATCATTCAAAAATATATACGCAAGTGGATGGCAATGCGTGCTTATTTATAATTACTATCGGCTACTACTTTCATACAATATTTTTGGATGAAAAGGCTTCAACAAGAGGCTGATGAATTGTCCATTAAACCTGTTGGTAATTCAAGGAAAAATCATCTAGAAGAGAGAGGGAATGATACAATCCAATCAAGGTCAGATTCAGATTTTAGCGTAAAATTTCAAATCCAAATCCAACGATTAAATCAAGCTGAAACTTTACCAGAAGAATCCAGAGGTATTTGTCTATATTGAGGTAAACTTTCAGATGAATCGGAGGTCATGAAGGACTTGCGATATAGGTCAGAACATGCTATATGAATTTTGTTTATTTCCTTCCAACTTGTGAGAATACTTGGGAATCTCCTAGTTCTACAAGGATCTCTAATTAGCTGCAAAATAGTTTTCAAGTGTGACAAGGATTCATTAATATTTCAGAATCCTTCTTTTACAAGGATTCCTTATTCATCCTAGTTGTAGAAAGAAAGAAAGGCTGGTGGTATTTAATGACATGTTGGTTTCTAGGATCATTAGGCAGATAAAGACTTAGGACTTATGAAAAGATCATGGCAACGAAAAAACAATCAGATTTAGATTCTGATGTAAAATGCGCAATTATCCAGTTTTACAGCAACAATCATAATTTTCAATCAAACCGTTGGATTGGCGTGAAAGTTTACGTGGAGTCTCCTGACATAATTTCCTACATTGAGTTAAATATTCAGGTCAATTGAAGGTTGGCAAGGCATTGCAATACTGGTCAACAGAGGTTGTATGAATTTTATTATTTACTTCCCTTTTGACTTGCAGACTTCCTATTTGGCTAGGATTTGTTATCTTTAAGGATGTGGCAACTGGTTTTGAAAATTTTCTAGTCTTGTGAGGATATTTAATGGGAAACAACATAGTTTCCATGTGTGATATGGACTTCGTATTAATGTGAAATACCTATGGTGCATGAAAACAATTATTATATCCTTATTATAGTAGGAATCTATCAATAAATAAATTTTCAATTCAGCTAAGATACTTTACAAACAAGAAAACTAAAGACGAGGCAACTTTAGATTTGATTCTCCTAGCTTATATGGGACTTCTAAAGGGCAATAAATCTGGTCAAATTATATTTAGGATATTAAATTGGAATTTATTATTTTTATTATTATTTTTATTATTTTCTTGTTAGTTTAGGTTTAATTGCTGGTGCGATAATCTCCCTTCCTTGGTTCTCTAAAGAACTGAAAAACGACTTATCGAAGAACAACTGTCTTCATGGCATCATCCTTATACTTCTCGTTCGCGAATCAATATTCGTTGGGTGGGGGGTCTCCGTTTCCAATAGTGTTGGTGCCTAGGTACAAGTTATCTTTGTCTCACACTCCTATCAAACCTGATTTACTTGGCTTTTTGAAAATTGGTGTCTTTGCGTGTGGGTTGCGTGACCACATGATCACAAGGTTCACATCAGCTTATTTGGATTAGGTTATAGGATTATTGTTTAGTTTTGTATATGGCTTAGTTCATCCCACAAGGGTAGATCCATTAGGGTTAATTTTTCAGAACTATTTAAATAGATATAATCTAAATTTCAACAGTCATTGATGAATATTACTTTTGAATTTTTCAGTTTTAACATGTGAGAGTGATTCTTCAATTCTTGAACGAACTGAATCTGACTTATCAAAAATTAACTGGTTTCGTGGCGTTATTCTACTTCATTCCAATAGTGTTGGTTCCTTGGGGCAGGTTCCCATTATGTCACACTTCTATCAAACCTATCTCGGTTGTCCATGATCAAATATCTATCTTGATTATGGGTTACGTGATCATGAGGTTCGCATCAAATTCGGTTGAAAACACAGGTACAATTGAAGAAATTAGAAGTTGGAAGGTTAATTGATGATAAAATTAAAAATATTCAGAATTAAGGACCAACTTGAAAAACATGATTAAATTAAGGGGTGTTTTTGAAACTTTACAGGGGTAAAATCAAATTGATTCTTAAATCAAAACTCAATTAAGGACCTATTTGAACAAATTCAAAAATTGAGGGTTGAAATTAAAAGATGAAGTTTATGACTTAATTTAAATAAAAAACACCAAAACAACTTTGTTTCATTTAAATAAAATGACAAGTTTTGACCTAAATGGTTTTTTGGTTCACTATGACATTGTTTTAAGTAAATGACCGGTAAAAGAAAATTAGTGTAAGATAATATATCGTGTGACACTATTCATTGTCCTTTTCCTCTGAATCGTAAAAATTGACTAAGAAGCCCTTTTTAGAGGTATTTAATGCATCGGCTATGCCCCAAATGAGACAACAAACACACCCTAAAGTAGCCCTAGTTTGTAGCCCTGTACCCCTTACAACGCCAATCCCAAACCCTTGACCCAACCAGGCTTAGTTGGTTTGATAGTACCAGGTTGTTAGCTTATGGCCAATGGATAGGATCCTTTCCAGGCGAATTGAGGGCCAAGATTCATACCCGAGAAAGACCCCATGTCCTTTTGTCATCCCTTGTCAATAACGGTTAATTTAGTGAAGTGAGGAGGGGAAAAGAGATGGAGAAAAAAGAAAAGAAAAATCAAGCCCCAAAACACCCCCTTTTGCCAATAAAACAAAACAAAAAAAAAAACAGAAGGGAGAGGAGTACCATTCGATGCCACAAAACCTCATGCCTCCTATATAGTCAAAAACCCATAAGCCTATAACCTACAAACCTCTCATTTCTTCCTTCTAAACAACCCACAACACACTGTGACCTCTTTTATTTTCAACCCTTCATTGTCAACTTCCACCATTTTTTCTTCCCTTCCAACAACCTCCATTAAGAGCCTTCATTGTTGCATCCAGCATCGTTGCTTCCTCCCTTACCACTCATTACCCCATTATCACTCATTGGTGTCTAGTCAAACAGTCATTAAAAATTCTTAAAAAATTAAAAAAAAAATTCAATCTGACCATAGTACCAGCCCACGTAGTAGACCTTCCTAACCTGTCCAACTGGTTGCGGATAGCATTAAAGTCACCTATAAGAATCCATGAGGTTGACTCCCATCCATCACTATGACTCACTATATCAGACCATAATGCCTCACATAAGGAAGCATTATTGTCTCCCTAAATAATTGAAGTATTGAAACTGATATTGGTAACAAATATAGTGACAGAAACATGAATAGGGTCTGACATTCCGAAAACATCCACCTTCACCGTATCAGCATTCCAACAAACCCAAATACGACCACGACGAGAGAAATCATAATTATACAAGAAGGACCAAGAACGCAGAAGAAGTTGAGAAACATTATCTTTATTCTTGTCTTTAACTCGAGTTTCAACCAGACCAAAAAGAGCAATCCTCTCTTGATGGATGAGCCGACGCAATTCTGAATGCTTTATAGGATCATTCAAAACTCTAATATTCCAACATCCAATAATCATAGGAAAATAGAGAGGAGTACAAACAGCAACACAAAGATTACCTTGACGTGCCTCCTGGAGAGGAGCCAGATTTCTTATTCTTCTTTGAAGAGGCTTTTGAACCCTTTTTCTTTTTCTCTAGAGAGTCTCTAGCCTTAATAGCTAACTGATTAACAGTTTCCCTTTTGGTGGAATTCAGGGTTTGAGGGGTTGTCAGGATCGTTGATGTTAACTCCTTATCGGTTGGTTCCTCATCTGTATCACCTCCCATTGCGTCCATATCTTGATCTAAAGCAGTACTTGCAGCCCCTTGCTCATGTTTCATGTCTTCTCGTAAACTCTTCAAGACAAGAGGAGAGGAAGGATTTTCATCTTCATGACAAGCAGCATTGCGCACATCTGATGCCGCATGATCATTCATATTACAATCAAACATATGTATACCAGATGTTGACCAACCATTCTCATTACAATTACCCACTTTAGATGCCAATGGAGCATTCTCCCCATTCACAGAACCCTTGTTTCGTTTACCAACTACCTGCCACTGAAACTGATTCTGCTTGTTATCCGCAGATTTAGAGTTCATAGCTCCTAGATTCCTCTTACCCTCTGCCACCACTTTCCTCTACCACCACTTTAAGATTATCAATGTTCTTAGCAGCACATAGCACTGTGGTGTGTCCAAAGACATTGCAATTACTGCACTTCGACGGTATCCATTCGTACTCAGCTGAAATTGTTTTGAATAACCCATTTGGACAGCGAAGATCATATTCCTTAACCAACGTCTTCGAAGCATCTATCTCAACGCAAACTCTTGCGTAACTAAGCCTTTTACGCAACAATGTCGTATGATCCGCATGAAGGGGGACTCCAATAGCACTCGCTACACAGCTCAACCCCTTAATAGTCCAATACTCGAGAGGGACATTATACAGCCCAACCCATACCGGAACTCTGGCCAAATCATCTTTCAAAAATTACATGTTCGGTTACCAACGTTTAAGCACCAAACGCCTGTTTGCCATGTGCCATGGGGCTCTTTCCAGCACATTAGTGGCGTGATCGACAGAATCAAAAGTGAAGATGAAGAAACCATTATCCGAAGACAAAACTTCTGATAAACCGTAGGAGCTCCATATTCTTTTGGCAATAGAATTAACCACGGGATACGGTAATTTTTGCCCCACAAAATGACTAACTAGGGTGGATTTCCAAAATTCGCAGCCATCTTCAAACACATCAAGTGCAGGAGCTACTGTCACACGACCATCAGTCATAGGAGGGGGAGCAAAGTGTAGATTACGGACTGAACTAATGCCAAGGGTCTTGCTACCCTCATTGTCATCAACATCAGAACCCTTCAAAGCATTAAAAATTCAATTTGGGTCTAAGTTTTAGTTGTTCTTGTTGATGAGACCCTATTTTCACCTCATCAACTTTAGAACCCAACACATGGTTCATTTCTGGAACAACATTAGAAGCTTGGACAGTAGAGTGTTTCTCTCTACTAACATTAGAATCAGCTTGAAACTAAGAAATCCTCATCCCATGGCTATTCAACATATCTTGCAGTTCTAATCTTAATGTATGTCCAGACTTAACTTGATTGTGTTGTTCAATGTTAGAGCTAACCATTGGAACATTTTCCACAGAAGAACATAGAGATATTATGGTAGCATACAAATACTAGAGAGAGCAAAATTCTAATAAGATAAACTGAGTCCAAGAAGCAACCTAAGCTTAGAAATAACAGCAACCTAAGCTTAGAAATAACAGCAACCTAACTCATATACAACAAGATGCAGATTAGTTCATGAAGGAAGAAGAGAATTACAGAATTACGAGTCCAATATCTCCCAGCACATTGATTGTAACAATAATCTGTTCGGTCAAGATGTAGAGTAAGTTCTGAAGAACAACATACTCAAAAATGGCAACGATCCAACGGTGAACAAAGGAGATCAAGCTACGACAAACCACTCTGAAACTAGCAAGAAAAATGAAACTTTTCCAAAGAACTGTGAGTTAATCTTCACATATGGTAAAGGCCTTCATTTCTATGACACCCATAAGAGAAATCATCAAGAAAATCCATTCACTATGCTGCAACTTCACCACTTCTCCATAGTTCAAGAACTGAAAATGCAGAATAGTAGAAATATTGTGAGATCAATATCTCTTACCTCGTTGATTGGATAACAAATCCGTTCGGTCAATGTTGAGAGAAGGTTGGAAGGAACAACATAGTCAGAAATGAGAACAATCCAACGGTGGACAGAGTAGATGTAGCTCCGACAGCACCACACACTCTCTCTTTCTTTCTTTTCTCTCTCTCTCTCTAGTTTCTGTTTATTAGTAAAGCACATCTATTGTGTCACACTCCTATCAAATCTATTTCGACTTTCCAGGATCAGACCTCAATCTTTATTATAAGTTACGTGATCAGGAGGTTTGCATCAAACTTCAATGAGTTCATCACGTTGTAATAGCCAAAAGTTTGTCAATACCGTTCCGAGATTTTTTTGGAGACCAAGGGAGATGATGCATCTCCTAAATAAACTTCAACAATTTATAGTTGGATGGAGCTCTTAGTGCCTTAAATGCTATCTGCACTGCACTTTCGGTGCAGTCTAGCGCTACGTGAATAGCATTGACGATAAGCAAATTCATGAGAGAAGGGTGCACCCACCAGGCGTTTAGCCTTTGTAGTTCCACACCCTAGAGTCCAGCGGAAAAAAATATTAAGAATTTGTTTTGCAGTGTGGTTGCGGTTACTTTTCAAATAACTTTTCGTGTCAAAATACATGTCAATAATGTTTTTTTATTTTTTAAAAATTATTTTTGACATCAGCACATCAAAATGAGTTGAAAATATTAAAAACATATTAATTTAAAGTTAATAAAAAAATAAAACATTTTTAAATTTTATCAAAAACGTTTTTGAAACGCAGAAACAAACAAGTCTTAAAAAGATAGGAGAAACAGTGGTTTTTCCAGTACTGCCTTCATCGATATTATATTTTACTTGTACAACTGGTTTAAAAAAATTGAAAAATTGTCTGGAAAGGACCTTGTCACGTCACGGCCATCTGAACATGTCTGCTTCTCAAAAATGAACTATTAGATTAAATGCTTTTATAGCAAAAGACAAAAATCAGATAATAGTGGTTGTTTCAATCATACTTATTAAACCTGATTGGTCTGGCGGGTCGATCCGGAACTTAGCTAACTCGAGAACTGGACCGGTCTAGGTTTCTCAAAAGACTGGTCAAACACGGTTGACACGGCGGGTCAACCCGTGACCCGGACGAGACCCGGCCAAGACCTGGTTTTTTTTTTTAAATTTAGGATTTGAAACTCATTAGTATATATACTCTATATTCCCAAGAAAAATATTATGTTTTTTCAATGTGGGATAAAAAACTTTTTGATTTAAATACTTCAACTTAAAAGGATAACATAATATCTTTTTAATGTGATATTTGAAACCCATTAGTATATATACTTTATGTTCACAAGAAAAAAACTATGTTTTTTCAATGTAGGATTTGAAACTTATTAGTATATATACTCTATATTCACAAGAAGAAAACTATGTTTTTTCAATGTGCGATTGAAAACTCATTAGTATATATACTCTATGTTTTACAAGAAAAAAGTTAATTTTTTTTCAATGTGGGATTTGAAACTCATTAGTATACATACTCTATGTACATAAGTTAAAAGCTATGTTTTTTCAATGTGGGATAAGAAACTTTTTTGGTTTAAATACTTTAACTTAAAAGCTTAACATAATATCTTTTGAATGTTGGATAATTTTTAAAAAAATATTTTTTAAAACTTCATTATTTACAATATGTATAGCCTATATTTACATGGATTTTTTCTTAATTTTTTCATATAAAATATTAAAACTTTAATTTTTTTTAATTTTTCCGGGTTGATGCGAGTGAACCCGGGTTGACCCATGAAACCCGAGACCAAACCCCTTGGCCAGGTCAACCCACGGCCCAGGTTTAATAACTATGGTTTGAACCATGATTCGCCGTTGGTAGTATATTTTTTTTTCAAAAAGATAGATATAAAGGCTTTTTTAATAAGTTTTTTTTACATAAAACATTCTAAGTATAAATAAAAAATCTTATAAAATAATCTAATTAAAAAAAATCTAGAACCATTACATAAATAGAAAAAAAATCATTAACGATAACTAAAAACACAATTGAAAAAATCAACAGATAAATATAGATCAAAATATTTAATATCGCAATATAGAACATTTACTCAGTTATGTTTACTGATTTTGTTTATTAAAATAATTTTTATGCAATCATTTATAACAAAAATAGACACGCACATTAAGTTGATTGAAAAAAATAAAAATAAAAAATAAATTATGCAATGGCACACATATTAGAAATATCATCTAAAAAAATATTTATTATTTGTAAAAACAAAGTTCATCTACATAAAACATAATTTTTTTAAAGATGAATAAGAATGCTATTTTCAAAAATTAAATACATACAAAATAATTTAATATAAGCCTCTATTAAAAAAAGACTAAATAAAAAAATTATAGAGAAAGAATATTAATTCAAACATAAATTAAAAAACTTTTTTAAAAAAGACATTTTTTAAAAAATATCAATTAAAATAACGACTAAAATTAGAAAAAAAAATTAAAAAGGCAACTATAGTCCAAGTGCTGCAAGCCATTTAAATGAAATAACAAAAACAAATGGAAAAGAAATACATATAAAATAACCCCGACCAGGTTTAATATAAGTTAATTTTATTTTAATTAGATGATAAAAAAATAAACAATGATAGTAAATAGAAAAAAAAAGATTACAATAACTTGAAAAAAAAACACATTGAAAGCATGAAATTGGATTAAAAAAATGATAAAAAATTAAGTTTAGTGACACATGAGGTAGTATGATAGATATGTAACTTGGGTAATAAGGGGTGAGCCAACATGCGTTCACCTGCAAAACTCGTGGCATAAGCTATGAGATCAAGATAACCTAATAGAAAAGAAATTGAGGAAAATTACTAAGCCAATCTTTAAAAAAATAATAATATCAAATGATAAAATAAAAAGGAATGTTGGCCCGTGTTAAGTTTTAAAACTCATGACTTGGTCATTAGATTGAAAACACCATACATGAAAAAACCATGAAGTCTAATCCCCAACAAATCAAACGTTAAAGGATGAGATCAAGAAAAAAAATCCATTACATAAAAGGACCTAAAATTTTAAAAAAATGGTAATTAAAAGAATAAGGGTGGAAATCAAAATAAAAAATAAATTAGAGGTTAAATTGAAAAGAAAAACAACTCTAACAAAAGGGAAAAAAAATTAAAAGAATGAAGACTATATCATAAAAAATAATACATCAATTACTTGGATTGAAGGATAAAATTTAAAACTAATAAAACTACTACAAAAAGACCAAGAAAAGAAATTATAAATCAAAAGAATAAGAACCAATTTGAAAAAAAAATAATACATGACAAATTAGAATTGAATTTTTTAACTAAATTAAAAATAAACAAAACTTTTATAAAAGGGCTAAGAAAAAGAAAAGAAATCAAAATACTAAAAATAAAAAGGACAAGGTTATACATTTAGGGAGAAAAGAGAGAAAAGAAGAAAAAAAGGCTCATTAGTGAGAAATTGCCCAACCACCGTCGACATGCACCGCACTAGAAGGAAGATGACGCGTCATCACTTTTAATAACAAGGTGAAAGGGTGGGTTTGGCCACCGGTAGGTGCAACATGTACCGCCCAAACAATGTAGACACCTCTCACTCGCTAGCATGTATATGACAAACACTAACAACTTTTTGAATTTTAAAATTAATTAATGACATCAAAAGAACCAAATTAGCCCTGATGACTATGGAATTAAAGAAAAAACAAAGCTGAAAAGCCTCTATACCCATGTTTTATTTTTTTTTTGGTTTCAAGGGCAAATCTATATTGTTGCTACCCAATTTTTTACCTATATTTTGATAAAAATTTTAAAAAAAATTAAAAAAATAAGGGTTTACATGTGGCGATAACATAGAGCATCATGAATAATATTAAGGAAGTAATATTTCAAGGAGATAATTACTACAATATAAAATATCATAGATATATGATTTGATTCGTGCTGGTTATGGAAAATAATCACTGCAATATAAAATACCATATATATAGGATTTGTTGATGCTGGTTATAAAAGACAATTTCTGCAATAATTATTGCAATATTTTCTTAAATAACACATGTAGAGATTTTCTATATAAGTGAACCTCCAGCCATATACAAATTTTTTTTTTTTACAGAGGACACTTTTTTTAAAGAGAGAAATTTAGGGCAACCACAAAAAAACCCTAAACCTAATTTTTTCTCCCGGCCGAAACCAAGCCATCACCTCCATCTTTCTAATTTTTTTTTCCTCTCTAAGCTAGCCAACAAAGAGCGCCCCTCCATTTCTCCATCTTAGCCACTGCACCCCCACAGACACCCAACCACAACACCAACACTCTCTTCTCCCTAATTCCAGCTTTTTCCCTTTTGGTTTTCTTCTTCCCTTCAGCCCCTATACGCATGAACTTCCCTCTTCAGCTGAACACAAACTCACGGTCTTCTCTTCTAACCAGGAGGCAACCGGCGCTGCTCTCCCTCTCCACAACAGCCGTCACTGCTCCTCCCTTTTTCTCAGCTAAAACTTTCCCTTTGCACACAAGCTTCCCTTCTCCCTTCGCCAGACCTCATTCCCTCAGCTTGCAACCACCGTGAACACCACTCATAGGCCTTCCCTCTCTTTCAACACAACAACCAGAAACGAGCTGAGCCACTCGCCCAGCTGTAGCCTCCTCCGCAGCCATATCCTTCCTCAGCCGCAGTGATGGAACCAACAGAAGCCACACCTTTCCTCAGTTGCAGTAGCAAAATCAGCAGAAGCCATCCTTCCCTTCCAGCAACACGAGAAACAGAGGATAAATATCGACCAGCTAGCGGGTCACTGTTTCCCGTTTTGTCTGCAACCGCGTCTGAAACTAGCAGCAACAACAACCGGCAAACCTGGCTCCACCGTGAATAGCGAGGTGGGACGTCCTTCGGAGCAGCGACCAGTTGTCTCTCTCCACTTCGCCTTCAGCCACTGCCTCGCCAAGTAAGTCTTTCTTTCCTTGTTTTGTTATTATGCATTTATGTAAAGGATTAGGGCACTATGCGAAGGTAAATTAATTACCTCCGCACTGTGCAGTGCATGCGTGAGTAATTCACTCATGCAAATCTGCAACAGTGCCCAGCCGGGTCACTGGTTTGGGCCAGTGACCCGGCTGGACCCAGCCCCAAAAACAAACGAGTAATATCAATGGTTTTCTCATGTATTTAGTTTATGGTTTGTATTTTTTTTACATTGTGGAAATACAAATCTAGTATTAAAATACCTGATTTTCCATGAAATGTTGCATATATATATATATATATATATGTTTGAAAAACAAAAAATGTTTTCTTGTGTGTTGCATACGGTTAATACTCTAACATGTTTTGAACGTTTTTTTATATATATAAAAAACAAATATTTGAAGTTTCAAAAATATGTTTTCACATGGATTTCTTAAACACAACAAAAAATTATCTTCTTACATTTCTGGATTTTATAACATGTTTGTAAAAACCCAAAGGGTGTTGGCCAATATTCCAAAAAATATAAAAATCTTATTATAGGGGGGAATTCATCTATTATTCATCGTTAATGTTTGGATAAAGAAATCCCTAAAGGATGAATATTCAAAATATTATTTGGAATAATTTGTTATTATTCGCTATTAATATTTGGATAAAGAAACTCAAGTGGTCAATATCCAAAATATTTTTCTGGGAATAATAAGTCACCATACATCCTTGAAAGAAACCTCGATTATAATTGAGGACATTTCAATTTTTAACTCCACGGTTTATGAGCCGTGAAAGTATGAAATACTAAGGCAAAAAAAGAGCCTTTTAAAACGCTCTGAATTTTCTTAGATTTCTAAGTCTTTGTTTTTTTTTCTTGCGATTTACGAGTCGCGAACTCTTGAAATACTAAGGAAAAAATGAGCTTTTAAAGCACATTGAATCTCCTTAGATTTCAATCTTAATAAATTTAGTCTGAATCGAACACAGATTTCAAGAGATCTACATTGGTTCCCCTTGACACTTTGTAGACGTATCTAAACGTATGATCTATATTGGCCAATGATTCTTGCTTTTAGACTTTGAACCCAAATCATTCATCATAGCAAACCTATCCTAGGAAACTAATTAAAACAACACCGTAGCAATTATAAGGCAAACCAAACACCAAGCAACTTACCTTAGGTAGGGCGTACTAGGGGTGCTAATACCTTCCATTTACGCAACCAGTCCTTTGCCTTAGAATCTCTGAAAGAGTAGTTAGGGTTCCTAGTGACCATAATACTAGGTGGTGACTCCCTTATTCACAAAACAAAAAAAACCTGAAATCAATTGAGGGTCGTCGCGAGGGTGCGACATATATTTTCACTGTATTTTTAAAAATAAAGATTTTAAACACCCTTGCCGAAGAGCTTAAAACAACTTGATATGAAGGGTAGTGAGTTCATTTTACTCTTAAACAAATAAATAAGTCATATATACCCTGATGCGAACCTCGTGATCATATGGTAACGCAACCCACACGCAAAGACATCAATTCTCGAAAAGCCAATTAAATCAGGTTTGATAGGAGTGTGACACAAAAATAACTTGTACCTAGGCACTATTGGAAACAGAGACCCCCACCCAACGAATATTGATTCACGAACGAGAAGTACAAGGATGACGCCATGAAGACAGTTGTTCTTCGATAAGATGTTTTCAGTCCTTTAGAGAACCAAGGAAGAAAGATTATCTCACTAACACACAATAAGTGCAGCAAATAAGTTTATTGATATGAAAATTGTGTAACCTTACATGTTTGCTTATGCCTTTATTTATACTGACTCTAGACTTAAAGAAACCCTAATGGACCCCCCTTAAGTGGATTTATATGAAGCCCAGTTACAAATGACCCAAATAAGTAATAATAACATAAAAGCTAAGAAGAAAATAATAAAAATCCAAAAATTATCATACTAAATATGCTAGAATCAGATTTGTCACCCTTAAGAAGTCTTAAATAAACTAGGAAAAAATCTGATTTGGAACATTTGTGTTGCTGCCCCCCTTTGATGTCCTTGATTAGCTTGGATTTCCTTGTTTAACTTAGACAAATAAGAAAAAAAAATTTCTCCTCTGTTGCTGATTTAATTACTTTCCTTCCTAAGTTAGGAAAAGCATTAAATAGCCCCTCCCCTCTTTAGGAATAAGATATGGCCAACTTCCTTACTTCATTATGAGAATAAATTGCTGGTTTTTTATCCTTGTAGCATTAGGAAAAAAACAAGCCTAACAAGGCTGGTATTGGGCCGGACATATCAACCTGTTGTTCCACACGAATTGGGCTCTTCTTGGACCTGAACTAGATGAATTAAAAGTTGTCCTTCATGCTTCTTAAATGTCTCAAGCCCCTTTTGCTCCATATGTTCTGAAAAAGCCCATTCAATGCTTCTCTAAGCTTTTTTGCCCTAACTCTTGTGATTGGCCTAATTGGCACCTCAAATAGGTCATTGGCATGATTATGCTTGGCGTTGGGCTTATCCACATCAACGTTTCTCCACCCTATCAAATCTGTCACACATGTTCCCCATCACAAAATTCATCATCTCAATCATCTACGTCATGGCTTGCATTTGGAAAGTTCTCCTTCAAGATAGGGTGGTGTGTGGTTTTGATCTGACATGAAAGTACCTGCAAAAATTGGTTAGTGGTGAAAAGAAATATTCTCACATCGATCGTGTTTCGCTCAAACACTCTTGATAACCTCACACGCTCACACCTCTCATCTCACCTTCTTGTGGTTCTTGCAGAATTAAAACCAACACCAAATAGAACCAATTGAGCAGCGCAATCCAAATGTATATATGAATCAAGAAGCAATAAAAACCAGAAAACAAACAAAACGAAACTGCGATGATAGTCTCGCGAGTAGCAAGCAAATCTATCCGAAATATGAACGAAACTAAAGACACAAATGAAAACAAAAATGAAATATGAAACAAAATGATGAAACAACACCCTAATATGTTGGATATGTTGAAGATATACTATAGAAAAAATAGAAAGAAAGCGAATCTCAAAAGTTGACGCAAAACAGACTGGTTGACGACATGATGTAAATGATGTCCAATTGAGCTGCAATTTCATATATAGTGCGATATCAACCCAAATAGACAGAATATCAGGTTTGAGCAATTTATGATAGGGTTTGATATACTGACGCAAAAACGGTAAGAATCAAGACCTGATTAGACCCGAAATTGAAAACCAAAGCAAACAATATCCAATTGACTCCACATTTGATATTGGTGTGATTAGGACCCCATTAATTAGAGTGTCCAATTTGAGCTAATTCTAAGTTGATTTGATCGAATTTTCTCTTGTTTGGTTTTCTGCGGCAGAATCCAATAAACTTCTTTTTGAACAATTTTTTTTTGCTTTTCTCTTTTCTCTGTTTTTTTTGTTTTTGATGCTACTGATATATTTTGAACAATAACAGAATGAAATAACAATTTTTTTTTTTACATTCCTCAAATTCAAGGAGAAGAAGAAATTGGATACTAAGGAATTTTTGTGGAATCAACAAGAAACAAAAATTTCAAAGGATATAACCTGATTAATGGAGCCAAGCTCTGATACTAAATGATGTGAACCTCGTGATCACATGGTCACGCAATCCACACGTAAAGACACCAATTCCCAGAAAGCCAAGTAAATCAGGTTTGATAGGAGTGTGACACAAAGATAACTTGTACCTAAACACCAGCACTATTGGAAACGGAGACCCCCACCCAACGAATATTGATTCGCGAATGAGAAGTATAAAGATGACGTCACGAAGATAGTTGTTATTCGATAAGTCGTTTTCAGTCCTTTAAAGAACTAAGGAAGGAAGATTATCCCACCAACACACAACAAGTACAACAAAGAAGTTTATTTATCTGAAAATTGTATAACCTTACATATTTGGTTATACCTTTATTTATACTGACTCTAGACTTAAAGAAACCCTAATACACCCCCCTTAGGTGGACTTATATGAAGCCCACTTACAATTGACCCAAATAAGTAATAATAACCCAAAAACTAAGAAGAAATTAATAAAAATAATGAAAATCTAAAAATTATCATCCTAAATATACTAGAATCAGATTTGTCACCCTTAAGAAGTCTTAAATAAACTAGAAAAATCTGATTTGGAAAATTTGTGTTGCTGTCCCCCTTTGATATCCTTGATTAGCTTGAATTTCCTTGTTTATCTTGGACAAATAAAAAAACAAAATTTCACCTTTGTTGCTAATTTAATTACTTTCCTTCCTAAGTTAGGAAAAGCATTAAATAGTCCTCCCCTCTTTAGGAATAAGATATGACCAACCTCCTTACTTAATTAGAAAAATAAATTGCTGCCTTTTTATCATTGTAGTATTAGGGAAAAAAAAGCCTGTTCATGCGTGCTTGCTGCTTGGCCTAGTAATTGGCCTAGGCCAGTAACCGGGCGGGGTTGGCTGGACCCAGCTCAGCCCTTATGGGTGGGCCCGATCCGGCCCAAAAAAAGAGTGGGCCTGGTTAGGGTTTCCGACCCGACCCAATTGTTTTTTCTAAGGGTGTGTTTGGCATAATTTTTATGCCTTTAGCCATAATTTTTATGCTCATTCTAGTTTGATATTTGACCAAACAAGTCCTTTTTGATATCAGAAAATTCCAAAAATATTTGGGTATCTTTCTTAATTTATTTGGGGGCCCCTCACACTTTGATTTTTTTTTTATCTTTATGTTTTGTATTTTTTTTCTTTGCTATGTACTCAATCGGTGGACTAGTATTGTTAAATGCAAATATGTCGTGCAATTTTTTTTTAATTATTTTTCATATAAAAAGGGCAAATAATAATAAAGGATAAACCAAAAATAAAATGGCATAGAAAAAACATTATTCTTCAAATTCTATGTTTTTTGCAAAAATTATTCACTGATACCAGAGTCAGGAATATTGCAACTTTTTTTAATTATTCATTGACGCCAGAGTCAAGAATATTATAAGCATACCATCAGAGCATAAACCAACAAACATTTAGCAATTTAAGATAAAATCAGTAATGCAGCCTGTCATAGGCAGGACCAAGGTTGTTAAAATCGCGATTTAACTCGTAAAATTTATGATTTTACGAGTAAATATATGCTTAATGTGTGAAATCGTTTTAAAACTTGAAAATGGGTAAAATCAGGTTAAAATTGGATGAAATCGGTAAAATCGTATAAAATCACGATTTTAGTACCAATTTAACGATTTCAGCATAAAATATAAATTGTCATTACTATTTCCTCCGGCTCTAGTTGTTAAGCGGCTATTAGCTATTGGCTATTACAAAATAACATCTAAATCATGTTCTTTCGTCCAGCTGATACACATACAAAAAGAACAAAATTTAAATCCCTAAAATTCTAAATCCCTAAATCGAATCCCTCATGCCTCACGACTTCGTCTTCCTCTTGCTGCTTAGGGACCTCATGGAGCAAAGCCTATCTCTCCCACTAAGATTTCAAGCTCATCAACCCCTTTGTTTTCTCTCCTCTCTTCTTCATTCAAGGTGAGCTAACTTCTTGTATTTTGTTTTTGTTTTTACTCAATTGGGCCTTTTCTTTTTGGTAGTTGGTAGTTCCTTCTCTTCTCTGTTTCCTTACTTATAGTCCATTCTCTGTAACACACAAGCTCTATCTCCAAGCTTTGTTGTAACGGTGAACTTCTTTTTAGATTTTAGGTGCCTTTTTCCTTGACTGTAAATTTCATTATCGGTGCTGAATGGTGACTTTTCTTTTCTTTATTAAATTTTGTTCTTTTCATTTGTTGCCTGTATGTGATTCAATGCTTGATTCTCTAGTAAAAGTTAGCTAGTTTGCCCTTCTTAGTTGCGCCTAACAGAAGGTTGCTCTTTCATTTGTTTTGGTAGGCTAAGCATTTATGTGCTTTGTGATATACGAGCATGATCTTTATTCCCTTTGAATTTGTTTTAGCTTCCTGAAAACAAAGAATTTCTCTGCTTTGTGATATGTAATTCCTAAGTACGTATCATGAGTTTGTAGGATAGTTGATTTGTTAATTTTATGTTACTTCTAAACTTGAGATATTTTGATGAATTGTGCCCTCAACTGGCTTTTTTATTTTTACCTTTTGGAATCATATCTTGCGTTGTGGTTCTTTTTTGATAGTTTACTGCTTTAACCAGATTTCGATGGTGCAACAATGCAACAAACTTTAATTCATTGAGATAGCTTAGATGGGATGTTTAATATCTAGATGCATGATTGTTTGTTTTAAGTTTGTTAATTGTTACTTAATGAAAAATTACTTACGATTTTATGATTTTACGATTCATTTTTACGATCTGAGTTTATTTTGTATTTTATATGTTGTGTCAAAAATGTGTTTTGACAACCTTGGACAGGACGTTTAAGGGGTGATAATATCTTTTATTTCACGTAACCAGTCTCGTACCATAGAATTTATGTTGACTAGTTAGGGTTCCTAGTGACCATAATACTAGGTGGTAACTCCTTAAACAAGACCTTTCCCCATCAACGAACAAGATGCCTTAAATCTATTCTTTCTATTTGAACTTTTAAGGCTGTTGTGATGTCGGGTGCGACAAATATGTTGCGTAACTTATAAGACATAACATTATATTTATAGAGAAATCCTAATAACTCTATAAATGGTAAAATATTATTATTTTTTTAATTTCTAACACATCTTCACTCAAGTCACATTTGATTAATCATTCTAGTTTAATTTCTGACCAATGGTTCTTATCTTGTGTGATCCATTAGGTTTCTAATATGGCGGCCCAAATATGAATTATAATCATAATCAAAATAGGATTAAATAAATTAAACAATTAAATTTACTATCAATTTAATAATTAGTTAATTTATATTTGAAGATCAATTACACTGTCTAACATCATGTCATGCATCTAGATATTAAACATCCCATCTGAGTTATCTCAATGAATTAAAGTTTGTTGCTCGGTTGCACCATCGAAATCTGGTTAAAGCAGTAAACTATCAAAGAAGAACCACAACGCAAGATATGATTCCAAAAAGTAAAAATAAAAAAGCCAGTTGATTTATATTTGAAGATCAATTACACTGTCTAATATCATGTCATGATTCTCTAAATATTAAAAAAGTCGTATGTAGTTTGACTTAACCTTCATTGAGAAAGTTTTAAGTGTAATTATTACTCCTTTATTAAGAATGTTTTGATTTTGATATTATAGCATGAAGTGTGTCTACTCTGTTAAATCATGTTTGTTTTCAACACTTATAGTTATTCATTCTTTGAATAAGATTTGAAACTCTTTTCAAATCTCATTCCACCTTGTGCAAGAATTTTGTCGTACGTGGGTGAATGGCGTGAGTGGCATGGTGGGTCAAGGAGTCACCACCTAGTTGTGTGGTTCAGGGTCACTAGGAGATCCTCTTGGGTGTACTGATCTTATCAGAAATTCAAAAGGTAAAGGACTAGTTGTGGCTATGGAAGGTATTACCACCTCTAGTGCACCTTACCTGAGGTAAACTACATTGTGTGATCTAGATATGGTTTAAAGGTTTTAATGGGCTCTTAACCGGTAGTTTATTTATGACTATGGGTTATGAAAGGGTAAGGGACTAGTTGTGGTTATGGAAGGTATTACCACCTCTAGTGCACCTTACCTAAGGTAAACTACATTGTGTGATCTAGATATGGTTTAAAGGTTTTAATGGGTTCCTAACCGGTAGTTTATTTATGACTAATAATAAAGATTTACTCCTATGAATAAATCTAACAATTCAAATTTATTAAGGGCTCATATGCTTAGAAAATTCTTGTGGGAAGGGTCCCTGTAGGTGCTCTGATCGGGTTCACCTATCCTGAAAGGTGAAAGGGTTCTCCATAACTCGTATATTATGATAAAAAATAGTCCCGAGTAAAATTGATGAATATATAAAATAATTATTAAAATTTTCTAGTTAACTCCTAGTATTTAAATATTAGCCTACTTATAAGTCCAACATTTATACCAGAATGTTGATTAGAAAATTTTCATGAAACAAACTTTTTAGGGTTATTGAAATATAGACCAAAATCTTTTAGAATTTTACAAACCTGTTGTAAAATCCATGGAATACATTTTTTAAAACATGCCAAAGTATTTTAGATTTTTTAAATAAAAAATGCTCAAATAATTTTAAGGCTTTTTGGCCATATCCAAGAAAAAAAGTATTTTTTTAATAATTTTATTGTGTTTTTTTAAACTTTGTTTGGAAAAAAAACCCTTTTTTTTAAATAAAACTCCCCAAACAAGCCTAAAATGTGTTTGCCAAACAATTCTTTAAACAAAAACAAAACCTTTAGCAAAAATATTGCTATCCAAACAAAGCCTTAGCCAGTGATTTAATTTTGACTCGACTGAGTTGTCCTAACTTGGTTGACCATAAATATTTGGTTCGATTATGAACCAAACCAAAGACATGGGTTTGATAGGATTCCACATTCAGATCAGATTTCGTAGTGTATTTGAGACTTTTTAGGGGTGACAAATCTGATTCTAGCTTATCTATGATATTAATTTTGAATTTTTATTATTCTTTTCTTAGTCTCTGGTTTATTTTACTTATTTGGGTCAGTTGTAAGTGGGCTACATATAAGTCATATAAGGGGGCCCATTATGGTTTATTTCAGTCTAGAGTTAGTATAAATATAGCCACAACCAGATCAACCTCATCCCGGAAAGCCGAAATAGGTCTAATAGGAGTGTGACACAACACTATTGAAATGAAGTAGAATAACACCACGAAGCCAGATAATCTTCGATAAGTCAAATTTAGTCTGTTCAAGAGCTGAAGAATGCAAGAATCACTCTCACATGTGAAAACTACAAAATTCAGAAGTAATATTCATCAATGACTGCTGAAATTTAGGTTACATGAGTTTAAATAGCTCTTGAAAAATTAACCCTAATAGATCTACCATAGTGGACTGATTTGATCCACTTACAAAACTGATCCAAAAACCTTAAATTAAAAAACCAATAACTTGATCCAAACAACTCTTGGATCCTAGTTGAAAACAACGTATTAATTAACCCCAAACAAGTCTTGGGCTATAGTTAACAAAATAAAATAAAGTCCATAATATTAAATCCATATTCTGCCATGAGAAGAAGAGAATGAAATAAAATATTATAGAACCGATTCAAGGCTTATTTATAGCCTTCCATGCAACCCATTAATCCTTAAAAAAAAACAAAGGAAAAGGTAGCCACCCATGTTGTTTCCAAGTTGTAGTAGGATTCTTTTTTTTTCTTTGTTGTCCTCACCTCATGGCGCAAATAAGGCTGGACAGGGCCCCTCTTGCACATGGATAAGATGTACTAAGGCCTCCTCTTGATACTCCAATGAACCTTTCAAATCTGACATTGTCGAAACCTTCAAAATCAATGCATTCAATGCATATTTCAATGTCTTGGACCGAGTCATTGGACCTAATGGGTCCTTGTTGGTGTTTCTGGGCTGACCCACATCAAGGTTACTAAGCAAGTATCAATTGCGTTTGCTACTAGGAAGTATTTTGATGACGTTATATGTGATGTAGTCCTAATGCATGTTAGTCACCTACTTTTAGGGCATCCATAATAGTTCAATCGAAAGGCAATTCATGATGGGTTTTTAGAAATAGATTCACTATTGTAAAAGATGGTAAAATCATCACTCTTATATCTCGACACAAACAAATGATTAATGTCTTCTTTCAAGTGCAGGAGTGTCAAAGTAATAAATAATCCAATAAGACCAAGGTTGAACAACAAGGAGGTCAACTATATAAACTACAAATAATAAATGAAAAGGAGTTGAAGAGAATTTTGAGATTTGATATTGATGTAAAGATTAAATAAGGATAAAATAATTATCAAGTTTAGAGGATCCACTAATAGTATTTCAAATAAATATATTATAAACTCCTTTTATTACTCAACTGGAAACCACACACATAGGAGGTTTCAATCGGATGATTTATCATTAATGACTCATTATAAATTATTAACATGATCATATTAGTTATCTTATTTAAGTAACACCAACACTTTGTAAATATTGTCAGGTATTCACGATGCTAACTTATATCAACAACAAATCAATTTCCTTTTATAGCACAGGTGTTGGTTATCCATACAGTAGGCTATGAAATGATTAAGTATTTGTTGTACCAAGAGTTGTACAACACAAATCTAGATTAACCATTTAACAAGCAAGGTATTATGAATGAGTAAAATAACAATTATAAAACATGTTAATAGCAAACTTTTATGAATATAAAAATTAAAGTCCATGTTAAGTTTATACTATATTTATTCTAACACCATTACTGAAACATTTTCACCTTGACAAAATAAGTTAACTAAGTATAGTAAAGAAAATGAAAAGTATAAATATGAGATTAATGAAAATATAACATAAAATAAAACTTGAACATTACAAAAATACAAAGAAAAAAAGCAAGAACAAGATCTTGATCTAAAAACCAAGATGCCTAAATGTATGGCAAATGCCTCCTTTTATAGGTTAAAATTCAGAACTATTGATTTGATGACTAACTATTGAGTTGGTGGCCAATCGTTGACGTAGTGGCTAGTTATTGACTTGTTGGTTAGACAAAACATCATTGCTAACATCAGAATTCGAACATATAGTCTTCATGAACTTGCCCATTTGTCTCAGCTTTCCAACAGAAAATGAATGAGTTCATTTGAACTTTTAGAACTCGAGATATGGGTTGAATACCAAATAGTATTTGGGCTGCAGGACAGATTCAGACTTCTCTTTTGTTGTTAACATTTAAACTTGAAAACGGTAGCTTTGAATCTTGAACTCTTCATGAATATTTTAGGTCTATGTCTTAGCTTTCCATCAAGATAAACTATACCTAAATCCAATGTCTGCAACTCTAGTTATGACCCAATAACCGAATGGTGTTCTAGTTTGAATTGAACCAGCATCTCTTCTCTAAGTTTAACCCTCTCTTTGTCTTCTCAATTTCAATAGTTAAACACATCAATCAATCCTTTGAATTGTGAGACTTGTCTGCATGACCATTTACCATAAATTAAGGATATCTTATATTATCAGACTTGTTATTATAAAATGCACTTAAGTTAGGGAATTTAAAGAAACTTTAAGTGTAATATAATGATATAAAACCTTAGTGAAAATGCACTTTAAGTGCTGATCATATCTCTTTCTCCGAAAACTAGTGTATGATGATCAAATGAAATTAAAAAGGGATTGTGAAGATGGAAAGAGTGAAAATTCATGTGAGGACAAACCAGTTGAGAGTGGTCGTAAAACACGAGTGAAGAAGGTAAGCTTGTGTGATGATAATAGTGATGCGAATCTCATGATCACGTGGTCACACAACCTACAATCAAGATTGAGATCTGATCCCGGAAAGCTGAAATAGATCTGATAGGAGTGTGACACAATGAAAACCTGCCCCAAGGCACCAACACTATTGGATTGAGTAGAATGCCGCCACGAAGCCAATTAATCTTCGATAAGTTAGATTCAGTTCGTTCAAGAAGTGAAGAACGTGTAGAAACGTGTAGAATGCGTTCATATTCAGTTAATCACTGTCATGGTTGTTAAAAATGCGTTTTAACTCGTAAAATTGTCCGATTTTACAAGTTAAAACAAAAATACATGTAGAATCGGGGTTAAAACTCAAAAACCAGCAAAATCGGGTTGACTCGGTCAAACTCGTATAAAAACAGGTTGACTCATAAAAAACAGTAAAAACGTAACGTTTTCACGAGTTAACCTAAAGTTTCTACAAATACAGAAATTTTGAAATGCCCTCTAACTCAGCAGTCTCTTTCGACCCCCACCCTACCCGTGACTCACTGACCAACACTCCACAGTCCACAAACACTCCACAGTCCACTCCGGTTACTCCATAGTCAAGACTCAAGACTTCATCCTTGTCTCCCACTCCCACTCTCCCTGACTTCCTTCCCCTTTTCCTTTTTCCCTTTCCCCTTTTCCCAGCAGATTAAGAAAGCACTTCCCCCCGATTCAAAGCGTTCTTGGCGAGATGAAGGTAAGAATTTATTCCTAATCCCAAGCTTTGTTTTTTCTGTCTAATGGTGGTGATTAGAGACAAAAATTATCTGGGTATTTTGTGAATCTGTGTTTATCTTCTGGGTATTCTACTATTAATTGGTTTGCTTCTGGGTATTTTCTCGGAGGGTAATTATTTGTGTTTATCTTACTACTGCTAGTTATTTTTTACTTCTGTGTTGTAATTTCTGGTAATTTTTTGCTTCTGTGTGTTGTAATTACTTGTAATGTTTACCTATGCTCTGTTTGATCTTGCTTGCTTCTATGTGTTGCAGAGTTTGCAATTTTGCATAGACAACGAAGCATTCCAAGATTGCTGGTGTAACCGTGTAAGATTATCTTTAACTAAGCTTCTTAATTATATGAAATTTTGAGAGAAAACTGAATGTGAAGGGAATTTAGGTGTAATTTATTTTGGTATTCTATGAATTTAGGTGTAAGATTGTTGGTTCTCAATGTTTTAAGGTTTTTTTTTATTTTACATTTAATTCTCTAGAGAAAACTGCAAACGTTAGTAGTAATTTATTCTCAATGCCTTTTGCAGTGCTTTTGTTGAATGAATATAACCTAGCACTTGATAAGTTCCTGAACTGTGAATTAAAACCATATTTGATTAGAGTTGGATTGGTGGAGATGATGATAATTCAGAAAGTTTGAGCTTTTAAGGGAGTTTATAGATACTCATATATAGCCATGGCTACCATTGTTGAATCTTTTGTCATGTTATGTGTCATATTTATGGTACAACTTAGAATTGTGAGTAATTGTTTCTGTGATGATTTGGCTGCAAGAAATTGTAATTGCAATTGTTTCTGTGATAATTTGGCTGCAAGAAATTGTGTCTGTGATGATTTTACTTAATAAAGAGTAATTGTTTTATGCTTTAAATAGTAGTTAGGCATGACTTTCAATATGTCTAGACACCAGATCCTTTGTGTTCCACTTCAATTCCAGACAAAAGATTGTAATATCTTCACATACATTGTTTTTCTTTTTTTTATCCTTTAAATAGTAGTTAGGCATGACTTTCAATAGTCTGCAATCTATATGGATATCTTTGATTACTGAAGTGGTACCTGCAGTCTGCAGAAGTGTAATTTGTATTTTAAGATGTTTGGATATTTGTATTGTTTATTTTACTTTTATTTGAATTATGTATTTTAAGATGTTTGTAGTATTAAAATATTTTACTTGTGATTTTATGATTTTAGTTAAAATATTTTACTTACAATTTTATGATTTTAGTTAAAAAAGCGTTTTTGACAACCTTGATCACTCTCACACGTTAAAACTAAAAAATTCAGAAGTAATTATCATCAAAGCTGCCGAAATTTTGGCTTACATGAGTTTAAATAGTTCTTGAAAAATTAACCCTAATGGACCCCTTATGTGGACTTATATAAGGTCCACTAAAAACTGACCCAAAACCCTAAACTCAAAATTATATGAGGAAAACATTTATGGAGAGTCCATATAAAATTGTAGTCCGATCCAACGGTCGAATTGAGAATTATAACTGTTTTTGTAAACTTGGATTGTTGCGCTTTTTACACCAAAATCCGAATCTGACCTTACTTGGGTCGTACCACAAGGCTGAACCGTATCAAATTGTGTGGAAAAATAAAATAAACAACCTTATTTTTATGCAAAAAAAGCTTAAATCAAATTTGTGTTTTTCACTAACAAGTCGATGATTTTACTTGTATATAAGGAGGTTTATTTTGACACTAATGATCTTGATTCTACTATTCCTAGTGTGGCTATTTCTTTTTTTGCAGGAGTTTGAAGATGTATTCTCTGAAGACACCCCTAGTAGATTACCATTATTAAGGTGAATTAAACATCAAATTGACCATATGTATGCGGCTCTGTTCCTAACCGTCCGGCCTATAGAAGCAATCCTGAGGAGATGAAGGAGCTTCATAGGCAAGTAGATGAGTTGATGATAAAAGGGTATATTTGTGAGAGTATGAGGTCTTGTGTTGTGTCAATGTTACTTGTGCCTAAAAAGGATGGAACTTAGAGGATGTGTGTTGATTGTCGCACCGTTAACAATATAATGAATAAGTATAGACATCCTATCCCTAGGCTTGATGACATGTTGGATGAGTTGTATGGAGCATTTATTTTCTCTAAAATTAACTTAAAAAGTGGGCATTATTAGATTATGATGAAAGAAGGTGATGAATGGAAAATAATATTTAAGACAAAACATGGTTTGAATGAATAGTTAGTCATGCCGTTTGGGCTTACAAATGCACCTAGCACGTTTATGAGATTGATGAATCATGTTTTGCGTGCATTCATTGGTAATTTTATGTTTATGTACTTTGATGACATCATAATTGATGCGAACCTCGTGATCACATGGTCACGCAACCCACACACGCAAAGACACCAATTCCCGGAAAGCCAAGTAAATCAGGTTTGATAGGAGTGTGACACAAAGATAACTTGTACCTAGGCACCAGCATTATTCGAAACGGAAACCCCCACCCAACAAATATTGATTCGCGAACGACAAGTATAAGGATGACGCTACGAAGACAGTTGTTCTTCGATAAGTTATTTAAAGAACCATGGAAAGGAGATTATCTCACTAACATACACACACAAAGTGCGGTAAAACAAGAAGTTTTATTAATCTGAATTGTCTAGCCTTACATGTCTGGTTATGCCCTTATTTATAGTGACTTCAAACTAAAATAAACCCTAATGGACCCCTTATATGGACTTATATGATGCCCACTTACAATTAAACCCAAATAATATAAATAAACCCTAAACTAAGAAGAAAATAATAGTAACAATAAGAAATCCGAAATTAATATCCTAAATATGTTAGAATCAGATTTGTCATCATTAAGAAGTCTTAAATAGACTAGGAAATCTGATCTGAAGGTAGAATTTATTATGAAGTCTTCTTTCCTTTTTGTAGCTATGATGAATAAGGAATCCTTGTAAGAAAAGGATTCTGAAACATTTATGAATCCTTGCCACACTTGGAAACTATGTTGTAGTCCATTAAAGATCTTTCCAGAATTAGGAGATTCCCAAATAAGCTGCCATATCCTTTTAGGAAAAGAATCCTAGCCAAATAAGAAGTCCACAAGACAAAAAGAAGTAAATAACAAAATTCATACAGCCTCTGTTGACCCGTGTTTCGATGCCTTTCTGAACTCTGATTGACTTGCAATTTTAACCCAAGGTAGGACACCATGTCAGAAGACTCCACATAAAATTTCAGCCCGATCCAACGGTTGGATTGAGAATTATGACTGTTGCTGTAAAACTGGATAGATGCACTTCTTACATCAAAATCCAAATTTGACCTTTCCTGAATCGTATCAAATTCCAATCAGGATAAGACGCCACACTCTTTGTGATTAAGAGTGATAAGTTTGATTTGTTCTTCAACCAATTTTAAAAATGGAAGAATAAGGAAGAAAACTCTCTGAATGAAAAGTCAAAAAGTTTAATATTATTTCTAAAAGTCACAAAAAATGGTCTGAAACATCATTATATATTTGGAACAACCCTTTAATCTAGGAAGTACAAAAATAACATAATAAGACGTTGGCAACCGAACATGCAATTTTTGAAAGATGATTTGGCAAGAGTTCCGGTATGGGTTAAGCTGTATAATGTCCCTCTCGAGTATTGGACTATTAAGGGGCTGAGCTGTGTAGCGAGTGCTATTGGAGTCCCCCTTCATGCGGATCATACGACATTGTTGCGTAAAAGGCTTAGTTACGCAAGAGTTTGCGTTGAGATAGATGCTTCGAAGACGATGGTTAAGGAATATGATCTTCGCTGTCCAAATGGGTTATTCATAACAATTTCAGCTGAATACGAATGGATACCGTCGAAGTGCAGTAATTGCAATGTCTTTGGACACACCACAGCGCTATGTGCTACTAATAACATTGATAATCTTAAAGTGGTGGGAGAGGGTAAGAGGAATCTAGGAGCTATGAACTCTAAATCTGCGGATAACAAGCCGAATCAGTTTCAGTGGCAGGTAGTTGGTAAACGAAACAAGGGTTCTGTGAGTGGGGAGAATGCTCCCTTGGCATCTAAAGTGGGTAATTGTGATGAGAATGGTTGTTCAACATCTGGTATACATATGCCTGATTGTAATATGAATGATCATGCGACATCAGATGTGTGCAATCCTGGTTGTCATGAAGATGAAAATCCTTCCTCTCCTCTTGTCTTGAAGAGTTTACGAGAAGACATGAAACAGGAGCAAGGGGCTGCAAGTACTGCTTTAGATCAAGATATGGACGCAATGGGAGGTGATACAGATGGGGAACCAACCGATATCATCACAACCCCTCAAACCCTGAATTCCACCGAAAGGGAAACTGTTAATCAGTTAGCTATTAAGGCTAGAGACTCTCTAGAGAAAAAAAAAAGGGGTTCAAAAGCCTCTTCAAAGAAGAATCAGAAATCTGGCTCCTCTCCAGGAGGCACGTCAAGGTAATCTTTGTGTTGTTGTTTGTACTCCTCTCTATTTTCCTATGATTATTGGATGTTGGAATATTAGAGGTTTGAATGATCCTATAAAGCATTCAGAATTGCGTAGACTCATCCATCAAGAGAGGATAGCTTTTTTTTGTTTGGTTGAAACTCGAGTTAAAGACAAGAATAAAGATAATGTTTCTAAACTTCTTCTGCGTTCTTGGTCCTTCTTGTATAATTATGATTTCTCTTGTCGTGGTCGTATTTGGGTTTGTTGGAATGCTGATACGGTGAAGGTGGATGTTGTTGGAATGTCAGACCAGGCTATTCATGTTTCTGTCACTATATTAGCTACCAAAATCAGTTTCAATACTTCAATTATTTATGGAGACAATAATGCTTCCTTACGTGAGGCATTATGGGCTGATATAGTGAGTCGTAGTGATGGATGGGAGTCAACCCCGTGGATTCTTATGGGTGACTTTAATGCTATCCGCAACCAGTCGGACAGGTTAGGAGGGTCTACTACGTGGGCTGGTACCATGGACAGATTGGATACATGTATTCGAGAAGCGAAAGTAGATGATCTTCGGTATTCAGGAATGCATTATACTTGGTCGAACCAATGTCCTGAGAATCTGATCATGCGGAAACTAGATAGAGTACTTGTTAATGAGAAGTGGAATCTGAACTTTCCATTATCGGAAGCGAGATTTTTGCCTTCGGGTATGTCAGACCATTCTCCTATGGTGGTAAAGGTTATTGGCAATGATCAGAACATAAAGAAACCATTCAGATTCTTCGATATGTGGATGGATCATGACGAGTTCATGCCCTTGGTGAAGAAGGTATGGGATCAGAATTCGGGGGGTTGTCCAATGTATCAGCTGTGTTGCAAATTAAGAAAGCTAAAGCAGGAATTGAAACTTTTCAATATGGCTCACTTCTCTAACATTTCAGATAGAGTTAAAGATGCAAAAAACGAAATGGATAAGGCTCAACAGGCTCTGCATACAGCGCATGAGAATTCAATTTTGCGCATGCGAGAAAGGGATGCTGTTCGTCTATACGCTTCTACCGTCAGGGCTGAAGAGAGTTTTTTCAAACAGAAGGCAAGGATACAATGGCTTAGCTTGGGGGATCAGAATACTAGCTACTTTCACAAATCAGTAAATGGAAGACAGAATAGAAATAAGCTTCTATCACTTACAAGGGAGGATGGAGAGGTTGTCGAAGGACACGAGGCAGTCAAATCAGAAGTAATTGCATACTTCCATCGTGTGTTAGGAGTGGATCAGATGCCTAGGGTTCTGAACGAGGAAGTGATGGACTCGGCAATTAACTTGAAGCTGTCTTCAGCGCAACAGCATCTACTCGCACAAGATGTAACAAGGGAGGAGATTAAGCATGCTATGTTTAGTTTGAAGAACAACAAAGCCCCTGGTCCGGATGGCTTTAACGCAGGTTTCTTCAAAAGAATGTGGCACATAGTTGGGGAAGATGTAATCAACGCTGTTAGATCCTTCTTTCAGACTCGTAGAATGCTTAAAGAAATGAATGCTACATCCATTTCTCTTATTCCTAAAGTTGCTAATCCTACAAGGTTGACTGATTTTCGTCCTATATCTTGCTGCAATACAGTGTACAAATGCATCGCTAAGATTCTAGCTGGGAGAATCAAAGTTGTTTTGCCATCCTTAGTTGGTCCATATCAGAATGCTTTTATCTCAGGACGGCGAATCAGTGATAACATTCTTTTGTCTCAGGAACTAATGAAAGGCTATCATAAATCTACGGGACCTGCTCGTTGTGCTATGAAAGTTGATCTGATGAAGGCTTATGACTCGGTGCGGTGGGATTTCGTTGACGCCATGTTAATAAAAATGGGATTCCCTAGAACAGTCATTGATTGGATCATGGTTTGTGTTACATCATGTCAATTCTCTATCAACGTCAATGGTGAGCTTGCAGGTTACTTTCAAGGGGGAAGAGGGCTGAGACAAGGGGATCCATTGTCGCCATATTTGTTTGTCCTATGTATGGAAATCCTTTCGGGGCTATTCTGCAAGATGAGTGCCAACCAAGAATTCAAGTTCCACTGGAGATGCAAGAAGGACAAAATTTCTCATCTTTGTTTTGCTGACGACTTGATGATTTTTAGCAACGGGGATGTAAAGTCAATTCGTATGATCAGAACGGTGCTCACAAAGTTTCAAGACCTATCAGGTCTGTATCCAAATCCAAACAAAAGTGACATCTTCTTGAGCGGTGTGTTAAATGCTGAGAGGGAGCAAATTATCCATATTCTTGGGTTTAGAGAGGGGGAGCTCCCTATGAAATATTTGGGAGTACCTCTTCTCTCGTCCAGACTAAAGGCTGTTTATTGTAAGGGCCTCGTGGATCGAATCACCTCTAAAGTTCGACATTGGACTAGTAGAACACTCTCGTATGCAGGACGGGTACAACTGATTAATTCAGTCTTATTTTCCATACAGGTCTACTGGGCATCTCTCTTTTTCTTACCTGGGCAAGTAATTAAAAATGTGGAGCAAATTATGAAATCCTTTCTTTGGTCAGGTTCAGATATGAGAACTACTGGGGCTAAAGTGGCTTGGGATCAGGTATGTCTTCCAAAAAAGGAGGGGGGGCTAGGAATAAAAAGGATAAGAGAATGGAATAAGATTGCTTTGTTGAAACACATTTGGAACCTGTGCAATGACTCAGATGGCTCAATATGGTCTACTTGGATCAGATCCAATCTGTTGCGAGGTAGGAATTTCTGGACAATCAAGACGCCACAGAATTGCTCTTGGGCTTGGGGAAAGATTCTAAAGCTGAGATCCTTAGCATGGCCGAAGATGAAGTACATCATAGGAGATGGAATGACAACCTCTCTATGGTTTGACAATTGGCATCCTCACAGCCCACTCGCGGATTCTTACGGGGAAAGATTTATCTATGATTCAGGTATGGCCAAGAACGCGAAGGTGAATGTGCTAATTCATAACTCAGAATGGAAAACTCTTACCACCCAAGCTATTGGCTGGCACCCCATTATCGAAGCTATTCCTTCCAATTCTAATCCTAAGATGGGGCAAAAGGATGAGATAGTTTGGTTGGATTCGCCAAATCACAGATTCTCGATCAAAGTAGCTTGGGAACAACTAAGACATCATCGTCAGATGGTTGAATGGCATGACATTGTGTGGTTCAAGAATGCTGTTCCAAGACATTCATTTCTTCTATGGATGGCTGTCCAACAGAAACTCACAACTCAAGATAAACTTCATCGGTTTGGTATATATGGTCCCAATAGATGCTCACTCTGTCTCCGCAACAATGAGGATCACAACCACTTGTTCTTTGAATGCTCCTATACTAAAGCGATCTGGTGGGATGTTTGTGACAGATGCGACATTCCAAGAATGACAAAAGGCTGGGATGAATGGATTCGATGGGCCACTGTCTCTTGGCATGGCAAGAGTTTCGTGAATTTTTCTCGTAAACTGAGCTTTGCAGCTACAGTGTATCATGTATGGCAAGAACGGAATGCAAGGATCTTTGCTGGAATGTCTAGAACTTCGAATTTGGTCTTTAATCAAATCGAATGTATCATTCGAGATAAGCTAGGTTTGATGAGGAATGTCGCACCAACAAATGAAAACAAAAGGATCCAACGAGCTTGGAGGGTGAATACCATAGATTCTTAATTTGTTAGCTAGCTGGTTGTATTGGTTTCCATAACGAATCTAGTAAGGTTTCAGTTTTATGGTTGGTGGCTAGCCTGTAGCCATATGTTGTTTTATGTTTATGTTATCATTGTAAATCTGGGGTATGCCCCTTATAATGTTTGTATCTTCTTCTTTTAATACATACGTCAACTTACCAAAAAAAAAAAGAGACTCAAATAAATGACTTTGTTTCGAAAACTAGTTAAATAATAAATAGTACATGTTTTTTACTTATAAAAGACATACAAAACTAAAACAACCATAACGTTTTGTACAAAACTCCAGTTCAATGGCATCGCTTATTCTTTTTCTTTCAAGCATGAGTGACCAGTCGATTCTCTAATTAAGATATAGCAGTCAACCATCAAGAAATCATTACATGCATGGTTGGATAATCTAGAAAGATGACATTCTGAACTTGAAAATCATGCAGAATAAGCTTTATTTTCCCACGCATTAAACAAGAGCAAATTTGAGCAAAAAAGTGGTCAATGGGTTGACAACAAACCCAAACTCATCAAAACTCTCCAATCATGACCCAAGCCTTATAAACAAACATATTTGAACCATTTCCATTCATTTTACAAGCCCTGAAATTCATCGAAGCTTTAGTCGCGCTAATCTGACTTGTTAAAGTACTTTGTAGTTGTTTTTTTTTGGTAAGTTGAAGTATGTTTTAAAAGAAGAAGATACAAACATTATAAGGGGCATACTCCAAATTTACAATGATAACAGAAACATAAAACAACAGATGGCTACAGGCTAGCCACCGACCATAAAACTGAAACCTCATGAGATTCGATAGGGAAACCAATACAACCAGCTAACTATAAGAATCTATGAATACCGAAGATCATCTACTTTGTAGTTGTTTTGCTCAAGCTCTTGTCATTGGACCATCTGAAAGCCCATGCACTTTAGAATCAACCCTTTCCATGTTAGAATCATGATTCATATCACCCTCAAGTTGAAAGTGATTTGTCCTCAAATCAGAATCATCAACATCTTCTAAGTAACGTGACAAGTCTTTTACATTAAAGGTAGTTGAAACATCGTACTTACCAAGAAGGTCAACCTTATAACCATTATCACTCACCCTTTTGACAACCCGAAATGGTCCACCAACTCTCGGGATCAATTTAGAATTTTGCTTGCTCAAAAATCTATCTTTTGGCTCAAACTGACCATTTTCCGCCCTTTATTAGCATGCTTGACATACTTTGCCATCTTCTCCTCAATATGAGATCAAACCTGTTCATAGAGGTTTTTCATCATTTCTGCCTTTTTAACCCTATTCATAGAAGTCCTCTCATCAATTGGAACAGGCACCTGATCAATAGTTCGCAAGGGTTAAAACCATACATAACTTCATGCACACTACGATTATGAGCAAACTGCACAATAAACAAACAAGTTTCCCAACTCTTCAAATTTGTACTTATAATAGCTCGCAATATAGAAGAAAGAATCCAGTTCACTACCTCTATTTGTCCATCAATTTGCGAATGACATATCGTATTGAATAGTATTTTCGTTTCAAGCTTCCTCCAAAGAGTCTTTTAAAAATAGCTTAGGAATTTTGCATCATGATCATATACAATACTTTTAGTGTAAACCCCTAGAAAATCAAGGCTAGATTAAAATAAATAAAATAAACTAAACTAAAAAGAAGTGGGGGCAAAACAAATACACTTAAAGAAAATGGGGACTAAATGTAAAGAAAAATAATTATAGAGCATAAATACTACACTTCTTACCAAAAACAAATCTGCAACTATCTTTTTTTTTGGTAAGTTGACGTATGTATTAAAAGAAGAAGATACAAACATTATAAGGGGCATACCCCAGATTTACAATGATAACAGAAACATAAAACAACAGATGGCTACAAGCTAGCCACCGACCATAACACTGAAACCTCACTGGATTCGTTAGGGAAACCAATACAACCAGCTAACTAACAAATTAAGAATCTATGGTATTCACCCTCCAAGCTCGTTGGATCCTTTTGTTTTCATTTGTTGGTGCGACATTCCTCATCAAATCAAGCTTATCACGAATGATACATTCGATTTGATTAAAGACCAAATTCGAAGTTCTAGACATTCCATCAAAGATCCTTGCATTACGTTCTTGCCATACATGATACACTGTAGCTGCAAAACTCAGTTTACGAGAAAAATTGACGAAACTCTTGCCATGCCAAGAGACAGTGGCCCATCGAATCCATTCATCCCAGCCTTTTGTCATTCTTGGAATGTCGCATCTGTCACAAACATCCCACCAGATCGCTTTAGTATAGGAGCATTCAAAGAACAAGTGGTTGTGATCCTCATTGTTGCGGAGACAGAGCGAGCATCTATTGGGACCATGTATACCAAACCGATGAAGTTTATCTTGAGTTGTGAGTTTCTGTTGGACAGCCATCCATAGAAGAAATGAATGTCTTGAAACAGCATTCTTGAACCACACAATGTCATGCCATTCAACCATCTGACGATGACGTCTTAGTTGTTCCCAAGCTACTTTGATCGAGAATCTATGATTTGGTGAATCCAACCAAACTATCTCATCCTTTTGCCCCATTTTAGGATTAGAATTGGAAGGAATAGCTGCTATAATGGGGTGCCAGCCAATAGCTTGGGTGGTAGGAGTTTTCCATTCTGAGTTATGAATTAGCACATTCACCTTCGCGTTCTTGGCCATACCTGAATCATAGATGAATCTTTCCCCGTAAGAATCCGCGAGTGGGCTGTGAGGATGCCAATTGTCAAACCATAGAGAGGTTGTCATTCCATCTCCTATGATGTACTTCATCTTCGGCCATGCTAAGGATCTCAGCTTTAGAATCTTTCCCCAAGCCCATGAGCAATTCTGTGGTGTCTTGATTGTCCAGAAATTCCTACCTCGCAACAGATTGGATCTGATCCAAGTAGACCATATTGAGCCATCTGAGTCATTGCACAGGTTCCAAATGTATTTCAACTATCGTGACTATCGTGAAGAAAGAAGAGAGGGTGTTTTGGTATCTATTTTTATAGATCAAGAGAGAAACACCAAATTTCAAGAACACATCCAAGATTAAGGGTTATAGGTAAAATAAACACTGGTGGGCAAAGGATTAACAAGAAAAATTAAACAAGAAGAGAAGAGGGGAGGGTTGGCTGTCATTAGAAAGAAAATGAGGGATATTCTAAACATGGTCTTATGAGTTGTTTTAAAGTTGATTATGAATTGATGCCTGGATGTTAAATTATAGATTTGAGTTTTATAACTCTAGATATAGTTAAAAATTTGAGGAGAGGTCAAACAATAACAGTTCAAAAACGAGACAGTAACAGTTGAACAGTAACAGTCCAAATGTTTGTTGATGAGCAATTTTGACTATCTTAGAGGCAGAACTAGTTCTCCTTAATTCATAGAACTTCTAGCCTCATGTCTTAGCTTTCCAACGAGACTAATCTCGCTTGAATCAGAGTTCTATAACTCTAGATATAGTTAAAAATATGAGGAGAGGTCAGATACTAACAATTCAAAAACGAGACAGTAACAGTACAAGTGTTTATTGATGAGCAATTTTGACTATCTTAGAGGCAGAACTGGGTTCTCCTTAATCATAGAACTTGTAGCCTCATGTCTTATCTTTCCAACGAGACTAAACTCGCTTGAATCAGAGTTTAGTGTATGTTAGATCTCGGGTAAGGGGATCACCATGTTTTGGCTAGTATACATTTAGTGTATGTTAGGATCCCGGGTAAGAGGATCACCTTGCATTGACTCCTACGTAGTGATGCTGATGATACCAGTGAAAGTGGTATCGGTAATGTGTTAAACATAAATAATCATGTTTGATCTTATAAAGTTTGGAATGGAGGCTAATAGTGGTAGAGGGCACGGATACTAATAGTTGAATAAGGAAGAGATTCAAATGAAAACCAGAAGGGAGAAGGGAGAAGTGAACAAAATATGAATGCATGTTACCCTGTTGATATTGTTACATATTCGTGTTGTTATATTTGTGTGATATTCTTTTTTTTTTAGTAAGTTGACGTATGTATTAAAAGAAGAAGATACAAACATTATAAGGGGCATACCCCAGATTTACAATGATAACAGAAACATAAAACAACAGATGGCTACAGGCTAGCCACCGACCATAAAACTGAAACCTCACTAGATTCGTTAGGGAAACCAATACAACCAGCTAACTAACAAATTAAGAATATTTGTGTGAAATTCTTTTTTTTTTTTTTTGGTAAGTTGACGTATGTATTAAAAGAAGAAGATACAAACATTATAAGGGGCATACCCCAGATTTACAATGATAACAGAAACATAAAACAACAGATGGCTACAAGCTAGCCACCGACCATAACACTGAAACCTCACTGGATTCGTTAGGGAAACCAATACAACCAGCTAACTAACAAATTAAGAATCTATGGTATTCACCCTCCAAGCTCGTTGGATCCTTTTGTTTTCATTTGTTGGTGCGACATTCCTCATCAAATCAAGCTTATCACGAATGATACATTCGATTTGATTAAAGACCAAATTCGAAGTTCTAGACATTCCATCAAAGATCCTTGCATTACGTTCTTGCCATACATGATACACTGTAGCTGCAAAACTCAGTTTACGAGAAAAATTGACGAAACTCTTGCCATGCCAAGAGACAGTGGCCCATCGAATCCATTCATCCCAGCCTTTTGTCATTCTTGGAATGTCGCATCTGTCACAAACATCCCACCAGATCGCTTTAGTATAGGAGCATTCAAAGAACAAGTGGTTGTGATCCTCATTGTTGCGGAGACAGAGCGAGCATCTATTGGGACCATGTATACCAAACCGATGAAGTTTATCTTGAGTTGTGAGTTTCTGTTGGACAGCCATCCATAGAAGAAATGAATGTCTTGAAACAGCATTCTTGAACCACACAATGTCATGCCATTCAACCATCTGACGATGACGTCTTAGTTGTTCCCAAGCTACTTTGATCGAGAATCTATGATTTGGTGAATCCAACCAAACTATCTCATCCTTTTGCCCCATTTTAGGATTAGAATTGGAAGGAATAGCTGCTATAATGGGGTGCCAGCCAATAGCTTGGGTGGTAGGAGTTTTCCATTCTGAGTTATGAATTAGCACATTCACCTTCGCGTTCTTGGCCATACCTGAATCATAGATGAATCTTTCCCCGTAAGAATCCGCGAGTGGGCTGTGAGGATGCCAATTGTCAAACCATAGAGAGGTTGTCATTCCATCTCCTATGATGTACTTCATCTTCGGCCATGCTAAGGATCTCAGCTTTAGAATCTTTCCCCAAGCCCATGAGCAATTCTGTGGTGTCTTGATTGTCCAGAAATTCCTACCTCGCAACAGATTGGATCTGATCCAAGTAGACCATATTGAGCCATCTGAGTCATTGCACAGGTTCCAAATGTGTTTCAACAAAGCAATCTTGTTCCATTCTGTTATCCGTTTTATTCCTAGCCCCCCCTCCTTTTTTGGAAGACATACCTGATCCCAAGCCACTTTAGCCCCAGTAGTTCTCATATCTGAACCTGACCAAAGAAAGGATTTCATAATTTGCTCCACATTTTTAATTACTTGCCCAGGTAAGAGAAAGAGAGATGCCCAATAGACTTGTATGGAAAATAAGACTGAATTAATCAGTTGTACCCGTCCTGCATACGAGAGTGTTCGACAAGTCCAATGTCAAACTTTAGAGGTGATTCGATCCATGAGGCCCTTACAATAAACAGCCTTTAGTCTGGATGAGAGAAGAGGTACTCCCAAATATTTCATAGGGAGCTCCCCCTCTCTAAACCCAAGAATATGAATAATTTGCTCCTTCTCAGCATTTAACACACCGCTCAAGAAGATGTCACTTTTGTTTGGATTTGGATACAGACCTGATAGGTCTTGAAACTTTGTGAGCACCGTTCTGATCATACGAATTGACTTTACATTCCCGTTGCTAAAAATCATCAAGTCGTCAGCAAAACAAAGATGAGAAATTTTGTCCTTCTTGCATCTCCAGTGGAACTTGAATTCTTGGTTGGCACTCATCTTGCAGAATAGCCCCGAAAGGATTTCCATACATAGGACAAACAAATATGGCGACAATGGATCCCCTTGTCTCAGCCCTCTTCCCCCTTGAAAGTAACCTGCAAGCTCACCATTGACGTTGATAGAGAATTGACATGATGTAACACAAACCATGATCCAATCAATGACTGTTCTAGGGAATCCCATTTTTATTAACATGGCGTCAACGAAATCCCACCGCACCGAGTCATAAGCCTTCATCAGATCAACTTTCATAGCACAACGAGCAGGTCCCGTAGATTTATGATAGCCTTTCATTAGTTCCTGAGACAAAAGAATGTTATCACTGATTCGCCGTCCTGAGATAAAAGCAGTCTGATATGGACCAACTAAGGATGGCAAAACAACTTTGATTCTCCCAGCTAGAATCTTAGCGATGCATTTGTACACTGTATTGCAGCAAGATATAGGACGAAAATCAGTCAACCTTGTAGGATTAGCAACTTTAGGAATAAGAGAAATGGATGTAGCATTCATTTCTTTAAGCATTCTACGAGTCTGAAAGAAGGATCTAACAGCGTTGATTACATCTTCCCCAACTATGTGCCACATTCTTTTGAAGAAACCTGCGTTAAAGCCATCCGGACCAGGGGCTTTGTTGTTCTTCAAACTAAACATAGCATGCTTAATCTCCTCCCTTGTTACATCTTGTGCGAGTAGATGCTGTTGCGCTGAAGACAGTTTCAAGTTAATTGCCGAGTCCATCACTTCGTCGTTCAGAACCCTAGGCATCTGATCCACTCCTAACACACGATGAAAGTATGCAATTACTTCTGATTTGACTGCCTCGTGTCCTTCGACAACCTCTCCATCCTCCCTTGTAAGTGATAGAAGCTTATTTCTATTCTGTCTTCCATTTACTGATTTGTGAAAGTAGCTAGTATTCTGATCCCCCAAGCTAAGCCATTGTATCCTTGCCTTCTGTTTGAAAAAACTCTCTTCAGCCCTGACGGTAGAAGCGTATAGACGAACAGCATCCCTTTCTCGCATGCGCAAAATTGGATTCTCATGCGCTGTATGCAGAGCCTGTTGAGCCTTATCCATTTCGTTTTTTGCATCTTTAACTCTATCTGAAATGTTAGAGAAGTGAGCCATATTGAAAAGTTTCAATTCCTGCTTTAGCTTTCTTAATTTGCAACACAGCTGATACATTGGACAACCCCCCGAATTCTGATCCCATACCTTCTTCACCAAGGGCATGAACTCGTCATGATCCATCCACATATCGAAGAATCTGAATGGTTTCTTTATGTTCTGATCATTGCCAATAACCTTTACCACCATAGGAGAATGGTCTGACATACCCGAAGGCAAAAATCTCGCTTCCGATAATGGAAAGTTCAGATTCCACTTCTCATTAACAAGTACTCTATCTAGTTTCCGCATGATCAGATTCTCAGGACATTGGTTCGACCAAGTATAATGCATTCCTGAATACCGAAGATCATCTACTTTCGCTTCTCGAATACATGTATCCAATCTGTCCATGGTACCAGCCCACGTAGTAGACCCTCCTAACCTGTCCGACTGGTTGCGGATAGCATTAAAGTCACCCATAAGAATCCACGGGGTTGACTCCCATCCATCACTACGACTCACTATATCAGCCCATAATGCCTCACGTAAGGAAGCATTGTTGTCTCCATAAATAATTGAAGTTTTGAAACTGATTTTGGTAGCTAATATAGTGACAGAAACATGAATAGCCTGGTCTGACATTCCAACAACATCCACCTTCACCGTATCAGCATTCCAACAAACCCAAATACGACCACGACAAGAGAAATCATAATTATACAAGAAGGACCAAGAACGCAGAAGAAGTTTAGAAACATTATCTTTATTCTTGTCTTTAACTCGAGTTTCAACCAAACCAAAAAAAGCTATCCTCTCTTGATGGATGAGTCTACGCAATTCTGAATGCTTTATAGGATCATTCAAACCTCTAATATTCCAACATCCAATAATCATAGGAAAATAGAGAGGAGTACAAACAACAACACAAAGATTACCTTGACGTGCCTCCTGGAGAGGAGCCAGATTTCTGATTCTTCTTTGAACAGGCTTTTGAACCCCTTTTCTTTTTCTCTAGAGAGTCTCTAGCCTTAATAGCTAACTGATTAACAGTTTCCCTTTCGGTGGAATTCAGGGTTTGAGGGGTTGTCATGATATCGGTTGGTTCCCCATCTGTATCACCTCCCATTGCGTCCATATCTTGATCTAAAGCAGTACTTGCAGCCCCTTGCTCCTGTTTCATGTCTTCTCGTAAACTCTTCAAGACAAGAGGAGAGGAAGGATTTTCATCTTCATGACAACCAGCATTGCACACATCTGATGTCGCATGATCATTCATATTACAATCAGGCATATGTATACCAGATGTTGAACAACCATTCTCATCACAATTACCCACTTTAGATGCCAAGGGAGCATTCTCCCCACTCACAGAACCCTTGTTTCGTTTACCAACTACCTGCCACTGAAACTGATTCGGCTTGTTATCCGCAGATTTAGAATTCATAGCTCCTAGATTCCTCTTACCCTCTGCCACCACTTTAAGATTATCAATGTTATTAGTAGCACATAGCGCTGTGGTGTGTCCAAAGACATTGCAATTACTGCACTTCGACGGTATCCATTCGTATTCAGCTGAAATTGTTATGAATAACCCATTTGGACAGCGAAGATCATATTCCTTAACCAACGTCTTCGAAGCATCTATCTCAACGCAAACTCTTGCGTAACTAAGCCTTTTACGCAACAATGTCGTATGATCCGCATGAAGGGGGACTCCAATAGCACTCGCTACACAGCTCAGCCCCTTAATAGTCCAATACTCGAGAGGGACATTATACAGCTTAACCCATACCGGAACTCTTGCCAAATCATCTTTCAAAAATTGCATGTTCGGTTGCCAACGTTTAAGCACCAAAGGCCTGTTTGCCATGTGCCATGGGGCTCTTTCCAGCACATTAATGGCATGATCAACCGAATCAAAGGTGAAGATGAAGAAGCCATTATCCGAAGACAAAACTTCTGATAGACCGTAGGAGCTCCATATTCTTTTGGCAATAGAATTAACCACGGGATACGGTAATTTCTGCCCCACAAAATGACCAACTAGGGTGGATTTCCAAAATTCACAGCCATCTTCAAACACATCAAGAGGAGGAGCTACTGTCACACGACCATCAGTCATAGTAGGGGGAGCAAAGTGCAGATTACGGACTGAACTAATGCCAAGGGTCTTGCTAACCTCATTGTCATCAACACCAGAACCCTTCAAAGCATTTAAAAATTCAATTTGGGTCTAGGTTTTAGTTGTTCTTGTTGATGAGACCCTACCTTCACCTCATCAACTTTAGAACCCAACACATGGTTCATTTCTGGAACAACATTAGAAGCTTGGGCAGTAGAGTATTTCTCTATTCTAGCATCAGAATCAGCTTGAAACTGAGAAATCCTCATCCCATGGCTATTCAACATATCTTGCAGTTCTAATCTTAATGTATGTCCAGACTTAACTTGATTATGTTGTTCAATGTGAGAGCTAACCATTGGAACATTTTCCACAGAAGAACATAGAGACATTATGGTAGCATACAAATATTAGAGAGAGCAAAATTCTAATAAGATAAACTGAGTCCAAGAAGCAACCTAAGCTCAGAAATAACAGAATTACGAGGCCAATATCTCCCAGCACACTGATTGTAACAAAAATCCGTTCGGTCAAGACGTAGAGTAGGTTCCGAAGAACAACATACTCAAATATGGTAACGATCCAACGGTGAACAAAGGAGATCAAGCTACGACAAACCACTCTGGAACTAGCAAGAAAATTGAAACTTTTCCAAAGAACTGTGATTTAATCTTCACATATGGCAAAGGCCTTCATGTCTATGACAGCCATAACAGAAATCATGAAGAAAATCCATGCAATATGCTGCAATTTCACCACTTCTCTATAGTTCCAGAACTGAAAATGCAGAATAGTAAAAATATTGCGAGATCAATATCTCTTACCTCGTTGATTGGATAACAAATCCGTTCGGTCAATGTTGAGAGAAGGTTGGAAGGAACAACATAGTCAAAAATGAGAACAATCCAACGGTGCACGGAGTAGATGTAGCTCCGACAGCACCACTCTCTCTCTCTTTCTCTCTTTTCTCTCTCTCTCTCTCCTAAGAAAGATTTTTTTCCCTATCATATTTGTGTGAAATTCACCTATCAATAATATGTATTTCATTTCAGAATCATCGCATGCATGACAGTAGTAGATCCTAGCTTATAATTTAGATTCTAGGGGGTATACCCTTGTATTTTGTAAACATGAAAATATATAACGTAATTTATATAATTAATGTTTAAATTTGATTGAATGAACTTAAATTTGTAGTTCATATAACCATATTTCATGTCTATGTATTTATATTTTTTTTATCCATTCATAATGATATTTTGTTATATAATGTATATCATAAATATTGTGGTTGAATGGCATGACATTGTGTGGTTCAAGAATGCTGTTCCAAGACATTCATTTCTTCTATGGATGGCTGTCCAACAGAAACTCACAACTCAAGATAAACTTCATCGGTTTGGTATACATGGTCCCAATAGATGCTCGCTCTGTCTCCGCAACAATGAGGATCACAACCACTTGTTCTTTGAATGCTCCTATACTAAAGCGATCTGGTGGGATGTTTGTGACAGATGCGACATTCCAAGAATGACAAAAGGCTGGGATGAATGGATTCGATGGGCCACTGTCTCTTGGCATGGCAAGAGTTTCGTGAATTTTTCTCGTAAACTGAGTTTTGCAGCTACAGTGTATCATGTATGGCAAGAACGGAATGCAAGGATCTTTGCTGGAATGTCTAGAACTTCGAATTTGGTCTTTAATCAAATCGAATGTATCATTCGTGATAAGCTTGATTTGATGAGGAATGTCGCACCAACAAATGAAAACAAAAGGATCCAACGAGCTTGGAGGGTGAATACCATAGATTCTTAATTTGTTAGTTAGCTGGTTGTATTGGTTTCCCTAACGAATCCAGTGAGGTTTCAGTGTTATGGTCGGTGGCTAGCTTGTAGCCATCTGTTGTTTTATGTTTCTGTTATCATTGTAAATCTGGGGTATGCCCCTTATAATGTTTGTATCTTCTTCTTTTAATACATACGTCAACTTACCAAAAAAAAAATAAATATTGTGGTTGATATGTGTGAGAATACTCTGTTTTTTGGTGGACATGATATTGTTGTTTTTATCCCAAAATGGGGGATGTTACATTTAGGCACGCCATGCAAACGTACAACTTCCTTAAAGAACAAATCAGCAATGTTTACAACATTGTCAGTCTTGAGGCAAGCTATAAAATGTGACATTTTAGAGAATCGATCAACCATAACCATAATTGAATCCTTTCCACATTAATATAAAGTCCATATTAATATCAATTAATGGCTGCTCCGGAATAGATAATGGCATATAAAGCCCATATGCATTCTCCTTGCCCTTAGCCTTCTTACACGCATGACATCTCTCAATCACATGTGAACATCCTTCAACATGCTAGGAATACACATAAGTCTTCTTTTCATCAACATCCTTCAAATGAACACTAAGAACACCCATAAGCCTATCGCACAAGCGACTACTGTAAAAAACTTGAAGGAATACACATTTTACCCATCTTAAACAAGTAACCTTCATGCATAAAGAACCCATCACAAGCTCCCTTAGCACATTAGCAAATTAGGAATCACTTGCATATTGATCATTCACTTATTTAAAACCCATCAACCTTGCATTCAATATAGAAATCAACAACTACATTAACTTGCCCCTTCTTATACTTAATGAAATATTAAAATGACTCAATAAACTCTACCCATTTAGCATGTCTTCGGTTTAGTTTTCTTCGAACCTTAATATACTTTAAAGATTCATGGTCAGTATGCACAACAAACTCCTTTGGTAATAAGTAGTGATGTACCTTTAAAGCTCGAATCAAGGCATAAAACTCTTTGTCATAAGTTGAGTAGTTCAATCGTGCATCGTTAAACTTTTCACTAAAGTATACAATAGCCTCATTTCTTGCAATAACACAACCTCATTCCAACCTCGGAACCATCACACTCTATCTCAAACGTCTTAGCAAAATCTGGAAGTGTTAAAATAGGCACAGTACATAACTTCTCTTTAATCAACTTAGAAGACTTTTGTGCATTTTTGCTCCACCGAAACTCACTTTCCCTTTTCAAACATTAGATCAAAGGTGTAACTATAGAATTGAAGTTCTTCACAAATCGGTGATAAAATAGAGCTAAACCATGGAAACTCCTTACATCAACAATACTAGAGGGTTTCAACCAATTTTTAATTGCATTTATCTTTTCTTCGTCAACCTTAATCCCACTATTAGAAATGATATAACCAAGAAATTCAACACTTTATTGAAAGAAATGACACTTCTCTAGTTTCCTATATAATTTAGCATCTCGTAAAGTTTCAAATACAACCCTAAGATGCTCCACCTAATCATCAAAAGTTCTACTATACACCAAAATATCATCAAAAAACACAATAAAAAACAATCCAATATGCTTCCTCAAAACATGATTCATAAGTCACATAAATGTACTAAGTGTGTTAGATAGCCCATATGGCATTACCAACCATTCATACAACTCGTGTTTAGTTTTAAATGTTGTTTTCTACCCATCCCCTTCTTTCATCCTAATATGATAATAATCACTCGTCAAATCAATCTTAGAAAAGAATATGGACTTAGTGACTCTCGCACGTAACCCTTCCCTAAAAGCTCACCAAGCTGCCTTTGAATATCCTTTGCCTCCTCTGGATTACACCTATAGGTTGGTCAGTTAGGAAGTAAAGCTCCTGGCACCAAGTCAATTTGATGCTCAATCCCACGAATAGATGGTAAACCCTTAGGTAACTCTTCTAGAAACACATCTGAAAACTCCTGAAGCAACTTCATAATTTCCACATTCTCTACCTGCAATGATGGTTTCGCCCATACCATGAAAACAACCCCAATCAAAGCTAATGCTTGCTTGATGTCTCCCTTCTTGGCTAACATAAGCCCTTTACCCAATTTCACCTCATTTTGTTGACGTTGCAACTGATTCTCTCTAACTTGTTAAGAACTTAATGGCAAAAAAATTCACCTTCTTCCCATCCATTATAAACGAGTAAGTATTTTTCCATCCATTATAGGTCACATCTTTATTAAATTACCATGGATGCCCTAATAAGACATGGCTAGCTGACATCAGAGCCACGTTACACAGAACTCATCATGATAGGTTTTGATGAAAAAAGGCACACAAACCTGCTTTGTCACCCGAATCTCTCCATTCTCGTTAAGCCACCATAAACTATACGGTTTTGGATGTGGAACAATAGTTAAACCCAACTTCTCCACCAAGGTAGTGGGCACAACATTAGTGCAATTTATATTGTCAATAATCATTCCACACACCTTATCCTGAATCTTACACCTTATATGAAAAATGTTCTCATGTTGTTCTTCACTAACATCAATTTGTGCATTCAAAACCCATTACACCACTAACAAATCCCCTTCCAATAGCACAAAATCTTCTCCATGCTTATCCTCAACTTCAGTTTCGGCCTCATCGCTACTAACCAAATCTCCATGTTTACCATGCACCACCATAACTGTCTTGTTCGGACATTCTGATGAGGATCAACCCAACACCAAGCGTAACCATGTCAACGACCCATTGGAGGTGCCAATTAGGCTAATTACAAGAGCTAGGGTGAAGAATCTTAAAGAAGCATTGAATGGGTTTGTTCAAAACATATGGAACATAATGGACCTAGAGGGGCTTGAGACATTTAAGGAGCATAAAGGACAACCTTTAATTCATCTAATTCAGGTCCAAGAAGAGCCCAATTCTTGTGGAACAAAGGGCTGATGTATCTGGGCCAATACCGGCCTTGTTAGGGTTGCTTTTTTCCTAATGCTACAAGAATTGAAAGTCAGCAATTTATTCTCTTAATTAAGTAAGGAAGTTGGCCAGATCTTATTCCTAGAGAGGGGAGGATTATTTAATGGTTTTCCTAACTTAAGAAGGAAAGTAATTAAATGAGCAATAAAAGGAGGAAATTTGTTTTCTTATTTGTCCAAGTTAAAAGAAGAAAATCGAAGTTAATCAAGGACATCAAAAGGGGCATCAACACAAATTTTCCATATCATATTTCTCCTAGTTTATTTGGGACTTCTTAAGGGTGACAAATCTGATTCTAGCATATTTAGGATGGTAATTTTCAGATTTTTATTATTTTCTTCTTATTCTTTGGGTTAATTATAACTAGGATTCATATAAGTCCACCTAAGGGGGGGGTCCATTAGGGTTTCTTTAAGTCTAGAGTCAATATAAATAAAGGCATAATCAAATATGTAAGGTTATGCAATTCAAATTAATAAAACTTTTGTTTGCTGCACTTGTTGTGTGTTGGTGGGATAATCTCTCTTCATTGGTTCTCTAAAGAACTGAAAATGACTTATTGAAGAACAACTAGCTTCATGGCGTCATCCTTATACTTCTCGTTCAGGAATCAATATTTGTTGGGTGGGGGTTTTTCGTTTACAATAGTGCTGGTACCTAGGTGCAAGTTATCTTTGTGTCACACTACTATCAAACGTGATTTACTTGGCTTTCCGGAAATTGATGTCTTTGCGTGTGGGTTGCGAGACCACATGATCACGAGGTTCGTATCATTTGGTATTTCTCACTATAGAATACACTGAGTACATTTTGGATCAAGATGCTCATTTAAGTTCTAACTATAGATTTAATATTAGGGGCTTTATTTTATTTTGTTAGCTACAACTAAAGGCTTGTTTGGGCTTAATTAATACTTTGTTTTTAGTTAGGATCCAAGACTTGTTTGGATTTAGTTATGGGCTTTTCGGTTAGGGTTTTGGGTCAGTTTTGAGTGGACCTTATATAAGTCCATATAAGGGGGTCCATTAACGTTAATTTTTCAAGGACAATTTTAACTCATGTAAGCCAAAATTTCAGCAGCTTTGATGATAGTTACTTCTGAATTTTTTATTTTTAACGTGTCAAAGTGATCCTTGAATTCTTCAGTTCTTTGTTGAACTTTCAACTCTTCAAAGAATTGACCATTATTTGTTGTGAATTTATACTTTCTTTGCTCGTCTCTAGGTGTAGGCGTTGTGATCGAGTTGGTTTATAATCTTGTTGCCTTGGAGCAAGTCTTCCATTATGACAAGCTCATTTGAATCTCAACAAACTTGGATTAGATTGATCTTGGGGTCGCAAATTCCATTAAATTCCGCTAGGGTTCGCATCAGGTGGTATCCGAGCTGATCTAATCACAGGTTATATCCTTCAATTTGAGTCTTTATTATTTCTTGTTTGATTCTTGATAGATTCGGCCACCTATAAAAAAAAAAATTAGGGATCTTACAATTCTTATTTCTTTGTCGAACACTTAATCATAAGTTAGTGTTCTTTTGATGCTTCCTTAATCAAAATCGGCATACACACTTCAGTTCTTGATTTGTTTTGTTCTTGTATATATATATATATAAGGAGGCTTGATCTTGAAATCTTGATTGCTGCGGCACAAAACAAAAGAAAAAAAAATCACTTTGTTTGAGTTTTGGCCAAATACTTGCTTGAAGAATCCTTGATCATTAGGCAATCGGTTAGTCTTGATTATGTTGAAAATTTAGGTAGTGAGTTAATTTCCTGAGTTTCTAGAATTTTCTTGAATTAAATCCTCAGTTCTTGATAATTCGTAATTGTTTAGCTCTTTTCTAATTTTTTTCCATGTCTTCAAATCATCATAATATTCGTACAAATTTGCATTACTATTCGTGAATTTTTCATCGAGTTTTGTTTTGTTAGTTTCGTAATTCTTTGCTTCTTGAGTCTATATTGCGTTTATAAATTCACTGCATAGTTGGTTGTTTTCTGAAATTGTTGCTAGGTGATCTTAAGAACTAAAGAAAGGCAATTTTGATTGAAAAGAAGGCGTGGTGAGCATATTAGAGTGAAAATTCTATATTTTTGTGTCAAACACGAGTTTGCGAGGTATTATTTTTATTTTTTTGGCTAACAATTTCGGGCAGGTATAAAAAAAAGAAAAAAGAAAAAGGGGGATAATGTCTTCTAGCAGTGTGTCACCGAAAAAGAGAGGAGTTCCAGAGGATAGGCTATCTAAAATGCAAAAACAAATGGAGTTCATGTTTGGAGAGATGATGAGTAGGTTTGAAGATAGGTTTGAAAATTTGAAGACTAAGGTTGAAAGTGGGCTTAGGAAAAAGGATAGAGAAGCTAGGAAGAAGGAGGGTGTTGCTGGAAATTCTATAGGAGGAGCCAAAGATGATTTTAACCGTGGTAGTAAGTTCCATACACATAGGAATGACTTCTATGAGGCTCAGCCAATGAAAGGTAGAATTTGGCCAGATAGGGATTCTGGGCATAAGAGGAATTTTGATGAATTGGGTGATGTAGATCCAAATTTGGATAGTATTAAGTTGAAAATCCCAACATTTAAGGGAAAAACTAACCCTGAAGCTTACTTAGAGTGGGAAAGAAAGGTAGAGATGATTTTTGACATTCATAGGTACTCGAAACAGAAGTAGGTTAAGTTAGATGTAGTGGAGTTTACTGACTATGCCATGGTTTGGTGGGAGAGATTGGTGGTAGAAAGAAGAACAAATAGCACATGGGAGGAGTTGAAGACAATAATGATGAAAATGTATGTTCCTAAACACTATTATCAGGAGTTGTTTAATGATACAATCCAGGAAAGGTCAAATTCGGATTTTGACGTAAAAAGTGCACCTATCCAGTTTTATCTTTTAATGAAAAGGGAAAAAGCTTTAATCTGATAGTGTTTATGCTATAATTTAAGTCATTATAAATATTACAAACCTCTTGAAATTCTCTCAAATGCAAATATGGATTTTCTAGATCTAAGCCATGAAAAGTAAGCAGTTGAATAATATCTGGTTTAAAATTGAAGTGAGATGCATCAAGAGGGAAAATTATACATGATGGTGCACTTGTTCTTGTTGGATTCATGTGGTCTCTAAGTATTCTAACATAAATATTCTCATTATGAAGTGAGTGGTTATCCTCTTCGGCTATGTTTTCAGATGAAGATAAGGATTTTCTAGAAAGTCTACCACTTAATGTGCGTGATCAAACTCTCATACAAGTGTAGAAAGAGAAGAAAAAGGAAAAAAAAAAGAAAATGAAACAAAAGTTAGATAATAGACAAGTGAAAAGAAAAAAAAGTTTATACAGTAATTACCTCCCCGGTGACGGCGCCACAAACTTGACACGATCAAAGAGTTGATGTTTTATCCCAAGTGCAGGAGTGTCAAAGTAATAAATAACCCAGCAAGACCGGGGTCGAACCACAAGGAGGTCAACTATATAAATTATAAATAATATATATATTTTAACAAAGAGTTAATTAAAGAGATCTTTAAGATGTGAGATTAATGTGAAGATTAAACAATGATAAAAACAAATATCAAGGTTAGACGATCCACTAATGGTATTAAAAATAAGTATAATATAAACTCTTTTTATTACTCAACTGGAAACCACACACGATGGAGGTTCCAATCGGATGATTTATCCTTAATAGTTTATTATAAATTTTTAACATGATCATATTAATTATCTTATTTTAGTAACACCATACTTTTAGTTATTGTCAAGAATTCATGATGCTAACTTAAGTTAACAACAAATCAAGTTCCTCTCATAACAACGATGTCGCCCGAAAACTATAAAGGATAAAGCATTTATTGTACAAAGTGTTATACAACACAAATCTAGATTAATCATTTAACAAGCAAGGTATTAAGAATTAGTAAGATAAAAAGATAAAGACATATTAATAACAAACTTTCTTGAATATAAAAATTGAAATCCATGTTGAGTTTATATAAAAATTGACATCTTCTTGAGCGGTGTGTTAAATGCTGAGAGGGAACAAATTATTCATATTCTTGGGTTTAGAGAGGGGGAGCTCCCTATGAAATATTTGGGAGTACCTCTTCTCTCGTCCAGACTAAAGGCTGTTTATTGAAAGGGCCTCGTGGATCGAATCACTTCTAAAGTTCGACATTGGACTTGTAGAACACTCTCGTATGCAGGACGGGTACAACTGATTAATTCAGTCTTATTTTCCATACAGGTCTACTGGGCATCTCTCTTTCTCTTACCTGGGCAAGTAATTAAAAATGTGGAGCAAATTATGAAATCCTTTCTTTGGTCAGGTTCAGATATGAGAACTACTGGGGCTAAAGTGGCTTGGGATCAGGTATGTCTTCCAAAAAAGGAGGGGGGGCTAGGAATAAAAAGGATAAGAGAATGGAATAAGATTGCTTTGTTGAAACACATTTGGAACCTGTGCAATGACTCAGATGGCTCAATATGGTCTACTTGGATCAGATCCAATCTGTTGCGAGGTAGGAATTTCTGGACAATCAAGACGCCACAGAATTGCTCTTGGGCTTGGGGAAAGATTCTAAAGCTGAGATCCTTAGCATGGCCGAAGATGAAGTACATCATAGGAGATGGAATGACAACCTCTCTATGGTTTGACAATTGGCATCCTCACAGCCCACTCGCGGATTCTTACGGGGAGCTACTGTCACACGACCATCAGTCATATTAGGGGGAGCAAAGTGCAGATTACGGACTGAACTAATGCCAAGGGTCTTGCTACCCTCATTGTCATCAACATCAGAACCCTTCAAAGCATTTAAAAAATTCAATTTGGGTCTAGGTTTTAGTTGTTCTTGTTGATGAGACCCTACCTTCACCTCATCAACTTTAGAACCCAACACATGGTTCATTTCTGGAACAACATTAGAAGCTTGGGCAGTAGAGTGTTTCTCTATACTAGCATCAGAATCAGCTTGAAACTGAGAAATCCTCATCCCATGGCTATTCAACATATCTTGCAGTTCTAATCTTAATGTATGTCCAGACTTAACTTGATTGTGTTGTTCAATGTGAGAGCTAACCATTGGAACATTTTCCACAGAAGAACATAGAGACATTATGGTAGCATACAGATATTAGAGAGAGCAAAATTCTAATAAGATAAACTGAGTCCAAGAAGCAACCTAAGCTCAGAAGTAACAGAATTACGAGGCCAATATCTCCCAGCACACTGATTGTAACAAAAATCCGTTCGGTCAAGACGTAGAGTAGGTTCCGAAGAACAACATACTCAAATATGGTAACGATCCAACGGTGAACAAATGAGATCAAGCTACGACAAACCACTCTGAAACTAGCAAGAAAAATGAAACTTTTCCAAAGAACTGTGATTTAATCTTCACATATGGGAAAGGCCTTCATGTCTATGACAGCCATAATAGAAATCATGAAGAAAATCCATGCAATATGCTGCAATTTCACCACTTCTCTATAGTTCCAGAACTGAAAATGCAGAATAGTAGAAATTTTGCGAGATCAATATCTCTTACCTCGTTGATTGGATAACAAATCCGTTCGGTCAATGTTGAGAGAAGGTTGGAAGGAACAACATAGTCAAAAATGAGAATAATCCAACGGTGGACGGAGTAGATGTAGCTCCGACAGCACCACTCTCTCTCTCTTTCTCTCTTTTCTCTCTCTCTCTCTCTCTTGCAACAGTGATCAGTTTTAACAACAAATATTGTTTCTTTTATAATAATAATGTTTATTATGGATATGGTACTTATACAAATAATTTATATATACTTGATTTCAAAATGCCCATGTTCAATATAAACATCAAGAAGAATAAGTTAGATAATATCCATCTTTTTTATAGCATTGTAAACTAGGTTATGTTAATGAAACAAGAATTACTATGTTATGTTAATGAAACAAGAATTACTAGGTTATATGAAGAAAGATATTTTGATCTTTTTACATATGAATTATGTGAAAGTCGTGAAGCTTGTTTATTGGTTAAGATGACTAAAACATCGTTTAACTAGAAATAGTGAAAGGTCTAAAGAAATATTAGGTTTGATACATATAGATGTGTGTGGACTAGACGATTTGTGTTATAGGTGGATATACATATTTCATCATATTTACTAATGTTTATTCTAGTTATGAGAGTGTGTTTTTGATGAAACATAAGTTTGAATCATTTGATAAGATTCTTTATAAGATATGAAAAGATAGGAGAACCTACAAAACTACTACTTACATTTTAAATAGAGTTCCAATAAAATCTATTGATAAGACTCCATATAAGATATGAAAAGATAGGAAACCATACTTATCATACTTAAAATTTTGAGGATGTGATGCTTGTGTGAAGCGCATTATTATATCTAAAAATCTAGGAGCTAAGTCAGAACCACACAGAGCTCAACTATATAAATTATAAATAATATATATAATGTACCAAAGAGTTAAAGAGATCTTTGACTTATGAGATTAATGTGAGGATTAAAAAATGATAAAAAACAGTTGTCAATGTTAGAGGATCCACTAATAATATTAAAAATATGTAATGTATAAACTCTTTTTATTACTCAATTAGAAACCACACACAAAGAAGGCTCCAATAGGATGATTTATTCTTAATAGTTCATTATAAATTTTTAACATGATCATATATTAATTATCTTATTTTAGTAACACCATACTTTTAAATGAATTCATGATGCTAACTTATGTTAACAACAAATTAAGTTCCTCTCATAACAACGATATCGGCCAAAGACTATGAAAGATGAAGCATTTGATGTACCAAGTGTTATACAACACAAATCTAGATTAACCATTTAACAAGCAAGGTATTAAGAATCAGTAAGATAAAAAAATAAGACATATTAATAACAAATTTTCTTGGATATAAACATTGAAGTCCATGTTGAGTTTATATTGTACATATTCTAACACCATTAGTGAAACCTTTTCACCTTGACATAATTAACTTAGCTAGACATAATGAAGAAGTAGAACATAAATAAACAAGATAAGAACATAATTCTGATATAAGTTAACTAAGAATAGTAAAGGAAATGAAATTAAAACTTGAACATTACAAAGAGAGAGCAAGCAAGAAAATAATCTTGATCTGAAAACCAAGATGCCTAAATGAATGGCAAATGTCTCCTTTAATAGGCTAAAATTCAGAACTATTCATTTGGTAATTGATTATTGATGTAGTGGCCAACTATTGATTTAGTGGACTTGGTGGACAGCAGCACTCAAGCATTTTGGCTAGATGAAATGATATTGATGCAATAAGAATTTGGCAAAGTGTTTTGCATGAAAGTTGTTGTAAATCATCTCCTCTTTCCACCCACAACATTTCAGAGCATTTGGATCATTATAGATCGAGATATTGTTAAAATACTGAGTAGTGCTTCTTGTGGACGTGGTGGATATCCCTCAAGCTCTTTTCTGGATGAAATGTCATTGCTAAGATTAGAAATTAAGCAGGTGGTCCGCATGAAAGTTGTTGGAAATTATCTTATCTTTCCACCCACCAAATTTGATGTCATTTTGCCTTCTAGAACTCCAGCTATGGGTAAACTTTTGAGCAGTGTTTGGGTTGGATTGCAGGACATATTCTAATTTCTCTTTTGTGGCCAAGCTTTGAATTTGCAAATGACAGATTTGGGTCTTCCACTCTTCATGAAAGTTGTAGGCATATATCTTAATTTTCCAGAACAATAAACCAAATATCAATCCAATGTCCACAACTGTAGATATGACCTAATGACTGAATGGTGTTACAGTTTGATCCAACATCTCTTCTCTAACCTTAGCCCTTTCTTTGTCTTTTCACTTTTAATAGTTAATCACATCAATCAATCTTTTTAATTGTGAAATATGCCTGCATTTAAAATAAGCATTTACCATAAATTAAAGCTATCTAATATTATCAGACTTGTTATTATAAAATATGCTTAAGTTACGGAATTTAATGATACTTTAAGTGCAACATGATGATATAAAGCCTTAATGAGAATACAGTTTTAAGTACTAATCAGATATCCAAATGAAACTATTAGATATTGTCTTTACCATCTTATTTAGCAAAAGTTGTTTATCTCAAAATATATTACATTTCTAAAGAAAGAATTTGTTTTTGAAATGAGTAGTTGGAGGAAAATAGAACTTAAAAAAATTCATGAACCAAAAAATAGTATTCAATTAGAACTTGAGCTCTAGGCTACATTTTATGTTCATCATGAAGCTCAAGAAACACAAGAACTTCATAGATCTAGTAGGACACGCTATGGACCAATGAGATATGTACTTTGCATAGAAGTTGAAAATGATGAGTTATTCATACTTGATTAGCCTACGACTTACATGAAAGTAGTATCTAATATTAATTAAGAGAAATGACTTAAGGCCATGAAATCTGAGATGAATTCCATGTATACTAACTAGGTATGGACCTTGGTTGATCCATCTGAAAAGATAAAACTTATAAAGTGAGTCTTTAAGAGAAAGACTAAAATGAATGGCAATATATAAACATATAAAGATAGACTGGTTACCAAAGGCTACAAATAAAAACAATGTGTTGAGTTTGATGAAACTTCTCATCGATAGCTATGTTAAAACCCATAATAATTTTGCTTGCTATAGTTGCATACCATGATAATAAGATTTGGAAAATGAATGTTAAAACAACATCCCTGAATGTGAATTTTCATAAAGATGTTGTATATGACATAACTTGAAGCTTTTGAATATAAACAATTTTCTAACAAAGTATATAAGCTATAAAAATCTATTTATGGAGTTAAACAAGCTTCAAGAAGTTGGAATATTTATTTTGATGGGATAATTAAACAATTTGATTTCATTAAAAATATGGACAAGCCTTGTGTTTCTAAAAAGGTTAATGGGAGTGAATTTGTTTTGGTAATATTATACGTTGATGATATATTATTGAAGAAAACAACATTTCTTTACTCTAGTTAGTAATTATCTTATTATCCAAGATTCTCTCCAAGAATGATATGGAAGAAGTAGCCTATATACTATAAATAAAAACCTATAGAGATTGTTAGGATTTTCCCAATCCATGTACATAGATGAGATGTTAAAATAGTTTATCATGTAAGAATCCAAAAAAGAATACTTAACTATTTCACATTAGATATGCCTCTCAATAGACGTGTTCTAAGATACAACTTGAGAGAGATAAGATAAAAAAAACCTCGTGATCACGTGGTCACGTAACCCACATGCAAAGACATCAATTCCCGAAAAGCCAAGTAATCAGGCTTGATAGAAGTGTGACACAAACATAACTTGTACCTAGGCACCAGCACTATTGAAAACAAAAAAACCGCCACCCAATGAATATTGATTCGCGAACGAGAAGTATTAGGATGACGCCACGAAACCAGTTGTTCTTCAATAAGTCGTTTTTAGTTCTTTAGAGAACAAAGAAAGGGAGATTATCCAACCAACACACAAGTGCGATAAAGGAGTTTATTGATATGAAAATTACGTAACCTTCTCGAACTCTGATTGATATCAAAATCCGAATTTGACCTTGCTCTGATACCAAATGATGCGAACCTCGTGATGACATGGTCACGCAACCCACATGCAAAGACACTAATTCCCGGAAAGCCAAGTAAATGAGGTTTGATAGAAGTGTGACCACAAAGATAACTTGTACTTAAGCATCAGCACTATGGGAAACAGAAACCCCCACCCAACAAATAATTATTCACGAATGAAAAGTATAAGGATGACGTCACGAAGACAGTTGTTCTTCGATAAGTCATTTTTCAGTTATTTAGAGAGAACTATGGAAAAGAGATTATCGCACCAACACACATACACAAAGATCAATATAAGATTTCAACGCCACTCTCTTTGTGATTGAAGAGTGATTAGTCAGGTAGGGTTCTTCACAAAAATCAATTTGGTAAAACAATTCTTAATTCTTTGAATTAAGTTTCAAATCTTGGCCAAAAGTGTTTATTACATATTCTAATACTATATTTATAATTGGAACATCCCTCCAAAGTTAGGGAATTCAACATGACAGAAGTCAAGCCTAAAAACTAGACTTTGACAAAGCAACTAGATAAATTTAACTAGCACACGTTTTTTGACCTTTTTGAAACATAAACAGACCAAATTTAAAACGGTTATAACTTCTTGCACAAAAGTCCAATGCAATCATGGTTGGACAATTTAGAACGATCACGTTCTAAATTTGAATTCCACCAAATTCATTTACTATTCTGATCGTAAACAGCACAAAAGAACCATTAAGGGCTTTTCCCATCTCCAAGTTCTAATTGCAAGCAAATAAGCACCCTTGAACCAATTTCAACAGATTGCTAATTTTTAACTCCTACGCAGCTTCAATCATTCCAATTTGACTCGTCAAGGCCCTTTGTAGTTGTTTCGTTCTCGCTCTTGTCATTGAACCATCTCAATCCTCTTGCATATTAGATTTAGCTTTACAAGATGGATTATAATTCCCACGATGCAAATCACGCATGCATCCTGCTCATCATTATTATCAATATGACATTGATATTCATTCTTAACTTCATTAGCATTCTCATCAAGGGGAACAAGAATTGGATTTTTAAGAATATAGTATTCTTTCTTGCTTGAGATTGAGGTACAATCTAGGAGGTTTGTTGCAATCAATTTATTAGCATCAAATATGTTACATAGGGACAAGTTGCTACTCATTCTTGATTTATCAAACTATTCATATAAGGATAACGAGTATTAGTTTCAAGTATTGATATTTGAAATCAAATTTAGTAATGTCTTTAATCATAATTTGATATCTCACTATTTTGTTTTCAAATTAATTGATACGATCTAGAAAAGGTCAAATTTGAATTTTGACGTAAAAAGTGCACCTATCTAGTTTTACGGCAACAGTTATAATTCTCAATCCGACCGTTGGACCAAGCTTCACCTTTACGCGGAGTCTTTTGACATGTTGTCCTATCTTGGGTTAAACTTTCAGGTCAATCGGAGTTCGGGAAGGTATCTCAATACGGGTCAACAAAAGTTGTATGAATTTTGTTATTTACTTCCTTTTTGGCTAGGATTCTTTTCCTAAAAGGATGTGGCAACTTATTTAGGAATCTTCTAATTCTACAAAGATCTTTAATGGACTGCAACATAGTTTCCAAGTGTGGCAAGGATTCATAATTATTTCAGAATCCTTTTCTTACAAGGATTCCTTATTTATCCTAGCTACCAAAAGAAAAGAAGACTTCAGAATAAATTCTACCTTCAGATCAGATTTCCTATTCTATTTGGGACATCTTAATAATGGTGACAAATCTCATTCTAGCATATTTAGAATATTAATTTCAGATTTATTATTGTTACTATTATTTTCTTCTTAGTTTAGAGTTTATTTATATTATTTGGGTTTAATTGTAAGTGGGCATCATATAAGTCCACATAAGAGGTCCATTAGGGTTTATTTTAGTTTGGAGTCACTATAAATAAGGGCCTAAGCAGACATGTAAGGCTAGACAATTCAGATTAATAAAACTTCTTGTTTGCCGCACATTGTGTGTGTGTATTGGTGAGATAATTTCCCTTCCATGGTTCTCTAAAGAACTGAAAACCAACTTATCGAAGAACAATTGTCTTCGTGGCGTCATCCTTATACTTCTCGTTCACGAATCAATATTCGTTGGGTAGGGGTGTCCATTTCCAATAGTGCTAGTGCCTATGATGCGAACCTCGTGATCACGTGGTCACGCAACCCACACGCAAAGACACTAATTCCCGGAAAGCCAAGTAAATCAGGTTTGATAGGAGTGTGACACAAAGATTTATCACATATGCGTTGCACATCTTTTTTCATTTTAGGCCAATAAAAATGCTCATGCAACACATCCAAAGTCTTAACAACACCAAAATGCCCCATCAACCCGCCTCCATGTGCTTCACGTACAAGCAATTCATGCATAGAACTTAATGGAACACACAAACGATTCTCTTTAAACAAATATCCATCAAGTCTATAAAACTTTCCAAAAGCCAAAGTTTCGCTAGCATCGTAAACATTTGCAAAATCACTATCATCCTTGTACAATTCTTTTATGTGTTCAAATCCTAGAAATCTAGCATCCAAAGTAGATAAAAGAACATACCTGCGCGAAAGTGCATCAGCCACAATGTTTTCTTTTCCTTGCTTATACTTGATCACATACGGAAAGGTTTCAATAAATTCAACCCATTTGGCATGTCTCCTACTCAACTTACCTTGCCCTTTCAAGTGCTTCAATGATTCATGATCAGAATGTATCACAAACTCCTTGGACCACAGGTAATGTTGCCACGTCTCTAAAGTTCTTACCAAGGCATAGGGCTCCTTGTCATATGTAGGGTAATTCAAGGCTGCCCCATTAAGTTTTTCGCTGAAATACACAATGGACCTCCTATCCTGCATTAACACAGCTCCTATACCAATACCTGACGCATCACATTCAACTTCAAAAGCTCTCGTAAAGTCTGGCAAAGCTAAAACAGGTGCCGAACAAAGTTTATTTTTCAACAAATTAAAAGCCTTATCCTGTTCATCATTCCATTTGAATCCAACAGATTTTTTCACAATTTCAGTTAAAGGTGCAGCAATAGTACTAAAATCCTTCACAAACCTTCTATAAAAACTAGCAAGTCCATGAAAACTCCTTACCTCACTTACCGATTTTGGTGGAGGCCAATCCCGGATGGCCTTAACTTTCTCCTCAACCATCTCGATACCCTGCGCAGTTACGACATAGCCAAGAAACACAATTTTTTCCATGCAAAAGGTACACTTCCTAAGATTAGCATATAATTGCTCACTACGCAACACACTAAGTACATTACGCAAATGATCAAGATGCTCATTTAAGTTCTTGCTATAGATCAAAATGTCATCAAACTACACAACAACAAACTTACCTATAAACGTAAGCAATACATGATTCATTAAACGCATAAACGTGCTAGGTGCATTTGTAAGTCCAAACAGCATGACTAACCATTCATACAAACCATGCTTAGTCTTAAATGCAGTTTTCCACTCATCACCCTCTTTCATCCTAATTTGATGGTACCCACTTTTTAAGTCAATCTTTGAGAAAATACATGATCCATGTAACTCATCTAACATGTCATCAAGCCTAGGAATAGGATGTCGATACTTTACCGTTATGTTATTGACGGCACGACAATCGACACACATCCTCCATGTAAAATCCTTTTTAGGCACAAGTAGCACTGGCACAGCACAAGGACTCATACTCTCACGAATGTACCCCTTCATCATCAACTCATCTACTTGCCTTTGAAGCTCCTTCGTCTCCTCGGGGTTGCTTCTATAGGCTGGACGGTTAGGAATTGAAGCTCCAGGCACAAGATCAATTTGATGTTTAATCCCCCCTTAATGGTGGTAATCCATTATGGATGTCTTCAGGGAATACATCATCTAACTCCTGCATCAAAGAAACAGCCACACTAGGAATAGCATAATCAAGATCGTTAGTGTTAAAATAAGCCTCCTTATACACAAGTAAGATCATTGGCTTATTAGTGAAAAATGCAGATCTGATTTGAGATCCCTTTGCATAAAAATTGGGTTGTTTCTTTAATTTTTCCACAGTATTATCATCACACAAGCTTACTTTCTTCACTCCTCGGTTTTTACCTCCACTCTCAACCGGTTTAATTAATGATTTATTTTTTTTTGGTAAGTTGACGTATGTATTAAAAGAAGAAGATACAAACATTATAAGGGGCATACCCCAGATTTACAATGATAACATAAACATAAAACAACATATGGCTACAGGCTAGCCACCAACCATAAAACTGAAACTTTACTAGATTCGTTATGGAAACCAATACAACCAGCTAACTAACAAATTAAGAATCTATGGTATTCACCCTCCAAGCTCGTTGGATCCTTTTGTTTTCATTTGTTGGTGCGACATTCCTCGTCAAACCAAGCTTATCACGAATGATACATTCGATTTGATTAAAGACCAAATTCGAAGTTCTAGACATTCCAGCAAAGATCCTTGCATTCTGTTCTTGCCATACATGATACACTGTAGCTGCAAAGCTCAGTTTACGAGAAAAATTAACGAAACTCTTGCCATGCCAAGAGATAGTGGCCCATCGAATCCATTCATCCCAGCCTTTTGTCATTCTTGGAATGTCGCATCTGTCACAAACATCCCACCAGATCGCTTTAGTATAGGAGCATTCAAAGAACAAGTGGTTGTGATCCTCATTGTTGCGGAGACAGAGTGAGCATCTATTGGGACCATATATACCAAACCGATGAAGTTTATCTTGAGTTGTGAGTTTCTGTTGGACAGCCATCCATAGAAGAAATGAATGTCTTGGAACAGCATTCTTGAACCACACAATGTCATGCCATTCAACCATCTGACGATGATGTCTTAGTTGTTCCCAAGCTACTTTGATCTAGAATTTGTGATTTGGCGAATCCAACCAAACTATCTCATCCTTTTGCCCCATCTTAGGATTAGAATTGGAAGGAATAGCTTCGATAATGGGGTGCCAGCCAATAGCTTGGGTGGTAGGAGTTTTCCATTCTGAGTTATGAATTAGCACATTCACCTTCGCGTTCTTGGCCATACCTGAATCATAGATGAATCTTTCCCCGTAAGAATCCGCGAGTGGGCTGTGAGGATGCCAATTGTCAAACCATAGAGAGGTTGTCATTCCATCTCCTATGATGTACTTCATCTTCGGCCATGCTAAGGATCTGATCTTTAGAATCTTTCCCCAAGCCCAAGAGCAATTCTGTGGCGTCTTGATTGTCCAGAAATTCCTACCTCGCAATAGATTGGATCTGATCCAAGTAGACCATATTGAGCCATCTGAGTCATTGCACAGGTTCCAAATGTGTTTCAACAAAGCAATCTTATTCCATTCAATCCTTTTTATTCCTAGCCCCCCCTCCTTTTTTGGAAGACATACCTGATCCCAAGCCACTTTAGCCCCAGTAGTTCTCATATCTGAACCTGACCAAAGAAAGGATTTCATAATTTGCTCCACATTTTTAATTACTTGCCCAGGTAAGAGAAAGAGAGATGCCCAGTAGACCTGTATGGAAAATAAGACTGAATTAATCAGTTGTACCCGTCCTGCATACGAGAGTGTTCTACTAGTCCAATGTCGAACTTTAGAGGTGATTCGATCCACGAGGCCCTTACAATAAACAACCTTTAGTCTGGATGAGAGAAGAGGTACTCCCAAATATTTCATAGGGAGCTCCCCCTCTCTAAACCCAAGAATATGGATAATTTGCTCCCTCTCAGCATTTAACACACCGCTCAAGAAGATGTCACTTTTGTTTGGATTTGGATACAGACCTGATAGGTCTTGAAACTTTGTGAGCACAGTTCTGATCATACGAATTGAGTTTACATCCCCGTTGCTAAAAATCATCAAGTCGTCAGCAAAACAAAGATGAGAAATTTTGTCCTTCTTGCATCTCCAGTGGAACTTGAATTCTTGGTTGGCACTCATCTTGCAGAATAGCCTCGAAAGGATTTCCATACATAGGACAAACAAATATGGGGACAATGGATCCCCTTGTCTCAGCCCTCTTCCCCCTTGAAAGTAACCTGCAAGCTCACCATTGACGTTGATAGAGAATTGACATGATGTAACACAAACCATGATCCAATCAATGACTGTTCTAGGGAATCCCATTTTTATTAACATAGCGTCAACAAAATCCCACCGCACCGAGTCATAAGCCTTCATCAGATCAACTTTCATAGCACAACGAGCAGGTCCCGTAGATTTATGATAGCCTTTCATTAGTTCCTGAGACAAAAGAATGTTATCACTGATTCTCCGTCCTGAGATAAAAGCAGTCTGATATGGACCAACTAAGGATGGCAAAACAACTTTGATTCTCCCAGCTAGAATCTTAGCGATGCATTTATACACTGTATTAGCGATGCATTTATGCATTTATATCTTGCTTTAATTAATGATTTAGGTTTAGCCAAATCTGATGGTTTTCTCTCACCATTGTCCTCACGTGAATTTTCACTCTTCCCATCCTCACATTCCTTTTTTAATTTCATTTGATCATCATACACTTGTTTTGGAGAAAAAGGTACAAGAGTGATAGTTTTACCATCCTTTACAATAGTGAACCTATTTCTAAACCCATCATGAATCGCTTTCCGATCAAACTGCCATGGACGCCCCAAAAGTAAGTGAATAGCATGCATTGGGACTACATCACACAAAATCTCATCGGAATACTTCCCAATAGCAAACGCAATCACAACCTGCTTAGTAACCCTCACTTCACCACATTCATTCAACCATTGCAATCTATAAGGCCTCGGATGCTTAACACAACTCAGATTCAATCTCTTCACAAGAGTATCACTAGCAACATTAGCACAACTACCTCCATCAATTATCATGCTACATACCTTCTTTTGGATGTGACATCGAGTGTGAAATATATTTTCCCGTTGCTGATCTATATCATCTTCTTTGATTTGCATGTTTAGCGCACGCCTTATAACCAAGGCCTCCCCCTCAACAGGATATGCAATCTCCTCATCACTACAATCCACTAAAGGTGGCATCTCTTCACTTTCAGATTTGTCACTTTCAGATTCAACCTCCCCATTGTCTCTTGTAATCTTCGGTTTGGACACTGAGATGCAATGTGCCCCTTCCCTAAACACTTAAAGCATATCTCTATCACGAGTAGGTTGAGATTCATATTTACCCTTCCCATCCGTATGAGTATCCTTTTTGGCCTTAGATGGTTCGACCTTTGCATAAGGCTTTGGTTGGACAGCCCCCTCTCTTTTCAAATTTGGCTTCCATGTTGAGGAAGATGAAGCCGAATTGGTCTGAAAACGTGTACTGCCCCTTCTCTTTATTTGCCTCTCCACCTTCGTTGCCATATGGACCATGTCCTCCAATTCCACACAATATTGTAATTCTACAACATTCGCAATGTCCCTATTCACCCCATTTAGAAATCTAGCCATGGTAGCTTCCCGATCCTCAATCACATTGGCCCGAATCATGGTAATCTCCATCTCGTTGAAATACTCATCCACGGACCTAGAACCCTGATTCAAACCCTGCAATTTCAAATACAAATCTCTATAATAGTGGTTAGGCACAAATCGCCTTCTCATCAACACTTTCATCTCCTCCCACGACGCTACCGGCCTCTCTCCACTCCTTCTTCTACTAATAACATTCTGATCCCACCATATCAGTACATAATCTGTGAATTCGATGACTACTAATTTTACTTTCTTCACTTCCGAATAGTTATGGCAATCAAAAATCCAATCCACCTTTTTCTCTCACTCCAAATATGCCTCGGGATCGTTTTTACCTTGAAAAGAAGGTATTTTCAGTTTAATGGCATCCAAATCACCATCTAAATGCATGTCCCCCAACACTACGGAAATTTTCCCTTTGGCCGAATTGGCCCCTAGTTCTATTCTCATAATCCCTTTGGTTTCTAGGCTGCTGAAAACCTTCCCGATGGCCTATGGCCTCATCCTCAAAACCACCATCACCAATATCATCAACGGCCTCCTTAAAATCCTCATAATCAGCCCACCTTGGCCTTTCGGCCCTACCGCCATTGTTTGCTTTCGGTTCAGCCCCAAGCTTCCTCATATTTTGGGTGCTTGTACCAGCCTCCTTACCACGTTTCTCTACCCTATCAAGTCTGTCACACACATTTCCCATCACAAAATTCATCCTCTCCATCATCTGCGTCATGGCTTGCATTTGGAACGTAAGTTCTCCCTCGGGATGGGGTGGTGTGTTGTTTTGATCTGACAGGATAGTACCTGCAAAAATTGGTTAGTGGTAAAAAAAAATTATCCTCACGTCGCTCGTGTTTCGCTCAAACACTCTTAATATCCTCACACGCTCACACCTCTCGTCTCACCTTCCGCGGTTCTTGCGAAACTGAAACCAACACCAAATAGAACCAACTTGGCAGCGCAATCCAAATATATATATGACTTAAGAAGCAATAAAAACTAGAAAACAAGCAAAACGAAACTGCGATGATAGTCTCGCGAGTAGCAAGCGAGTCTATCCGAAATATGACGAAACTGAAGACTCGAATAAAAAACAGAAACAAAAAATATGCAAAATGATGAAACAACACCCAAATATGTTGTATATGATGAAGATAAACTGCAAGAAACAAAAACAACAGAAAGCAAGCGAATTTCAAAAGTTGACGCAAAACAGACTCGTTTACGAAGAGTTAAGTCCGAATCTGGAACCTAAAGTAAATGACGTCCAATTGAGTTAAAATTTCAGATATAGTGTGATATCAACCTAAATAGACAGAATATAAAGTTTGAGCAATTTACGATAAGGTTTGATATACTGACGCAAAAACGTTATGAATCAGACCTGATTAGACCCGAATTTGAAACCCAAAGCAAAAGATATCCAATTGACCCCAAATTTGATATGTGGTGCGATTAGGAGCCCAGTAATCAGATTATAAAATTTGAGCTAATTCCGAGTTGATTTGATCCAATTTTCTCTTGTTTAGTTTTCTGCGGCAAAATCCAATAATATCTTTTTTTGAACGATTTTTTTTTTTTTTTGCTTTTGATGCTACTGATATATTTGAACAATAACAATTTTTTTTTATATGCCGCAAATTCAAGGAGAAGAAGAAATTGGATACTAAGGAATTTTTTGCGGAATCACCAAGGAACAAAAATTTTAGAAGGATATAACCTGATTAATGGAGCCAAGATCTGATACCAAATGATGCGAACCTCGTGATCACGTGGTCACGCAACCCACACGCAAAGACACCAATTCCCGGAAAACCAAGTAAATCAGGTTTGATAGGAGTGTGACACAAAGATAACTTGTACCTAGGCACCCATACTATTGAAAACGGAGACCCCCACCCAACGAATATTCATTCGCGAACGAGAAGTATAAGGATGACGCCACGAAGACAGTTGTTCTTCGATAAGTCGTTTTCAGTTCTTTAGAGAACCAAGGAAGGGAGATTATCCCACCAACACACAATAAGTGCAGCAAAGAAGTTTATTGATTTAAAAATTGCGTAACCTTACATGTTTGGTTATGCCTTTATTTATACTGACTCTAGACTTAAGAAAACCCTAATGGACCCCCCTTAGGTGGACTTATATGAAGTCCACTTACAATTGACCCAAATAAGTAATAATAACCCAAAAACTGAGAAGAAAATAATAAAATTCTGAAAATTATCATGCTAAATATGCTAGAATCAGATTTGTCACCCTCAAGAAGTCCCAAATAAACTAGGACAAATCTGATTTGAAAAATTTATGTTGCTGCCCCCCCTTGATGTCCTTGATTAGCTTAGATTTCCTTGTTTAACTTTGACAAATAAGAAAACAAATTTCCTCCTTTGTTGCTGATTTAATTACTTTCCTTCCTAAGTTAGGAAAAACATTAAATAATCCTCCTCTCTTTAGGAATAAGATATGGCCACCATAATGTATTTCATGTATCACTGATCACTGTTGCAAGAGAGAGAGAGAGAGAGAGAAAAGAGAGAAAGAGAGAGAGAGTGGTGCTGTCGGAGCTACATCTACTCCGTCCACCGTTGGATTATTCTCATTTTTGACTATGTTGTTCCTTCCAACCTTCTCTCAACATTGACCGAACGGATTTGTTATCCAATCAACGAGGTAAGAGATATTGATCTCGCAAAATTTCTACTATTCTGCATTTTCAGTTCTGGAACTATAGAGAAGTGGTGAAATTGCAGCATATTGCATGGATTTTCTTCATGATTTCTGTTATGGCTGTCATAGACATGAAGGCCTTTCCCATATGTGAAGATTAAATCACAGTTCTTTGGAAAAGTTTCATTTTTCTTGCTAGTTTCAGAGTGGTTTGTCGTAGCTTGATCTCATTTGTTCACCGTTGGATCGTTACCATATTTGAGTATGTTGTTCTTCGGAACCTACTCTACGTCTTGACCGAACGGATTTTTGTCACAATCAGTGTGCTGGGAGATATTGGCCTCGTAATTCTGTTACTTCTGAGCTTAGGTTGCTTCTTGGACTCAGTTTATCTTATTAGAATTTTGCTCTCTCTAATATTTGTATGCTACCATAATGTCTCTATGTTCTTCTGTGGAAAATGTTCCAATGGTTAGCTCTCACATTGAACAACACAATCAAGTTAAGTCTGGACATACATTAAGATTAGAACTGCAAGATATGTTGAATAGCCATGGGATGAGGATTTCTCAGTTTCAAGCTGATTCTGATGCTAGTATAGAGAAACACTCTACTGCCCAAGCTTCTAATGTTGTTCCAGAAATGAACCATGTGTTGGGTTCTAAAGTTGATAAGGTGAAGGTAGGGTCTCATCAACAAGAACAACTAAAACCTAGACCCAAATTGAATTTTTTAAATGCTTTGAAGGGTTCTGATGTTGATGACAATGAGGGTAGCAAGACCCTTGGCATTAGTTCAGTCCGTAATCTGCACTTTGCTCCCCCTAATATGACTGATGGTCGTGTGACAGTAGCTCCTCCACTTGATGTGTTTGAAGATGGCTGTGAATTTTGGAAATCCACCCTAGTTGGTCATTTTGTGGGGCAGAAATTACCGTATCCCGTGGTTAATTCTATTGCCAAAAGAATATGGAGCTCCTACGGTCTATCAGAAGTTTTGTCTTCGGATAATGGCTTCTTCATCTTCACCTTTGATTCGGTTGATCATGCCATTAATGTGCTGGAAAGAGCCCCATGGCACATGGCAAACAGGCCTTTGGTGCTTAAACGTTGGCAACCGAACATGCAATTTTTTAAAGATGATTTGGCAAGAGTTCCGGTATGGGTTAGGCTGTATAATGTCCCTCTCGAGTATTGGACTATTAAGGGGTTGAGCTGTGTAGCGAGTGCTATTGGAGTCCCCCTTCATGCGGATCATACGACATTGTTGCGTAAAAGGCTTAGTTACGCAAGAGTTTGTGTTGAGATAGATGCTTCGAAGACGTTGGTTAAGGAATATGATCTTCGCTGTCCAAATGGGTTATTCATAACAATTTCAGCTGAATACGAATGGATACCGTCGAAGTGCAGTAATTGCAATGTCTTTGGACACACCACAGCGCTATGTGCTACTAATAACATTGATAATCTTAAAGTGGTGGCAGAGGGTAAGAGGAATCTAGGAGCTATGAACTCTAAATCTGCGGATAACAAGCCGAATCAGTTTCAGTGGCAGGTAGTTGGTAAACGAAACAAGGGTTCTGTGAGTGGGGAGAATGCTCCCTTGGCATCTAAAGTGGGTAATTGTGATGAGAATGGTTGTTCAACATCTGCTATACATATACCTGATTGTAATATGAATGATCATGCGACATCAGATGTGTGCAATGCTGGTTGTCATGAAGATGAAAATCCTTCCTCTCCTCTTGTCTTGAAGAGTTTACGAGAAGACATGAAACAGGAGCAAGGGGCTGCAAGTACTGCTTTAGAGCAAGATATGGACGCAATGGGAGGTGATACAGATGGGGAACCAACCGATATCATGACAACCCCTCAAACCCTGAATTCCACCGAAAGGGAAACTGTTAATCAGTTAGCTATTAAGGCTAGACTCTCTAGAGAAAAAGAAAAGGGGTTCAAAAGCCTCTTCAAAGAAGAATCAGAAATCTGGCTCCTCTCCAGGAGGCACGTCAAGGTAATCTTTGTGTTGCTGTTTGTACTCCTCTCTATTTTCCTATGATTATTGAATGTTGGAATATTAGAGGTTTGAATGATCCTATAAAGCATTCAGAATTGCGTCGACTCATCCATCAAGAGAGGATAGCTTTTTTTGGTTTGGTTGAAACTCGAGTTAAAGACAAGAATAAAGATAATGTTTCTAAACTTCTTCTGCATTCTTGGTCCTTCTTGTATAATTATGATTTCTCTTGTCGTGGTCGTATTTGGGTTTGTTGGAATGCTGATACGGTGAAGGTGGATGTTGTTGGAATGTCAGACCAGGCTATTCATGTTTCTGTCACTATCTTAGCTACCAAAATCAGTTTCAATACTTCAATTATTTATGGAGACAACAATGCTTCCTTACGTGAGGCATTATGGGCTGATATAGTGAGTCGTAGTGATGGATGGGAGTCAACCCCGTGGATTCTTATGGGTGACTTTAATGCTATCCGCAACCAGTCGGACAGGTTAGGAGGGTCTACTACGTGGGCTGGTACCATGGACAGATTGGATACATGTATTCGAGAAGCGAAAGTAGATGATCTTCGGTATTCAGGAATGCATTATACTTGGTCGAACCAATGTCCTGAGAATCTGATCATGCGGAAACTAGATAGAGTACTTGTTAATGAGAAGTGGAATCTGAACTTTCCATTATCGGAAGCGAGATTTTTGCCCTCGGGTATGTCAGACCATTCTCCTATGGTGGTAAAGGTTATTGGCAATGATCAGAACATAAAGAAACCATTCAGATTCTTCGATATGTGGATGGATCATGACGAGTTCATGCCCTTGGTGAAGAAGGTATGGGATCAGAATTCGGGGGGTTGTCCAATGTATCAGCTGTGTTGCAAATTAAGAAAGCTAAAGCAGGAATTGAAACTTTTCAATATGGCTCACTTCTCTAACATTTCAGATAGAGTTAAAGATGCAAAAAACGAAATGGATAAGGCTCAACAGGCTCTGCATACAGCGCATGAGAATCCAATTTTGCGCATGCGAGAAAGGGATGCTGTTCGTCTATACGCTTCTACCGTCAGGTCTGAAGAGAGTTTTTTCAAACAGAAGGCAAGGATACAATGGCTTAGCTTGGGGGATCAGAATACTAGCTACTTTCACAAATCAGTAAATGGAAGACAGAATAGAAATAAGCTTCTATCACTTACAAGGGAGGATGGAGAGGTTGTCGAAGGACACGAGGCAGTCAAATCAGAAGTAATTGCATACTTCCATCGTGTGTTAGGAGTGGATCAGATGCCTAGGGTTCTGAACGAGGAAGTGATGGAATCGGCAATTAACTTGAAACTGTCTTCAACGCAACAGCATCTACTCGCACAAGATGTAACAAGGGAGGAGATTAAGCATGCTATGTTTAGTTTGAAGAACAACAAAGCCCCTGGTCCGGATGGCTTTAACGCAGGTTTCTTCAAAAGAATGTGGCACATAGTTGGGGAAGATGTAATCAACGCTGTTAGATCCTTCTTTCAGACTCGTAGAATGCTTAAAGAAATGAATGCTACATCCATTTCTCTTATTCCTAAAGTTGCTAATCCTACAAGGTTGACTGATTTTCGTCCTATATCTTGCTGCAATACAGTGTACAAATGCATCGCTAAGATTCTAGCTGGGAGAATCAAAGTTGTTTTGCCATCCTTAGTTGGTCCATATCAGACTGCTTTTATCTTAGGACGGCGAATCAGTGATAACATTCTTTTGTCTCAGGAACTAATGAAAGGCTATCATAAATCTACGGGACCTGCTCGTTGTGCTATGAAAGTTGATCTGATGAAGGCTTATGACTCGGTGCGGTGGGATTTCGTTGACGCCATGTTAATAAAAATGGGATTCCCTAGAACAGTCGTTGATTGGATCATGGTTTGTGTTACATCATGTCAATTCTCTATCAACGTCAATGGTGAGCTTGCAGGTTACTTTCAAGGGGGAAGAGGGCTGAGACAAGGGGATCCATTGTCGCCATATTTGTTTGTCCTATGTATGGAAATCCTTTCGGGGCTATTCTGCAAGATGAGTGCCAACCAAGAATTCAAGTTCCACTGGAGATGCAAGAAGGACAAAATTTCTCATCTTTGTTTTGCTGACGACTTGATGATTTTTAGCAACGGGGATGTAAAGTCAATTCGTATGATCAGAACGGTGCTCACAAAGTTTCAAGACCTATCAGGTCTGTATCCAAATCCAAACAAAAGTGACATCTTCTTGAGCGGTGTGTTAAATGCTGAGAAGGAGCAAATTATTCATATTCTTGGGTTTAGAGAGGGGGAGCTCCCTATGAAATATTTGGGAGTACCTCTTCTCTCATCCAGACTAAAGGTTGTTTATTGTAAGGGCCTTGTGGATCGAATCACCTCTAAAGTTCGACATTGGACTTGTCGAACACTCTCGTATGCAGGACGGGTACAACTGATTAATTCAGTCTTATTTTCCATACAGGTCTACTGGGCATCTCTCTTTCTCTTACCTGGGCAAGTAATTAAAAATGTGGAGCAAATTATGAAATCCTTTCTTTGGTCAGGTTCAGATATGAGAACTACTGGGGCTAAAGTGGCTTGGGATCAGGTATGTCTTCCAAAAAAAGAGGGGGGGCTAGGAATAAAACGGATAACAGAATGGAACAAGATTGCTTTGTTGAAACACATTTGGAACTTGTGCAATGACTCAGATGGCTCAATATGGTCTACTTGGATCAGATCCAATCTTTTGCGAGGTAGGAATTTCTGGACAATCAAGACACCACAGAATTGCTCTTGGGCTTGGGGAAAGATTCTAAAGCTGAGATCCTTAGCATGGCCGAAGATGAAGTACATCATAGGAGATGGAATGACAACCTCTCTATGGTTTGACAATTGGCATCCTCACAGCCCACTCGCGGATTCTTACGGGGAAAGATTCATCTATGATTCAGGTATGGCCAAGAACGCGAAGGTGAATGTGCTAATTCATAACTCAGAATGGAAAACTCCTACCACCCAAGCTATTGGCTGGCACCCCATTATAGAAGCTATTCCTTCCAATTCTAATCCTAAAATGGGGCAAAAGGATGAGATAGTTTGGTTGGATTCCCCAAATCACAGATTCTCGATCAAAGTAGCTTGGGAACAACTAAGACATCATCGTCAGATGGTTGAATGGCATGACATTGTGTGGTTCAAGAATGCTGTTCCAAGACATTCATTTCTTCTATGGATGGCTGTCCAACAGAAACTCACAACTCAAGATAAACTTCATCGGTTTGGTATACATGGTCCCAATAGATGCTCGCTCTGTCTCCGCAACAATGAGGATCACAACCACTTGTTCTTTGAATGCTCCTATACTAAAGCGATCTGGTGGGATGTTTGTGACAGATGCGACATTCCAAGAATGACAAAAGGCTGGGATGAATGGATTCGATGGGCCACTGTCTCTTGGCATGGCAAGAGTTTCGTCAATTTTTCTCGTAAACTGAGTTTTGCAGCTACAGTGTATCATGTATGGCAAGAACGGAATGCAAGGATCTTTGCTGGAATGTCTAGAACTTCGAATTTGGTCTTTAATCAAATCGAATGTATCATTCGTGATAAGCTTGATTTGATGAGGAATGTCGCACCAACAAATGAAAACAAAAGGATCCAACGAGCTTGGAGGGTGAATACCATAGATTCTTAATTTGTTAGTTAGCTGGTTGTATTGGTTTCCCTAACGAATCCAGTGAGGTTTCAGTGTTATGGTCGGTGGCTAGCTTGTAGCCATCTGTTGTTTTATGTTTCTGTTATCATTGTAAATCTGGGGTATGCCCCTTATAATGTTTGTATCTTCTTCTTTTAATACATACGTCAACTTACCAAAAAAAAAAAAAATCAGTTTCAATACTTCAATTATTTATGGAGACAATAATGCTTCCTTACGTGAGGCATTATGGTCTGATATAGTGAGTCGTAGTGATGGATGGGAGTCAAACCCGTGGATTCTTATGGGTGACTTTAATGCTATCCGCAACCAGTCGGACAGGTCAGGAGGGTCTACTACGTGGGCTGGTACTATGGACAGATTGGATACATGTATTCGAGAAGCGAAAGTAGATGATCTTCGGTATTCAGGTATGCATTATACTTGGTCGAATCAATGTCCCGAGAATCTGATCATGCGGAAACTAGATAGAGTGCTTGTTAATGAGAAGTGGAATCTGAACTTTCCATTATCGGAAGCGTGATTTTTGCCTTCGGGTATGTCAGACCATTCTCCTATGGTGGTAAAGGTTATTGGCAATGATCAGAACATAAAGAAACCATTCAGATTCTTCGATATGTGGATGGATCATGACGAGTTCATGCCCTTGGTGAAGAAGGTATGGGATCAGAATTCGGGGGGTTGTCCAATGTATCAGCTGTGTTGCAAACTAAAAAAGCTAAAGCAGGAATTGAAACTTTTCAATATGGCTCACTTCTCTAACATTTCAGATAGAGTTAAAGATGCAAAAAACGAAATGGATAAGGCTTGGGAACAACTAAGACGTCATCGTCAGATGGTTGAATGGCATGACATTGTGTGGTTCAAGAATGCTGTTCCAAGACATTCATTTCTTCTATGGATGGCTGTCCAACAGAAACTCACAACTCAAGATAAACTTCATCGGTTTGGTATACATGGTCCCAATAGATGCTCGCTCTGTCTCCGCAACAATAAGGATCACAACCACTTGTTCTTTGAATGCTCCTATACTAAAGCGATCTGGTGGGATGTTTGTGACAGATGCGACATTCCAAGAATGACAAAAGGTTGGGATGAATGGATTCGATGGGCCACTGTCTCTTGGCATGGCAAGAGTTTCGTCAATTTTTCTCGTAAACTGAGTTTTGCAGCTACAGTGTATCATGTATGGCAAGAACGGAATGCAAGGATCTTTGCTGGAATGTCTAGAACTTCAAATTTGGTCTTTAATCAAATTGAATGTATCATTCGTGATAAGCTTGATTTGATGAGGAATGTCGCACCAACAAATGAAAACAAAAGGATCCAACGAGCTTGGAGGGTGAATACCATAGATTCTTAATTTGTTAGTTAGCTGGTTGTATTGGTTTCCCTAACGAATCCAGTGAGGTTTCAGTGTTATGGTCGGTGGCTAGCTTGTAGCCATCTGTTGTTTTATGTTTCTGTTATCATTGTAAATCTGGGGTATGCCCCTTATAATGTTTGTATCTTCTTCTTTTAATACATACGTCAACTTACCAAAAAAAAAGAAATGGATAAGGCTCAACAGGCTCTGCATACAGCGCATGAGAATCCAATTTTGTGCATGCGAGAAAGGGATGTTGTTCGTCAATACGCTTCTACCGTCAGGGCTGAAGAGAGTTTTTTCAAACAGAAGGCAAGGATACAATGGCTTAGCTTGGGGGATCAGAATACTAGCTACTTTCACAAATCAGTAAATGGAAGACAGAATAGAAATAAGCTTTTATCACTTACAAGGGAGGATGGAGAGGTTGTCGAAGGACACGAGGCAGTCAAATCAGAAGTAATTGCATACTTCCATCGTGTGTTAGGAGTGGATCAGATGCCCAGGGTTCTGAATGAGGAAGTGATGGACTCGGCAATTAACTTGAAACTGTCTTCAACGCAATAGCATCTACTCGCACAAGATGTAACAAGGGAGGAGATTAAGCATGCTATGTTTAGTTTGAAGAACAACAAAGCCCCTGGTCCGGATGGCTTTAACGCAGGTTTCTTCAAAAGAATGTGGCACATAGTTGGGGAAGATGTAATCAACGCTGTTAGATCCTTCTTTCAGACTCGTAGAATGCTTAAAGAAATGAATGCTACATCCATTTCTCTTATTCCTAAAGTTGCTAATCCTACAAGGTTGACTGATTTTCGTCCTATATCTTGCTGCAATACAGTGTACAAATGCATCGCTAAGATTCTAGCTGGGAGAATCAAAGTTATTTTGCCATCCTTAGTTGGTCCATATCAGACTGCTTTTATCTCAGGACGGCGAATCAGTGATAACATTCTTTTGTCTCAGGAACTAATGAAAGGCTATCATAAATCTACAGGACCTGCTCGTTGTGCTATGAAAGTTGATCTGATGAAGGCTTATGACTCGGTGCGGTGGGATTTCGTTGACGCCATGTTAATAAAAATGGGATTCCCTAGAACAGTCATTGATTGGATCATGGTTTGTGTTTCATCATGTCATTTCTCTATCAACGTCAATGGTGAGCTTGCAGGTTACTTTCAAGGGGGAAGAGGGCTGAGACAAGGGGATCCATTGTCGCCATATTTGTTTGTCCTATGTATGGAAATCCTTTCGGGGCTATTCTGCAAGATGAGTGCCAACCAAGAATTCAAGTTCCACTGGAGATGCAAGAAGGACAAAATTTCTCATCTTTGTTTTGCTGACGACTTGATGATTTTTAGCAACGGGGATGTAAAGTCAATTCGTATGATCAGAACTGTGCTCACAAAGTTTCAAGACCTATCAGGTCTGTATCCAAATCCAAACAAAAGTGACATCTTCTTGAGCAGTGTGTTAAATGCTGAGAAGGAGCAAATTATTTATATTCTTGGGTTTAGAAAGGGGGAGCTCCCTATGAAATATTTGGGAGTACCTCTTCTCTCATCCAGACTAAAGGTTGTTTATTGTAAGGGCCTCGTGGATCGAATCACCTCTAAAGTTCGACATTGGACTTGTCGAACACTCTCGTATGCAGGACGGGTACAACTGATTAATTCAGTCTTATTTTCCATACAGGTCTATTGGGCATCTCTCTTTCTCTTACCTGGGCAAGTAATTAAAAATGTGGAGCAAATTATGAAATCCTTTCTTTGGTCAGGTTCAGATATGAGAACTTTTTTTTTTTTTTTTGGTAAGTTGACGTATGTATTAAAAGAAGAAGATACAAACATTATAAGGGGCATACCCCAGATTTACAATGATAACAGAAACATAAAACAACAGATGGCTACAAGCTAGCCACCGACCATAACACTGAAACCTCACTGGATTCGTTAGGGAAACCAATACAACCAGCTAACTAACAAATTAAGAATCTATGGTATTCACCCTCCAAGCTCGTTGGATCCTTTTGTTTTCATTTGTTGGTGCGACATTCCTCATCAAATCAAGCTTATCACGAATGATACATTCGATTTGATTAAAGACCAAATTCGAAGTTCTAGACATTCCAGCAAAGATCCTTGCATTCCGTTCTTGCCATACATGATACACTGTAGCTGCAAAACTCAGTTTACGAGAAAAATTGACGAAACTCTTACCATGCCAAGAGACAGTGGCCCATCGAATCCATTCATCCCAGCCTTTTGTCATTCTTGGAATGTCGCATCTGTCACAAACATCCCACCAGATCGCTTTAGTATAGGAGCATTCAAAGAACAAGTGGTTGTGATCCTCATTGTTGCGGAGACAGAGCGAGCATCTATTGGGACCATGTATACCAAACCGATGAAGTTTATCTTGAGTTGTGAGTTTCTGTTGGACAGCCATCCATAGAAGAAATGAATGTCTTGGAACAGCATTCTTGAACCACACAATGTCATGCCATTCAACCATCTGACGATGACGTCTTAGTTGTTCCCAAGCTACTTTGATCGAGAATCTGTGATTTGGCGAATCCAACCAAACTATCTCATCCTTTTGCCCCATTTTAGGATTAGAATTGGAAGGAATAGCTTCTATAATGGGGTGCCAGCCAATAGCTTGGGTGGTAGGAGTTTTCCATTCTGAGTTATGAATTAGCACATTCACCTTCGCGTTCTTGGCCATACCTGAATCATAGATGAATCTTTCCCCGTAAGAATCCGCGAGTGGGCTGTGAGGATGCCAATTGTCAAACCATAGAGAGGTTGTCATTCCATCTCCTATGATGTACTTCATCTTCGGCCATGCTAAGGATCTCAGCTTTAGGATCTTTCCCCAAGCCCAAGAGCAATTCTGTGGCGTCTTGATTGTCCAGAAATTCCTACCTCGCAACAGATTGGATCTGATCCAAGTAGACCATATTGAGCCATCTGAGTCATTGCACAGGTTCCAAATGTGTTTCAACAAAGCAATCTTGTTCCATTCTGTTATCCGTTTTATTCCTAGCCCCCCCTCCTTTTTTGGAAGACATACCTGATCCCAAGCCACTTTAGCCCCAGTAGTTCTCATATCTGAACCTGACCAAAGAAAGGATTTCATAATTTGCTCCACATTTTTAATTACTTGCCCAGGTAAGAGAAAGAGAGATGCCCAATAGACTTGTATGGAAAATAAGACTGAATTAATCAGTTGTACCCGTCCTGCATACGAGAGTGTTCGACAAGTCCAATGTCGAACTTTAGAGGTGATTCGATCCACGAGGCCCTTACAATAAACAGCCTTTAGTCTGGATGAGAGAAGAGGTACTCCCAAATATTTCATAGGGAGCTCCCCCTCTCTAAACCCAAGAATATGAATAATTTGCTCCTTCTCAGCATTTAAAACACCGCTCAAGAAGATGTCACTTTTGTTTGGATTTGGATACAGACCTGATAGGTCTTGAAACTTTGTGAGCACCGTTCTGATCATACGAATTGACTTTACATCCCCGTTGCTAAAAATCATCAAGTCGTCAGCAAAACAAAGATGAGAAATTTTGTCCTTCTTGCATCTCCAGTGGAACTTGAATTCTTGGTTGGCACTCATCTTGCCGAATAGCCCCGAAAGGATTTCCATACATAGGACAAACAAATATGGCGACAATGGATCCCCTTGTCTCAGCCCTCTTCCCCCTTGAAAGTAACCTGCAAGCTCACCATTGACGTTGATAGAGAATTGACATGATGTAACACAAACCATGATCCAATCAATGACTGTTCTAGGGAATCCCATTTTTATTAACATGGCGTCAACGAAATCCCACCGCACCGAGTCATAAGCCTTCATCAGATCAACTTTCATAGCACAACGAGCAGGTCCCGTAGATTTATGATAGCCTTTCATTAGTTCCTGAGACAAAAGAATGTTATCACTGATTCGCCGTCCTGAGATAAAAGCAGTCTGATATGGACCAACTAAGGATGGCAAAACAACTTTGATTCTCCCAGCTAGAATCTTAGCGATGCATTTGTACACTGTATTGCAGCAAGATATAGGACGAAAATCAGTCAACCTTGTAGGATTAGCAACTTTAGGAATAAGAGAAATGGATGTAGCATTCATTTCTTTAAGCATTCTACGAGTCTGAAAGAAGGATCTAACAGCGTTGATTACATCTTCCCCAACTATGTGCCACATTCTTTTGAAGAAACCTGCGTTAAAGCCATCCGGACCAGGGGCTTTGTTGTTCTTCAAACTAAACATAGCATGCTTAATCTCCTCCCTTGTTACATCTTGTGCGAGTAGATGCTGTTGCGTTGAAGACAGTTTCAAGTTAATTGCCGAGTCCATCACTTCCTCGTTCAGAACCCTAGGCATCTGATCCACTCCTAACACACGATGGAAGTATGCAATTACTTCTGATTTGACTGCCTCGTGTCCTTCGACAACCTCTCCATCCTCCCTTGTAAGTGATAGAAGCTTATTTCTATTCTGTCTTCCATTTAATGATTTGTGAAAGTAGCTAGTATTCTGATCCCCCAAGCTAAGCCATTGTATCCTTGCCTTCTGTTTGAAAAAACTCTCTTCAGCCCTGACGGTAGAAGCGTATAGACGAACAGCATCCCTTTCTCGCATGCGCAAAATTGGATTCTCATGCGCTGTATGCAGAGCCTGTTGAGCTCTATCCATTTCGTTTTTTGCATCTTTAACTCTATCTGAAATGTTAGAGAAGTGAGCCATATTGAAAAGTTTCAATTCCTGCTTTAGCTTTCTTAATTTGCAACACAGCTGATACATTGGACAACCCCCCGAATTCTGATCCCATACCTTCTTCACCAAGGGCATGAACTCGTCATGATCCATCCACATATCGAAGAATCTGAATGGTTTCTTTATGTTCTGATCATTGCCAATAACCTTTACCACCATAGGAGAATGGTCTGACATACCCGAAGGCAAAAATCTCGCTTCCGATAATGGAAAGTTCAGATTCCACTTCTCATTAACAAGTACTCTATCTAGTTTCCGCATGATCAGATTCTCAGGACATTGGTTCGACCAAGTATAATGCATTCCTGAATACCGAAGATCATCTACTTTCGCTTCTCGAATACATGTATCCAATCTGTCCATGGTACCAGCCCACGTAGTAGACCCTCCTAACCTGTCCGACTGGTTGCGGATAGCATTAAAGTCACCCATAAGAATCCACGGGGTTGACTCCCATCCATCACTACGACTCACTATATCAGCCCATAATGTCTCACGTAAGGAAGCATTGTTGTCTCCATAAATAATTGAAGTATTGAAACTGATTTTGGTAGCTAATATAGTGACAGAAACATGAATAGCCTGGTCTGACATTCCAACAACATCCACCTTCACCGTATCAGCATTCCAACAAACCCAAATACGACCACGACAAGAGAAATCATAATTATACAAGAAGGACCAAGAACGCAGAAGAAGTTTAGAAACATTATCTTTATTCTTGTCTTTAACTCGAGTTTCAACCAAACCAAAAAAAGCTATCCTCTCTTGATGGATGAGTCTACGCAATTCTGAATGCTTTATAGGATCATTCAAACCTCTAATATTCCAACATCCAATAATCATAGGAAAATAGAGAGGAGTACAAACAACAACACAAAGATTACCTTGACGTGCCTCCTGGAGAGGAGCCAGATTTCTGATTCTTCTTTGAAGAGGCTTTTGAACCCCTTTTCTTTTTCTCTAGAGAGTCTCTAGCCTTAATAGCTAACTGATTAACAGTTTCCCTTTCGGAGGAATTCAGGGTTTGAGGGGTTGTCATGATATCGGTTGGTTCCCCATCTGTATCACCTCCCATTGCGTCCATATCTTGATCTAAAGCAGTACTTGCAGCCCCTTGCTCCTGTTGCATGTCTTCTCGTAAACTCTTCAAGACAAGAGAAGAGGAAGGATTTTCATCTTCATGACAACCAGCATTGCACACATCTGATGTCGCATGATCATTCATATTACAATCAGGCATATGTATACCAGATGTTGAACAACCATTCTCATCACAATTACCCACTTTAGATGCCAAGGGAGCATTCTCCCCACTCACAGAACCCTTGTTTCGTTTACCGACTACCTGCCACTGAAACTGATTCGGCTTGTTATCCGCAGATTTAGAGTTCATAGCTCCTAGATTCCTCTTACCCTCTGCCACCACTTTAAGATTATCAATGTTATTAGTAGCACATAGCGCTGTGGTGTGTCCAAAGACATTGCAATTACTGCACTTCGACGGTATCCATTCGTATTCAGCTGAAATTGTTATGAATAACCCATTTGGACAGCGAAGATCATATTCCTTAACCAACGTCTTCGAAGCATCTATCTCAACGCAAACTCTTGCGTAACTAAGCCTTTTACGCAACAATGTCGTATGATCCGCATGAAGGGGGACTCCAATAGCACTCGCTACACAGCTCAGCCCCTTAATAGTCCAATACTCGAGAGGGACATTATACAGCTTAACCCATACCGGAACTCTTGCCAAATCATCTTTCAAAAATTGCATGTTCGGTTGCCAACGTTTAAGCACCAAAGGCCTGTTTGCCATGTGCCATGGGGTTCTTTCCAGCACATTAATGGCATGATCAACCGAATCAAAGGTGAAGATGAAGAAGCCATTATCCGAAGACAAAACTTCTGATAGACCGTAGGAGCTCCATATTCTTTTGGCAATAGAATTAACCACGGGATACGGTAATTTCTGCCCCACAAAATGACCAACTAGGGTGGATTTCCAAAATTCACAGCCATCTTCAAACACATCAAGAGGAGGAGCTACTGTCACACGACCATCAGTCATAGTAGGGGGAGCAAAGTGCAGATTACGGACTGAACTAATGCCAAGGGTCTTGCTACCCTCATTGTCATCAACACCAGAACCCTTCAAAGCATTTAAAAAATTCAATTTGGGTCTAGGTTTTAGTTGTTCTTGTTGATGAGACCCTACCTTCACCTCATCAACTTTAGAACCCAACACATGGTTCATTTCTGGAACAACATTAGAAGCTTGGGCAGTAGAGTGTTTCTCTATACTAGCATCAGAATCAGCTTGAAACTGAGAAATCCTCATCCCATGGCTATTCAACATATCTTGCAGTTCTAATCTTAATGTATGTCCAGACTTAACTTGATTATGTTGTTCAATGTGAGAGCTAACCATTGGAACATTTTCCACAGAAGAACATAGAGACATTATGGTAGCATACAAATATTAGAGAGAGCAAAATTCTAATAAGATAAACTGAGTCCAAGAAGCAACCTAAGCTCAGAAATAACAGAATTACGAGGCCAATATCTCCCAGCACACTGATTGTAACAAAAATCCGTTCGGTCAAGACGTAGAGTAGGTTCCGAAGAACAACATACTCAAATATGGTAACGATCCAACGGTGAACAAAGGAGATCAAGCTACGACAAACCACTCTGGAACTAGCAAGAAAATTGAAACTTTTCCAAAGAACTGTGATTTAATCTTCACATATGGCAAAGGCCTTCATGTCTATGACAGCCATAACAGAAATCATGAAGAAAATCCATGCAATATGCTGCAATTTCACCACTTCTCTATAGTTCCAGAACTGAAAATGCAGAATAGTAGAAATATTGCGAGATCAATATCTCTTACCTCGTTGATTGGATAACAAATCCGTTCGGTCAATGTTGAGAGAAGGTTGAAAGGAACAACATAGTCAAAAATGAGAATAATCCAACGGTGGACGGAGTAGATGTAGCTCCGACAGCACCACTCTCTCTCTCTTTCTCTCTTTTCTCTCTCTCTCTCTCCTCTCTCTTTTCTCTAACTTTTCCTTAATTTGGATAACTTTTCTCTCTCTCTCTCTCCTCTCTCTTTTCTCTCTCTCTCTCTCTCTCTCTCCTCTCTCTTTTCTCTAACTATCCTCTCTAACTAAATTGGGATCTTCTTGGACCTGAACTAGATGGATTAAAGGCTGCCCTTCATGCTCCTTAAATGTCTCAAGCCCATCTAGGTCCATTTTGCTCCATATGTTCTGAACAAGCCCATTCAATGCTTCTTTAAGCTTCTTTGCCCTAGCTCTTGTGATTGGCCCAATTGACACCTCCAATGGGTCGTTGGCATGATTACGCTTTTTTTCAGGAATTGATGTCTTTGCGTGTGGGTTGCGTGGCCACGTGATCACGAGGGTCGCATCATTTGGTATCACAGGTTTTTGTTTCCAATAGTGCTGGTGCCTAAGTGCAAGTTATCTTTGTGTCACACTTCTATCAAACCTGATTTACTTGGCTTTTCGGGAATTGGTGTCTTTGCGTGTGGGTTGCGTGACCACGTGATCACGAGGTTCGCATCATTTGGTATCACGGGTTTCCGTTTCCAATAGTGCTGGTGCCTAGGTACAAGTTATCTTTGTGTCACACTCCTATCGAACCTGATTTACTTGGCTTTCCGGGAATTGGTATCTTTGCGAGTGGGTTGCGGGAACACGTGATCACGAGTTTCGCATCATTAATAACTCTTTTTATTAATTCAGGAAATCTCGTTTAGATTTTCTAGTTGACTAGAGTCTCATTTAATATATTAAACATTGAGTGGCTTAAAAAATCAAAATAGACAAAATTAGGTAGATATCTTGACTTATTTATCACATCTCTACGTGAATCCTAGATCAGTTAAGTGACAACCCTTTGAAAAACATGTTGCTTCAAGCAAAATATCAATTTCATTCAATAATCCTTGGCTGCTTATTAAAGATCCCTTGTAAAACTATGAAGCTTCCAAAAATAAGTTATTGAATATCCTTGCATTACGAGGAAAACAACCCTCTCCAAATATAAAATACACAAGTCAATAAACAACAAATAATAAAATATGTATTGCATCTACTGATCTTTTTCAAGTTTGATTGATCTGAAAGTTTAACCCAATGTAGAACAATTATCTGGAAACGTTTGGTAGAATTTCAGTCTGATCTAATGGTCAGATTGAAAGTTATGCTTTATAGTACAAACATGGACAATAGACACAATTACATTATAATTTGAATTGCCTTGTTCAATCTTTTTTTGGATTGTATGACAATTCTATAGTATTAAAGATATTCGATTAACGGTAATCTTGAATGACTCAACAACTTATTCATGAATGGAACTCTAGTGTTATGCATATGAAATTGAAAGGCATCAAATTATATTCCTAACATGCACTTAATATTAACAAAGAATTTGTTATTTTAATCACGTCTCATTCCATGACATAATTTATTTATTTAACATAACAATAATATATAAAAATATATCCATAGCATGCCATTCTATTTGGATTAATATGGACATATCCAAACTAATTCCCCCGAGCCATTAAAGGAAATTAGATAATCAAAACCTAGGTTGCAGCTGAAAATCTTCATAAGACTTTTGCAAGCACCACAGTTGTAACCTTCATTGCTTCATCCGGGATTACAAAATAGTTTTTTTATTTAAATTTCTATATTTTTAAATTACATAACATTCAATAGCTATGATACCACTGTTGGATTTCCTAAAAGTACATAAACGTAGCAAATAAAATTAAACTTTTTTTGGTGTTCCACGAATATTGCTAGACAATCTAGAGGTTTTTAAAGTTTATAGAAAGATTGGTTAGATATCAAATCTTTTTCCTAAGGTTTGATTAGTTTTTTTAAGATGGGGTTATCGCAAACCACAAGTTGTCTAAGTGTCTATAGCAATTATCAAAATCAACATGAACCATTAAATGCGAACGATATCAAAATGAGCCTAAATTTTACATATGTTTCGATCTCACCCCCCAATAGACAGAATGTGAAGTTGCAATTGACTCTAAGGTGATTTGCTTATAGTTTATTAAGAGTTGTGTTTCTGCGGCAAAATTGAATCATCCTTCAAATTTCATTTAATCTCTTTTATTTTTTTTATACATCCTACTGATATGATTAGAGACAGTAATAAAATTTAATATAAGCTTTCTTTCTTTTTTCTGCTTATATGACACGGACACATAGAACAAGAAAAGGAACAATGCAAACACTGAAAAACTTCAAGGAACGCTAAAGAAAAATGAACATAATAGAAGAATATGACCTTATTTCGGAGTCCAGCTCTAATACCAACTGATGCGAACCTCGTGGTCACGCAACCCATAATCAAGATTGAGATATAATCCTGGAAAGCCAAAATAAGTCTGATAGAAGTGTGACACAAAGAAAACCTACACTAAGATAGTAACACTAGTGGAATGAAATAGAATGACACCACGAAGCCATTTAATCTTCGACAAGTTAGATTCAGTTCGTTCAAGAATTGAAGAATGCAGGAATCACTCTCACAATGGAAACAATGCAATAATTAAGAAGTTCTATTAATCTGAATTTTCTAACTTACATGTATGGTTATACCTTTATTTATACTAACTCTAGACTTAAATAAACCCTAATGGACCCCCTTTAGGTGGACTAATACGAGGTCCCCTTACAATTGACCCAAATAAGTAATAATAACCCAAAAACTAAGAAGAAAATAATAAAAATCCAAAAATTATTATCCTAAATATTCTTGAATCAGATTTGTCAACATTAAGAAGTCCCAAATAGACTAGGAAATCTGATCTGAACGTAGAATTAATTTTGAAGTCTTTTTTCCTTGTTATAGCTAGGATGAATAAGGAATCCTTGTAAGAAAAGGATTCTGAAACATTTTATGAATCCTTGCCAGACTTAGTAACTATGTTGCAACCATTAAAGATCTTTGTAGAACTAGAAGATTCCCAAAACCTGCCACATCCTTTTAAAAAAAGAATCATAGCCAAATAGGAAGTCTACAAGTCAAAACAAAGTAAATAACAAAATTCATACAGCCTCTGTTGACCAATATTGCGGTGCCTTTCCATACTCCAATTGACCTGAAATTTAACCTAAGGTAGGAAAACATGTCAGGAGACTCCACGTAAACTTTCAGCGCGATCTAGTGGTCGTAAAATTAGGCAGTTGCGCATTTTATGTCAGAATCCAAATCTGATTGTTTTTTCAGTACTCAGATTGTATCATTCCTTCTCTCTTCAAGATGATTCATGTTTGAATCACCAATAGGTTTGATGGACAATTCCTGAGCCTCTTATTTCAGCCGTTGGAGTTCTTTTCTTGCACGCAATTGCCAGTAACAACATTGTATGAATGTAGTTGGCGATAATAATTTCAAATAAACATGTCTTCCCATCCACTTGTGTGTATATTTTTGAATAATAACCAATGCTTTCCTCTTTCGTTTGTTATCCCTTTGGCGCTGAATTGAAGTTCTCCATTCTTCATGTTCTTTATTTGTTTCTTGATAAAACCTTTGCAAGTCCTTCGGCCTCACGCTCTTTATCTAACATTATAAAAAGCATTATAAGCATAAATATTTGAAACTCATAACCTCCGTTTCTCCTCGTTACTCATATTGAATCTGCTCCGATCAGCCAACCTTAGCCTTTCGGCCCTACTGCCACTATTTGCTTTTGATTGAGCCTCAACCTTCCTCGTGTTTTAGGTGCTTGTACCAGCCTCGTTACCATGTCTCTCCACCAAATCACACACGTTTCCCATCACAAAATTCATCCTCTCCATCATCTATGTCATGACTTGCATTTGGAACTTAAGATCTCCCTCGGGAGGGGGTGGTGTGTTGTGTGGATCTGACATGATAGTGGTAAAAAAATATCCTCACGACGCTCGTGTTTCACTCAAACACTCTTAATATCCTCACACCTATCGTCTCACCCTTGCGGAACTGAAACCAACACCAAATAGAACCAACACGTCGCTCATGTTTCACTCAAACACTTTTAGTATCCTCACACCAATCATCTCACCCTTGCGGAACTGAAACCAACACATCGCTCGTGTTTCACTCAAACACTGTTAGTATCCTCACACCTATCGTCTCAGCTATGCGGAACTGAAACCAACACCAAATAGAATCAACTTAGCAGCGAAATCCAAATATGTAAATATGACTCAAGAAGCAAGAAAAACCAGAAAATAAGCAAAATGAAACTGCGATAATAGTCTCGCAAGTAGCAAGCGAATCTATCTGAAATATGAACAAAATTAAAGACTCGAATAAAAAACAGAAACGAAACATGCAAAATGATGAAACAACACCTATAGATTTTGATGTTAAGAATATACTGCAAGAAAAAAAAATAGAAACAAAGTTAATTTTTAAAGTTGATGCAAAACAGACTCGTCTACGAAGAGTTAAGTTTGAATCTGGAACCTATAGTAAATGATGTCCAATTGAGCTAAACTTTCATTTATAGTGTGATTTCAACCCGAATAGAAAGAATGTAAAATTTGAGCAATTTACAATAAGGTTTGATATAGACGCAAAAACGTTATGAATCAGACCTTATTAGACCCGAAATTGAAAACCAAAGCTAAATCCAATTGACCCCAAAATTAAAATGTGGTGCGAGAAAGACCCTATTAATTATAGTATCAACTTTGAGCAAATTCTGAGTTGATTTGATCCAACTTTGACCAATAAACGTCTTTTTCAACCATTTTTTTATTTTTTTATTCTTCTTTTTTTATGCTACTGAAATACTTTGGACAGTAACAGAATGAAATTACTATTATATATATATATATATATATATATATATATATATATATATATATATATATATATATATGCTGCGAAATCAAGGAGAAAAAGAAATTGGACACTAAAGAATTTTTTTGTGGAAATAACTTGAATCGAAATTTTCAGAAGGATATAACCTGATAAATGGAGCCAAGCTCTGATACCAAATGATGTGAACCCTGTTTAATTTACTTTCCTTGTTGTAACCAGGATGAAACACGAATCCTTGTAAGAAAAGGATTCTGAAACATTTATGAATTATGCTCTAATACCAAATGGCATGTCAGGAGACTCCATGAAAGTTTTATCCCGATCCAATGGTCGGATTGAGAATTATGACTGTTGTCGTAAAACTAGACAGTTGCGCATTTTATGTCAGAATCTGAATTTGATTGTTTTTTCTTTGCCTGAATCGTATAAGTTGGTGCTTAGGTACAAGTTATCTTTGTGTCCCACTACTATCAAACATAATTGGCTTTTCTTGAATTTTGGTGTTTTTGAGTGATCATGAGGTTCACATCATTAGTGATCTAAAGTTAAAGGATCACTTACACAACTATTATGTGAACCTTTCTGTAGACACAAGTGAGCTCTCCATATACAATTTTGATGTGGTTCAATTCAGTAGACATGTCATTTTATAAGTACTTACATACTAGTTTTAGGAATGTTTGTTTATGAGAACAATTGTTTCCTTTCATAAAATAAAGATTAACAGGTATCAGTCTTAACAACTCAAATTAATTGTGTAGTCTTAATAGGGCATTGGTAAGGAACATTTAGGAACAATGCTTTAATACAATATGAATCTCATAATTATAACCACTTTAACTTGATCTTTACACTATATTCATTAATCAAACATTAGCTTTCTTTATCAAAGATAAATGAATATTAAAGAAAAAGAAAAGCCCCTATTAATTATAAATATATTTTGCATAAACAAAATTAGTATCACACATAATCAATCGATTGGCTACAAGGCATATACACTAATAATCTCTCTATATGAAAACTTGATGTGTATTAGTTTAGTGTTATGTCATCTGATAAGCAATTGCATATTAGTTTCAGGTATCCCTCATGTTTAAGCTTATAAGAACATGTGCTTATTTTCATAACAAAAGAAATATAATATGTATTAGTCTCAACATTTCTAATTAATGTTTGGTCTTAATAGAGGGTCAGGAGTAATCATGAGCGATGCCTCTGAAGTTTCTTGGCCTCTAAGCAAGTCGGTTTGGAATTGATGCATCATGTATGAAATCAATTTGATGTTCAATTCCTTGGATTAGAGGTAAACTATGAAGGTACCTCTTCAGGAAGGACATCTTCAAACTCCTGCAAAATAGAAACAATATCGCTCAGCAAAGCATCAACGGGATCATTAGTACATAAAAGAGCCTCCTTGTACATGAGTACAATAAGGGGTTGATGTGAAAATAATGCTTTCTTGATCTCACTTTATTTTGCAATGTAATTGAATTTTTCCTCTCTTTCTCTCATTATGGTCGAAGTGCTCTCTATTTCCTTTTCACTCTAATTCATGTTTCTCTCTCTTTTTTATACTTTTTTTTTTAATTTCAAATTCCTTTCTTTTTTCTTTTTTTTTTCATTTGATCTTTGTAACTTTAATTTGTCCTCCTTGACCTGTTTTTGGAGTTAATGGCACAAGAGTAAAAGGTTGCCTTTTAAGAGTGAGAGAATACTTATTTGTGAATCCATCATGCATAACCCTCAAATCATACTACCATGGTCGTCCCAACAATAAATAGAATGCATGCATAAGTACCACTTCACAAAGCACCTCATCCTTATATTTGCCAATGGATAATGCTACCAACCCTTGTCTTGTCACCTTGATTTCGCCACCCTCATTCAACCACTGAAGCTAGTAAGGTTGAGGATGTTTCAAGGTAGTTAAGGCCAATTTATCCACCAAATAAGTACTGGCTATGTTTGTGCAACTCCCTCAATTGATAATGACATTGCAAACTTTGTTATTTACAAATCACTAAGTATGAAACAAGTTCTCCCTTTGGTTTCTTTCTTCCTCCTTAATCTGTATATTGAGAACTCATCTTGCTACCAATAAATCTCCAACCACAACATTTTGCTCATCATCGGCATCCTCTAAAGATGGCATGTCATCATCATCTACTTCTTCCTCATTCTCCAACTCAAGCTCTCCTTAAGCATTTATCACCATCACCCTTTTGTTTACACACTGGTTGGCAATGTGTCCCCGCCCTCGACATTTAAAACACCTAATATCACGTGGTTTAGAACTCGAACCCTCTATGTTACCTAAAGTAGTGGCAGTCTTAGAGTAGATATTCTTATAGGGTTAACCTTTTGGCTTATTTTATAGCTGCTCATTCTTTTTTAGAGTTGTCTTCCATGGGCTGGTAGTTGCCATAGGTTGTCCCCTCCTAGCCAATCCATTTCGTTTGAATTGTTCCTCCACCTTTATGGCTTGATGCACCATATCCGTCAACTCAACATAGTGTTGCATCTCAACTATATTCGTAATCTCACAATTTAAACCGTGTAAAAACCTAGCTATGATGGCTTCCCGATCCTCTTCTACATTAGCTCGGATCATAGCTACTTCCATCTCTTTGTAATACTCATCCATACTCTTGGAACCTTGAGTTAATATCTGCAACTTTTGATACAGTACAATATAATAATGATTGGGCACAAACGCTTCCTCATAAGCATTTTCATCTCCTCCCAAGTGTCCACGCGTGGCTCTCTACTCCTCTTATTAATCAATAATTGATTCCACCAAACAATGGCATAATCGGTAAATTCAATTGCAACCAACTTGACCTTCTTTATCTTCGAGTAGTTGTGACAATCCAACACCATCTCCATTTTAGTTTCGCACTCCAAATAAACTTCAGATCATTTTTACCTTGAAAAGATGAGATTTTAATCTTTATGTTTCCTAAATCATTATCCCTCTAGGCTTACCCATCCTAACTTCTTTATTCCCATATCCACGCTTAAACCTGCCTCGGTTCAAGTTTGGCTCATCAAACTCCTCTAACTTCGCCTCTTCCATTAAACACGCCCACCTTGCTGCTTATCCTAGGATTTCCTGCTTCTTCCAACCTCTCGTTAAGAGGTTCTAATTCAGACCTCAACATACGCCTTATCTCCCCTAACATTGCTTGCATTTGGAGGTTCGGAGCTACAGGTTGTCGAAAGTCTTCGGTTGTGCCTTCTTCTTGATTAGTGGACATATTTAAAATTCTGCAAAATAAGGTTAGAATCCTCAGAAGCACTCCCTTACATGTTCCACTCAAGAATTGATACACTTGCACACGTGTTTTCACTCTAAACAGCTTTTACCCTCTTATAGTCTCACACACCCACTTTTTTCCACTCTTTTTTAGTTCTTGATCGAACTTCAAGAAACTAATTCAAAATAATCCAGCAAAAATTCAAAAGAAACAACCAAAACTCATAAAAAAGGTCGAGAACTTTTGAATAAGGTGAGAAACGAGAGTGAAAGGAAGAAATTTTCTACTGGACTCGTGTATATTTTTTTAAAAAAATTTCTTTTCTTTTCTCACTAAACCAATCACAAACAATAACAATAAATTCAACCACACAAGAATTCACAAACCCTAAGAACAAGTATATATTGGCAGCCCTAAAACAAGGAATTTCGACAGCCGGTTTAAGTTTTATGGTCGGTGGCTAGCCTGTAACTATCTGTTCTTTTATGTTTCTGTTATCATTGTAAATCTGGGATATGCCCCTTATAATATTTGTATCTTTTTCTTTTAATACATACGTCAACTTACCCAAAAAAAAAAGAATTTTGACAGCCCCTTAGAAAAACGAATTTCTACACTTTCCTTTTTATAGTAAGGTGTATAGAAATGAAAATAAAAAATAGTCAAACTTATCTTAGAACCAAAGCTCTAATACCAAAATGATATGAACTCCACCAACAATTGTGATGAAACCCGATAACATTGATGGTTTGGAATCCCAAGAACGTGTAGACAAGTTTGTTGAGCCTTGACCCGTCACCTAAAAAATTGAAAATCAAGACTATGAAGGGTTGAAAACGCCACACGTAGAAAACCTAAGAATCTCTCAAGAATCAAGGTGATAAGTTTGGTTGCTTGAACGCCACAAGATTATCTTGATAACTTCAAAGAGTTCTTTTAAGAACCAAGAGAAACACACCTCACAATGATAATAGTTTTCTCTGAAGATCCAACATGTCCATTAAAATTCATAATGTTCCTATCTATATATACTTGGAACAAGACTCCAAGAATAGGAAAAGTAAAGTCATAACTACAGCCTTAGAATCCACACAAACATTAACATAACAAGTCCTCACATTTTTAAGACTCTTGGACTTCTAAAGACAACAAAAAAATAGCTAAATGACTAGATTTAATGTATTTTATAACATGGCCAGCCAAGACCAAGTCATTCTCCCATATAATATCCTTGAAACTCAACAAATTAACAGTCAAACCATGTTGGTCCTGAATTTGCATGCTAAGTAGCCTCTTTAATTGCTTTGATGACATTGACTAAGCCTTGATTATTATTTGAGCCCATTTTGGTCTTTTTAGAATCAACCCGTTTCTCTTGGATTAGCCCATTTAGTGCTTCCTCGAAATGTTTGGCTCTAAGTCTTGTAATTGGACCACTAGGAAGTGACAAAGGGTCTTGTGCAAATTTAGATCCATTCCCACTTGTATGTCCTCTTTGGTTTGCATTACGAGAGGAAAAGTCTAATTTTAAGTGAAACACGAGTAACGTGAGAATAGTTTTTATACCACTAACAAATTTTTATAGGTATCATCATGTCAAATCAAAACAACACACCAGCCCCTTTGGACGGTGAACATGTGTGATAAAGGAGAGGATAAAATTTGTGATGGAGAATGTGTGTGACAAACTTGAGAGGGTGGAGAAACACCCAAGACGTGAGGAAGGTTGGGGTTGAACCAGAAGCAAACAGTGCCAGTAGGGCTGAAAGGCTATAAGGTGGGCTAATTATTTTGATGATATTGGTGATGGTAGTTTTGAGGATGAGACCATAGGCCATCAGGAAGGTTTTTGGCAGCCTAGATGATGCGAACCTCCTAATCATGTGGTCACGCAACCCACAATCAAGATTGAGATCTAATATGTGAAAGCCGAAATAGGTCTGATATGAGTGTGACACAATGAAAACCTGCCCCAAGGCACCAACACTATTGGATTGAGTAGATAAACTTCATCGGTTTGGTATACATGGTCTCAATAGATGCTCACTCTGTCTCCGCAACAATGAGTATCACAACCACTTGTTCTTTGAATGCTCCTATACTAAAGCGATCTGGTGGGATGTTTGTGACAGATGTGACATTTCAAGAATGACAAAAGGCTGGGATGAATGGATTCCATGGGCCACAGTCACTTGGCATGGCAAGAGTTTCATCAATTTTTCTCGGAAACTGAGTTTCGCAGCTACAGTGTATCATGTATGGCAAGAACAGAATGCAAGGATCTTTGCTGGAATGTCTAGAACTTTAAATTTGGTCTTTAATCAAATTGAATGTATCATTCGCGATAAGCTTGATTTGATGAGGAACGTCCTACCACCAAATGAAAACAAAAGGATCCAAAGAGCTTGCAGGGTTAATAACATAGATTCTTAATTTGATAGTTAGCTGGTTGTATTGGTTTCCCTAACGAATCTAGTGAGGTTTCAGTTTTCTGTTAGGCGGCTAGCCTGTAGCCATCTGATGTTTTATGTTTCTGTTCTCATTGTAAATCTGGGGTATACCCCTTATAATGTTTGTATCTTCTTCTTTTAATACATACGTCAACTTACCAAAAAAAAGAAAAAGTTGGGTATACGTCAACTTATAATGTCTTCGTGGCATCATCCTTATACTTCTCGTTCGTGAATCAATATTCGTTGAGTGGGGGTTTTCGTTTCCTATAGTGCTGGTGCCTAGGTACAAGTTATCTTTGTGCACACTCCTATCAAACTTGATTTACTTGGCTTTCCGGGAATTGGTGTCTTTGCGTATGGGTTGCGTGACCACGTGATCATGAGGTTCGCATCATTAACTTTCTCCTCATCCATCTCCATACCAGGTGCAGTTACAACATAGCCAAGAAACATAATTTTCTCCATACAAAAGGAACACTTTTTAAGATTAGCATACAATTTGTCACTACGCAATACACTAAGTACATTATGCAAATGATCAAGATGCTCAGTTAAGTTCTTCCTATAAATCAGAATATCATCAAAATACACAACCACGAACTTACCTATGAATGCACGCAACACATGATTCATTAAACGCATAAACATACTAGGTGCATTTGTAAGTCCAAACAGCATTACTAACCATTCATACAAATTATGCTTAGTTTTAAATGTTGTTTTCCACTCGTCACCTTCTTTCATCCTAATTTGATGGTACCCACTTTTGAAGTCAATTTTAGAGAAAATAAAGGATCCATGTAACTCATCTAACATGTCATCAAGCCTAGGAGTGGGGTGTCTATACTTTAATTTTATGTTGTTGATGGCTCGACAATCAACACACATCGTCCATGTTCCATCCTTCTTAGGCACAAGTAGCACGGGTATAGCACACAGGCTCATGCTCTCATGAATATAGCCCTTTTCCATCAGCTCATCAACTTGCCTTTCAAGCTCCTTTGTCTCCTCGGGATTGCTTTTATAGGCTGGCCGGTTAGGAATTGAAGCTTCGAGTACGAAATCAATCTGATGCTCTATCTCTCTCAATGGTGGTAATTCGCTAGGAGTATCGTCGGGGAACAGATCATCAAACTCCTGCAACAAAGAAATAGCAACACTAGGCACAATACGATTAAGATCTTTAGAATAAAGTAAGCCTCTTTGTACACAAGTAAAATCATTAGCTTGTTAGTAAAAAATTCAGATATGATCTCACCCTGTCTAGCATATTGGGTTGTTTCCTTAGTTTTTCCACACAATTCTCATCACCATTCCTGACTTTCTTCAGTCCTCTTGTCTTACCTCCACTCGCGGCCAAATTTGGGTGTTTTTGAGTTGTGGTCGAATGGTTTGATTTGTTTGGAGTGTTGGCCGAATATTTGTTTGTGTTTGGATGGGTGGCCAAATGGGTTGTGTTCCATTTTGGTGTTGGCTGAATATTTATTTAAAGAGAGTCGATTGTGTGTTCCGTTAAGTTCTATGCGTGAATTGCTTGTACGTGAAGCACATGGGGGCGGGTTGATGGGGCATTTTGGTGTTGTTAAGACTTTGGATGTGTTGCATGAGCATTTTTATTGGCCTAAAATGAAAAAAAGATGTGTAACGCATATGTGATCAACCACATGGCTTGTATACCCCTTTGCCTGTACCTAAGGAACCATGGGTAGACATTTCGATGGATTTCGTCTTAGGTTTACCTAGGTCAAAACGGAGTAGGGATTCAATCTTTGTAGTTGTTGATAGGTTTTCAAAGATAGCACACTTTATTCCATGTCATAAAACTGATGATGCCACTAACATTGCTGATTTGTTCTTTAGGGAGATAGTACGACTTCACAGGGTCTGTAAGAGCATTGTTTCTGATAGAGATGTTAAATTCCTTAGCTATTTTTGGAAGGTATTATGGGGAAAATTGGGTACTAAACTGTTGTTTTCAACCACTTGTCACCCCCAGACAGATGGACAAACCGAAGTAGTTAATAGGACCTTAACACAACTTCTGCGTGCTGTCATTCAAAAGAACTTAAAGAATTGGAAAGATTGTTTGCCATTTATAGAGTTTGTATATAATCGTAGTGTGCACTCTACTACTGAATTTTTCACCATTTGAAATCAGATTTTTCCAAGTTTATGTACGACTTCTTAAGGGTGACAAATCTGATTCTAGCATATTTAAGATGGTAATTTTCAGATTTTTATTATTTTCTTCTTAGTTTTTGGGTTATTATTACTTATTTGGATCAATTGTAAATGGGCTTCATATAAGTCCACCTAAGGGGGGTCCATTAGGGTTTCTTTAAGTCTAGAGTCAGTATAAATAAAGGCATAACCAAACATGTAAGGTTACGCAATTTTCAGATCAATAAACTTCTTTGTTGCACTTGTTGTGTGTGTTGGTGGGATAATATCCCTTCCTTGGTTCTCTAAAGAACTGAAAACGATTTATCGAAGAACAACTAGCTTCGTGGCGTCATCCTTATACTTCTCGTTCGCGAATCAATATTCGTTGGGTGGCGGTTTCCGTTTCCAATAGTGCTGGAGCCTAGGTACAAGTTATCTTTGTGTCACACTCCTATCAAACCTGATTTACTTGGCTTTCCGGGAATTGGTGTCTTTGCGTGTGGGTTGCGTGACCACATGATCAGGAGGTTCGCATCACTCGCTCTTTAGATTTGGCTTCCAAGATGATGGAGAACCCGAATTAAATGATGGCCGAACATGTGCCTTCCTAAGTTATCTCTTCAACTTCGTAGCCATGTGAACCATGTCCTCTAGCTCCACATTGTGCTGGATCTCAACGACATTGGCAATGTCCCAATTCAACCCATTAAGAATTCTAGCCATGGTGGCTTCTCTATCCTCAACAAGATTGGCCCAAATCATTGCTATCTCCATCTCTTTTTTATATTCATCAACTGTCTTAAAAACCTTGATTCAGACCTTGTAGCTTCATATATAGGTCTTTATAATAGTGGTTTGGCACAAATCATCTCCTCATTAAAACTTTTATCTCCCCCAAAGTCTGAACGGGTTGGTCCCCCTTCCTCCTCGTACTAGTTACAGTCTGATCCCGCCAAATCAATGCATACTCCGTCAACTCAATTATCACCAATTTCACCTTCTTTTGTTAACAATAGCTATGGCAATCAAAAATCCAATCTACCTTTTTCTCCCACTCCAAATAAGCCTTGAAAGTTTGGAATTTTTCAGTTTAATGGTGTTCAAGTCCCCATCCATTTCTTCATAATTCCCCATGCCATGGAAATTCACATTCCTCCTGGCCCTGTTTGGTCCACACCTCACCCTTGGCCAGCAAATGAAAAACATAGTCCTCTTCACACGCATCTGTGTTTTCGTTAACAAACTCTTTAAAATCATATTTGACATCCCATATGGCCATATGGATCGTATTTCCTCGGCGATCAATCCCACTATTCTATTGCTTTATCGAATTCACCTCATCTTTCAATCCTTGTGCGTCCTAGATAACAACTCGAGTTGCTGGCCTATGGCTCGCAATTGGAAAGCTATGTCAGCATTTTATGCCGCTGACTCATTGTTTTCAGACATTCTTTGAATCTGCAAAATTTGGTTAGTAGCACAAAATATGCCTCACACCTCTTGTGTATCCATAGAAAAATTAAGGCTTTTCACTCTAAGAGGCTCACAAAGTGTTTTCTTTTGGTTCTTTATGAACTGGAATCAACAAATCAAAGTCAGTGGCCTTTGCAACGCACTCTAATTATAATTTTCAGACTCAAGAATCAATAAATATACTGAAAACAAAGCAAAATGAAACTACAATTATGATTTCGCGAGTAGCAATGCAAATTCGTATGAATTGTGGACGAAACGAAGACACGAAATAAAACATAAGCAAATATTAGCAAAAACAATTACTTGACTCCTAGATAACCCAAATATAATAGAAATAAATATATTTGAACAAAACTAAACAGTAAGGATCACGTTTTGAAACTTGACACAAATCTAACCTATTACGTAATTTTTACGTAACAGAATAGAAACCCAGACCAAATGATCTCGAAATGATGTTAAATTCAACATTTAGTATTCTAATACTAAACAAACAATATAACTCAATTTATAGGTTGTTCTCTTATGTCTAGGCATTTCTAAGATTTTTTTGCTTATGGTTCACTAAAAATAATGTTTTTGCAGCAGAAATGAACGTCAAATTAAAACCTCATGCAAACGATATCTAAATAATCCCAAATTTTATATATATTGTAATCTCACTACCAATAGAAATAATATGAAGTTGCAATTGATTCTGAGATGATTTTCTTATGGTTCACTAAGAGTAGTGTTTCTGTGGTAGAATTGAACCAAATTACAACCTCAAGCAAACGATATTAGAATAAGTTCAAACTGGATATATGATGTGATTGTGCCCCTAATAGACAGAATACGAAGTAATAAGGTGAAATGTAGCCCTTTATGTTGCTTTTTTTTTCTTACATGACTCGGACACAAAGAACAAGAAGATGAACGCAAACACTGAAAAACTTAAAGGAACACTAAAAAAAACAAAAATAATGGAAGGATATGAGATTATTTCAGAGCCTAGCTCTGACACAAACTAATGTGAACCTTGATCACGTGGTCACAAAACTCACAATCAAGATTGAGATCTAATCCCGGAAAACGGAAATAGGTCTGATAGGAGTGTGACACAATGAAAACCTGTTGCAAGGCATCAAAACTATTGGAATGAGTAGAATGATGCCAAGAAGCCAGTTAATCTTCGATAAGTTAGATTCAATTCGTTCAAGAACTGAAAAAAGCAAGAATCACTCTCACACATTAAAACTGAAAAATTCAGAAGTAATAATCATCAAAAGATGCTCTGAAATTTTGGCTTCCATGAGTTTAAATAGTTATTGAAAAATTAACCCTAATGGACCCCTTATGTGGACTTATATGAGGTCCACTCAAAACTAACCCAAAACCCTAACTGAAAAGCCTATAACTTAATCCTAACAAGCTTTGGATCCTAAATGAAAACAAAGTATTAATTAAGCCCAAAGAAGCCTTGGGCTGTAGCTAACAAAATAAAATAACCCTAATATTAAATCCATGTTTTTCCATGAGAAGAAGAGAAGTAAAATACTACATAACTGATTCAAGGCTTGTTTATAGCCTTCCATGCAGCCCCTTAATCCTAGAAACAAAAGGAAAAGGTAGCCACCCATGTTGTTTCCAAGTTGTAGTAGGATTCTTTTGTTTCCTTCGATGTCCTCACCTCATGGCCCAAATAAGCTTGTGTTGGACCCCTCTTGCACATGGATAAAATGTACTAGGGTCTCCTCTTGATACTCTAATGGACCTTTCAATTCTGACTTGGATGAAACATACTCTTTCCATTTGTCTTGGACCGAGTCATGGGACCATTTGGAACATGTAAGGGCTCCTTGCTGGTGTTCCTAGGTTAATCCACATCAAAAAACTCATAACCTGATCCAAACAAGCCTTGGATCCTAGCTGAAAACAAAGTATTAATTTAGCTCAAACAAGCCTTGGATCCTAGCTGAAAACAAAATATTAATTTAGCTCAAACAAAATAAAATAAAACCTATAATATTAAATCTATGTTCTGCCTAGACACAATGGAGAATGACCTATAAATTTAGTTTTGATGTTTGTTTCATATATTTTTTTGGTAAGTTGACGTATGTATCAAAAGAAAACGATACAAACACTATAAGGGGCCCTCTTGCACATGGATAAAATGTACTAGGGTCTCCTCTTGATACTCTAATGGACCTTTCAATTCTGACTTGGTTGAAACATAATCTTTCCATTTGTCTTGGACCGAGTCATGGGACCATTTGGAACATGTAATGGGTCTTTGCTGGTGTTCCTAGGTTGGTCCACATCAAAAAACTCATAACCTGATCCAAACAAACCTTGGATCCTAGCTGAAAACAAAATATTAATTTTAGCTCAAACAAGCCTTGGATCCTAGCTGAAAACAAAGTATTAATTTAGCTTTTAATTTAGCTCAAACAAAATAAAATAAAACCTATAATATTAAATATATGTTCTGCCTAGACATAATAGAGAATGACCTATAAATTTAGTTTTGATGTTTGTTTCATATATTTTTTTTTGGTAAGTTGACGTATGTATTGAAGCTCAGGAGAGAGAGAGAGAGAAAAGAGAGAAAGAGAGAGAGAGTGGTGCTGTCGGAGCTACATCTACTCCGTCCACCGTTGGATTATTCTCATTTTTTACTATGTTGTTCCTTCCAACCTTCTCTCAACATTGACCGAACGGATTTATTATCCAATCAACGAGGTAAGAGATATTGATCTCGCAATATTTCTACTATTCTGCATTTTCAGTTCTGGAACTATAGAGAAGTGGTGAAATTGCAGCATATTGCATGGATTTTCTTCATGATTTCTGTTATGGCTGTCATAGACATGAAGGCCTTTGCCATATGTGAAGATTAAATCATAGTTCTTTGGAAAAGTTTCAATTTTCTTGCTAGTTCCAGAGTGGTTTGTCGTAGCTTGATCTCCTTTGTTCACCGTTGGATCGTTACCATATTTGAGTATGTTGTTCTTCGGAACCTACTCTACATCTTGACCGAACGGATTTTTGTTACAATCAGTGTGCTGGGAGATATTGGCCTCGTAATTCTGTTATTTCTGAGCTTAGGTTGCTTCTTGGACTCAGTTTATCTTATTAGAATTTTGCTCTCTCTAATATTTGTATGCTACCATAATGTCTCTATGTTCTTCTGTGGAAAATGTTCCAATGGTTAGCTCTCACATTGAACAACATAATCAAGTTAAGTCTGGACATACATTAAGATTAGAACTGCAAGATATGTTGAATAGCCATGGGATGAGGATTTCTCAGTTTCAAGCTGATTCTGATGCTAGTATAGAGAAACACTCTACTGCCCAAGCTTCTAATGTTGTTCCAGAAATGAACCATGTGTTGGGTTCTAAAGTTGATGAGGTGAAGGTAGGGTCTCATCAACAAGAACAACTAAAACCTAGACCCAAATTGAATTTTTTAAATGCTTTGAAGGGTTCTGGTGTTGATGACAATGAGGGTAGCAAGACCCTTGGCATTAGTTCAGTCCGTAATCTGCACTTTGCTCCCCCTACTATGACTGATGGTCGTGTGACAGTAGCTCCTCCTCTTGATGTGTTTGAAGATGGCTGTGAATTTTGGAAATCCACCCTAGTTGGTCATTTTGTGGGGCAGAAATTACCGTATCCCGTGGTTAATTCTATTGCCAAAAGAATATGGAGCTCCTACGGTCTATCAGAAGTTTTGTCTTCGGATAATGGCTTCTTCATCTTCACCTTTGATTCGGTTGATCATGCCATTAATGTGCTGGAAAGAGCCCCATGGCACATGGGAAACAGGCCTTTGGTGCTTAAACGTTGGCAACCGAACATGCAATTTTTGAAAGATGATTTGGCAAGAGTTCCGGTATGGGTTAAGCTGTATAATGTCCCTCTCGAGTATTGGACTATTAAGGGGCTGAGCTGTGTAGCGAGTGCTATTGGAGTCCCCCTTCATGCGGATCATACTACATTGTTGCGTAAAAGGCTTAGTTACGCAAGAGTTTGCGTTGAGATAGATGCTTCGAAGACGTTGGTTAAGGAATATGATCTTCGCTGTCCAAATGGGTTATTTATAACAATTTCAGCTGAATACGAATGGATACCGTCGAAGTGCAGTAATTGCAATGTCTTTGGACACACCACAGCGCTATGTGCTACTAATAACATTGATAATCTTAAAGTGGTGGCAGAGGGTAAGAGGAATCTAGGAGCTATGAACTCTAAATCTGCGGATAACAAGCCGAATCAGTTTCAGTGGCAGGTAGTTGGTAAACGAAACAAGGGTTCTGTGAGTGGGGAGAATGCTCCCTTGGCATCTAAAGTGGGTAATTGTGATGAGAATGGTTGTTCAACATCTGGTATACATATGCCTGATTGTAATATGAATGATCATGCGACATCAGATGTGTGCAATGCTGGTTGTCATGAAGATGAAAATCCTTCCTCTCCTCTTGTCTTGAAGAGTTTACGAGAAGACATGAAACAGGAGCAAGGGGCTGCAAGTACTGCTTTAGATCAAGATATGGACGCAATGGGAGGTGATACAGATGGGGAACCTACTCTACGTCTTGACCGAACGGATTTTCGTTACAATCAGTGTGCTGGGAGATATTGGCCTCGTAATTCTGTTATTTCTGAGCTTAGGTTGCTTCTTGGACTCAGTTTATCTTGAGTAGGTTCCGAAGAACAACATACTAAAAAATGGTAACGATCCAACGGTGAACAAAGAAGATCAAGCTACGACAAACCACTCTGAAACTAGCAAGAAAAATGAAACTTTTCCAAAGAACTGTGATTTAATCTTCACATATGGCAAAGGCCTTCATGTCTATGACAGCCATAAGAGAAATCATGAAGAAAATCCATTCACTATGCTGCAACTTTACCACTTCTCCATAGTTCCAGAACTGAAAATGCAGAATAGTAGAAATATTGTGAGATCAATATCTCTTACATCGTTGATTGGATAACAAATCTATTCGGTCAATGTTGAGAGAAGTTTGGAAGGAACAACATAGTCAGAAATGAGAACAATCCAACGGTGAACGAAGTAGATGTAACTCCGACAGCACCACACTCTCTCTTTCTCTCTTTTCTCTCTCTCTCTCTCTCTCTCTCTAATTTAGGGTTTTTCAAAAAAAATGAAAAAAAAATGAAAATATATATATATATATATTATTTTCCAAGTGTTGCAAGGAAAACTAGCTCTACAAAGAAAAACATGAGGCGACAAAATTAATTCCACATTCAGATCAGATTTTCTTAGCTATTTGGGACATCTAAAGGTGACAACTCTTCGTTAGGTAACAAGGAAGATTTATTTCGGCTATAAAACCTTTTTAAGTTAGGGAAATCAAACTTATCTCTTTCAGTTCTTTTTGGTTATTTGTGACATCATAAAAAACCTTTATTTTAATTTTAATTTTAAATGTTTCGGTCTTAATTTAATATTATTTGGGTTTATTTCAATTAAGTTTTGGGTCTGATTTTAAGTGGGCTTCATGTCAGCCCACATCTTAGGGAAGTGGATTTAAATTAGCCCACTAGGGTCAACCCATTAAGGTATTTTTATTTTTTATTAAGTTTGTGTGAGAGAGATTCTTGCATTCTTTGGTTCTCTAATGAACTAAATTGACTTATCGAAGATTAAATGGTTCGTAACAACTTTCCTATATTTCTTGTTTGTGAATTGGTATTCATAGGGCGGGGGTTCTTATTCCAATAGTTCTTGTGCCAATTATCTATTATATCACACTCTTATCATACCTGTTTCTACTTTCTAGGATTTGTTATCAATCTTGATATGGGTTGTGTGACCACATGATCTAAAGGTTCACATCACCATGATAACCCCCATAAAAAGTAAATAAAAAAAATAATGAAACTCAATTCCAAATCAACCTAATGTGAATGATGAAATTGAAAAAAAAAACAATTAAAAAATGAGAAAAAATAACCAAAGTCAGCTCGAATTAGCCCAATAAGCGCTATTCTCAGGTTATGAGGCTGAGATAACCTAATAGAAAAGTAAACCATTAGGTTAAAAACCAATATAAAAGGATGAGATTGGAAAAAAAACCAATTAGAAAAAAGAAAAACAACTTGAGTCAATCAGATTAACTTATTAGATCTGCAACTCATTTCATGAGAGTACACAACCTAATAAAAGGCAAATTCAGTATTGAAAGATGCCACAGAATTGCTCTTGGGCTTAGGGAAAGATTTTAAAGCTCAAATCTTTAGCATGGCCGAAGATGAAGTACATCATAGGAGATGGAGTGACAACCTCTCTGTGGTTTGACAATTGGCATCCTCACAGCCCACTCGCGGATTCTTACGGGGAAAGATTCATCTATGATTCAGGTATGGAAAAGAACGCGAAGGTGTATGTGCTAATTCATAACTTATAATAGAAAATTCCTACAATCCAAGCTATTGGCTGGCACCCCATTATAGAAGCTATTCCTTCCCATTCTAATCCTAAGATGGGGCAAAAGGATGAGATAGTGTGGTTGGATTCGCCAAATCACAGATTCTCGGTCAAAGTAGCTTGGAGGGTGAATAACATAGATTCGTAATTTGATAGTTAGCTGGTTGTATTGGTTTCCCAACGAATCTAGTGAGGTTTCAGTTTTATGTTCGGTGGCTAGCCTGTAGCCATATGTTGTTTTATATTTCTGTTATCATTGTATGCCCCTTATAATGTTTGTATCTTCTTCTTTTAATACATACGTCAACTTACCCAAAAAAAAGAAGGCGTGCCATATACTATTGGAAAGGTATGGATGTCTAGTTTCTAGGTGAATTTATACTTCCTTTGCTCGTCTCCAGGTGTAGGTGTTGTGATCGAGTTGGTTTATAGTCTTGTTGTCTTGGAGCAAGTCTTCCATTCTGATAAGCTCATTCAAATATCAACAAACTTGGATTAGATTTATTTTGGGGTCATGAATTCCATTAAATTCGACTAAGGTTCGCATCAACATGCCTCTTGGTGAAGATTGGGCAGGTTAGGGGCAAACATTTAATGCTTGTGTGGTCAATGTCTAAGAAAAGAAAGTTTCAAAGCATCAGATGGGAAAGCAAGTAGTTCACTCCTCCTTTATAGCTAAGAAAGGAAATATGCCAGCTACTTTCACTTTAGAGGTCTCACTTTTAGATGCTAATATGGCAGATATCCCCTGCAAAGTGTATCCCTCAAATCTAATAATCCTCTTCAGCAAACCAATTATTGTAATTTAATTTTCTTAAATGCTGTGATGTGGACCAGCCTAGAAACACCAGCAAGGACCCATTACATGTTCCAAATGGTCCAATGACTCGGTCCAAGACAAAGGCATTGAAAGAGGCATTGAATGCATTGGTTTTGAATGTTTCAACCAAGTCAGAATTGAAAGGTCCATTAGAGTATCAAGAGGAGACCCTGGTACATCTTATCCATGGGCAAGTGGGGTCCAACACAAACTTATTTGGGCCATGAGGTGAGGACAGCAAAGGAAACAAAAGAATCCTTCTACAACTTGAAAACAACATGGGTGGCTGCCCTTTCCTTTTGTTTCTAGGATTAAGGGGCTCCATGGAAGGCTATAAATAAGCCTTGAATCAGTTCTAAAGCGATCTGGTGGGATGTTTGTGACAGATGTGACATTCCAAGAATGACAAAAGGCTGGGATGAATGGATTCGATGGGGCACTGTCTCTTGGCATGGCAAGAGTTTCGTCAATTTTTCTCGTAAACTGAGTTTTGCAGCTACAGTGTATCATGTATGGCAAGAACGGAATGCAAGGATCTTTGCTGGAATGTCTAGAACTTCGAATTTGGTCTTTAATCAAATCGAATGTATCATTCGTGATAAGCTTGATTTGATGAGGAATGTCGCACCAACAAATGAAAACAAAAGGATCCAACGAGCTTGGAGGGTGAATACCATAGATTCTTAATTTGTTAGTTAGCTGGTTGTATTGGTTTCCCTAACGAATCCAGTGAGGTTTCAGTGTTATGGTCGGTGGCTAGCTTGTAGCCATCTGTTGTTTTATGTTTCTGTTATCATTGTAAATCTGGGGTATGCCCCTTATAATGTTTGTATCTTCTTCTTTTAATACATACGTCAACTTACCACAAAAAAAAAAAAGTTCTATAATACATACGTCAACTTACCAAAAAAAAAAAGACAATAAGGCTCCCGGTCCGGATGATTTCAGTGTAGGCTTCTTTAAGAAATCTTGGAGTATTGTTGGCCTGGACACTATCAATGTTATTCGATCTTGTTCTCTTTTGGCCGACTTCTCAAGCAGGTAAATGCTACAACTATATATTTAACCCCTAAAGTCCCTAACCCATCAAAGTTTAATGACTTTAGGCCTATCTCATGTTGTAATGCCATTTACAAATGCAATTCTAAGCTCATCGCTAATAGAATTAAAAGAGTATCGCTGGATCTGATTGGGCCTTTCCAATCTGTTTTTGTTGAGGGGAGAAATATAAGTGATAATATCTTACTTTCTCAAGAGCTTCTTCATAAGTATCATAGAAAGGGGGGTCCTCCTAAATGTTTTAAGAAGGTGGACCTTATAAAAGCTTATGACTCGGTAAGATGGGATTTTTTATTGGCTATTCTTTGAATGGTAGGCTTTTCCTCTTGTATGGTTAATTAGATTGGTATATGTATCTCTATTACTAGATTCTCAGTCTTCTCAATCAACAGAGAACTTCATGGTTTCTTTGCTGGATCTAGAGGTTTAAGACAGGGTGATCCACTATTTCCCTACCTGTTTGTTCTTGTTATGGAAGTTCTCTCGAGTTTATTGGGTCAAATGGCTAGACATACTAATTTCAAGTTTCAATGGCGTTGTGAGAGGGAGGAAATTACTCTTTATGCTTTGTTGATTATTTGATGATTGATTAGTACTTAAAAGTGCATTTTCATCAAGGTTTTATATCATCATATTGCACTTAAAGTATCGTTAAATTCCCTAACTTGAGCATGTTATAATAATAAGTCCGATAACATAAGATATCTTTAATTTATGGTAAATGCTCATTTTGAATGCAGGCATATCTCACAATTCAAAGGATTTATTGATGTGTTTAATTATTGAAATTCAGAAGACAAAGGGAGGGTTAAGGTTAAAGAAGAGATGCTAGTTCAATTCAAACTGGAATACTATTTGATTATTAGGTCATAACTATAGTCGTAGACCTTGGATTTAGGTCTGGTCTAAGGTTAAGCAAAAATACTGAAAACCCGAAAAAAATAACCGAAAAAATCAAACTGTGAAAAAAACAAATTAAAATTTTGAAAAAATCGACCAGTTCAATTCAGTTTCGATTTTATAAGTATAAAACTGAAAAAACTGAACCGAATCAAACCCAAACCGAAAAAAAAACTAGAAGAAACCAAGCAAAACAGAGCCAAACCGAAAAACCAAGCCAAACCATTTTGAACCGGTTTTTGTCCTAAAAAACCGAATTAAACCAAAACCGGTCGGTTTGAACCGGTTTCGATTCGGTTTTAGTTATTTTTTTATAAAAACCGAAACGAACCGAAAATGATCACCCCTAGTTTATCTTACTGGAAAGCTAAGACATAAGTCTAAAACATTCATGAAAAGTCCAAGATTCAAAACCACTGTTTTCAAGCTCAAGTATTAGCAACAAAAGATAAATCTAAATCTGTCTTGCAACTTAGATACTTTTTAGTGTTCAGCTTATATCTCGAGTTCTAGAAGACCAAATGAGCTCATTCTTGTTCTTTTTTTGTGGAAAGTTGAGACAAATTCTCATGAATTGCAGGAAGACTATTTATTCAAAATCTGATGTTTGCAATGACATTTGTTCTAGACAACAAGTCAAGAGGTGGTCACCAACTCAATAATTAGTCATTAAATTAATATTTTTGAATTTTAGCCTATAAAAGGAGACATTTACTGGCATCTTGGGTTTTTAGATCAAGATCATGCTCTTGCTTTCTTTCTTTATATTTTTGTAATGTTCAAGTTTTATTTCATGTTATATTTTCATTAATCTCTTTTTTATGCTTTTTATTTCCTTTACTATACTTAGTTAACTTATATCATATTTATGTTCTGATGTTGTTTATTTATATTTCTCTTCTTCATTATGTTTAGCTAAGTTAATTTTGTCAAGGTGAAAAAGTTACTCTAATGGTGTAAGAATAAGTATAGAATAAAATTCAACATGAATTTTAATGTTTGATATTAAAATGTTTATAATGGTTATCTTACTCGCTCTTAATACCTTACTTGTTAAATGGTTAACCAAGATTTGTGTTCTACAATCCTGTATAGTATAACCGACACTTGTGCTATGAAAGGAACTTGATTTGTTGTTGACATAAGTTATCACCATGAATACCTAACAACATTTACAAGTATTGTCATTGCTCAAATAAGATAATTAATATGATCATGTTAATAATTTATAATCCGATTGAAACCTCCTTTGTGTGTGGTTTCTAGTTGAGTAATAGAGTTTATATTATACTTATTTGAAATAATTAGTAGATCCTCTAACCTTGACAATTGTTTTATCTTTATTTAATCCTTACATCAATATCTTATCTCAAAAGTTCTCTTCAACTCCTTTCCAATTATTATTTGTAATTTTATATAGTTGACCTCCATGTGGTTCGACCTCGATTTTGCCGAGTTATTTATTACTTCGACACTCTTGCATATAGGATAAGACATCAATCTTTTGATCGTGTCAAGTTTTTGGTGCCGTTGCCGAGGAGGTAAGTTACTGTATAAATTATATATTTAATTTTTTTCTTTTCACTTTTATTGTTTTTTTAATTTTTGTTCTTTTTTTTTCTTTTTTTTTTCTTTCCTTCTGTACTTGCATGAGAGTTTGGTCACACACATTAAGTGGTATACTTTGTAGGAAATCTTCATCCTCTTCAGAAAATATGGTCGAAGAGGATAACCAGTCACTTCATAATAAGAATAATGAGAATAATCATGTTAACACTTAGAGACCACATGAATCCAACAAGAACAAGTGCACCATCATGTATAGTTTTCCCTCCTGATGCATCTCATTTCAATATTAAGCCAGACATTATTTAACTTTTACCTACTTTTCATGGCTTAGATCTAGAAAATTCATACTTGCATTTAAGAGAATTTAAAGAAGTTTGTAACACTTATAATAACTCAAATTGTAGAATAAACACCATCATATTAAAGCTTTTTCTTTTTTTTTAAAAAAAAAAGATAAAGTTAAAACATGGCTACAAAATCTTAGGTCAGGATCCATTCATGCTTGAGATGAAATGCAACAACAGTTTTTGAAGAAGTTTTTCCATAGAACAAACTCTTTCAAAAGACAAATCATCACCTTCACTTAAAAGCCAAAGAAACATTTTACCAATGTTGGGATAGGTATAAAGACTTGCTTAATATATGTCCTCATCATGGTTTTGAAATATGGAGATTGGTTTTACACTTTTATAAAGGGTTAACACCTAAAGATAGGCAAATGGTGGAATTCATGTGCAATGAAACTTTTGAAGATAAAGACCCTAATGAAGCAATGGAGTACATAGATTTATTAGCTGAAAATGCTCTGAATTGGGACACTGCAGGTACTTGTGAGACACCTGGCAAAACCTAGCCTTATACAATCTTAGAGAAGATGACCTTCAAGCTAAATTTGCATCTTTAGCGAGAAAAGTTAAGGCACTGGGAATTAAAAAGGAGTGGTCAATTAAAATCTGTTCAAGAAATTGTTTGTCAAATTTGTGAAGTTAATGAACACTCAACCAATGATTATCCAACTTTGCCTTTTTTCAAGGAATGTCTCCATGAATAAGTCAATGCTTTAAACAGTTTTTAAAGGCCAAATCATAATCCATATGCAAATGTATAACCCTGGTTAGAGAAATTATCTAAAATTTAGTTAGAAGAGTGGTAACAATAATGCATAAACTTCACTGCTACCATTTCAAGCACACCATAATTTTTAAAATTCTCATAGATATGCACTTCCTTGTGCTCCCCCTCCTAGAAGAAATCTTGGGGAAATATCGCATGCATTCATTGAAAAGCAAGAGACAATCAACACTCAAAATGCTCAAACTATGGCAAATTTGAAAGATACTCTTGCAAAGTTCACATGTACTCTCAGTTTTCAGGAGAAATGTAAATTTCCATCTCAATCACAACAAAATCCCACAGGGCAATACAATTCAAGTGCAAGTAGCTCCATAAGCCAACATATTGATCAAGTCAAATCAGTCACTACTCTCTGTAGTGGTAAGGTTATTGAAAAACCTATTCTTGAACCTTGTGAGAAAGATGATGAGTTAATCTTTGAGGATAAGGAAAGGGTTGAACCTGAACATTGCAAAGAAAAGATTGATTCCCTATCAGCACTTCCATTTCCATATGCCATGGCCAAACAAAGAAAAGTCAATCACAATTCTGAAATATTTAAAACTTTCAAACAGATAAGGATCAATATATCTTTATAGGATGCTATTAAACATGTACCTTCTTATGCTAAAATTTTGAAACACTTGTGCACCGTGAAGAGAAAAATAAATGTGAAAAGAAAGCCTTTTTAGTCCAATAAGCAAGTGTCATTCTTCAAAACAATAATGCTTTGAAATATAAAGATCCTAGTTGTCCTATAATTTCATGCTTTATTGGAGAACATAAAATTAAAAAAGCTTTACTTGATCTTGGAGCTAGTGTTAATTTACTTTCATATTTGATTTTTCAAAGTCTCAATCTACGTAAGTTAAAACCAACTTCTGTAACTCTTTTATTTGCTGATAGATCTGTAAAAGTGCCTAGAGAAATAATTAAAGATGTGTTAATATAAGTTGATAAATTCATTTATCTTGTGGATTTTATTGTCTTGGATACACAACTTGTTGAAGCATGTAATTCAATTACAGTTATTTTAGGACATTCATTTCTTGCAACTTCTAACGCATTAATGAATTATAGGAATGGACTGATAAAGTTATCTTTTGGAAACATGACATTGGAGATGAATGTTTTTAACATTTGCAAGCAACTTGGAAATGATAATGATTTACAAGAAGTAGACTTTATTGAAAAATTAGTTTATGATCAATTTGAAATTACTTTTAGTGAAACTGAGTTTAATGAATCTGAAGATTTGCAAATAGTTTATTTTCAGGAAGAATTAAAGGCAAGTAGTTGGAGACTAAAAATTGAGGAATTGTCACCACGATCAATTGAGTTCATAACTTCAAGTGTTCAATCACCAAAACCTAATTTGAAGTCATTACCATTTAATCTCAAATACTCATTTTTGGGAGAAATTGAAACTTTTCCTGTAATAATCTTTTTTTTTTGTAAGTTGACGTATATATTAAAAGAAGAATTCTGGTAATAATCTCTTCCAATCTTAATGCACATCAAGAAGGTAAGTTATTACATACTCTAAAAAATGCACAAAAACACATTAGGATGGACCATAACTAACATAAAAGGAATTGGTCCTTTGATTTGCACACATTGGATTTATTTGGAGGAAAATGCTAAACCTTCTAGAGAAATGCAACAAAGGCTTAATCCTAATATGAAAGAAGTAGTGAAGAATGAAGTCATTAAACTTTTAGATAATAGAATCATTTATCCTATTTATGATAATAAATGGGTAAGTCATACCCAAATTGTACCTAAGAAGTCGGGAGTCACTATGATAACAAATGAGAAAATGAGTTAATTCCAACTAGGACTATTAGTGGTTGGCACATGTGTGTTGACTATAGAAAACCTAATTCAATGACTAGAAAAGATTATTTTCCTTTAACTTTCATAGATCAAAATCTAGAAAGAGTTGCAGGTCATGAATTTTATTGTTTTCTAGATGGCTAATCAGGTTACAACCAAATTGAAATTGGATTTGAAGATCAAGAGAAAACCACTTTCACATGTACATTTAGTACTTGTAATGTACCAGCCACGTTTCAAAGATACATGCTCAGCATATTTAGTGATATGGTTGAATGTTTTGTTGAGATTTTTGTGGATGATTTTTCTGTTTTCGGTGATTCATTTGATGATTATTTAACTAACTTGGAAAAGGTTATGAACATGTGTGAAGAGAAGAATCTTGTGCCGAATTGAAAAAAAAATATAATTTTATGGTAACAAAGAGCATTGTACTTGGTCATATTGTTTTATCAACATGAATTGAGGTTGACAAATCTAAATCGAGTTAATTCCAATTCTAATCCTAAAATGGGGCAAAAGGATGAGATAGTTTGGTTGGATTCACCAAATCATAGATTCTCGATCAAAGTAGCTTGGGAACAACTAAGACGTCATCGTCAGATGGTTGAATGGCATGACATTGTGTGGTTCAAGAATGCTGTTCCAAGACATTCATTTCTTCTATGGATGGCTGTCCAACAGAAACTCACAACTCAAGATAAACTTCATCGGTTTGGTATACATGGTCCCAATAGATGCTCGCTCTGTCTCCGCAACAATGAGGATCACAACCACTTGTTCTTTGAATGCTCCTATACTAAAGCGATCTGGTGGGATGTTTGTGACAGATGCGACATTCCAAGAATGACAAAAGGCTGGGATGAATGGATTCGATGGGCCACTGTCTCTTGGCATGGCAAGAGTTTCGTCAATTTTTCTCGTAAACTGAGTTTTGCAGCTACAGTGTATCATGTATGGCAAGAACGTAATGCAAGGATCTTTGCTGGAATGTCTAGAACTTCGAATTTGGTCTTTAATCAAATCGAATGTATCATTCGTGATAAGCTTGATTTGATGAGGAATGTCGCACCAACAAATGAAAACAAAAGGATCCAACGAGCTTGGAGGGTGAATACCATAGATTCTTAATTTGTTAGTTAGCTGGTTGTATTGGTTTCCCTAACGAATCCAGTGAGGTTTCAGTGTTATGGTCGGTGGCTAGCTTGTAGCCATCTGTTGTTTTATGTTTCTGTTATCATTGTAAATCTGGGGTATGCCCCTTATAATGTTTGTATCTTCTTCTTTTAATACATACGTCAACTTACCAAAAAAAAAAATCTGTTAAGATGTTAGATCATTCTTAGGACATGCTGGTTTTTATAAAAGGTTCATCAAAGATTTTTAGTGTAATATCTAAGCCATTGTGCAACCTTCTAACAAATGACAATGTTTTGAATGGACTGAACATTGTAAAGAAGTCTTTGTTAAACTCAAGAACTTGTTTACTTCTGCTCTTGCTGACACGATCAAAGAGTTGATGTCTTATCCCAAGTGCAGGAGTGTCGAAGTAATAAATAACCCGGCAAGACTGGGGTCGAACCACATGGAAGTTAACTATATAAACTATAAATAAAAAATAGATAATAACATAAAAGGAGTTGAAAAGAGTTTTGAGATGTGATATTGATATAAGGATTAAACAAGGAAAAAATAATCATCAAGGTTTGAGGATCCACTCATGGTATTCCAAACAAGTATAATATAAACTCCTTTTATTACTCAACTGGAAACCACACATAAAGGAGGTTTTAATCGGATTATAAATTATTAACATGATTACATTAGTTATCTTATTCGAATAATGCTAATACTTGTAAATGTTGTTAGATATTCATGATTATAACTTATGTTAACAACAAATCAAGTTCCTTTCATAGCACAGGTGTCGGTTATACCATACGGTTGAGATATGAAAGTGCCAAGTATTTGTTATACCGAGGGTTATACAATATAAATTTAGATTAACCATTTAACAAGCAAAGTATTAAAAGTGAACAAGATAACAAATACAAAACATGTTAGTGTGAAACATTAAAGTCCATGTTGAGTTTATACTATACTTATTCTTACACTATTAGTGTAACATTTTCACCTTGACATAATAAATTTAGCTAAATATAATAAAAAAGAGAAACATAAATAACAAGATAAGAACATAAATAAGATATCAGTTAACTAAGTAAAGGAAAGGAAATGAAAAGCATAAACAAGAGATTAATATAAACAAAACTTAAGTATTACAAAAAATATAAAAAGAGAGAGCAAGAACATGATCTTGATCTAAAAACCAAGATACCTAAATACATGGAAAATGCCTCTTTTTATAGTCCAAAATTCAGAACTATTGATTTGATGACTAATTGTTGAGTGGGTGGCCACATCTTAACTTGGTGACAATCCTTATCTTCTTGTCTGAACAAAACGTCATTACTAACGTCAGAATTTGAACAGATTGTTTTCATGAAAGTTCTAGGAAATTGTCTCAGCTTTTCAACAAAAAAAGAATCGGTGCATTTGGACTTCTAAAACTTAAGATATGGACTAAACACTGAACAATATTTGGGTTGTAGGACAGATTCAGACTTTTCTTTTGATGCTAAGATTTGGACTTCCAAACAGCAGAATTGAGTCTTGGAATCCCACTGAATGTTTTAGGCCTATGCATTAGCTTTCTAGCCATATAAACGAAACTAAAATCCAAGATTGACAGCTCTAGATATGACCCAATGACTAAACAGTGTTTCAGTTTAAACTAAACCAACATCTTTTTTCTAAGCTTAGCCCTCTCTTTGTCTTCTCAATTTCATTAGTTAAACTCACCAATCAATCCCTTCATTTATGTGATAGGCCTATATTTAAGATGAACATTTACCATAAATTAAAGGTATCTTATAGTATTAGACATGATATTATAAAGCATGCTTTAGTTAAGGTGTTATTGATACTTTTAAGTCTGAATCTGTCCTACAACCTCGATAAAAATGCACTTTTAAGTACTAATCACCTATCATTCAACCTCTTGATTGGTCATTATCTTTTAAAATAATGTGTGACGCTAGTGATTATATCGTGGGTGTTGTCTTGAAAAAAAAAAGATAAGAAACCTTATGTGATTTACTATGCAAGGAAAACTTTAAATAATGCTCAAATGAATTACACAACCACTGCAAAGGAATTACTCGCAATAGTATTTGCATGTGAAAATTTCAAATCTTATCTTGTTGGGTCACCTGTTGTTTTTAGTGATCATGCAGCATTGAAATATGTTTTTTCTAAGAAGGATTCTAAGGCTAAATTAGTGCGGTGGATTTTGTTACTTCAAGAATTTGATATCACACAATCAAGGACATGAAAGACACCAAAAATGTTGTCAATGATCATTTATCAAGATTGACAATAGATTCCACATCTGACATCACACCAATCAATGGTTACTTTCATGATGAATCTTTACTTTCTATTTCTACAATGTCTTGGTTTGCTAATATTATCAATTTTCTTGCAACAGGAGATTTGCCAGCTCATTGGAGTACCCAAGACAGATGAAAGTTTTTGAACGAAGTGAAGAACTTTTATTGGGATGGCCCTTACTTATTCAAATATTGTCCTGATCAAATATTTTAAAGATGCATTCCCCGACAATGAGGTAAGTAATGTCATTAAATTTTGTCATTCTAGGGCATGTGAGAGTTATTTCACATTAAAGAAGGCGATTGCAAAAATCTTACAATGTGGATTGTATTGACCCACCATGTTCAAGGACACGCATACATTCTGCAAAAATTAAGAAAATTGTCAAAAGATAAGATCTAATTCAAAACATCACATGATTGAATCCTATTCTTGTTATTGAAATCTTTGATTGTTAGGGTATAAATTTCATGGGTCTATTTCCTCCGTCATTTGGTTTTTTATACATATTAGTCACGGTAGACTATGTTTTAAAATGGATAAAGGTAATTCCAAGCATAGTTATTAAACCCGGCCCGGCCCGGCGGGTCGACCCGAGACCCGGTCGACCCGATGGCTGGACCGGTCCGGGTTTAATAAAAAACCGGCTGTGGCAACAGCCCGGCCAAACCCGGGCGACCCGGCGGGTCAACCCGGGACCCGGGCAAACCCGGACGAGACCCGGTTTTTTTTTTTTTCAAATGTGGAATTTGAAACCCATTAGTATATATACACTATCTTCCCATGAAAAAAACAATGTTTTTTCAATGTGGGATAAAAAAACCTTTTGATTTAAATACTTCAACTTAAAAGGATAACATAATATCTTTTCAATGTGAGATTTGAAGCCCTTTCATATATATACACTATGTTCCCATGAAAAAAACCATGTTTTTTCAATGTGGGATAAAAAAACCTTTTGGTTTAAGTACTTCAACTTAAAAGGATAACAAAGTATCTTTTCAATGTGGGATTTGAAGCCCTTTCATATATATACTCCATGTTCCCATGTAAAAAACCATGTTTTTTCAATGTGGGATTTGAAGCCCTTTCATATATATACACTATGTCCCCATGAAAAAAACCATGTTTTTTCAATGTGGGATAAAAAAACCTTTTGATTTAAGTACTTCAACTTAAAAAAATAACATAATATCTTTTCAATGTGGGATTTGAAGCCCTTTCATATATATACTCCATGTTCCCATGTAAAAAACCATGTTTTTTCAATGTGGGATTTAAAGCCCTTTCATATATATACACCATGTTCCCATGAAAAAAACCATGTTTTTTCAATGTGGGATAAAAAACCTTTTGGTTTAAATACTTCAACTTAAAAGGATAATATATTATCTTTTCAATGTGGGATTTCAAACTCTTTCATATATATACTCTATGTTCCCATGAAAAAAATTAAGTTTTTTCAATATGGGATTTGAAACCCATTAGTATATATACTCTAAGTTTCCAAAGAAAAAGTTATGTATTTTCAATGTGGGATTTGAAACCCATTAGTATATATACGATATGTTTCCAAGAAAAAAGTTATGTTTTTTCAATGTGGGATAAAAAACTTTTTAAAATATTCTTTTAAACTTCATAATATGTATAATCTATATTTACATGGATTTTTTCATATGAAATATTAAAACTTTAATTTTTTTTTAATTTTTCCAGGTTAATCCGGGTTGACCCGAGTTGACCCGGGTTGACCCATGAAACCCGGGACCCAGCCCCTTGGACGGGTCAACCCCCAGGCCGGGTTTAATAACTATGATTCCAAGTCGAAATAATGATCACAAAACAGTGATCAAGTTTTTAAAAGAAAATATTTTGAGTCGGTTTAGAATCCCTCGAGCCATGATAAGTGATGGTGGAACACATTTTTGCAAGAAGCCTTTTGAATCTTTAATGAAGAAATATGGAATCACACACAAAGTTGACACCCTTTATCACTCTCAGACAAGTGGACAAGTAGAACTTGCTAATAGGGAGATCAAACAAATCTTGGAAAAAAAAAAGTGAATCCTAATCGAATGGACTAATCTTTAAGACTTAGTGATACACTTTGGACTTATCGAACTGCTTTTAAAACATCATTAGGTATGTCACCTTATAGTTTGGTTAATGGAAAACCTTCTCACTTTTTTTTTTTGTAATTTGACGTATGTATTAAAAGAAGAAGATACAAACATTATAAGGGGCATACCCCAGATTTACAATGATAACATAAACATAAAACAACAGATGACTACAGGCTAGCCACCGACCATAAAACTGATAGTTTGGTTTATGGAAAACCTTCTCATTTTTTTTTTGGTAATTTGATGTATGTATTAAAAGAAGAAGATACAAACATTATAAGGGGCATACCCCAGATTTACAATGATAACATAAACATAAAACAACAGATGGCTACAGGCTAGCCACCGACCATAAAACTGAAACCTCACTAGATTCGTTTGGGAAACCAATACAACCAGCTAACTAACAAATTAAGAAAACCTTCTCACTTGCCTATGGAACTTGACCTCGAGGAAATAAAAATGCTGCATATGAGAATTAAAAAATTTATAAAGCAAGAATCAAAGAGTTTCATGATAAGAGAATCTTGAGAAAAACATTTAATGTTGGTCAAAAATTTTTGCTTTATAATTGTCGACTTCACTTTTTCCTGAAAAGCTAAGATCAAGATGGAGCGGTCCATTTATTGTGAAACATGTGTATCCTTATAAGGTCTTTAATATTGAGAATCTAAAGAATGACAATGTTTTTAAGGTAAATGGACATAGTTTGAAAGCTTACTTTGATAATTTTCATAGTGAAAATGAATCTATTAGTTTGAGTGATCCTGTTTATAAAGATTGATCATTTGTTTTTCTCATATTGTTTTTGTGTTTCTTTTTTATGTGACTTTTGTTTTGCTAGTCTCCGTGACTCTTTATAAACGGGATCTAATGGCAGATAACAGTACTCCGTGACTCTTTAGTTGGTTCCTTCAGTTTTCCATGATAACTTATATCTATTTATATATTTGTTTAATTCCTTGTTCCTTCTCTTTTCTTTGCATTTCTGCTCCACTTCTTGTTTGAAAAATGGACACCTCTTTTGAAAGAATGAAAAAGTACTTTCCTGTTTTGCCTCAAAATGCGATTACAAAAATTTACCGTGCTAGGTGTGAAAGACTGAGGTTGTTAATAAATCATGGAATTCCTGAAGATATTCGCTGGATAATTAAAGTAAAGGTCTGATTATCAAGCGAGTTTTCCAATTCTTTTTATCTCATACATGCATAGGACAAGTAAAAGCACTTTTGAGAAGTAACGTTGCGCAAAACGACTGAAAGTCTATCATAAATGTGCCACATGGACATGTAATGCACAATGTCATTCTTTAGGAATGATATCTATAAACTGTTAAGATAAAATACAATTCATTTAGGATGGCCTGAGTAAGGAGTCTTTAGATAATCTTCTATTAACTCTTGAGATGTATTATAGTGGAGATACGCATCATGCAATTCATGATTTATGGCCTTATTTTCATAAAGAACATGATCGACATAGTCTTGGGAATCTGACTGAAAAAGACCATGTTTGTCATTTTTTAAGAAAATTAGATGGGAAGCTTGTCCCTAACCCATAAAGGGCATTTAAGCAGTTTTTGGACGTAAAACCAAGGAAAGATGTGAGCCACAATCACAATTACTTGTACATACAAATGTTCTGACAAAAAAAAGAAGAAGAAGAGTGGCTCCAGTTAGCCTACATATAAGTGATATGATTGCATTTTCAATTTTTCTTCTATAAAATCTTTTCTTCCTTCCCTTTATTTCTACTCAACCATGTATTCAACAGATATAGAAGTGTGTAGAAATGACAAGTTCCTCAGCTCATAAAATAAAAAATATTTGTGTTTTTTGTGGATCTAGTCCTGGGAACGTCTTACCGACAAATGAAAACAAAAGGATCCAAAGAGCTTGGAGGGTTAATAACATAGATTCTTAATTTGATAGTTAGCTGATTGTATTGATTTCCCTAACGAATCTAGTGAGGTTTCAGTTTTATGTTCGGTGGCTAACCTATAGCCATCTGTTGTTTTACGTTTCTGTTCTCATTGTAAATCTGGGGTATGCCCCTTATAATGTTTGTATCTTCTTCTTTTAATATATGCGTCAACTTACCAAAAAAAAAGATCTAGTCTTGGGAAAGAAAATGAGTGTTTAGAGTCAGCAAATCATCTTCGTCGGGTACTAGCTGAGAGAAAGATTTATTTAGTGATGGAGGAGGTAGCCTTGGTTTAATGGGGCACTATCGACAGCTGTATTTTTAGGAGGTAGTCAAGTTTTAGGTATCATTTCAAAAGCTTTAGCCAAAGTGGACATCATAAAAAAAAAACAATTAGAGCGGAACTATAAGTCTTCACAATGTCTGAATGAATGATTGCAATATTGGATCATGTTGACGCTTGCATTACCTTACCAAGTGGTCTGGGTACATTAGAAGAGATATTTTGATATGATCAGGGCAATAAAAAAAAAATTATATGTGGATTCTGAAGTAAAATGCACAACTATCCAGTTTCACGACTATTGTCATAATTTTCAATCCGACCGTTAGTTCAGACTAAACTTATACGTGGAGTCTCCTGACATGTTTTCCTATCTAGGGTTAAAAGTTTAAGTTAATCAGAGTTTGAGAAGATATCGCAATGCTAGTAAACAGAGGTTGTGTGAATTTTGTTATTTACTTCTTTTTTACTTGTGGACTTCCTATTTGGCTAAGATTTTTTTCCTACAGGGATGTGACAGCTTGTTTTGGGAATCTCCTAAGTCTACAAGGATTCATAAATGTTTCAGAATCGTTTTCTTACAAGAATTCTTTATTCATTCTAGCTACAACAAGGAACTTTAAAATTAATTCTACCTTCAGATCAGATTTTCTAGTCTATTTGCAACTTCTTAAGGGTGACAAATTTGATTCTAGCATATTTAGGATAGTAATTTTTGGATTTTTATTATGTCTTTAGGTTATTATTACTTATTTGGGTCAATTGTAAGTGGGCCTCATACAAGTCCCCCTAAGCGGGTCCATTCGGGTTTATTTAAGTCTAGAGTTAGTATAAATAAATGCATAACCAGATATGTAAGTTAGACAATTCATATTAATAAAACTTCTTGTTTCTCACGCTTGTTGTGTGTTAGTGGGATAATCTCCCTTCCTTGGTTATCTAAAGAACTAAAAAGAGCAACTTATCAAAGAACAACAAACTTCTCAGCATCATCCTTATACTTCTCATTTGTGAATCAATATTCGTTGGGTGGGGGTTTCTGTTTCCAATAGTGTAGGTGCCTAGGTACAAGTTATCTTGGTGTCACACTCCTATCAAACCTGATTTACTTGGCTTTCCAGGAATTGGTGTTTTTGCATGGCCACATGATCACGAGGTTCGCATCATTTGGTATCAGAGCTTGGCTCTATTAATCAGGTTATATCCCTTTATTTCTTGTATTTTTGTTTATTTTATCTTCCATGTTAATTTTTCTTTGTGTCGTCTTTATTTCGGGTCTAATCTTGTTTCAAATTAGTTTCGGTTAGATTGTCTTCTTCCTACGTTATTCTTGATAAATTGCATTAAATTTGAGTCTTTTAGAATTAAAAAAAAAGGTGTCATATTAGTCTTTCTGTCCAAAATTTCTTTTTTGGAGTAAAAAAAACGTTATTTAGGACAAAGGAGTTTGTTTCACTTCTGTTTTGTGCCTACTTATCAAACCATATTGTAATTATGTAAAACTTGATATTCTGGTTATCTAGGGTGAAATCGCACAATATGTCAATTTTCAACTCATTTGGAAATCGTTTGGTTTAGGTTCCAAATTCAGGTTTTATAGAGCGTTTGAAAATGCGGGCCAACTCGTGTTTCTAACAAATTCAATTGTTTTTGCTAAAAATTAATTTTTTTTTGTATGTTTTGGATCGTTTTGATGCGCTAATCTCAAAAATAATTTTTAAAAAATGAACAAACATCATTTTGATGCATTTCAGAATGAAAAGCTTCCAAAAGCAACCACAACCACACTCCTAAACAGGCTTTTAAAGGGGCTGATTCGCGTTAGTTTCGTGTTCATATATCAAATCCATTCAAAATTAAATCAAACTTTATATTTTGGATTCTTGGCGTGAATTCGCTTCAAATATCAAATTTCAGACCATTTGGAAGTCGTTTGGTTTAGGGTCCTTTTTTTTGGTCTAAAGGGGTTTGTTACATTCATCAATTGAAAGTCCTTGTAATTTTAGGTCAGTTTTCAGTCCATAGTGTCTTCTTACCTTCTTTACTATCATTAGCTTTCATTTTAAGTCCTGATATAAAAAAAAATGCAAAGGAAGCAGTACAATCAGGATTTCATGTATTCTGACGAGGTATTATAGAACAAGAAGAGATTGGTGTTCTCAAAAAAGAAACTAAGAGTCTATGTCATATTCTAGGGGAGATGCAACAAGAACTTGATGTGTTAACGGCATTAGTTGATGCCCAGCAAGCTTCAAAAAGAGAGGAGCAATGCCGCAATGATGATAGATGAAAGAGCATCTTGAAGATAGAGGGAATGATACAATATAGGCAATAAAAAAACAATCAGATGTGGATTCTAACGTAAAATGCACAACTATCCAGTTTCACAACAACTGTCATAATTCTCAATCCGGCTGTTGGATCGGGCTGCAAGTTTACATGGAGTCTCCTGACATATTGTCCTATCTTAGGTTAAAATTTCAAGTCAATCGGAGTTCAGGAAGACATCACAATACTGGTAAATAGAGGTTATACGAATTTTGTTATTTACTTCCTTTCGACTTGTGAATTTTATATTTAGCTAGAATTCTTGTCCTACAAGGATGTGACAGCTTGTTTTGGGAATCTCCTAGGTCTACGAAGATGTGACAACTTGTTTTGGGAATCTCCTAGGTCTACAAGGATTTTTAATGTTATACAATATAATTTCCAAGTGTGGCAAGGATTCATATATGTTTCAGAATCCTTTTCTTACAAGGATTCCTTATTCATCATAGCTACAATAAAGAAAGAAGACTTCAAAATTAATTATACCTTCAGATCAGATTTTCTAGTTTATTTGGAACTTCGTGAGAGTGACAAATTTGATTCTGACATATTTAAGATAGTAATTTTTAGATTTTTATTATTTTTATTATGTCTTTGGGTTATTATTACTTATTTAGGTCAATTGTAAATAGGCTTCATATAAGTCCACCTAAGGGGGGTCCATTAGGGTTTATTTAAGTCTAGAGTTAGTATAAATAAAGGTATAACCAGACATGTAAGTTTGGTTTTGTAGCCTCCTTAACCTAAGCAATTAAGCCTAAATGGGTGTTTTAACACCTAATACCCTAAAGTCAACTGACTTGGGAGCTATTGACTTAGTGCTTGTTACATGGGTTGAGTAGAAAGCTTAAAGGAATCAAACATTGCACTATCTACATTTTAGTATCTGCAACTCGAGTTACTAAACTAGTAGGGGTGTCTCAACACTTAATGCACTAAGACCCTTTATTGCATCTACATTTTGTTTAGGGTAAGCGAGTTTGTCCGTCGATGCCCCTTGTAGGATTTATACCCTTTATTGTATTTTGCTATTTTTTTGGTTAATATACTTACCTTATCCAAAAAAAAAGCCATATCTTGTTGGGGAGACCATGGCAATATTGATGCGAACCTTGTGGATCACATGGTCACGCAACCCACACGCAAAAATACCAATTCCCAGAAAGCCAAGTGAATCAAGTTTGATAAGAGTGTGACACAAAGATAACTTGTACCTAGGCACCCATACTATTGAAAACGCAGACCCCCACCCAACGAATATTGATTCACAAACGAGAAGTATAAGGATGACGCCTCAAAGACAGTTGTTCTTCGATAAGTCGTTTTCAGTCCTTTAGAGAACCAAGGAAGGGAGATTATCCCATCAACACACAATAAGTGCAGCAAAGAAGTTCATTGATCTGAAAATTGCGTAACCTTACATGTTTAGTTATGCTTTTATTTATACTGGCTCTAGACTTAAAAGAAACCCTAATGGACCCCCCTTAGGTGGACTTATATGAAGTCCACTTACAATTGACTCAAATAAATAATAATAACCCAAAAATTAAGAAGAAAATAATAAAAATCCGAAAATTAGCATCTTAAATATGCTAGAATCAGATTTGTCACCCTTAAGAAGTCTTAAATAAACTAGGAAAAATCTGATTTGGAAAAATTATATTACTGCCCCCCTTTGATGTCCTTGATTAACTTGGATTTCCTTGTTTAACTTGGACAAATAAGAAAACAAATTTCCTCCTATGTTGCTGATTTAATTACTTTCCTTCCTAAGTTAGAATATTTAAAAAAAAAATCTAGTTCGGTTCAGTTTCAGTTTTGTAAGGTAGAAACCGGTTAACTTAAACTGAACCGAACCGGTTCAAAAAAAGGTACTATAAATAGAAAAAATAATTTGCCCCCTAGTAACCCTAGCTATCAGCAGCCCCCTCTCGCCTCTCCCTCTCCCTCTTTCTCTCCCTCTCCCTAGACTTAGAAACATAGAGTGGCAGAGATCTAAAACAACCAGCAGAGATCCAAAACAACCAGCCAACCATATATGCATCTTCAATCTTGTCAACATTCTCTTAAATGCAGAGAAGATAAGATGTTCAGCTTATCTTGTCAACATTCTTTTTTATATTTTTTATATAATAAAAACATAGGTTTTGTTTTTCATTCTGGGCTTCTGGGTATTCTTTTAAATGCATAGAAGATAAGATTTATTTATATAAGAAGATTTGGGATTTTGATTTTAAAAAATCGGGTTTGGATTTTTGGCATTTGGGTATTTGAAAAATATAGAAAGAACCATGTTTATTTTGCAAGAAATTTAGGGTTTTGATTTATAGAAGAGTTTTGGATTTGGGATGTTGATTATATTTTTATTTTTTAATTGAAATCAATGGTGTTGATTTTTGGTTTTTGGTTGTTTGCACAATGTAGGGAAAACAACATTTGTGAAAAGGCATCTTATTGGCGAGTTCGAGAAGAAATATGAGCGTATAGGTTTTCTTGGTTTTTTGAAATCAAGAACCGAATCGAATCGGACCGAAATCGGTTGGTTTGACTTGGTTTTGGTTTTTTTAAAAAAAACCAGTTTGGTTGTTTTTTAAGGTAAAAACTGAACCGAACCGAAAATAATCACCCTAACCCAAACAGATGTATGATGATCAAATAAAGCTAGAATGTGAGCATAAGGCTATAGGGAGAGAAAATCAAGGTAAGGAACAAGGGGAAATAAGACCATTAAATTCAACCAATACCTAAAACACCACTACAACCCATTCGGCCAACACTCCAAAAAATTCAGACCATTCAACAACTACTCAAAAACACTCAAATTTGGCCGAGAGTGGAGGTAAGACAAGAGGAGTGAAGAAAGTCAGGAAGGGTGATGAGAATTGTTTGGAAAAACTAAAGAAACAATTCAATTTTTATGCTATAAAGGGTGAGGTCAGATATGCATTTTTCACTAACAAGCCAATGATTTTACTTGTATACAAAAAAGCTTACTTTAATACTAACTAGTTCACAGGGCACCAGTTCCAAACCAGGACCCTGGTCCAACCATCAGCCTATTCGCAGGGCACCAGTTCCAAACCAAGACACTGATCCAATCATTAGCCCATTCACCAGGTGTTAGTCCCAAACCAGGAACTGGTTCAACCATCATTCAAAAACTACATATAAATATAAAAATTTGAACTACATCTTATTAGGGACTAAGTTAAAGAATTAAACAAGACTTTAAATTAGAGATCTAAGTGTCAGACACCTACTAGAAATTTGTGCTCTGCTAGTTGTCCCCTGCTCTTGTCTATTTTCCACAATTTCACTTGTACCAATAGTTACACTAATTTAAATTTCAATACATGCCTAAATGCAGAAAATTCAGAAACCCAAAAATTTGTCCTGCTGATTCCTGGTTTTTAACATATCTTCGGTTTTTCTTCCATATTTAGTGTTTTATCACTCCAATTTAAGCAAGGTCAATTTCATTTGAAAGATAACATCAATGTCTACAACTTTCATGAAGATGAATATACCCAGTTTTTCCATCTATATGCCTAAATTCACAAATTTTAGAAACATAAAAATTTGTCCTGCTGATTCCCAGTTTTTGACCTACCTTCGGCTTTTCTTCCATATTTAGTGTTTTGTCACTCCGTTACAAGCAAAGTCTTTTTTATTTGGAAGGTAACATCAATATCTACAACTTTCGTGAAGAAAAGTATCTCAATTTATGTCATATTAGGGTCCAAAGCTTAGTAGAGAAATTGAGAGACAACCTATTCAGTTTTGATTTCTAAGTTCAACAAGTATAAATTCATTTCCCATGCATTTTTCCATCATTTCCAGCCACTATAAACACAAAATGCCTCTACCTATCATTATTTAACAAATTTCTTAAACCTATACTAAGGTATTCTAAAATCTCAATTATTCAAGAAAAACACAAACAAATTCAAGTGACTTAATAAGAAAGCTTGTGACCTTTTATTTCAAAACAATGAGTCAAGAGATTGAGAACAACCCCTTTTCTTCTTCTCCTTCCTTCCTTCTTTTAACATTTCCCTTCCTACTAGTAAATTCTCAAAGTTTTCTTCCTAGATCTTACTTGAAGCACTCTTAGTTTACTTACTCTCACTTTTTTTTGGATTCAAATGATGAATTTACAAGGTTTCCTCTCAATTTTCTTATAGAAGAAGAGAACCTTATGAAGTATACATTTATGTATATTAATTTGGTCAGTATACAAACTTATAAAATTAATTTCTTATTGTATATTAATTTATGCCAGTTCACATGCACAAAACCATAATTGAGTATGTATTTGTTTATGTAAAATTTTAACTCAAATAATTATTTCTTTGCTTTTCTAATTACAAGAGCGTTTGGAAATGCGGGCCAATTCGCGTTTCCAAAAAATTCAAAAATTTTGTTTTTGTTAAAAATTAACTTTTTTATGTGTTGGATCGTTTTAATATGCTGATCTCAAAAATAATTTTTAAAAAATAAAAAAAACATCATTTTGATGCATTTTGAAATGAAAAGCATTTTGAAAAATAACCGCAACCACACTCTCAAACAGGCCATAACAAGTCTGTTGTCCAACATTTACAGATCCTGAAAGATCATCCCTCTCCCCCCCTCCTATCTTTCTCACTCTCATTGCATAACCCCTTTAAGTTTTTCTGAAGTTAGCAAAAGACTTAATTGAAATTTTCAAAAATAGAGTACATGATGAAATAAAAAAAGGTTTAACATAACATCTTGCAAATAAGAACAACAAACAAAGTTTGTAGACCTAGAAATGCAAATGACCCAGAAAATACAGATGGTTAATTAACCTACTTCACAACACCTAAAGTTTTTTCTTCATATTGGCATGCAAACCATGTAATGCAAATGGTTAATTAACCTACCTCACAACACTATATGTTCACAATATTATAAACAAGAACAATACATAACACCCAAACTTTAATTCATGTATTATTAAAACATGAAATTAGTTAAATATTTGTAAAAAAAAGAAACACGTAATCAATTTTACATCACCTTTTCTTTTTGTTCCTAGACAAGTTTTCAAGATCTCATTGTTCTTATGCCTCTCAAACCATCAAATCTAAAAATAGATTCATAACAAAAATACAAAATTGTGAGAAACAATAAAAAAAATGGACTTCATTTCTTTTTTTTTCCTACAACTACAAAACAAGAAGATGCTAGATCATGTATTAATTTTGAGGAAGACAAGTACAGAAGACAAAAAAACTGTTCACAGTGATAAAAATAAAAAAATAAAAAACAAATTACCTTTTTAAACAAATCTACAAGATCATTATATTGCAGAAGCGTATTGAGTAGAAAAAAGGAAGTGAAATTATTTTTGACAGTAAAGGAGAGAAGATGGTCGGAGGAGACAAAAAGATCTCAATTTTTTTTATGAGAGAGATGAAGAATTTGACCAATCAATAAAAGATTGCAAGGTATTTTTGCTCTAATTTTTTAGATGAATTGTTGAAGTTTTGGGAAGTTTGATATTCTAATGGTTTTTTTTCTCTTTAGGATGTGTTTTGTCGGTGGATCTTAAAAAAATAAGGTGAGATGCTGTTTGCAAAGCTCAAGTATCTTGCTTTTGTTCAATCTCAGGTGTAACCTCAATTCTTAGTGGGTCCCACCAAAATAAAACTAGGTTTTAACCTAACCAAACACATATTTCTATTTCTCACTTTAAACCTCATACGCAACCATACTATCAAACATCACCTAAGTATATTAAACAAAAAGACATGACCAAGTAAAGAAAACTAAACATATGAGGATGGGGATGAAAGTAATAAAAGGACCTTTAAAATATAAATTCAAGATAACAAGGGTGAATGAAACCATTTTAAACTGGATTCATTCTTCTATGCATCTCTTTATTTTATTTTTATGTTTTATGTTTAAAAAATCCCTTTTTTTTTCTTAATATTAACCCTACCACTACATTTTTATTATCATCATTACACCTTTATGTAAGTTAATATTCCTAAAATCATTAAAAATTGACGTGTGCCACATGTTCATGTGATAAAATTATTGTTGATGTAAACTTTATTTCCCAAAATCATATTGAGAATTTGTCTACTTCAGTCCATCATTATGACTAGACCTGTCATAATTCCTAACATTATTAAAAATTAACATTTGCCACTTGTTTTTTTTTTTTGTATTTCAAATTATGTTTGAGCGCATTTTAAAAATATATTTAGCTTGAGGTATCAAATTAATTTTTTATACCTTTTAATGATTTTGAAGTGTTGATGTCAAAATTAAAAAAATATAAAAAAAATTATTTTAATGTATTTTCATGCAAATATTATTTTTAAAAAACACTTTACACCACAATATCAAACAGACACTCAAACAGACACTCAATGCAAGGTTCTTCCATAAGAATTCAAACATCCAACAATATACTAAATGGGAGCACTCAAAATTATCACATCAATGATCAATCTCATAAATATTAAAAGCAAGCACTCAACTATAGCAACAAATCAAAGTTTAGACATCGGAATATTACTGTCTCAATTCAAAATGAATACTTAACTGTAAAAGTTGATACAAATTAGGTACTAAAATATACATTATCCTGGGTGTAGTGGTGGTGAAGCTCCGTCAACCGCAACCCCACCCAAAAAAACAAAAGGTATATTTTTGTTTCCCTCCAATCCAATTCATGAAATCGACAAAAGAAAACAAATTCTTGTAATCCTCTTATCCCCACGGCACAAAAAAGAAAACAGAAAAAAAAAAAAGAAAATCTCCAAACACACAATCTTTCGCTTCTCTCAGCAATCAATCCTAAACCCTAAAAGAAAAGAAAATGGAATTCACTTGTTTACACAACAAATGCATTTCACCTTCTCTTACTGTTCTCTCTAGGGTTTCAATTTCATTTTCCAATCTTCCTAAACGCGCCGTTTCATTTCACCGGCGGCGGAGAAATTTGTGCTTTGCAACATTAGTCGATGGGAAACGTACTAGTGAAGTTGTGAGCAAAAGAGGAGGAGAAGAAGAAGACGAATTTGGGGATTTGAAGTCGTGGATGCATAAAAATGGATTGCCTCCTTGCAAAGTTGTGCTTAAAGAAAGACCTTCTCATGACAAGAAACTTCGACCTATTCATTATGTTGCTGCTAGCGAGGATCTTCAGGTCTTTTTAGGGTTTTATAATTTGTGAATTTTTTTTTGAAAATCAATTTGTTTTTTTTTCTTTATTAATTGTTGTGTGCGTTTGAGCTCTTTGCAGGCCACTGATGTGGCGGTTTCGGTGCCCAATTCGCTTGTTGTTACACTCGAGAGGGTTTTGGGAAATGAGACTCTTGGTAAGGTGTAGTGTTTTCAGCACTTTTTTGATTGTGTATTGTGCTGGGGATTTAGCTGTGGTGAATGTTCATTGTTGATTTCATGTAGTCAATTAGTGTGTTGTGAACTTAGAAAGGTTAAAATGGGTTGAGATAGTAAATTTCATTCATACTAGATAGATTATAATCTTGCTATTCTGCTCTTGCACTTGTTACCATTTATCGTACAGTTTTCCGATGCATAGTGCATGCGGAAGTTATCCTCATTCGTTATTTCAAATGGTGCAAGTCTTTTTGTGCAAGCTGTTTTAAGCTTTCAATTCTCAATCATAGGAGAAACTCCATAAAACAACAAAGATATTGTGTTTGGAATCATGTTTGTTCATGCAGTCGGTTTCTGGTAATGCTTTGAATCTGCACTGTCAACTTTATGGGAGTGTTGGTGGGGAGGGATTTGCCTCTTCTATGCCATCTTATTCAGTTTCGAGAGTATTAGCAAACAGGTAGGGAATGTATGTGTTTGTGTAAACTGTTTCTTTGCTTGACTAGATAGTGAAACCACTCAGCATGCTATAAGTGAAACCATGATAAATGTCAGTGTGACTAATTTAGGTGTTCAGCTTCCATGAAAAACTTACCTTGAACCAATTGTAAGATATTTTTTTCTGTCTGCTTGATCTTTCATATAGCGGAACTCTTAACCACAAACAAATTATCGGAATTGGCATGCTTGGCCTTATACCTGATGTATGAGAAGAAGCAAGGAAAGAAGTCATTCTGGTATCCATATATAAGGGAGCTTGATCGTCAGCGAGGTAGGGGACAGCTGGCTGTGGAATCTCCACTTTTATGGTCTGAGGCTGAATTGGCTTACCTGACTGGTAGCCCAACTAAGGTACTATATATGCTTTGTGATCATTTGAATTCTGGCACATTATTTTATTGATCTCCTTTATAAATAAAATTGATGCTATGCTCCATGGTTAAGACTAGATTTATGTTGGTGAAGTAGGCTGAAGTTCTTGACAGGGCAGATGGAATTAAAAGAGAATATGAGGAGCTAGACACTGTTTGGTTCATGGCTGGTTCTCTATTTCAGGTTATACCTTTGTTGTTTCCAATTTGAAAGCTCTCTACAATATGTCCTTGCTACTTTCTTCAAAGAGATTTAATATTGTTACCTTCTGACATTCTTTTGATATCCATGTCCATATTGCAGCAATATCCATATGATATACCTACTGAAGCCTTTCCCTTTGAGATTTTTAAACAAGCTTTTGTAGCCATTCAATCCTGTGTGGTGCATTTACAGGTATATTTGCCCTGCTAGCAGAGCGATAACACATGTGTCATTTCCCCCCCATGTACTATCATGGTGGGGGACTTAGTTCAGCTTGAATTGGTTGATAGTACAGAGTAAAGTATACACCAATTATGAAGGCTCATAATATGTGTTTTACTTTTAAAACATCCTCCTACAACATATGATTAGTAGAATAGGTAATACAATACAATTGGTACATAAATTTGTTCTTTTTGTGAGTGGTTATTCTATTGTCCGGTTTTTCCATATCTTTTTCTTCACAGTAAGTAATGTTTTCCTTTTCACAAGTAATAATTCTTTCTATCTATCCTTCTACATCTTCTTTTCTGTCAGTTTGGCTATTATCATGGGGTGATCTTGGACTCCTTTTGAGCTTACAATTGCTGCTTTCTAAGGCATGAACATTAGCCTTTGTGCATCTTCTTCTCTGTTGTTACTACCTTGCTCTTTCTCGGGCCATTTCATCTTAGCTCTGTGCCATACATTATGCTTGATTTATACAGAATTTGATGGATGCCATGTGGACTGTGGCTGCCTCAAAATCATGAGCGCAGTTGTTTTGTCATGAAGTGTATTCATTGTAAATGTTAAGCAATGTTAAGCAATCCGCGTATGCCATTTAAGTTGCTTTTATTTCTGATTTTGTTGCTCTTCTGAGTTCTGCTAATTTGCTGCATTTCTTTGCTATGCTAGCTTAGGATGTCTATTGTGGTGGTTTTTAGATATAGCTATTTTTGAATAAGTCAATCTGATTGATCTAATGATGCTCTTAAATGTTCAGAAAGTCAGTTTGGCTCGAAGATTTGCTTTGGTTCCTCTTGGACCACCTTTGCTAGCATACAGTAGCAACTGCAAGGCAATGTTAACTGCTGTTGATGGTGCTGTTGAATTAGTGGTTGATCGACCATACAAGGCTGGGGAGCCCATTGTTGTATGGTATGTAAATTGCTTTGATGGCCTTAATTTCATTTTGTTCTGCAGGACTCGGTTTTTTTCATTAAGAAATTTGAAATTTGCATTTTCAGGTGTGGGCCACAGCCAAATTCAAAATTGCTTTTAAACTATGGCTTTGTTGATGAAGATAATCCTTATGACCGAATAGCAGTTGAGGTGATCTTAATTTTCCCCCTTCTGTATTGAAATATTCATATTTTTGGATGTTATCTGTATTGATATGTATTATGTACTGTATGATCCAGGCAGCACTGAACACTGAGGACCCTCAGTATCAGGACAAGAGAATGGTTGCTCAAAGAAATGGGAAATTGTCAGTACAAGTTTTTCAAGTATGAAACAAATTTTCCTGCGTAGGTTATTGTATCGGTCTCTTCTTTCAGATCTTTTAATCTGTCCCTGCTGCAGGTCTACGCTGGAAAGGAAAAAGAAGCCGTGTCAGATATTCTTCCTTATTTGCGATTGGGATATGTATCAGATCCTTCTGAAATGCAATCTGTAATTTCTTCTCAAGGTCCAGTTTGTCCAGTAAGTTCATTTTTTTTCAAATCATATGTAATTTTTATTTTTGGATGTTTAGTGTGGTGAATGCATCCCCATTTTCTTTCTTTTGTTTATTCTTTTTTATGGTAAGAAATCAGGATTCATCAATATTGTTCCTATCACTCTTAAGCTTTGGTCAATTGATTTTTACTAAAATTTGGAATCCATGCTAATCATGCTTTATGCAGAGATCAATGATTTTTAGGAGGGATAATTGCTCTATTAATATGCGAACTTCACACTTTTTTTCAATTAAGTACATGAACTTCAATTTTTTTTGTTTGAGTGTACCGACTTTTTTAAAAATTTCAATGAAGTAATTTGGTCCACCTTCCATCAATTCTTCTGTTATTTTGATGACATGCCATTTTCTCTTAAATTGTTATTGGTACTCCAACTTTCGTTTTATGTCAATCATGTACAACAACTTTAATCCTTTTCATTTTGATACACCAACATTTTTTTTTATTCCAATCAAGTACATTTTTTAATTGACCAGGTTCCTTTACTTAGGTAATTTTTTTTAACGTGTTCTCTTTGTCATGATTCCATCCACTTTCCATTTATGTTGCAATCATATGATATTCATTTATTTGGTTAAAATTATAAATATTTTAATTAAATCAATAATTTATTTTTTAATGTTAGTTAATTATAAAATAGTTTTTATTCTTTATTTAAATGATTTACCAAAGAGTTTATTTTAGTTTTTTACAAGCATTTATTTTAATTTAAAATATTTAATTTATTAAAATAATCTTATTTTAGATGGTTCTTTTACTAAATAAAACTCACATTAGAAAATGAAAAATTGACTGAAGTACTTTATTGGAACAATAAAAAATGTTGGTGTGTCAAAATGAAAAATATTAAAGTTCTTATACTTGATTGATGTAAACCAAAAGTTGGAGTACCAACAACGATTTAAGGACAAATATATCATCAAATAATTGAAGAATTGACGAATGATGATCTGAAGTATTTGATTGAAATTTTTGAAAAAGTTGGTATACCCAAAAAATAAAAATAAATCAAATTTCATGTATTAAATTGTGAAAAGGTGTAAAGTTAGTGTCCTAATAATGCAATTATCTCATTTTTAGGATTTATGGTTGGACTTGTATGGGTATGGCAAAGCTTCGTGAGCTAACCTTAGCTGCCATGTCATGAGGAGAGCTTTGTCTTTTAGTTTTTTTTCTTTTTATTCTTGCAATATGAGCATTATGGAGCAAGGTCTGGTAAATTGTGATGGATTTTACCTATGCCTATGACTCTTGGAGATCTATATTTAATGAAATTCGTATGGACTTGCTCTAGTTAAATGGAACATGGTTCCTATCTTCCTAAGATTCACTCTGAAATTGCTTAGCTGTTACAGGTAAGCCCTTGTATGGAACAAGCAGTGTTAGATCAGCTTACTGTTTATTTTAGAACGCGCCTTGCTGGCTATTGTACCAGCATAAGTGAAGATGAGTTGATGGTAAGACTTTACCAACCCCATTGATAGTCTAATGTGCTGGTGATAGAGGTTTAATCCAAAATAATTTTGCTGCACTAGTTGGCAGATCCTAACTTGAACCCCAAGAAGCGAGTGGCTACTCAGCTTGTTAGATTGGAAAAGAAAATGCTGAAGGCATGCTTGCAGGCTACAGTTGATTTGATAAACCAGTTACCTGATCACACCATGCCTCCATGCCCAGCTCCTTATGCCCCTTTATTGAAATGAAAAAGGTATATCTTACTTTCTCTCTCCCTGCTGTATGTTTACTTCTCACATGTTTGCTTATTGTATACATCTTAACTCATCTTAACTTGGATCAACTTGGTGTAGATAACATTATTTGTGCATGGATTGTGTGGAATAAGAAGTTACTTTGCTGTCCTCAGGGTCATGGATTCCAAACGAGGAATATAAACCAGGTTAGTGGAATGGAGCCTCCACACATTGCTTTTGATGAATGCTTTCATGAACAACGCTGTGACTGTTAAAACTAAGGGATAACATGTCTTTGTGCAGAGGATCATTATTCTGATCACATAAACCAGCTGAACTGTTACAGTTATTATTAGTACTTAGTCTGTTTGGAAGTGTGGTTACGGTTACTTTTCAAAGTGTTTTTCGTGCTGAAATACATTAAAATAATGTTTTTTTATTTTTTAAAAATTAATTTTTAGCAAAAAAAAAAAATAATAATTTTGGGAACGCGGTTTGCACCGCGTTCTCAAACAGAGTGGTATGTGATAAGTTGTTGTTTGTCTTTATGGGTGAAGCTCAAAAGGCCAATTTCAATTGTTTGGTTTCTTGTGCAATTATTGAATTTGTGATGGCATGTTAACGGAAAAAATGATTTTGGAAAGAATCAAAAGAATTATTGAATATGGAAAATCACATATCTTATAAGGATGAAAATTTAATTTGAAGAATCTTGGACAAGTTATTGCAAAACCTATATTTATAGTTTCTGGAGTGATAAATGGGGTGAAAGGGGAATTTTGAATGTTTTGCATCATTTGCTGATATATATATATATTTCCCCATACAAGTCAGAACTGGCTTATTAATCACTTGGCCTTGTGTCCTCAATAATTTCAGTTTTTTTCGTTTTACAGGTAGATGCATTTTGGATACTGCTCAAGGTAACCAATGAGTACAACTAGTTTTACAGCCTCTAGCATATGCCTTTAATAAGTAGTCACGTTTATTCTATTCAACTGATTGGAAGCTATTGGGTCCGTTTAATAATTTGTTCATAAGCCTAGATCAACCACTGCATCTTTCTACTTTGACTTGGACATTTTTTCACCTGGTTTTTTTCCCTCGTCTCCAGACCAGTTATAGTGCACTAGCACTTGAAAAGGGGAGAGCTAATATCTACAAAAAAAAAAAAAAAAAAAAACCCAGCATTTTCTTGTATGTCTATAGATAACTTGGCCATTCATGGCATATTGAGTAAATTGTAAATGCAGGGCTGGATGAATAAAGTTAACTGAACCTTGTTTCGGTGATTTGTGTACATTCGTTTTCTTTTTATGAAACGTGCTTTATATATTCTGAGTTGAGAACCTCTATTATTACTGTGGTCTTGGATCCATTTCAATTGTCAGGTTTCGTTCTGGCTACTATAGATTCTGTATACAAGAGAACACGTTGAAAGTTTGAAGTTTGCACAATGTTGCAGGAAGATGAAGGATGTCCAAGAATTAGGCAGTCGAAAATCCAAATTACCAGCGGAGTGAACAAAAGCAATATGAACTAAATAAAAATAAATAGTAATGATTTTCATCATCGCTGGGATTTAGGCAGAAAGTGCTGTCGAACTCTAATTTAGTTGGTTTAGGTTTGTTTGAGAGTGTTGTGGCAGTTACAGTTTAAATATAAGATTATTTTTTTTTAAATTATTTTTGATATTAGTTTATTAAAATAATTTAAAAATACTAAAAAAAATTATTTTAAATAAAAAAAGTGTAAAATTTTTAGAAATGCTGGTTGGAACGAGTTCAAAATATAGAAAGGGCATAAATAGGATAAATTGATCCTTTTCCAATTCCCAATTATGGGAAGTTAAAAGGAAAAAAAATTATATGAGCTGTGATGCTTGAAAGAAGGTTTGTTTGTTTTAAAAATATTTTTTAAAAAGTTTAAAATTTATTATTATTTTTTTTGTTTAAAATTAAAATCTTAATATCTTTAAATTGTTTTAAATTATTTTGATAAGTTAATATTAAAAAGTAAAATAAATATTATTTTGAAAATAAAAAACATTTAAAAAGGTACATAACATGTTCTTAATCACGGGTGCAATTTGGTTCTCCACAATCTCCAATGACCTTCCTTGGCTGTGGATTATCTGGACCTTTGTCTAGCTTCTCTGACGTAAAGGACAACCAGCCATCCCAAAAACCAGCAGGATAATATTCATGCGGAAAGGAACGGAGTAGGCATTGCTCATTTTATGCGATTGATGACAGATCACACATTGCTTATTTATATATATAAAAGGCCAACAGAACGCCTCCGGTAAATAGCTGCTTACTTTTCTTGTTTAGATTATGGAGGACACGGAGGTAGCAAAATATGACGAATGAAGATGAGTGTTGAATAGGCTCCTAAACGAGTCAATTCAGCAAGGACTGAGTTTGATTCAATCCCTAGGTGCCACATTAACGAAGAAGCTAAAGAAGGGCTGCACTTTAGTTAAGCAGCATAAGAAATGTGCAATGGTTTAATAGAGAGATGTCCTCGCATTACCTTCCATGGTAGGAAATGCTTGTGTGGTTAGAGGATGGCTCATTCTGAGTTTTACTCAAGAACGACTAGTGATATATATATATATATATATATATATATATATATATATATATATATATATATATATATATATATATATATATATATATATATTAATCCTTCTTTTTAAGTGTGGGAAAGAGAAGATCAGTACCCGCGAGTCCAAATGGAATTGGAACGCCTCTCCAACCAAGATCATCCTTTTGGTAACCGGGTGCTTTTACCTCCAGTGATGATAATTGAGTTGTTGACAATTACCCAAGCACACTCAATATGGGAGTTGGGTTTTGGCATTGAAGGTAAAATTTTCCACTTCATTTCATCATCTAGCATATAAACATCGCTATACACTACCTGAAACTTTGCAGAATCTAAAAGCTATATCATATACAGTAACATGGACAATGAGAGAGAGCAGTTTGCTCAAATCTAATATTGTCAAATGAAGCAAAATGATCAACCTGTGTACCTCATTCCTTCGAGACCATTTGAAAATAGGGACCCAAGTTTAGGCATGAAGTCACCTCTTGACCTCCAATGACAGAAAAGATGATCATTGACTGCAATAAGCAACAAGTAGATGTTTATTACTGGTAGTTAGTGAATTATTGTTAAAAGTCATGTCATCAAAGTGACATTCATTGTTATGGTACAGAAGGTAATTATTATATTATCATAAACGAGGGGGATTTTTCATAGGAGATGAATAATTGAAGATTAATAATCAAAACAGAATCTCGATCCTAATTTCGAACATAAATGAGGGCAGCAAGCAGACCTGTGGCCCTCCATGGGAACAGGTACTTCAGAGAGCCACTACTTCTCTAATGCATTTCCATCTTTTATTGCAATACTCTAGTGATCTACTCTAGGTGCTTGGTGAATTTCCTTGCTGCCACCCATCACATGCAGTCTGCCTCTCCATAATTGAGTTGCAGATGTTGGTTTTTGAAATATATACATACAATGAAAATAATAAATTAAAATTTTTTAGAGTCTCAAGAATTTTATTAGACAGATATAGAATTATTTAGGGTTTATGCGGAAATTACATGAAAATCAAATATTCTTTTCAGTTTAAATAATCGCTTTAAAGCTGGGCTGTCGCAAACCACAAACTGTCCAAGTGTCAAGCTTTTAACGATAATCCACACGAACCACCAGTAAGAAATCTCCTAAACCTTTTTAAAAGAGAAGGATTGTTATACCTTAGAATGCTAGCTCTTTTTTTTTTTTTTGTGTTTTAGATGTTTCCTCTTCTCACCCCTTTTCTTAGGAAATATAATATTCTATTTATAAGGAAACCTAAAAATTATATAAATGATAAAATATCAATTTGGCCCTTAAATAATATCACATATATTATTTTATGATAATTTAGATATTTATGCAATCACGTCACACTTTATTAATCATCCTATTTTAATTTCGATCAGTAGTTCTTATATGTGTGACCCATTAGGTTTCCTAATAAGTTGGTCTAAATATAAATTATAATTCTAAATAAAATTAGATTAAATAAATTAAACTATTTAATTTATTATCAATTCAACAATTGATTGATTTATATTTGAAGATTAAGTACAATGTCTAGTAACCTGTTATGATCCCTAAAATATTAGAAAAGTCACATGTGGTTTAACTTAACATTTCAGTGACTATTTTCTCAGTGCAATTTTTATCCCTTTATCATGAAAATTTTGATTTAAAAATTAGTATGAATTATGTTTTATTTGTTAAATCATTTTAGTTGTCAACATTATAATAATTGATTCTTTAAATATGATTTTGAAATTCTTTTCAAAACTCATTTCACAATAAATGCTATTTGAGAATATATGAAATATTTTTTTCTAATTCACCTAGGGTGATGAATCCTCTTTTGATTACTCATATATCTTTATATAGTTTATGTTATACCCAACATCTGTCTGTTTGTTACCATTGTATGGTCAGGATCAAAGCATAACACTCCCTATATAAGATAACTTAGTGATCTCAAGTCTAAGAATCATTTACACAACTATCATGTGAGTCTTTCCATAGACATAAGTGATCTCTCCATATAAAATTCTCTTGTAGGTCAATTCATTGTACATGTCATTTGACAAACATCTGCATATTAGTTCCAAGTATATCTCATATCTCAGTTTATGAGAGCATCTGTTTCCTTTTATAAAAGAAGGAATGTAATATGCACCGATCTTAACAGCTTTAATTCATATCCAGTCTTAATAGAACATTGACTAGGATCATTAAGGAACAATGCTTTAATGCATTAGGAATCTCGTAACTATAACAACTTTATAATTTTCTATGCAAAACATTTTTGTTCCATGGACTTTATCTTTACTCTAGATTATTTAATCAAACATTAGATTCATTAATAAAATAAAATTAAATATTAGAAATAAAGAAAGTTTTATTACTAATAATTATGTTTTACACAAATAAAATCAATACTACTTGTAACCAATCGATTAGCTATAAGACATATTTACTAAAAGCAGGAGCATACCTGGAAACTCATGTTAACTTGGTTCATTCAAGGCATAGAGTATATAGCTTATCTTTACAAAATATTCACATTTCCTATTTCACACTTGCAATTCTTTCATGTTCTCTCACGTCAATGCCAAACTATTTTAGATCCTGCTAATACAAGAAAGGATTTTGGCCCCTTTCATATTAGAGTTGTTAACCATTTGAAGCTAAAACCACCTTTGTTGTTTCTATGCATAACGAAGTTGATTCAGGCAAAAGGCTTTTTATGGTATCAAAACCTATTTTAACCCATTATTCATTTTGAAAACTAGGTAATAGAAACCATCCAATTTAAAGAAACTCCAACCTAGAATAGATAATTAAAAAATGACAAGAAAATAATGATAAATTGGCATTAGACCAACAACCATAAGCATTTATTTCTCTTCACCACCATAACACCAAACTGAAGCAATAACATCCATTTATTTCCACCACCATAACACCAAACCGACCATCAAATAAGCTCTAAACCACAACACTCACACCAACCATCAAATAAGCTCTAAACCACGACACCTACACTAACACCACCTTGTTTAGCCATTTCCTTTTTTTTTTGGTAAGTTGACGTATGTATTAAAAGAAGAAGATACAAACATTATAAGGGGCATACCCCAGATTTACAATGATAACATAAACATAAAACAACAAATGGCTACAGGCTAGCCACCGACCATAAAACTGAAACTTCACTAGATTCGTTAGGGAAACCAATACAACCAGCTAACTAACAAATTAAGAATCTATGGTATTCACCCTCCAAGCTCATGGGATCCTTTTGTTTTCATTTGTTGGTACGACATTTCTCATCAAATCAAGCTTATCACGAATGATACATTCGATTTGATTAAAGACCAAATTCGAAGTTCTAGACATTCCAGCAAAGATCCTTGCATTCTGTTCTTGCCATACATGATACACTGTAGCTGCAAAACTCAGTTTACGAGAAAAATTAACGAAACTCTTGCCATGCCAAGAGACAGTGGCCCATCGAATCCATTCATCCCAGCCTTTTGTCATTCTTGGAATGTCGCATCTGTCACAAACATCCCACCAGATCGCTTTAGTATAGGAGCATTCAAAGAACAAGTGGTTGTGATCCTCATTGTTGCGGAGACAGAGTGAGCATCTATTGGGACCATGTATACCAAACCGATGAAGTTTATCTTGAGTTGTGAGTTTCTGTTGGACAACCATCCATAGAAGAAATGAATGTCTTGGAACAACATTCCTGAACCACACAATGTCATGCCATTCAACCATCTGACGATGACGTCTTAGTTGTTCCCAAGCTACTTTGATCGAGAATCTGTGATTTGGCGAATCCAACCAAACTATCTCATCCTGTTGCCCCATCTGAGGATTAGAATTGGAAGGAATAGCTTCTATAATGGGGTGCCAGCCAATAGCTTGGGTGGTAGGAGTTTTCCATTCTGAGTTATGAATTAGCACATTCACTTTCGCGTTCTTGACCATACCTGAATCATAGATGAATCTTTCCCCGTAAGAATCCACGAGTGGGCTGTGAGGATGCCAATTGTCAAACCATAGAGAGGTTGTCATTCCATCTCCTATGATGTTCTTCATCTTCGGTCATGCTAAGGATCTGAGCTTTAGAATCTTTCTCCAAGCCCAAGAGCAATTCTGTGGCATCTTGATTGTCCAGAAATTCCTACCTCGCAATAGATTGGATCTGATCCAAGTAGACCATATTGAGCCATCTGCGGCATTGCACAGGTTCCAAATGTGTTTCAACAAAGCAATCTTATTCCATTCTGTTATCCTTTTTATTCCTAGCCCCCTCTCCTTTTTTGGAAGACATACCTGATCCCAAGCCACTTTAGCCCCAGTAGTTCTCATATCTGAACCTGACCAAAGAAAGGATTTCATAATTTGCTCCACATTTTTAATTACTTGCCCAGGTAAGAGAAAGAGAGATGCCTAATAGACCTGTATGGAAAATAAGATTGAATTAATCAGTTGTACCTGTCCTGCATACGAGAGTGTTCTACAAGTCCAATGTCAAACTTTAGAGGTGATTCGATCCACGAGGCCCTTAGAATAAACAACCTTTAGTCTGGACAAGAGAAGAGGTATTCCCAAATATTTCATAGGGAGCTCCCCCTCTCTAAACCCAAGAATATGAATAATTTGTTCCCTCTCAGCATTTAACACACCGCTCAAGAAGATGTCACTTTTGTTTGGATTTGGATACAGACCTGATAGATCTTGACCAAGGGCATGAACTCGTCATGATCCATTCACATATCGAAGAATCTGAATGGTTTCTTTATGTTCTGATCATTTCCAATAACCCTTACCACCATAGGAGAATGGTCTGACATACCCGAAGGCAAAAATCTCGCTTCCGATAATGGGAAGTTCAGATTCCACTGCTCATTGATAAGCACTCTATCTAGTTTCCGCATAATCAGATTCTCAGGACATTGGTTCGACCAAGTATAATGTATACCTGAATATCGAAGATCATCTCCTTTCGCTTCTTGAATACATGTATCCAATCTGTCCATAGTACCAGCCCACGTAGAAGACCCTCTTAACCTGTCCGACTGGTTGCGGATAGCATTAAAGTCACCCATAAGAATCCACGGGGTTGACTCCCATCCATCACTACGACTCACTATATCAGACCATAATGTCTCACGTAAGGAAGCATTATTGTCTCCATAAATAATTGAAGTATTGAAACTGATATTGGTAGCTAATATAGTGACAAAAACATGAATAGCCGGTCTGACATTCCGAAAACATCGACCTTCACCGTATCAGCATTCCAACAAACCCAAATATGACCACAACAAGAGAAATCATAATTATATAAGAAGGACCAAGAACGCAGAAGAAGTTGAGAAACATTATCTTTATTCTTGTCTTTAACTCGAGTTTCAACCAGACCAAAAAGAGATATCCTCTCTTGATGGATGAGCCGACGCAATTCTGAATGCTTTATAGGATCATCAAAACCTATAATATTCCAACATCCAATAATCATAGGAAAATAGAGAGGAGTACAAACAGCAACACAAAGATTACCTTGACGTGCCTCCTGGAGAGGAGCTAGATTTCTTATTCTTCTTTGAAGAGGCTTTTGAACCCATTTTCTTTTTCTCTAGAGAGTCTCTAGCCTTAATAGCTAACTGATTAAGAGTTTCCCTTTCGGTGGAATTCAGGGTTTGAGGGGTTGTCAGGATCGTTGATGTTAACTCCTTATCGGTTCGTTCCCCATCTGTATCACCTCCCATTGCGTCCATATCTTGATCTAAAGCAGTACTTGCAGCCCCTTGCTCCTGTTTCATGTCTTCTCGTAAACTCTTCAAGACAAGAGGAGAGGAAGGATTTTCATCTTCAAGACAAGCAGCATTGCGCACATCTGATGCCGCATGATCATTCATATTACAATCAGACATATGTATACCAGATGTTGAACAACCATTCTCATTACAATTACCCACTTTAGATGCCAAAGGAGCATTCTCCCCACTCACAGAACCCTTGTTTTGTTTACCAACTACCTGCCACTGAAACTGATTGTGCTTGTTATCCGCAGATTTAGAGTTCATAGCTCCTAGATTCCTCTTACCTTCTGCCACCACTTTAAGATTATCAATGTTATTAGTAGCACATAGCGTTGTGGTGTGTCCAAAGACATTGCAATTACTGCACTTCGACGGTATCCATTCGTACTCAGCTGAAATTGTTATGAATAACCCATTTGGACAGCGAAGATCATATTCCTTAACCAACGTCTTCGAAGCATCTATCTCAACGCAAACTCTTGCGTAACTAAGCCTTTTTCGCAACAATGTAATATGATCCGCATGAAGGGGGTCTCCAATAGCACTCGCTACACAGCTCAACCCCTTAATAGTCCAATACTCGAGAGGGACATTATACAGCCCAACCCATACCGGAACTTTGGCCAAATCATCTTTCAAAAATTGCATGTTCGGTTACCAACGTTTAAGCACCAAACGCCTGTTTGCCATGTGCCATGGGGCTCTTTCCAGCACATTAGTGGCATGATCGACAGAATCAAAAGTGAAGATGAAGAAATCATTATCCGAAGACAAAACTTCTGATAAACCGTAGGAGCCCCATGTTAGACCGTAGGAGCCCTATATTCACCGTTGGAGCCCCATATTCTTTTGGCAAAAGAATTAACCACGGGATACGGTAATTTCTGCCCCACAAAATGACCAACCAGGGTGGATTTCCAAAATTCGTAGCCATCTTCAAACACATCAAGTGGAGGAGCTACTGTCACACGACCATCAGTCGTAGTAGGGGGAGCAAAGTGCAGATTACGGACTGAACTAATGCCAAGGGTGTTGCTACCCTCATTGTCATCAACATCAGAACCCTTCAAAGCATTTAAAAAATTCAATTTGGGTCTAAATTTTAGTTGTTCTTGTTGATGAGACCCTACCTTCACCTCATCAACTTTAGAACCTAACACATGGTTCATTTCTGGAAAAACATTAGAAGCTTGGACAGTAGAGTGTTTCTCTATGCTAACATCAGAATTAGCTTGAAACTGAGAAATCATCATCCCATGGCTATTCAACATATCTTGCAGTTCTAATCTTAATGTATGTCCAGACTTAACTTGATTGTGTTGTTCAATGTTAGAGCTAACCATTGGAACATTTTCCACAGAAGAACATAGAGACATTATGGTAGCATACAAATACTGGAGAGAACAAAATTCTAAGAAGATAAACTGAGTCCAAGAAGCAACCTAAGCTCAGAGATAACAACAACCTAATCTCATAAACAACAAGATGCAGATTAGTTCATGAAGGAAGAAGAGAATTACAGAATTACGAGGCCAATATCTCCCAGCACACTGATTGTAACAATGATCCGTTCGGTCAAGATGTAGAGTAGGTTCCGAAGACAACATACTCAAAAATGGTAATGATCCAACGGTGAACAAAGGAGATCAAGCTACGACAAACCACTCTGAAACTAGCAAGAAAAATGAAACTTTTTCCAAAGAACTGTGATTTAATCTTCACATATGGCAAAGGCCTTCAAGTCTATGACAGTCATAAGAGAAATCATGAACAAAATCCATTCACTATGTTGCAACTTCACCACTTCTCCATAGTTCCAGAACTGAAAATGTAGAATAGTAGAAATATTGCGAGATCAATATCTCTTACCTCGTTGATTGGATAACAGATCTGTTCGGTTAATGTTGAGAGAAGGTGGGAAGGAACAACATAGTCAGAAATGAGAGCAATCCAACGGTGGACGGAGTAGATGTAGCTCCGACAACACCACACTCTCTCTTTCTCTCTTGTCTCTTTCTCTCTCTCTCTCTCTCTCTCTCTCTCTTCTCTTCTCTTGTTTAGCCATTTCCCTCACTAAACATAGTACGAAAACCAAAACCATCTCCTGCTAAACTAAAAACAAGGATCCAAAACAACTCATTCACCATCTATCACCCTAAGCCTAAAGTTGTACAAAGCATCTCTTTCTTTTCTCTCACAATTGAAATAAAAGTCCCATTCTCAATAATCCAAAAACCCAACATTAAGTTGATCAAATCAATATGCAAAAATTAAAAACAAAATAAAAAAAAAGAGAAAAGAATAAGAGAACAAATTTGAAAATCAATAAAAGAAAGGTCAAAACTAGATCAATTAATGATATGGGTTTCTTGAATTTTAATTTGGGTTTGTTTATTGGTATTATAAACACACATGTCATAAGAAGGGAGAATTAATTAAAAATTTTTATTTTAATTTCAATTTGGATCGATCGTGATGAGAATCAACAAGAAACACCACATAATTCATTGCATATGTCGAATGGACCAATTACAAGGACAAGAGTCAAGAAGATCAAAATGCATTCAATAGGTTGATTCAAGATGTTTGGGCTGAACAAGCTTCGAGAATTACTTCTAAGGTGGTGTCAAGCATAGAGTTAAGTTTAAACGAGGATCAAGCATTGATCAATTAGATTCAAGTAAGAGATAAAGCTACTTGACATGTACTATGGTAGGTGTTACTCATATATAAAATATAATGTTAGTCTTGTAAATAATTATATATTTTTTGTTGACTTTTTTTGGCATCAATTCTAGAGGATGTGAAGTGTTATCCACTTCAAAGTTCAGGATATAAAGTGTAATATTAAAAAAAATCGATTGAAAAGTGAACAATAGACCAAACTATAGGATGTTTAGAGTAGTTTTTTTTTAATGGTTTGGTATCAAAAGTTTTATGAAAGACAAGGTTTTTTAAAGAGACCGATGTTAAAATTCTCACGAAAGACCTAATCAACAAGTTTTCTCTTTTAAGAGAATGATGTCAAATTTTTTGTGTATGGCCAAAATGACAAATCTTCTTTTTTAAGGGACTAATGTCAAGTTTTTTTGCATATGGCCTAAATGATAAGTCTTCATTTTTAAGGGACCGGTGTCAAAATGTTTACAAATGACCTGGACAACAAGTCACTTTTTCAAGGACTAGCACTGAATTTTTTTGTGGATAATAAGAAATAAATTAAAATATAAGTTGTAAATAAGTTAAAAATAATAAGAGTATTTAATGACAATTAAAAGAATTTAAGAAAAAATATATAATAAAGGTAACATTTCTTAAAAATGATGCATTATGGGTGATGTTATTTTTGCCTTAAGCATAACTAACTTTTTTTAAAATCTCTAAAATCAATGCTAATCTTTAGGATTCTTAGTTTCCTCTAATTACTAGGTGAAGATGCAAATCCCATGGATATAAAGATCTAAAACCCACAATCAAATTGACCTTTTCTAATAAAATTAAATTAATGCTTGTAATTGAGCTTGATATAATGATAAACTAGTATCGAAGTAACAAGATTATAAGTAATCAAACCCTTATTAAGATACATGAACGGGAAGTTTGGAAGATGCCACAAAGTTTGGTTGATTCTTTAATAAGTCAAAGTAGTTCAATGATTAACCAAAATAAGAGAATTCCCTTATAATACAAACACAATATACAACAATAATGCATTTCAACTTCTTTAAAAAAATGTCTTACAATAGTATTTACACTCGGGAAAACTAAAACCTAGTTTACCTAATGGGCTAACATCAACCCAAATTAAAATAAGACCCAAAATAAGAGAAATAATAAAAATAAAAATTATAAAAACTAAAACTAATGTGTTGCATATGATAGAGTGGAAGAAACATTTGTGTATAAAATCTTTACTTGAAAAGGACCTTTGTCCAAAATATGTGTTGTACACCCTTTGAAGTCCAAGACAAATAAGAAAAACTCTTACCATTAATTCTTCCATAGCGTTCTATGTTTCCACACATAATAAGAAATCCTCCTAAAGTTTGGAATCTATAAAAAACTTGAAAATGCATAACCTTATAGTTGTCGAATCCTCCCCTATGAATAACCTATAAGTATATAGATCAAGTTGATTGAGGCCTGATCATTACTTGTTGAAGTTGTAGCCTTCTTGAAATTTACCTTGGCCCAAATACTCTTAATAAGCTCATTAAATGCATATTTGAGTTTATTTGCCCTTGATTTTGTAATTGGCTTAACTTGAAATTCTAAGATATAATTTGGATCATATATCCTCTCTGTCCTCAAGAGAATTTGACCTCAAATTGTCATCAACATCAAACAAAACAATATTAAAAGTAACACTAACACCATACTCACCTAATAGATATATTTTATAGGCATTGTCATTAATTTTTTTTAAGGATTTGGATGGACCATTTCCTCTTGAAATCAACTTAGACCTCATACATTCAGAAAACCTCTCTTTATGCATATGCCCCCAAACCCAATCACATAGTTCGAAGATAACTCTTTTTTGGAGCTTATTAGATTTGAATGTATATTGCTCATGTATTTGCCTTTGTACACTCTCATGAAGAGCATTCACTACCTATGTTTTTTTTAATGCAAATCTCGTGATCACGTAGTCACGCAACCAACACGCAAAGACACCAATTCCTGAAAAACCAAGTAAATCAGGTTTGATAGGAAGTGTGACACAAAAATAACTTGTACCTAGGCACAAGCACTATTGGAAACGGAGACCCCCACCCAACGAATATGGATTCACGAACAAGAAGTATAAGGATGACGCCACGAAGACAATTATTCTTCGATAAGTCTTTTTTCAGTTCTTTAGAGAACCATGGAAAGGAGATTATCTCACCAACACACACACACACACAAAGTGCGGCAAACAAGAAGTTTTATTAATCTGAATTGTCTAACCTTACATGTCTGGTTATACCCTTATTTATAGTGACTCCAAACTAAAATAAACCTTCATGGACCCTTTATGTGGACTTATATGATGCCCACTTACAATTAAACCAAAATAATATAAATAAACCCTAAACTAAGAAGAAAATAATAATAACAATAATAAATCTAAATTTAATATCCTAAATATAATAGGATCAAATTTGTTGCCCTTTAGAAGTCCCATATAAGCTAGGAGAATCAAATCTGAAGGTAGAATTAATTCTAAAATCTTCTTTCCTTTTTTTTTGTAGATAGGATGAATAAGGAATCCTTGTAAGAAAAGGATTCTAAAACATTTATGAATCCTTGCCACACTAGGAAACTATGTTGCAGCACATTAAAGATCTTTTTAGAATTAATAGACTTCCAAAATAAGCTGCCACATTCTTTTAGGAAAAGAATCCTAGCCAAATAGGAAATCCATAAGTCAAAAGGAAGTAAATAAAAAAATTTGTACAGCCTCTGTTGACTCGTGTTTCGATGCCTTCCCGAACTCCGATTGACCTGATATTTTAACTATGGTAGCAAAACATGCCAAGAGACTCCACATAAAATTTCAACCCGATCCATTGGTTAAATTGAGAATTATGACTGTTGTTGTAAAACTGGATAATTGCACATTTTACATCAAAACTCGAATTTGACCTTTCCTGAATCGTATCATTTCTATTGCCATCAAGATTAAGTAACCATTTCATTAATGGATAAAGGAATCAAATCCAAAAGAGTTAAATAATTTTAAAATTAAAATAATCAGTAGTAGAATACATACTTCAATTATATATGCAAATTCAATAGATGTCAAACAATCTTCCTAATTTTTCATAAAATGATAGTTTATAACAATGTAATGAAGATCCTATTAACTACTTTAATTTAACCATTTATTTTTAGATGACAAGTAGTTGAAAATAACAGTTTTATTCTAACCTCACCCCACAAAACATTCCAAAAATAGTCAGACAATGCTTTTAGGAACCCTATGAAGCCAAACTATCTCTCTAAAGAATAAGTCTGCTATACTAGTGTCATCATCAATTTTATGACAAGATAAAAAAATATCATTTTAAAAAATCTATCTATAACCACAAAAATAGAATCCCTATCCCTTTTTTACCTAGAGAAACCTAAAACAAAATCTATAAATATATAGACTCAAGGTTTCTTAGGTACGAGTAAAAGAGTATGCAAACCATGCAATAAGACTTTAGAGTAGTGCCTACATGTAATATATTTATCATAGATTCTTTACACATCCCTTTTTATTTTAGGCAAATAAAAATACTTACACAAAATATCTAAAGTCTTAGCAACCCCAAACTATCCTATTAAACCACCCTCATGAGCTTTATGAACAAACAATTCATGTATAGAACAACTAGACACACATAATTTTTTTTTTAAATAAATAACCATTAAACCTATAAATATTATAAAATGCTAAATTCTTACATGCTTTATAAACCTCGTTAAAATGACATCAACAACATCATATAAATCTTTCACATACTCAAATCTTAATAATTCAATATTTCAAGTTAAAAGAAGTACATGCATGTGTGATAGTGCATCAACCACTATATTTTCTTACCTTACTTGTATTTTATCACATATGGAAGTGTTTCTACAAACTTGACCCATTTGGCATGTTGATGTGATGCAAACCTCGTGATCATATGGTCACGCAACCCACACATAAAGACATTAATTCCCGGAAAGCCAAGTAAATCATGTTTGATAGGAGTGTGACATAAAGATAACTTGTACCTAGGCACCAACACTATTGGAAACGGAAACCCCCCCACCCAACGAATACTGATTTGTGAACGAGAAGTATAAGGATGACACCACGAAGACAGTTGTTCTTTGATAAGTCATTTTTTAGTTCATTAGAGAACCATGGAAGGGAGATTATCTCACCAACACACACACATAAAGTGCAGCAGAAGTTTTATTAATCTGAATTGTTTAACTTACATGTTTGGTTGTGTCTTTATTTATACTAACTCTAGACTTAAATAAACCCTAATAGACCCCCTTTAGGTGGACTTATATGAAGCACACTTACAATTGACCCAAATAAGTAATAATAACCCAAAGACTAAGAAGAAAATAATAAAAATAATAAAAATCCAAAAATTATCATCCTAAATATGCTAGAATCAGATTTGTCACCATTAAAAAGTGCAAATAGACTAGGAAATCTGATCTGAAGGTAGAATTTATTTTAAAGTCTTCTTTCCTTTCTGTAGCTAGGATGAATAAGAAATCCTTGTAAGAAAAGGATTCTGAAATAATTATGAATCCTTGCCACACTTGGAAACTATGTTGCAGCCCATTAAATATCTTTGTAGAATTAGTAGGTTTCCAAAATAAGCTGCCACATCCTTTTAGGAAAAGAATCCTAGCCAAATAGGAAGTCCACAAGTCAAAAGGAAATAAATAACAAAATTCACATAGCCTCTGTTGACCCGTATTGAGATGACTTCCCAAACTCCGATTGACTAGAAATTTTACCCAAGGTATGACAATATGTCAAGAGACTCCACGTAAAATTTCAGCCCAATCCAACAGTCGGATTGAGAATTATGACTGTTGCCGTAAAACTAGATAGATGCACTTTTTACGTCAAAATCCAAATTTGACCTTGCCTGGATCGTATCATGATGGTTCAACTTCCTTTGGCCCTTCAAATGTTTTAATGATTTATGATCTGAATAGATCACAAACTCCTTAGGCCACACAAGTAATGTTATTAAATCTTTATTGCCCTCGCCAAGTCATAAGTAGGATAATTCAGTGTTGCACCATTAAGCTTGTTGCTAAAATAAGCTATGAGATGTTTTTTTCCCATCAAAGCAACTTTAATACATATCTCAGAGGCATCAAATTCAATCTTGAAAGTTTTTGTAAAGTCAAGTAATGATAACAATAGAGTCAAAACTAATTTCTCCTTTAACAAGTTAAATCCATGCTCTTGTTCTTTACCCCATTTAAATCCTACTAACATTTTAACAATTTTAGTTAAAGGTTCGGCTAGAGTGTTGAAATCTTTAACAAAACTCCTATATAAACTAGCCAAACAATAGAAACTTCTTACCTCTATGATTGATTTAGCCATTCTTGGATAATCCTCACCTTTTCCTCATTCATTTCAATGACTTTTGCACTAATAACACAACTAAAAAAGATAGATTTCCTCTTGAAAAAGTTACACCTTTTAATATTAACATTTACACATTCTTTTCTTAATAAATCTAATACATTCTTTAAATGTTCAACATACTCATCTAAATTCTTGCTATAAATCAAAATATAATAAAAATAAACCACAATAAATCTACCTATGAAATTGCATAAAATATGGTTCATTAATTTTATAAAAGTGCTAGGTGCATTAGTAAATTCAAAAGGTATAATTAACCACTAATACAAACCATATTTAGTTTTAAAGACAGTTTCCCATTCATTTCTCTCTTTCATTCGACTTTAATGATATCCACTTTTCCAATCAATTTTAGAAAACACATAGGATCCATGCAATTCTTTTAACATATCATCAAGTATAGAAATTGAATGTCTACATTATAATATTATTGATTGCACATTGCACAGCAATCAACATACATTGTTCAAGTCCCTATCTTTTTTTTGGTACCAATAATGCTAGAATTGCACATGAACTCATGCTCTCTTTTATATACCCCTTTTCATTAGCTTGTCCACTTGCGTTTGAAGTATCTTTGTCTTCCCAAGATTACTTCTATAGGGTGACCAATTAGGTATTGATGTTATGGGTACAAGATCAATTTAATGTTCAATTTCCCTAATAGGTTTCAACCCACTAGGAACTTCATTAGGAAAAATATCCTTATAATCATGCAATAAAGAAAAACAAACACTATGAATATATGAATCAAGTTTATTAGTGTTAAATTATGCCTCCTTTATACAAAAGTAATAACATAGGCATGTCAGAAAAATAGGCCTTACTTTATTGTTTCCACACTTTCTTTTTTTTTCTCACATTTTCTTCCTCTTTTCTTTTCTTTTTTTTTTGGTAAGTTGACGTATGTATTAAAAGAAGAAGATACAAACATTATAAGGGGCATACCCCAGATTTACAATGATAACAGAAACATAAAACAACAGATGGCTACAAGCTAGCCACCGACCATAACACTGAAACCTCACTGGATTCGTTAGGGAAACCAATACAACCAGCTAACTAACAAATTAAGAATCTATGGTATTCACCCTCCAAGCTCGTTGGATCCTTTTGTTTTCATTTGTTGGTGCGACATTCCTCATCAAATCAAGCTTATCACGAATGATACATTCGATTTGATTAAAGACCAAATTCGAAGTTCTAGACATTCCAGCAAAGATCCTTGCATTACGTTCTTGCCATACATGATACACTGTAGCTGCAAAACTCAGTTTACGAGAAAAATTGACGAAACTCTTGCCATGCCAAGAGACAGTGGCCCATCGAATCCATTCATCCCAGCCTTTTGTCATTCTTGGAATGTCGCATCTGTCACAAACATCCCACCAGATCGCTTTAGTATAGGAGCATTCAAAGAACAAGTGGTTGTGATCCTCATTGTTGCGGAGACAGAGCGAGCATCTATTGGGACCATGTATACCAAACCGATGAAGTTTATCTTGAGTTGTGAGTTTCTGTTGGACAACCATCCATAGAAGAAATGAATGTCTTGGAACAGCATTCTTGAACCACACAATGTCATGCCATTCAACCATCTGACGATGACGTCTTAGTTGTTCCCAAGCTACTTTGATCGAGAATCTATGATTTGGTGAATCCAACCAAACTATCTCATCCTTTTGCCCCATTTTAGGATTAGAATTGGAAGGAATAGCTGCTATAATGGGGTGCCAGCCAATAGCTTGGGTGGTAGGAGTTTTCCATTCTGAGTTATGAATTAGCACATTCACCTTCGCGTTCTTGGCCATACCTGAATCATAGATGAATCTTTCCCCGTAAGAATCCGCGAGTGGGCTGTGAGGATGCCAATTTTCAAACCATAGAGAGGTTGTCATTCCATCTCCTATGATGTACTTCATCTTCGGCCATGCTAAGGATCTCAGCTTTAGAATCTTTCCCCAAGCCCAAGAGCAATTCTGTGGTGTCTTGATTGTCCAGAAATTCCTACCTCGCAACAGATTGGATCTGATCCAAGTAGACCATATTGAGCCATCTGAGTCATTGCACAGGTTCCAAATGTGTTTCAACAAAGCAATCTTGTTCCATTCTGTTATCCGTTTTATTCCTAGCCCCCCCCTCCTTTTTTGGAAGACATACCTGATCCCAAGCCACTTTAGCCCCAGTAGTTCTCATATCTGAACCTGACCAAAGAAAGGATTTCATAATTTGCTCCACATTTTTAATTACTTGCCCAGGTAAGAGAAAGAGAGATGCCCAATAGACGTGTATGGAAAATAAGACTGAATTAATCAGTTGTACCCGTCCTGCATACGAGAGTGTTCGACAGGTCCAATGTCGAACTTTAGAGGTGATTCGATCCACGAGGCCCTTACAATAAACAGCCTTTAGTCTGGATGAGAGAAGAGGTACTCCCAAATATTTCATAGGGAGCTCCCCCTCTCTAAACCCAAGAATATGAATAATTTGCTCCTTCTCAGCATTTAACACACCGCTCAAGAAGATGTCACTTTTGTTTGGATTTGGATACAGACCTGATAGGTCTTGAAACTTTGTGAGCACCGTTCTGATCATACGAATTGACTTTACATCCCCGTTGCTAAAAATCATCAAGTCGTCAGCAAAACAAAGATGAGAAATTTTGTCCTTCTTGCATCTCCAGTGGAACATGAATTCTTGGTTGGCACTCATCTTGCAGAATAGCCCCGAAAGGATTTCCATACATAGGACAAACAAATATGGCGACAATGGATCCCCTTGTCTCAGCCCTCTTCCCCCTTGAAAGTAACCTGCAAGCTCACCATTGACGTTGATAGAGAATTGACATGATGTAACACAAACCATGATCCAATCAATGACTGTTCTAGGGAATCCCATTTTTATTAACATGGCGTCAACGAAATCCCACCGCACCGAGTCATAAGCCTTCATCAGATCAACTTTCATAGCACAACGAGCAGGTCCCGTAGATTTATGATAGCCTTTCATTAGTTCCTGAGACAAAAGAATGTTATCACTGATTCGCCGTCCTGAGATAAAAGCAGTCTGATATGGACCAACTAAGGATGGCAAAACAACTTTGATTCTCCCAGCTAGAATCTTAGCGATGCATTTGTACACTGTATTGCAGCAAGATATAGGACGAAAATCAGTCAACCTTGTAGGATTAGCAACTTTAGGAATAAGAGAAATGGATGTAGCATTCATTTCTTTAAGCATTCTACGAGTCTGAAAGAAGGATCTAACAGCGTTGATTACATCTTCCCCAACTATGTGCCACATTCTTTTGAAGAAACCTGCGTTAAAGCCATCCGGACCAGGGGCTTTGTTGTTCTTCAAACTAAACATAGCATGCTTAATCTCCTCCCTTGTTACATCTTGTGCGAGTAGATGCTGTTGCGCTGAAGACAGTTTCAAGTTAATTGCCGAGTCCATCACTTCCTCGTTCAGAACCCTAGGCATCTGATCCACTCCTAACACACGATGGAAGTATGCAATTACTTCTGATTTGACTGCCTCGTGTCCTTCGACAACCTCTCCATCCTCCCTTGTAAGTGATAGAAGCTTATTTCTATTCTGTCTTCCATTTACTGATTTGTGAAAGTAGCTAGTATTCTGATCCCCCAATCTAAGCCATTGTATCCTTGCCTTCTGTTTGAAAAAACTCTCTTCAGCCCTGACGGTAGAAGCGTATAGACGAACAGCATCCCTTTCTCGCATGCGCAAAATTGGATTCTCATGCGCTGTATGCAGAGCCTGTTGAGCCTTATCCATTTCGTTTTTTGCATCTTTAACTCTATCTGAAATGTTAGAGAAGTGAGCCATATTGAAAAGTTTCAATTCCTGCTTTAGCTTTCTTAATTTGCAACACAGCTGATACATTGGACAACCCCCCGAATTCTGATCCCATACCTTCTTCACCAAGGGCATGAACTCGTCATGATCCATCCACATATCGAAGAATCTGAATGGTTTCTTTATGTTCTGATCATTGCCAATAACCTTTACCACCATAGGAGAATGGTCTGACATACCCGAAGGCAAAAATCTCGCTTCCGATAATGGAAAGTTCAGATTCCACTTCTCATTAACAAGTACTCTATCTAGTTTCCGCATGATCAGATTCTCAGGACATTGGTTCGACCAAGTATAATGCATTCCTGAATACCGAAGATCATCTACTTTCGCTTCTCGAATACATGTATCCAATCTGTCCATGGTACCAGCCCACATAGTAGACCCTCCTAACCTGTCCGACTGGTTGCGGATAGCATTAAAGTCACCCATAAGAATCCACGGGGTTGACTCCCATCCATCACTACGACTCACTATATCAGCCCATAATGCCTCACGTAAGGAAGCATTGTTGTCTCCATAAATAATTGAAGTTTTGAAACTGATTTTGGTAGCTAATATAGTGACAGAAACATGAATAGCCTGGTCTGACATTCCAACAACATCCACCTTCACCGTATCAGCATTCCAACAAACCCAAATACGACCACGACAAGAGAAATCATAATTATACAAGAAGGACCAAGAACGCAGAAGAAGTTTAGAAACATTATCTTTATTCTTGTCTTTAACTCGAGTTTCAACCAAACCAAAAAAAGCTATCCTCTCTTGATGGATGAGTCTACGCAATTCTGAATGCTTTATAGGATCATTCAAACCTCTAATATTCCAACATCCAATAATCATAGGAAAATAGAGAGGAGTACAAACAACAACACAAAGATTACCTTGACGTGCCTCCTGGAGAGGAGCCAGATTTCTGATTCTTCTTTGAACAGGCTTTTGAACCCCTTTTCTTTTTCTCTAGAGAGTCTCTAGCCTTAATAGCTAACTGATTAACAGTTTCCCTTTCGGTGGAATTCAGGGTTTGAGGGGTTGTCATGATATCGGTTGGTTCCCCATCTGTATCACCTCCCATTGCGTCCATATCTTGATCTAAAGCAGTACTTGCAGCCCCTTGCTCCTGTTTCATGTCTTCTCGTAAACTCTTCAAGACAAGAGGAGAGGAAGGATTTTCATCTTCATGACAACCAGCATTGCACACATCTGATGTCGCATGATCATTCATATTACAATCAGGCATATGTATACCAGATGTTGAACAACCATTCTCATCACAATTACCCACTTTAGATGCCAAGGGAGCATTCTCCCCATTCACAGAACCCTTGTTTCGTTTACCAACTACCTGCCACTGAAACTGATTCGGCTTGTTATCCGCAGATTTAGAGTTCATAGCTCCTAGATTCCTCTTACCCTCTGCCACCACTTTAAGATTATCAATGTTATTAGTAGCACATAGCGCTGTGGTGTGTCCAAAGACATTGCAATTACTGCACTTCGACGGTATCCATTCGTATTCAACTGAAATTGTTATGAATAACCCATTTGGACAGCGAAGATCATATTCCTTAACCAACGTCTTCGAAGCATCTATCTCAACGCAAACTCTTGCGTAACTAAGCCTTTTACGCAACAATGTCGTATGATCCGCATGAAGGGGGACTCCAATAGCACTCGCTACACAGCTCAGCCCCTTAATAGTCCAATACTCGAGAGGGACATTATACAGCTTAACCCATACCGGAACTCTTGCCAAATCATCTTTCAAAAATTGCATGTTCGGTTGCCAACGTTTAAGCACCAAAGGCCTGTTTGCCATGTGCCATGGGGCTCTTTCTAGCACATTAATGGCATGATCAACCGAATCAAAGGTGAAGATGAAGAAGCCATTATCCGAAGACAAAACTTCTGATAGACCGTAGGAGCTCCATATTCTTTTGGCAATAGAATTAACCACGGGATACGGTAATTTCTGCCCCACAAAATGACCAACTAGGGTGGATTTCCAAATTTCACAGCCATCTTCAAACACATCAAGAGGAGGAGCTACTGTCACACGACCATCAGTCATAGTAGGGGGAGCAAAGTGCAGATTACGGACTGAACTAATGCCAAGGGTCTTGCTAACCTCATTGTCATCAACACCAGAACCCTTCAAAGTATTTAAAAAATTCAATTTGGGTCTAGGTTTTAGTTGTTCTTGTTGATGAGACCCTACCTTCACCTCATCAACTTTAGAACCCAACACATGGTTCATTTCTGGAACAACATTAGAAGCTTGGGCAGTAGAGTGTTTCTCTATTCTAGCATCAGAATCAGCTTGAAACTGAGAAATCCTCATCCCATGGCTATTCAACATATCTTGCAGTTCTAATCTTAATGTATGTCCAGACTTAACTTGATTATGTTGTTCAATGTGAGAGCTAACCATTGGAACATTTTCCACAGAAGAACATAGAGACATTATGGTAGCATACAAATATTAGAGAGAGCAAAATTCTAATAAGATAAACTGAGTCCAAGAAGCAACCTAAGCTCAGAAATAACAGAATTACGAGGCCAATATCTCCCAGCACACTGATTGTAACAAAAATCCGTTCGGTCAAGACGTAGAGTAGGTTCCGAAGAACAACATACTCAAATATGGTAACGATCCAACGGTGAACAAAGGAGATCAAGCTACGACAAACCACTCTGGAACTAGCAAGAAAATTGAAACTTTTCCAAAGAACTGTGATTTAATCTTCACATATGGCAAAGGCCTTCATGTCTATGACAGCCATAACAGAAATCATGAAGAAAATCCATGCAATATGCTGCAATTTCACCACTTCTCTATAGTTCCAGAACTGAAAATGCAGAATAGTAGAAATATTGCGAGATCAATATCTCTTACCTCGTTGATTGGATAACAAATCCGTTCGGTCAATGTTGAGAGAAGGTTGGAAGGAACAACATAGTCAAAAATGAGAACAATCCAACGGTGCACGGAGTAGATGTAGCTCCGACATCACCACTCTCTCTCTCTCTTTCTCTCTTTTCTCTCTCTCTCTCTCCTAAGAAAGATTTTTTTCCCTATAATTTTAATAATTTGGCTTGGTCCTCTCTTCTTCTTCCTCTTTTCTTTTCTCCTCTCTCAATTGACACCTTATTTTTCTCCACTTTGGCCGAATGTTTTCTCTTAGTGCTCCCAATATTTTCACTCTTCCTCACATGGTTGTTCTGAACTTTCACCTTCACCTTTCTTTTTTAGCTTTAATTGATCTTTATAAACCTATTTAGGTGACAAGGGTGCAAGTGTAAAAACAATTCCATCCTTTTCAAAAGAATGCTTATTCTAAACCTATCATGCTTGGTCTTCTTATCAAATTGCCAATGACACTTCAAGAATAAATGAGTAACATGCATAGGAACCACAATACACAAAACCTCATCCATATACTTTCCCACAAAAAAAAAAATCAAAACGTATTTTGTAACTCTTATTTTCATTCAAACATTGAAGTTAATAAGGTCTTTCAAGTTTAATAGTATTCATATTTGATTTTCTTACAAGTGTAGCACACTAGCAACATTAACAAAACTCTCACTATCAATAATCATATTACATACCTTGTTACTTCTATGGTATCTAGTATTGGAGATGTTCAATAATCATCATCCTTAATCTGAACATTAAGTGACCTCCTAATCACCAAAGCATCTTCATCAACTATATATTCAACATTATTGCAATCCTTAAGTGGTAACATCTCATCCTTTCCTATATGTCATTTAGGATTCTGATATGGTTTAGCCTTGTGGTAGTACCCAAGTAAGGTCAGATTCAGATTTTAGCGTAAAAAGTGCAACAGTCCAGGTTTACAGTAATAATCATAATTCACAATCTGACTGTTGGATCGGGCTAAACGTTTGTGTGGACTCTCCAGACATGTTGTCCTACTATAGGTTAAAATTTCAGGTCAATCAGAGTTCGGGAAGGCACCACAATACTGGTCAACAGAGGCTTGGGGTAGGTTTCCATTGTGTCACACTCTTATCAAGCCTATTTTGGTTTTCAGGTATCAAATCTCAAACTTGATTGTGGGTTGCGTGACCACGTGATCACTAGATTCGCATCAGTTGGTATTAGAGCTAGGCTTCGAAAAAAGGTCATATCCTTATGTTATTTCTTTTTTTTTAATGTTCCTTTAAGTTTTTCAGTGTTTGCGTCCATCATCTTGTTCTTCGTGTCTGCGTCATCTAAGCAAAAAAAGAAGGTTATATTTCATGTTACTGTCTCTAATCATATCAGTATATTAAAAAAAAACAGAGAGAGAGAGAGAGAGAGAGAGAGGGATTGGGTGAAATTTGAAGGATCATTCAATTTTTGCCGCAGAAACACAACTCTTGGTGAACCATAAGCAAACCACCTCGAAATCAATTGAAACTTCAAACTCTTTGGGCTTATTCTGATATTGTTTGCTTGACGTTTTAATTTGAGGTTCAATTTTGCCGTAGAAACACTATTCTTCATGAACCATAAGAAAATCACCTCAGAATCAAATGCAACTTCATATTATGTCTATTCAGAGTGAGATCAAACCATATATTAAATTTGGGCTTATTTTGATATTGTTTGTTTGAGATTTTAATTCGAGGTTCAATTCTGCCGCAAAAACACTACTCTTAGTGAACCATAAGAAAAACACCTTAGAATCAATTTAAACTTCACGTTATGTCTTATTTTGATACCGTTTTCTTGAGATTTTAATTAGAGTTTCAATTTTGCTGCAAACTGATCATACACGGGGTTTGGGTACCTAGACATAATAGAACGACCTATAAACTGAGATTTGTTGATTTTTTGGTATCCTAATATTATATATTAAATTCAAGGTCATTTGAATTGTGTTTTCTTTAGTTTCCAGAATCAGGTTTTCTCTTGCTGTAACGGTTTTTGTTTTGTGCTGTCTTTCAAAACTTGTTTTGTTTCTATTGATTTTGTTCCTTCCAGTATGTTATCATCATATTTGGGATATTTGGCTGTTGTTTGAGTCATTCTCATCAATTTCATATTTGTTTGTTTTCTTTTTTTTTGGTAAGTTGACGTATGTATTAAAAGAAGAAGATACAAACCTTATAAGGGGCATACCCCAGATTTACAATGAGAACATAAACATAAAACAACAGATGGCTACAGGCTAGCCACCGAACAGAAAACTAAAACCTCACTAGATTTGTTAAGGAAACCAATACAACCAGCTAACTATCAAATTAAGAATCTAAGTTATTAACTCTCCAAGCTCTTTGGATCCTTTTGTTTTCATTTGTTAGTAGGACGTTCCTCATCAAATCAAGCTTATTGTGAATGATACATTCAATTTGATTAAAGACCAAATTCGAAGTGCTAGACATTCCAGCAAAGATCCTTGCATTCCGTTCTTGCCATACATGATACACTGTAGCTGCGAAACTTAGTTTACAAGAAAAATTGACGAAACTCTTGCCATGCCAAGTGACAGTGGCCCATCGAATCCATTCATCCCAGCCTTTTGTCATTCTTGGAATGTCGCATCTGTCACAAACATCCCACCAGATCGCTTTAGTATAGAAGCATTCAAAGAACAAGTGGTTGTGATCCTCATTGTTGCGGAGACAGAGTGAGCATCTATTGAGACCATGTATACCATACCGATGAAGTTTATCTTGAGTTGTGAGTTTCTGTTGGACAGCCATCCATAGAAGAAACGAATCTCTGGGAACAACATTCTTGAAGCACACAATGTCCATGCCATTCAACCATGTGACGATGAATTCTTAGTTGCTCCCAAGCTACTTTGACCGAGAATCTGTGATTTGGCGAATTCAACCAAACTATCTCATCCTTTTGCCCCATCTTAGGATTAGAATTAGAAGGAATAGCTTCTATAATGGGGTGCCAGCCAATAGCTTGGGTGGTAGGAATTTTCCATTCTAAGTTATGAATTAGTTCTGGTCCAAACAAAAGTCAGATTTGTAATCTCGAGTCTAAATCAGTGTTCTTCCTGTTATAAACTCTATTTTTGTCTTCGTCTTCATCTTCTTCTTGTTTTTTTTTGTATTTGTGTCATGTATTCACAAGGGAGACGGAACAAAAGAGGATTGTAGATCAACGATGCGAAAACTAAGCCATGGTTTGGGGGTTTTAGAACGAGAAGTTGATAAGTGTAGAAGATTATTCTATAATTCATAAGATCTAGGCAAGGTCAAATTCGGATTTTGACGTAAAAAGTGCAACTATCTAGTTTTACAGCAACAGTCATTCGCAATCCGACTGTTGGATTGAGCTGCAATTTTACGTGAAGTCTCCTGACATGTTTTCCTACCTTGGGTTAAAATTTCAGTTCAATCGGAGTTCGGGAAGCCATCACAATACCGGTCAACAGAGGCTGTATGAATTTTGTTATTTACTTCCTTTTGACTTGTGGACTTCATATTTGGTTAGGATTCTTTTCCTGAAAGGATGTGACAACTTATTTGAAAATCTCTTAATTCTCCATAGATCTTTAATGGGCTGCAACATAGTTTCTATGTGTGACAAGGATTCATAAATGTTTCAGAATCCTTTTCTTACAAGGATTCCTTATTCATCCTAGCTACAAAAAAAAAGAGAAAATTTCAGTATAAATTCTACCTTCAGATCAGATTTTCTAGTCAATTTGGGACTTCTTAATGGTGAGAAATCTGATTCTAGCATATTTAGGATATTAATTTCGGATTATTTTCTTCTTAGTTTATGGTTTATTTATATTATTTGGGTTTAATTGTAAGTGGGCATCATATAAGTCGACATAAGGGGTCCTTAGTGTCCAATTTCTTCTTCTTCTTTATTTTGCAGCATATGAAAAAAAACAAATTACTTATTTCATTTGGTTCCTATCCAAAATATATCACTAACATAAAAAAAAGTCATTCAAAAAGACATTTATTGGTTTCTACCGTAGAAAACTAAACAAGAGAAACTTGGATCAAATCAACTTAGAATTAGCTCCAATTTGAGAATCTGATTACTGGAGTCCTAATCGCATGGCATATTGATTTTGGAGTCAATTGGGTATCGTTGTCTTTGTGTTTCAAATTCGGGTCTAATCAGGTCTAATTCATAACGTTTTTGCGTTAGTATATCAAACCTTATCGTAAAATGATCAAAAGTTATATTTTTTCTATTTGGGTTGATATCACACTATATATGAAATTTTAACTCAATTGGACATCATTTACTTTAGGTTCCAGATTCGGACTTAACTCGTAGTAAACGAGTCTGTTTTGCGTCAACTTTTGAAATTCGCTTTCTTTCTGTTGTTTTCATTTCTTGCATTTTATTTTCATCATATCCAACATATTTGGGTGTTCTTTCATTGTTTTGCATATTTTGTTTCTGTTTTTTTATTCGAGTCTTCAGTTCGTTCATATTTCGAATAGATTCGCTTGCTACTCGCGAGACTATCATTGCAATTTTGTTTTGCTTGTTTTCTAGTTTTTATTGCCTCTTGAGTCAATATTCTTTTGGTGGGGGTCTCCGTTTCCAATAGTGCTAGTGCCTAGGTACAAGTTATCTTTTTGTCACACTCCTATCAAACCTGATTTACTTGGCTTTTCGAGAATTGATGTCTTTGCATGTGGGTTGTGTGACCCTGTGTCTCGCGAGTAGCAAGCGAGTCTATCCGAAATATGAACGAAACTGAAGACTCGAATAAAAAACAGAAACAAAAAATATGCAAAATGATGAAACAACACCCAAATATGTTGTATATGATGAAGATAAACTACAAGAAACGAAAACAACAGAAAGCAAGCGAATTTCAAAATTTGATGCAAAACAGACTCGTTAAGAACGGAATGCAAGAACGGAATGCAAGGATCTTTGCTGGAATGTCTAGAACTTCGAATTTGGTCTTTAATCAAATCGAATGTATCATTCGTGATAAGCTTGATTTGATGAGGAATGTCGTACCAAAAAATGAAAACAAAAGGATCCAACGAGCTTGGAGGGTGAATAACATAGTTTCTTAATTTGTTAGTTAGCTGGTTGTATTGGTTTCCCAAACGAATCTAGTGAGGTTTCAGTTTTATGGTAGATAGCTAGCCTGTAGCCATCTGTTGTTTTATGTTTATGTTATCATTGTAAATCTGGGGTATCCTCCTTATAATGTTTGTATCTTCTTCTTTTAATACATAGTTTCTTTTCCTTGCTTATACTTGATCACATACGGAAAGGTTTCAATAAATTCAACCCATTTGGCATGTCTCCTACTCAACTTACCTTGCCCTTTCAAGTGCTTCAATGATTCATGATCAGAATGTATCACAAACTCCTTGGGCCACATGTAATGTTTTTTTTTTTTTTTTTTTTGGTAAGTTGACGTATGTATTAAAAGAAGAAGATACAAACATTATAAGGGGCATACCCCAGATTTACAATGATAACAGAAACATAAAACAACAGATGGCTACAAGCTAGCCACCGACCATAACACTGAAACCTCACTGGATTCGTTAGGGAAACCAATACAACCAGCTAACTAACAAATTAAGAATCTATGGTATTCACCCTCCAAGCTCGTTGGATCCTTTTGTTTTCATTTGTTGGTGCGACATTCCTCATCAAATCAAGCTTATCACGAATGATACATTCGATTTGATTAAAGACCAAATTCGAAGTTCTAGACATTCCAGCAAAGATCCTTGCACCACATGTAATGTTGCCACATCTCTAAAGTTCTTACCAAGGCATAGAGCTCCTTGTCATATGTAGGGTAATTCAAGGCTGCCCCATTAAGTTTTTCGCTGAAATACGCAATGGGCCTCCTATCCTGCATTAACACAGCTCCTATACCAATACCTGACGCATCGCATTCAACTTCAAAAGCTTTCGTAAAGTCTGGCAAAGCTAAAACAGGTGCCGAACAAAGTTTATTTTTCAACAAATTAAAAGCCTCATCCTGTTCATCATTCCATTTGAATCCAACAGATTTTTTCACAATTTCAGTTAAAGGTGCAGCAATAGTTCTAAAATCCTTCACAAACCTTCTATAAAAACTAGCAAGTCCATGAAAACTCCTTACCTCACTTACCGATTTTGGTGTAGGCCAATCCCGGATGGCCTTAACTTTCTCCTCGTCTATCTCGATACCCTGCGCAGTTACGACATAGCCAAGAAACACAATTTTTTCCATGCAAAAGGTACACTTCGTAAGATTAGCATATAATTGCTCACTACGCAACACACTAAGTACATTACGCAAATGATCGAGATGCTCATTTAAGTTCTTGCTATAGATCAAAATGTCATCAAAATACACAACAACAAACTTACCTATAAACGTACGCAATACATGATTATCATTTGTAAGTCCAAACGACATGACTAACCATTCATACAAACCATGCTTAGTCTTAAATGCAGTTTTCCACTCATCACCCTCTTTCATCCTAATTTGATGGTACCCACTTTTTAAGTCAATCTTAGAGAAAATACATGAACCCTGTAACTCATCTAACATGTCATCAAGCCTAGGAATAGGATGTCGATACTTTACCGTTATGTTATTGACGACACGACAATCGACACACATCCTCCATGTACCATCCTTTTTAGGCACAAGTAGCACTGGCACAGCACAAGGACTCATACTCTCACGAATGTACCCCTTCATCATCAACTCATCTACTTGCCTTTGAAGCTCCTTCGTCTCCTCGGGGTTGCTTCTATAGGCTGGACGGTTAGGAATTGAAGCTCCGGGCACAAGATCAATTTGATGTTCAATCCCCCTTAATGGTGGTAATCCATTAGGGATGTCTTCAGGGAATACATCATCAAACTCCTGCATCAAAGAAACAGCCACACTAGGAATAGCATAATCAAGATCGTTAGTGTTAAAATAAGCCTCCTTATACACAAGTAAGATCATTGGCTTATTAGTGAAAAATGCAGATCTGATTTGAGATCCCTTTGCATAAAAATTGGGTTGTTTCTTTAATTTTTCCACAGTATTATCATCACACAAACTTACTTTCTTCACTCCTCGGTTTTTACCTCCACTCTCAACCGGTTTAATTAATGATTTAGGTTTAGCCGAATCTGATGGTTTTCTCTCACCATTGTCCTCACGTGAATTTTCACTCTTTTTTTTGGTAAGTTGACGTATGTATTAAAAGAAGAAGATACAAACATTATAAGGGGCATACCCCAGATTTACAATGATAACAGAAACATAAAACAACAGATGGCTACAAGCTAGCCACCGACCATAACACTGAAACCTCACTGGATTCGTTAGGGAAACCAATACAACCAGCTAACTAACAAATTAAGAATCTATGGTATTCACCCTCCAAGCTCGCTGGATCCTTTTGTTTTCATTTGATCATCATACACTTGTTTTGGAGAAAGAGGTACAAGAGAGAGATGGTTTTACCATCTTTTACAATAGTAAACCTATTTCTAAACCCATCATGGATCGCTTTCCGATTAAACTGCCATGGACGCCCCAAAAGTAAGTGACTAGCATGCATTGGAACTACATCACACAAAATCTTATTGGAATACTTCCCAATAGCAAACACAATCAAAACCTGCTTAGTAACCCTCACTTCACCACAATCATTCAACCATTGCAATCTATAAGGCCTCGGATGCTTAACACAACTTAGATTCAATCTCTTCACAAGAGTATCACTAGCAACATTAGCACAACTACCTCCATCAATTATCATGCTACATACCTTTTTTTGGATGTGACATCGAGTGTGAAATATATTTTCCCGTTGCTGATCTATATCAACTTCTTTGATTTGCATGTTCAGCGCACGCCTTATAACCAAGGCCTCCCCCTCAACAGGATATGCAATCTCCTCATCACTACAATCCACCAAAGGTGACATCTCTTCACTTTCAGATTTGTCACTTTCATATTCAACCTCTCCATTGTCTCTTGTAAGCATAACTCTTCGTTTTGGACACTAAGATGCAATGTGCCCCTTCCCTAAACACTTAAAGCATTTAATATCTTTATCACGAGTAGGTTGAGATTCAGATTTACCTTTCCCATCCGTATGAGTATCCTTTTTGGCCTTAGATGGTTCGACCTTTGCATAAGGCTTTGGTTGGACAGCCCCCTCTCTTTTCAAATTCGGCCTCCATATTGAGGAAGATGAAGCCGAATTGGTCTGAAAACGTGCACGGGCCCCTTCTCTTTATTTGCCTCTCCACCTTTGTTGCCATATGGACCATGTCCTCCAATTCCACACAATGTTGTAATTCTACAACATTCGCAATGTCCCTATTCAGCCCATTTAGAAATCTAGCCATGGTAGCTTCCCGATCCTCAATCACATTGGCCCGAATCATGGCAATCTCCATCTCCTTGAAATACTCATCCACGGACCTAGAACCCTGATTCAAACCCTGCAATTTCAAATACAAATCTCTATATTAGTGGTTAGGCACAAATCGCCTTCTCATCAACACTTTCATCTCCTCCCACGACGCTACCGGCCTCTCTCCACTCCTTCTTCTACTAATAACATTCTGATCCCACCATATCAGTGCATAATCTGTGAATTCGATGACTACTAATTTTACTTTCTTCACTTCTGAATAGTTATGGCAATAAAAAATCCAATCCACCTTTTTCTCCCACTCCAAATATGCCTCGGGATCGTTTTTACCTTGAAAAGAAGGTATTTTTAGTTTGATGGCATCCAAATCACCATCTAAATCAGCATGTCCCCCAACACTACAGAAATTTTCCCGTTGGCCGAATTGGCCCCTAGTTCTATTCCCATAATCCCTTCGGTTTCTAGGCTGCCGAAAACCTTCCCGATGGCCTATGACCTCATCCTCAAAACCACCATCACCAATATCATCAACGGCCTCCTCAAAATCCTCATAATCAGCCCACCTTAGCCTTTCGGCCCTACCGCCATTGTTTGCTTTCAGTTCAGCCCCAAGCTTCCTCATATTTTGGGTGCTTGTACCAGCCTCGTTACCACGTTTCTCTACCCTATCAAGTCTGTCACACACATTTCCCATCACAAAATTCATCCTCTCCATCATCTGCGTCATGGCTTGCATTTGGAACGTAAGTTCTCCCTCGGGATGGGATGGTGTGTTGTTTTGATCTGACATGATAGTACCTGCAAAAATTGGTTAGTGGTAGAAAAAAATATCCTCACGTCGCTCGTGTTTCGCTCAAACACTCTTAATATCCTCACACGCTCACACCTCTCGTCTCACCTTCCGCGGTTCTTGCGAAACTGAATCCAACACCAAATAGAACCAACTTGGCAGCGCAATCCAAATATATATATGACTCAAGAAGCAATAAAAACTAGAAAACAAGCAAAACAAAACTGCGATGATAGTCTCGCGAGTCTATCCGAAATATGAACGAAACTGAAGACTCGAATAAAAAACAGAAATAAAAAATATGCAAAATGATGAAACAACACCCAAATATGTTGTATATGATGAAGATAAACTGCAAGAAATGAAAACAACAGAAAGCAAGCGAATTTCAAAAGTTGATGCAAAACAGACTCGTTTACGAAGAGTTAAGTCCGAATCTGAAACCTAAAGTAAATGACGTCCAATTGAGTTAAAATTTCAGATATAGTGTGATATTATCAACCCAAATAGACAGAATATAAAGTTTGAGCAATTTACGATAAGGTTTGATATACTGACGCAAAAACGTTATGAATCAGACCTGATTAGACCCGAATTTGAAACCCAAAGCAAACGATATCCAATTGACCCCAAATTTGATATGTGGAGCGATTAGGAGCCCAGTAATTAGATTATAACATTTGAGCTAATTCCGAGTTGATTTGATCCAATTTTCTCTTGTTTAGTTTTCTGCGGCAAAATCCAATAACATCTTTTTTTGAACGATTTTTTTTTTGCTTTTCTCTTTTCTCTTTTTTTTTTTGTTTTTGATGCTACTGATATCTTTTGAACAATAACAGAATGAAATAACAATTTTTTTTGATATGCCGCAAATTCAAGGAGAAGAAGAAATTGGATACTAAGGATTTTTTTTGCGGAATCAACAAGAAACAAAAATTTTAGAAGGATATAACCTGATTAATGGAGCCAAGCTCTGATACCAAATGATGCGAACCTCGTGATCACGTGGTCACGCAACTCACACGCAAAGACACCAATTCCCGGAAAGCCAAGCAAATCAGGTTTGATAGGAGTGTGACACAAAGATAACTTGTACCTAGGCACCAGCACTATTGAAAACGGAGACCCCCACCCAACGAATATTGATTCGCGAACGAGAAGTATAAGGATGACGCCACGAAGACAGTTGTTCTTCGATAAGTCGTTTTCAGTTCTTTAGAGAACCAAGGAAGGGAGATTATCCCACCAACACACAATAAGTGCAGCAAATAAGTTTATTGATCTGAAAATTACGTAACCTTACATGTTTGGTTATGCCTTTATTTATACTGACTCTAGACTTAAGAAAACCCTAATGGACCCCCTTTAGGTGGACTTATATGAAGCCCACTTACAATTGACCCAAATAAGTAATAATAACCCAAAAACTAAGAAGAAAATAATAAAAATAATAAAATTCCGAAAATTATCAAGCTAAATATGCTAGAATCAGATTTATCACCCTTAAGAAGTCCCAAATAAACTAGGACAAATCTGATTTGGAAAATTTGTGTTGCTACCCCCCCTTGATGTCCTTGATTAGTTGGATTTCCTTGTTTAACTTTGACAAATAAGAAAACACCATACTCACCTGGCAAATCAACTTTATAAGCATTGTCATTGATCCTCTCAAGGATCTGAAATAGCCCATCTCCTCGTGGTTGTAGCTTTGATTTCCTATGGGCCGGAAATCTCTCCTTGCGCATATGCACCCAAACCCAATCGCCGGGCTGAAAGACAACATGTTCCTCTTTTCAATCTGTTGCCGCACACTCTCATGAAGTGTTTTCACCACCTGTGCTTTACGATTACCATCCAGACTAACCCTTTCATCAATTGTCAAAGGAATCAAATCCATTGGAGTTAAAGGGTTAAATACATACACAATTTCAAATGGTGAAAATTCAGTAGTAGAGTGCACACTACGATTATATGCAAACTCTATAAATGGCAAACAATCTTCCCAATTCTTTAAGTTCTTTTGAATGACAGCACGCAGAAGTTGTGTTAAGGTCCTATTAACTACTTCGGTTTGTCCATCTGTTTGGGGGTGACAAGTAGTTGAAAACAACAGTTTAGTACCCAATTTTCCCCATAACACCTTCCAAAAATAGCTAAGGAACTTAACATCTCTATCAGAAACAATGCTCTTAGGGACCTCGTGAAGCCGTATTACTCCCTAAAGAACAAATCAGCAATGTTAGTTGCATCATCAGTTTTATGACATGGAATGAAGTGTGCCATCTTTGAAAACCTATCAACAACTACAAAGATGGAATCCCTACCCCGTTTTGACCTAGGTAAACCTAAGACGAAGTCCATTGAAATGTCTACCCATGGTTCTTTCGGTACAGGCAAAGGGGTATACAAGCCATGTGATTGAGTCCTAGACTTTGCTTTTCTACACCTTATGCATTTATCACATATGTGTTGCACATCTTTTTTCATTTTAGGCCAACAAAAATGCTCATGCAACACATCCAAAGTCTTAACAACACCAAAATGCCCCATCAACCCGCCTCCATGTGCTTCACGTACAAGCAATTCACGCATAGAACTTAATGGAACACACAAACGATTCTCTTTAAACAAATATCCATCAAGTCTATAAAATTTTCATGTTCACCTCTTTCATCTTATTGCTTTTGTTAGAGAGCTAATGTCAACCTTTACTCCTAGTGCATAATAGATAATGACTTTGGCTAATATTGTGGTGTTTGTTTCCTTTATCCAAGCTCCTTAGGTGTTGGCCGAACATGTTGGGCAACTTTGTCTTGTCTTTGTGGTTATTGATCAATCCATGTCCTTACCTTAACAATTTGTTGAGTTGTGGTTCTTTCAATTTAAAGCTTGTTGCCTTTTATAGACTTTTTCATTATCTTAGTAATAACTTTATCTATTTTGATATAGATTTCTTCAGTAATTTGTCTTTGTAGTAGGTCATGTGTTAATTTTCATGAAAGAACATAATCATAACAAAAACAATAATTTTAAATTTTTCAGGAATTCCATGAATCCCATTAGACAATTTAAGGTTAATCAGTATTTAAGCAAAGATTACTTGATTAATTCTATTTTAAGGTTTGATTAATTTTTTTAAGGGTTGTCTCAAATCACAATTCATCCATTTTTTCAGCCTCTAACAACAATTTACATGAATCACCATATCATAAATCTCCTTAACTCTTTTAGAAAAAGAGGGATTGTTATGACTTGAGTTCTATCTCTCTTTTTTTATTCTGTATTACATATCGCAATACTCTATATTACATATGTTTCTTTAAAACAAATACGAGGTTCAACATTCTTTTTTTGGTAAGTTGACGTATGTATTAAAAGAAGAAGATACAAACATTATAAGGGGCATACCCCAGATTTACAATGATAACAGAAACATAAAACAACATATGGCTACAGGCTAGCCACCGACCATAAACTGAAACCAGTAAATTCGTTAGGGAAACCTTTTTTTTTTTTTTTTTTTTTTTTGGTAAGTTGACGTATGTATTAAAAGAAGAAGATACAAACATTATAAGGGGCATACCCCAGATTTACAATGATAACAGAAACATAAAACAACAGATGGCTACAAGCTAGCCACCGACCATAACACTGAAACCTCACTGGATTCGTTAGGGAAACCAATACAACCAGCTAACTAACAAATTAAGAATCTATGGTATTCACCCTCCAAGCTCGGTGGATCCTTTTGTTTTCATTTGTTGGTGCGACATTCCTCATCAAACCAAGCTTATCTGAGTCATTGCACAATATGTTTCAACAAAGCAATCTTGTTCCATTCTGTTATCCTTTTTATTCCTAGCCCCCCCTCCTTTTTTGGAAGACATACCTGATCCCAAGCCACTTTAGCCCCGGTAGTTCTCATATCTGAACCTGACCAAAGAAAGGATTTCATAATTTTTTCCACATTTTTAATTACTTGCCCAGGTAAGAGAAAGAGAGATGCCCAATAGACTTGTATGGAAAATAAAACTGAATTAATCAGTTGTACCCGTCCTGCATACGAGAGTGTTCTAGAAGTCCAATGTCGAACTTTAGAGGTTATTCGATCCACGAGGCCCTTACAATAAACAGCCTTTAGTCTGGACGAGAGAAGAGGTACTCCCAAATATTTCATTGGGAGCTCCCCCTCTCTAAACCCAAGAATATGGATAATTTGCTCCCTCTCAGCATTTAACACACCACTCAAGAAGATGTCACTTTTGTTTGGATTTGGATACAGACCTGATAGGTCTTGAAACTTTGTGAGCACAGTTCTGATCATATGAATTGAGTTTACATCCCCGTTGCTAAAAGTCATTAGGTCGTCAGCAAAACAAAGATGAGAAATTTTGTCCTTCTTGCATCTCCAGTGGAACTTGAATTCTTGGTTGGCACTCATCTCGCAGAATAGCCCCGAAAGGATTTCCATACATAGGACAAACAAATATAGGGACAATGGATCCCCTTGTCTCAGCCCTCTTCCCCCTTGAAAGTAACCTGCAAGCTCGCCATTGACGTTGATAGAGAATTGACATGATGTAACACAAACCATGATCCAATCAATGACTGTTCTAGGGAATCCCATTTTTATTAACATAGCGTCAACAAAATCCCACCGCACCGAGTCATAAGCCTTCATCAGATCAACTTTCATAGCACAACGAGCAGGTCCCGTAGATTTATGATAGCCTTTCATTAGTTCCTGAGACAAAAGAATGTTATCACTGATTCTCCGTCCTGAGATAAAAGCAGTCTGATATGGACCAACTAAAGATGGCAAAACAACTTTGATTCTCCCAGCTAGAATCTTAGCGATGCATTTATACACTGTATTGCAGCAAGATATAGGACAAAAATCTATCAACCTTGTAGGATTAGCAACTTTAGGAATAAGGGAAATGGATGTAGCATTCATTTCTTTAAGCATTCTACAAGTCTGAAAGAACGATCTAACAGCGTTGATTACATCTTCCCCAACTATGTGCCACATTCTTTTGAAGAACCCTGCGTTAAAGCCATCCGGACAAGGGGCTTTCTTGTTCTTCAAACTAAACATAGCATGCTTAATCTCCTCCCTTGTTACATCTTGTGCGAGTAGATGCTGTTGCGTTGAAGACAGTTTCAAGTTAATTGCCGATTCCATCACTTCCTCGTTTAGAACCCTAGGCATCTGATCCACTCCTAACACACGATGGAAGTTTGCAATTACTTCTGATTTGACTGCTTCGTGTCCTTCGACAACCTCTCCATCCTCCCTTGTAAGTGATAGAAGCTTATTTCTATTCTGTCTTCCATTTACTGATTTGTGAAAGTAGCTAGTATTCTGATCCCCCAAGCTAAGCCATTGTATCCTTGCCTTCTGTTTGAAAAAACTCTCTTCAGCCCTGACGGTAGAAGCGTATTTACGAACAGCATCCCTTTCTCGCATGCACAAAATTGGATTGTCATGCGCTGTATGCAGAGCCTGTTGAGCCTTATCCATTTCGTTTTTTGCATCTTTAACTCTATTTGAAATGTTGGAGAAGTGAGCCATATTGAAAAGTTTCAATTCCTGCTTTAGCTTTCTTAGTTTGCAACACACCTGATATATTGGACAACCCCCCGAATTCTGATCCCATACCTTCTTCACCAAGGGCATGAACTCGTCATGATCCATCCACATATCAAAGAATCTGAATGGTTTCTTTATGTTCTGATCATTGCCAATAACCTTTACCACCATAGGAGAATGGTCTGACATACCCGAAGGCAAAAATCTCGCTTCCGATAATGGAAAATTCAGATTCCACTTCTCATTTTTTTTTTGGTAAGTTGACGTATGAATTAAAAGAAGAAGATACAAACATTATAAGGGGCATACCCCAGATTTACAATGATAACAGAAACATAAAACAACAGATGGCTACAAGCTAGCCACCGACCATAACACTGAAACCTCACTGGATTCGTTAGGGAAACCAATACAACCAGCTAACTAACAAATTAAGAATCTATGGTATTCACCCTCCAAGCTCGTTGGATCCTTTTGTTTTCATTTGTTGGTGCGACATTCCTCATCAAATCAAGCTTATCACGAATGATACATTCAATTTGATTAAAGACCAAATTTGAAGTTCTAGACATTCCAGCAAAGATCCTTGCATTCCGTTCTTGCCATACATGATACACTGTAGCTGCAAAACTCAGTTTACGAGAAAAATTGACGAAACTCTTGCCATGCCAAGAGACAGTGGCCCATCGAATCCATTCATCCCAGCCTTTTGTCATTCTTGGAATGTCGCATCTGTCACAAACATCCCACCAGATCGCTTTAGTATAGGAGCATTCAAAGAACAAGTGGTTGTGATCCTCATTGTTGCGGAGACAGAGCGAGCATCTATTGGGACCATGTATACCAAACCGATGAAGTTTATCTTGAGTTGTGAGTTTCTGTTGGACAGCCATCCATAGAAGAAATGAATGTCTTGGAACAGCATTCTTGAACCACACAATGTCATGCCATTCAACCATCTGACGATGACGTCTTAGTTGTTCCCAAGCTACTTTGATCGAGAATCTGTGATTTGGTGAATCCAACCAAACTATCTCATCCTTTTGCCCCATTTTAGGATTAGAATTGGAAGGAATAGCTTCTATAATGGGGTGCCAGCCAATAGCTTGGGTGGTAGGAGTTTTCCATTCTGAGTTATGAATTAGCACATTCACCTTCGCGTTCTTGGCCATACCTGAATCATAGATGAATCTTTCCCCGTAAGAATCCGCGAGTGGGCTGTGAGGATGCCAATTGTCAAACCATAGAGAGGTTGTCATTCCATCTCCTATGATGTACTTCATCTTCGGCCATGCTAAGGATCTCAGCTTTAGAATCTTTCCCCAAGCCCAAGAGCAATTCTGTGGTGTCTTGATTGTCCAGAAATTCCTTCCTCGCAACAGATTGGATCTGATCCAAGTAGACCATATTGAGCCATCTGAGTCATTGCACAGGTTCCAAATGTGTTTCAACAAAGCAATCTTGTTCCATTCTGTTATCCGTTTTATTCCTAGCCCCCCCCTCCTTTTTTGGAAGACATACCTGATCCCAAGCCACTTTAGCCCCAGTAGTTCTCATATCTGAACCTGACCAAAGAAAGGATTTCATAATTTGCTCCACATTTTTAATTACTTGCCCAGGTAAGAGAAAGAGAGATGCCCAATAGACTTGTATGGAAAATAAGACTGAATTAATCAGTTGTACCCGTCCTGCATACGAGAGTGTTCGACAAGTCCAATGTCGAACTTTAGAGGTGATTCGATCCACGAGGCCCTTACAATAAACAGCCTTTAGTTTGGATGAGAGAAGAGGTACTCCCAAATATTTCATAGGGAGCTCCCCTTCTCTAAACCCAAGAATATGAATAATTTGCTCCTTTTCAGCATTTAACACACCGCTCAAGAAGATGTCACTTTTGTTTGGATTTGGATACAGACCTGATAGGTCTTGAAACTTTGTGAGCACCGTTCTGATCATACGAATTGACTTTACATCCCCGTTGCTAAAAATCATCAAGTCGTCAGCAAAACAAAGATGAGAAATTTTGTCCTTCTTGCATCTCCAGTGGAACTTGAATTCTTGGTTGGCACTCATCTTGCAGAATAGCCCCGAAAGGATTTCCATACATAGGACAAACAAATATGGCGACAATGGATCCCCTTGTCTCAGCCCTCTTCCCCCTTGAAAGTAACCTGCAAGCTCACCATTGACGTTGATAGAGAATTGACATGATGTAACACAAACCATGATCCAATCAATGACTGTTCTAGGGAATCCCATTTTTATTAACATGGCGTCAACGAAATCCCACCGCACCGAGTCATAAGCCTTCATCAGATCAACTTTCATAGCACAACGAGCAGGTCCCGTAGATTTATGATAGCCTTTCATTAGTTCCTGAGACAAAAGAATGTTATCACTGATTCGCCGTCCTGAGATAAAAGCAGTCTGATATGGACCAACTAAGGATGGCAAAACAACTTTGATTCTCCCAGCTAGAATCTTAGCGATGCATTTGTACACTGTATTGCAGCAAGATGTAGGACGAAAATCAGTCAACCTTGTAGGATTAGCAACTTTAGGAATAAGAGAAATGGATGTAGCATTCATTTCTTTAAGCATTCTACGAGTCTGAAAGAAGGATCTAACAGCGTTGATTACATCTTCCCCAACTATGTGCCACATTCTTTTGAAGAAACCTGCGTTAAAGCCATCCGGACCAGGGGCTTTCTTGTTCTTCAAACTAAACATAGCATGCTTAATCTCCTCCCTTGTTACATCTTGTGCGAGTAGATGCTGTTGCGTTGAAGACAGTTTCAAGTTAATTGCCGAGTCCATCACTTCCTCGTTCAGAACCCTAGGCATCTGATCCACTCCTAACACACGATGGAAGTATGCAATTACTTCTGATTTGACTTCCTCGTGTCCTTCGACAACCTCTCCATCCTCCCTTGTAAGTGATAGAAGCTTATTTCTATTCTGTCTTCCATTTACTGATTTGTGAAAGTAGCTAGTATTCTGATCCCCCAAGCTAAGCCATTGTATCCTTGCCTTCTGTTTGAAAAAACTCTCTTCAGCCCTGACGGTAGAAGCGTATAGACGAACAGCATCCCTTTCTCGCATGCGCAAAATTGGATTCTCATGCGCTGTATGCAGAGCCTGTTGAGCCTTATCCATTTCGTTTTTTGCATCTTTAACTCTATCTGAAATGTTAGAGAAGTGAGCCATATTGAAAAGTTTCAATTCCTGCTTTAGCTTTCTTAATTTGCAACACAGCTGATACATTGGACAACCCCCCGAATTCTGATCCCATACCTTCTTCACCAAGGGCATGAACTCGTCATGATCCATCCACATATCGACGAATCTGAATGGTTTCTTTATGTTCTGATCATTGCCAATAACCTTTACCACCATAGGAGAATGGTCTGACATACCCGAAGGCAAAAATCTCGCTTCCGATAATGGAAAGTTCAGATTCCACTTCTCATTAACAAGTACTCTATCTAGTTTCCGCATGATCAGATTCTCAGGACATTGGTTCGACCAAGTATAATGCATTCCTGAATACCGAAGATCATCTACTTTCGCTTCTCGAATACATGTATCCAATCTGTCCATGGTACCAGCCCACGTAGTAGACCCTCCTAACCTGTCCGACTGGTTGCGGATAGCATTAAAGTCACCCATAAGAATCCACGGGGTTGACTCCCATCCATCACTACGACTCACTATATCAGCCCATAATGCCTCACGTAAGGAAGCATTGTTGTCTCCATAAATAATTGAAGTATTGAAACTGATTTTGGTAGCTAATATAGTGACAGAAACATGAATAGCCTGGTCTGACATTCCAACAACATCCACCTTCACCGTATCAGCATTCCAACAAACCCAAATACGACCACGACAAGAGAAATCATAATTATACAAGAAGGACCAAGAACGCAGAAGAAGTTTAGAAACATTATCTTTATTCTTGTCTTTAACTCGAGTTTCAACCAAACCAAAAAAAGCTATCCTCTCTTGATGGATGAGTCTACGCAATTCTGAATGCTTTATAGGATCATTCAAACCTCTAATATTCCAACATCCAATAATCATAGGAAAATAGAGAGGAGTACAAACAGCAACACAAAGATTACCTTGACGTGCCTCCTGGAGAGGAGCCAGATTTCTGATTCTTCTTTGAACAGGCTTTTGAACCCCTTTTCTTTTTCTCTAGAGAGTCTCTAGCCTTAATAGCTAACTGATTAACAGTTTCCCTTTCGGTGGAATTCAGGGTTTGAGGGGTTGTCATGATATCGGTTGGTTCCCCATCTGTATCACCTCCCATTGCGTCCATATCTTGATCTAAAGCAGTACTTGCAGCCCCTTGCTCCTGTTTCATGTCTTCTCGTAAACTCTTCAAGACAAGAGGAGAGGAAGGATTTTCATCTTCATGACAACCAGCATTGCACACATCTGATGTCGCATGATCATTCATATTACAATCAGGCATATGTATACCAGATGTTGAACAACCAATCTCATCACAATTACCCACTTTAGATGCCAAGGGAGCATTCTCCCCACTCACAGAACCCTTGTTTCGTTTACCAACTACCTGCCACTGAAACTGATTCGGCTTGTTATCCGCAGATTTAGAGTTCATAGCTCCTAGATTCCTCTTACCCTCTGCCACCACTTTAAGATTATCAATGTTATTAGTAGCACATAGCGCTGTGGTGTGTCCAAAGACATTGCAATTATTGCACTTCGACGGTATCCATTCGTATTCAGCTGAAATTGTTATGAATAACCCATTTGGACAGCGAAGATCATATTCCTTAACCAACGTCTTCGAAGCATCTATCTCAACGCAAACTCTTGCGTAACTAAGCCTTTTACGCAACAATGTCGTATGATCCGCATGAAGGGGGACTCCAATAGCACTCGCTACACAGCTCAGCCCCTTAATAGTCCAATACTCGAGATAAACTTCATCGGTTTGGTATACATGGTCCCAATAGATGCTCGCTCTGTCTCCGCAACAATGAGGATCACAACCACTTGTTCTTTGAATGCTCCTATACTAAAGCGATCTGGTGGGATGTTTGTGACAGATGCGACATTCCAAGAATGACAAAAGGCTGGGATGAATGGATTCGATGGGCCACTGTCTCTTGGCATGGCAAGAGTTTCGTCAATTTTTCTCGTAAACTGAGTTTTGCAGCTACAGTGTATCATGTATGGCAAGAACGTAATGCAAGGATCTTTGCTGGAATGTCTAGAACTTCGAATTTGGTCTTTAATCAAATCGAATGTATCATTCGTGATAAGCTTGATTTGATGAGGAATGTCGCACCAACAAATGAAAACAAAAGGATCCAACGAGCTTGGAGGGTGAATACCATAGATTCTTAATTTGTTAGTTAGCTGGTTGTATTGGTTTCCCTAACGAATCCAGTGAGGTTTCAGTGTTATGGTCGGTGGCTAGCTTGTAGCCATCTGTTGTTTTATGTTTCTGTTATCATTGTAAATCTGGGGTATGCCCCTTATAATGTTTGTATCTTCTTCTTTTAATACATACGTCAACTTACCAAAAAAAAAAGACATTATACAGCTTAACCCATACCGGAACTCTTGCCAAATCATCTTTCAAAAATTGCATGTTCGGTTGCCAACGTTTAAGCACCAAAGGCCTGTTTGCCATGTGCCATGGGGCTCTTTCCAGCACATTAATGGCATGATCAACCGAATCAAAGGTGAAGATGAAGAAGCCATTATCCGAAGACAAAACTTCTGATAGACCGTAGGAGCTCCATATTCTTTTGGCAATAGAATTAACCACGGGATACGGTAATTTCTGCCCCACAAAATGACCAACTAGGGTGGATTTCCAAAATTCACAACCATCTTCAAACACATCAAGAGGAGGAGCTACTGTCACACGACCATCAGTCATAGTAGGGGGAGCAAAGTGCAGATTACGGACTGAACTAATGCCAAGGGTCTTGCTACCCTCATTGTCATCAACACCAGAACCCTTCAAAGCATTTAAAAAATTCAATTTGGGTCTAGGTTTTAGTTGTTCTTGTTGATGAGACCCTACCTTCACCTCATCAACTTTAGAACCCAACACATGGTTCATTTCTGGAACAACATTAGAAGCTTGGGCAGTAGAGTGTTTCTCTATACTAGCATCAGAATCAGCTTGAAACTGAGAAATCCTCATCCCATGGCTATTCAACATATCTTGCAGTTCTAATCTTAATGTATGTCCAGACTTAACTTGATTATGTTGTTCAATGTGAGAGCTAACCATTGGAACATTTTCCACAGAAGAACATAGAGACATTATGGTAGCATACAAATATTAGAGAGAGCAAAATTCTAATAAGATAAACTGAGTCCAAGAAGCAACCTAAGCTCAGAAATAACAGAATTACGAGGCCAATATCTCCCAGCACACTGATTGTAACAAAAATCCGTTCGGTCAAGACGTAGAGTAGGTTCCGAAGAACAACATACTCAAATATGGTAACGATCCAACGGTGAACAAAGGAGATCAAGCTACGACAAACCACTCTGGAACTAGCAAGAAAATTGAAACTTTTCCAAAGAACTGTGATTTAATCTTCACATATGGCAAAGGCCTTCATGTCTATGACAGCCATAACAGAAATCATGAAGAAAATCCATGCAATATGCTGCAATTTCACCACTTCTCTATAGTTCCAGAACTGAAAATGCAGAATAGTAGAAATATTGCGAGATCAATATCTCTTACCTCGTTGATTGGATAACAAATCCGTTCGGTCAATGTTGAGAGAAGGTTGGAAGGAACAACATAGTAAAAAATGAGAATGATCCAACGGTGGACGGAGTAGATGTAGCTCCGACAGCACCACTCTCTCTCTCTTTCTCTCTTTTCTCTCTCTCTCTCCTCTCTCTTATTTTTCTCTCTTTGTAACTCTTTTAATTAGGCTTTTAATTTGTTGAAAGATGGATTCCACTTCTCATTGACAAGCACTCTATCTAGTTTCCGCATAATCAGATTCTCGGGACATTGGTTCGACCAAGTATAATGCATACCTGAATACCGAAGATCATCTACTTTCGCTTCTCGAATACATGTATCGAATCTGTCCATAGTACCAGCCCACGCAGTAGACCCTCCTGACCTGTCCGACTGGTTGCGGATAGCATTAAAGTCACCCATAAGAATCCATGGGGTTGACTCCCATCCATCACTACGACTCACTATATCAGACCATAATGCCTCACGTAAGGAAGCTTTATTGTCTCCATAAATAATTGAAGTATTGAAACTGATTTTGGTAGCTAAGATAGTGACAGAAACATGAATAGCCTGGTCTGACATTCCATCAACATCCACCTTCACCGTATCAGCATTCCAACAAACCCAAATACGACCACGACAAGAGAAATCATAATTATACAAGAAGGACCAAGAATGCAGAAGAAGTTTAGAAACATTATCTTTATTCTTGTTTTTAACTCGAGTTTCAACCAAACCAAAAAAAGCTATCCTCTCTTGATGGATGAGTCGACGCAATTCTGAATGCTTTATAGGATCATTCAAACCTCTAATATTCCAACATCGAATAATCATGGGAAAATAGAGAGGAGTACAAACAGCAACACAAAGATTACCTTGACGTGCCTCCTGGAGAGGAGCCAGATTTCTGATTTTTCTTTGAAGAGGCTTTTGAACCCCTTTTCTTTTTCTCTAGAGAGTCTCTAGCCTTAATAGCTAACTGATTAACAGTTTCCCTTTCGGTGGAATTCAGGGTTTGAGGGGTTATCAGGATCGTTGACGTTAACTCCTTATCGGTTTGTTCCCCATCTGTATCACCTCCCATTGCGTCCATATCTTGATCTAAAGCAGTACTTGCAGCCCCTTGCTCATGTTTCATGTCTTCTCGTAAACTCTTCAAGACAAGACGAGAGGAAGGATTTTCATCTTCATGACAACCAGCATTGCACACATCTGATGTCGCATGATCATTCATATTACAATCAGCCATATGTATACCAGATGTTGAACAACCATTCTCATTACAATTACCCACTTTAGATGCCAAGGGAGCATTCTCCCCACTCACAGAACCCTTGTTTCGTTTACCAACTACCTGCCACTGAAACTGATTCGGCTTGTTATCCGCAGATTTAGAGTTCATAGCTCCTAGATTCCTCTTACCCTCTGCCACCTCTTGAAGATTATCAATGTTATTAGTAGCACATAGCGTTGTGGTGTGTCCAAAGACATTGCAATTACTGCACTTCGACGGTATCCATTCGTATTCAGCTGAAATTGTTATGAATAACCCATTTGGACAGCGAAGATCATATTCCTTAACCAACGTCTTCGAAGCATCTATCTCAACGCAAACTCTTGCGTAACTAAGCCTTTTACGCAACAATGTCGTATGATCCGCATGAAGGGGGACTCCAATAGCACTCGCTACACAGCTCAACCCCTTAATAGTCCAATACTCGAGAGGGACATTATACAGCCTAACCCATACCGGAACTCTTGCCAAATCATCTTTCAAAAATTGCATGTTCGGCTGCCAACGTTTAAGCACCAAAGGCCTGTTTGACATGTGCCATGGGGCTCTTTCCAGCACATTAGTGGCATGATCAACAGAATCGAAGGTGAAGATGAAAAAACCATTATCCGAAGACAAAACTTCTGATAGACTGTAGGAGCTCCATATTCTTTTGGCAATAGAATTAACCACCGGATACGGTAATTTTTGCCCCACAAAATGACCAACTAGGGTGGAAAGGTTCAACATTCTGTTTATATGGAAAACCTAATACCCCTAACAATGGCAAAATATCACTTTGCTCACTGAAAATATCACATTTTATTTCAAGAAAATTATTAGAAAATTATGAAATCAATTCCCTATTTAATTTATTTGGGTCTAGAATTATAATCTCTTGTATTAATTACATTATAACTGATGTGCATCATGAGAATTATAATCCATCTTGTAAAGCTAAATCTAATATGCAAGATGATTCAGATGGTCCAATGACAAGAGCGAGAGCGAAACAACTGGTGCTTTTTCTTTCATCCAGATCTCTACCCCAATCATTATCCGAGTAGCCAACAAGATTGAAGTTTGTACTTGAGGTATAAAACATACCTTCATTTATTATTCCTTTGATGTAGCGAAGAATTCTCTTGGCTGCATTCAAGTGAGACTGGTCTGGTGTCTCCATGTATCTATTGATAAGACCAACTCCGTAGAGTATATCCGGTCTGGTACATGTCAAGTACCTTAAGCTTCCTACTAAGCTTTTGAAGTAAGTTGGAGCAACATTTCCAACTTTACTCTTCCTCAATTCTACTCTATTCTCAACTGGAGTTGATTCCGGATTGCAGTTTTCCATCTTGAACCTTTCAAGAATGTCTTTGGCATAACTGCTTTGGGATACAAAAATCTCTTCGTCTCTCTACACCACTTCTAAGCCAAGAAAGTGTGCCATCAGACCAATGTCTGTCATCTCAAACTCTTGTACCATACTTTTCTTGGAGGCTTCAAACATGGTTGGGTTGTTGCCGGTGAATAGCAAATCATTAACATATAGGCACGCAAATAATATGCTGCCATCTGCTTCTTTCTTCACATATATTGCGTGTTCATAAGGACATTTTTCAAATCCATTATCTTGAAAATACCTGTCAATTCTGGTATTCCAAGCACGCGGAGCTTGCTTCAAACCGTAGAGAGCTTTCTTCAACTTGTACACTTTGCTTTCATTTTCAGCTTTGATGTATCCAAGTGGTTGTTCAACATAGATCTCTTCTTCTAGGAAGCCATTTAGAAATGCTGACTTCACATCGAGTTGATAAATCTTCCATCTATGTTGTGCAGCTAGTGAGATCATCAGTCTGATTGTCTCTAGCCGTGCTACTGGAGCAAATACTTTTCCATAGTCAATGCCTTCTCTCTGTTTGTAGCCTTTTACCACTAATCTTGCTTTGTATCTTTGCACTTCTCCTTTTGTATTCTTCTTTGTCTTATAGACCCATTGGACACCTATTGTTTTCTTGTGTTCTGGTAGATAAGTCAAGCTAAGTGGGTCACTGTCTGCAAAGAAACAAAATAGAGTTGTATCTTCCATGACTTGAGTGGCATCGTACAGCTCGTCTATATTTCTCATCCTTCTTGGTCCTTCTAATGAGGATGCTGATGATGATGTTGATGATGATTCTGGTGTGTTTCTCCTGTTGAATACAGGGAATCTGTGTACCGAACTTTGTGGCTTATCTGCCAGTGATATTGGACCTTCTGCAAGTACTGGTGGTACTTCCACTTCATCTTCAAGGATCAAATCAGTGCTGATCCATTTGACTGCTTCTTGGTCATCCTTCCATTGCCAAGTTTTATCTTCTTCAAATATAACATTTCTATTCATAATTACCTTCTTTGTGATGGGATTATACAGCTTGTATCCCATCCTTCTCTCACCGCCATCTATTGTTTTATGTTTCTGTTATCATTGTAAATCTGGAGTATGCCCCTTATAATGTTTGTATCTTCTTCTTTTAATACATACGTCAACTTACTGATGCGAACCTCGTGATCACGTGGTCACGCAACCCACACGCAAAGACACCAATTCCCGGAAAGCCAAGTGATCAGGTTTGATAGGAGTGTGACACAAAGATAACTTGTACCTAGGCACCAGCACTATTGAAAACGGAGACCCCCACCCAACGAATATTGATTCGCGAACAAGAAGTATAAGGATGACGCCACGAAGACAGTTGTTCTTCGATAAGTCGTTTTCAGTTCTTTAGAGAACCAAGGAAGGGAGATTATCCCACCAACACACAATAAGTGCAGCAAATAAGTTTATTGATCTGAAAATTACGTAACCTTACATGTTTGGTTATGCCTTTATTTATACTGACTCTAGACTTAAGAAAACTCTAATGGACCCCCCTTAGGTGGACTTATATGAAGCTCACTTACAATTGACCCAAATAAGTAATAATAACCCAAAAACTAAGAAGAAATAATAAAAATAATAAAATTCTGAAAATTATCATGCTAAATATGCTAGAATCAGATTTGTCACCCTTAAGAAGTCCCAAATAAACAAGGACAAATCTGATTTGGAAAATTTGTGTTGCTGCCCCCCTTTTGATGTCCTTGATTAGCTTGGATTTCCTTGTTTAACTTTGACAAATAAGAAAACAAATTTCATCCTTTGTTGCTGATTTAATTTCTTTCCTTCCTAAGTTAGGAAAAACATTAAATAGTCCTCCTCTCTTTAGGAATAAGATATGGCCAACTTCCTTCCTTAATTAGGAGAATCAATTGCTGACTTTTTATCCTTGTAGCATTAGGAAAAACAAGCCTAACAAGGCTGGTATTGGGCCGGACATATCAACCCCATGTTCCACACGAATTGGGCTCTTCTTGGACCTGAACTAGATGGATTAAAGGCTGCCCTTCATGCTCCTTAAATGTCTCAAGCCCATCTAGGTCCATTTTGCTCCACATGTTCTGAACAAGCCCATTCAATGCTTCTTTAAGCTTCTTTGCCCTAGCTCTTGTGATTGGCCCAATTGGCACCTCCAATGGGTCGTTGGCATGATTACGCTTGGTGTTGGGCTGATCCGTATCACTTACCAAAAAAAAAGAGTCAAATTGGAATAATTAAAGCTGCGTCGGAGTTAAAAATTAACAATCAATTTGAAATTGGTTCAAGGATGTTTATTTGCCTACAATTGGAACTTGGAGATGGGAAAAGCCCTTAATGGTTCTTTTGATGCTGGGCTACTAGAATTTGGGTTGATATGCAAATAAGTAAAGGAATTGATGCTGTTTATGGTCAGAACAACAAATGAATTTGAACCCGAATTTGAAGTCATCCATTGCATATGAAAACAAGACAAATCTAGGTGGATTTCAAGTTCAGAACGTGCTCTTTCTAGATTGTCCAACCATTAGACTTTTGTGTAAGAAGATATGGTTGTTTTAAATTTGGTCTGTTTATGTTAGAAAAGTAAAAAGATGTGTGCTAGTTAATTTATCTAGGTCAGTTTGTCAAAGTCTGTTTTTTGGGCTTGACTTCTGCCATGTTAAATTTTTCCTAACTTTGGAGGGATGTTCCAATTATAAATATAGTATCAGAATATGTAATATAGGACTTTTGGCCAAGATTTGAAACTTGATTCACAGAATTAAGAGTTGTTCTTCCAGATTGATTTTGTGAAGAACCCTACCTGACTTATCACTCTTCAATCACAAAAAGTGTGGCGTCGAAATCCTAGATTGATCTTTGTGGCGTCCACATCGACTTATCAAAGTATTATTCTAGTCTATCCTCCATCTTACTTACCTTGAAATCAATATAATCCAGAAATCACTATAATCCAGCCTAAACACCAAAAGAACGACAACACAAACAGACCCATCATTCATCCATTTTCGTCAGATTCATTTTTGCCGATTTTTGAATCATTCACGGCACATCAATAACTCTTAATTTCTAAAACTTATTTATAATAAAATCATAGTTTAATTTCTTATCAATGATTTTTAATATGTGTGACCCATTAGAGTCAAGAACTATTCTGTAATTTTCTAAAACTTATTAATAGTTATAATTTCTCATAATTATAACTATTTTATAATTTTCTTTGCAACATATTTTTGTTTTAAGGACTTTATCTTAACTTTACACTTATTAATTAAACTTAAATGAATATCAAAGATAAAAATGCTTTTATATAATTATAAATAAAATATATTTATTGCATGAATAAAATCGTTGCCATATGTGGCACCTGATTAACTATAAGACATATACACTAATAATCTACCACTTGCATCAAAGTCAATTTACTCATGTATTTAATACCATGTAGTTCCATATGGAGGTCATGCTTCTATTGGGATAGTGTTTTAGTGAAAGGATTTATAAGATTCTCTTCAATAAACGCTTGCTCTATCTTTTTATTTTTTCTTTGTATGATTTCTATAATTAAACTGAAGCACCTAGGTATGTATTTTAATTGTTGATGAGACATTAGTTTCTTTTCTTATGTAATGACTATTGTTTTCCTAGTAGAAAGTTATTAGATTCATAATGTTAGGAACCACATATAGTTCAGTAATGAATTTCTTGTTTCGAACAACCTTTTTTTGTTGTTTTGAACATATATAGATGTAATTAATTACAATTAAATGTCACACGAATTGGGCTCTTCTTGGACCTGAACTAGATGGATTAAAGGCTGTCCTTCACGCTCCTTAAATGTCTCAAGCCCATCTAGGTCCATTTTGCTCCATATGTTCTGAACAAGCCCATTCAATGCTTCTTTAAGCTTCTTTGCCCTAGCTCTTGTGATTGGCCCAATTGGAACCTCCAATGGGTCGTTGGCATGATTACGCTTGGTGTTGAGCTGATCCGTATCACTTACCAAAAAAAAAGTGTCAAATTGGAATAATTGAAGCTGCGTCAGAGTTAAAAATTAACAATCAGTTTGAAATTGGTTCAAGGATGTTTATTTGCCTACAATTGGAACTTGGAGATGGGAAAAGCCCTTAATGGTTCTTTTGATGCTGGGCTACTAAAATTTGGGTTGATATGCAAATAAGTGAAGGAATTGATGCTGTTTATGGTCAGAACAGCAAATGAATTTGAACCCGAATTTGAAGTCATCCATTGCATATGAAAACAAGACTAATCTAGGTGGATTTCAAGTTCAGAACGTGCTCTTTCTAGATTGTCCAACGATTGGACTTTTGTGTAAGAAGATATGGTTGTTTTAAATTTGGTCTGTTTATGTTAGAAAAGTAAAAAAATGTGTGCTAGTTAATTTATCTAGGTCAGTTTGTCAAAGTCTGTTTTTTGGGCTTGACTTCTGCCATGTTGAATTTTTCCTAACTTTGGAGGGATGTTCCAATTATAAATATAGTATCAGAATATTTAATAAAGGACTTTTGGCCAAGATTTGAAACTTGATTCACAGAATTAAGAGTTGTTCTTCCAGATTGATTTTGTGAAGAACCCTACCTGACTTATCACTCTTCAATCACAAAAAGTGTGGCGTCGAAATCCTAGATTGATCTTTGTGGCGTCCACATCGACTTATCAAAGTATTATTCTAGTCTATCCTCCATCTTACTTACCTTGAAATCACTGTAATCCAGAAATCACTATAATCCAGCCTAAACACCAAAAGAACGACAACACAACCAGACCCATCATTCATCCATTTTCGTCAGATTCATTGTTTCCGATTTTTGAATCATTCACGGCACATCAATAACTCTTAATTTCTAAAATTTATTTATAATAAAATCATAGTTTAATTTCTAATCAATGATTTTTAATGTGTGACCCATTAGAGTCAAGAACTATTCTGTAATTTTCTAAAACTTATTAATAGTTATAATTTCTCATAATTATAACTATTTTATAATTTTCTTTGCAACATATTTTTGTTTTAAGGATTTTATCTTAACTTTACACTTATTAATTAAACTTAAATGAATATCAAAGATAAAAATGCTTTTATATAATTATAAGTAAAATATATTTATTGCATGAATAAAATCGTTGCCATATGTGGCACCTGATTAACTATAAGACATATACACTAATAATCTACCACTTGCATCAAAGTCAATTACTCATGTATTTAATACCATGTAGTTCCATATGGAGGTCATGCTTCTATTGGGATAGTGTTTTAGTGAAAGGATTTATAAGATTCTCTTCAATAAACACTTGCTCTATCTTTTTATCTTTTCTTTGTATGATTTCTATAATTAAACTGAAGCACCTAGGTATGTATTTTAATTGTTGATGAGACATTAGTTTCTTTTCTTATGTAATGACTATTGTTTTCCTAGTAGAAAGTTATTAGATTCATAATGTTAGGAACCACATATAGTTCAGTAATGAATTTCTTATTTCGAACAACCTTTTTTTGTTGTTTTGAACATATCGATGTAATTAATTACAATTAAATGTCACACGAATTGGGCTCTTCTTGGACCTGAACTAGATGGATTAAAGGCTGTCCTTCATGCTCCTTAAATGTCTCAAGCCCATCTAGGTCCATTTTGCTCCACATGTTCTGAACAAGCCCATTCAATGCTTCTTTAAGCTTCTTTGCCCTAGCTCTTGTGATTGGCCCAATTGGCACCTCCAATGGGTCGTTGGCATGATTACGCTTGGTGTTGGGCTGATCCGTATCATTCAAGCTTCATGAGAAAAAGAGGTACAACGCCGAAAGAATGAAAAAGAGCCATTGTGGTTATCATTCAAAATTATATACGCAAGTGATTAGTACAATGTGCTTATTTGAAATTCTTATCAGTCACTTCTTCTATACAATGTTGTTGGAGAAATGTGTTAGCAATAATGGAATTCCGAAGGCTTAAACAAGAGGCTATTGAAGTCGCTACTAATCCTATTCAAGATTCGAGGGTGAATCTTCTTGAAGAGGGAGGGAATGATACGGTTCAGTCATGTGATACGACCCAAGTAAGGTCAGATTCGGATTTTGGCATAAAAAGCGCAACAGTCTAGGTTTACGGCAATAGTCATAATTCTCAATCTGACCGTTGGATCGGGCTAAACGTTTATGTGGACTCTCTAGACATGTTGTCCTACTATAGGTTAACATTTTAGGTTAATCGGAGTTGGGGAAGACACCACAATACTGGTCAACAGAGGTTGTATGAATTTTGTTATTTACTTCCATTTGAATTATGGACTTCCTATTTGGTTAGGATTCTTTTCCCATAAGGATGTGGCAGCTGGTTTTGGAAATTTTCTAGTTCCATAAGGATTTTTAATGAGCTGCAATATAATCTCCAAGTGTGGCAAGGATTCATTAATGTTTCAGAATCCTTTTCTTATAAGGATTCCTTATTCATCCTAGCTACACAAGGAAAAAAGGGCTTGTGGTATTTAATGACATATTAGTTATTTTTATTAATTTCTTTCATGCTTGGGCGTAATTAAAACTTTGTTTTGAGCTAGGATCCAAGGTTTGTTTGAATCAGGTTATGGGCTTTTCAGTTTAGGGTTTTTGGGTCAATTTTGTATGGGGTCAATTCAGCCCACAAGGGTAGATCTATTAGGGTTCCTTTTAAGAATTATTTGAACAGATGTAACCTAAATTTAGGCAGCTTTGATGATAATTACTTCTTGATTTTTTTCAATTTTAACTCATTCCAATAGTGTTTGTACCTTGGGGCAGGTTTTCATTGTGTCACACTCCTATCAAATCTATTTCGGCTTTCCAGGATCAGATCTCAAACTTGATTGTGGGTTGCGTAACCACATGATCAGGAGGTTCATATTAGATTCAATCTTCCAATATTCTCTCATAACCATGACATTTTTGTTTGAACATTGTGAAAACATATATCCCCATTACTCAAATACCTGAAACACTTAATAGTGCCTGAATCCTCTTTATCGCTTGAGATGGCATGGCTTTGTTCCCCAATATATTCATCTTCGATGGGGCAACCTCCTCTCTTATAATTCAGCCTCTAAGCTGAAAAGGAACTTGAATTACCATTTTGGTATGTATAGTAGTACTTTATTTTCTTGGTAGCCATGTTAATGTGATCCAAGAAAGGCTTTAACAATAAAATTCAGATTCAAGCATAATTGATGAGGATCAGCCAAATACCAAACATAATAATACCAACGCCCTGTTAGAGGTGTCAATTGGGCCAATTACAAGAGCTAGGAAAAAGAAGCTTAAAGAAGCATTGAATGGGCTTGTACAAAGTATATGGAGCAAGATGGACCTAGAGGAGCTTTGATGCGAACTTTATGATCACGTGGTCACGCAACCCACATGCAAAGACACCAATTCCCGGAAAGTCAAATAAATCAGGTTTGATAAAAGTGTGACACAAAGATAACTTGTACCTAGGCACCCGTACTATTGGAAATGGAATCCCCCACCTAACAAATATTGATTCGCGAACGAGAAGTATAAGGATGACGCCACGAAGCCAGCAATTGTTCTTTGATAAGTCATTTTCAGTTCTTTAGAGAACCATGAAATGGAGATTAGCTCACCAACACACAAACACACACACACACACAAAGTGCAACAAATAAGAAATTTTATTAATCTAAATTGTCTAACTTATATGTTTGGTTATGCCTTTATTTATACTCATTCTAGACTTAAATAAACCCTAATGGACCCCCCCTAAGGTGGATTTATATGAAGCTCACTTACAATTGACCTAAATAAGTAATAATAACCTAAAGACTAAGAAGAAAATAATAAAAAACCCTTAGGTTGCATAATATAAGTCCACATAAGGGGTCTATTAGGGTTTATTTTAGTTTGATGTCAGTATAAAAAAAAAGAGTAACCAGACATTTAAGGTTATGCAATTTAGATAAAACTTCTTGTACAGACATGTGCCTAGGTACAAGTTATCTTTGTGTCACACTCCTATCACGAGGTTCGCATCCCTACCTTTAAGCCTAATGAGCTCTTTAAAAATGACAACTATAAAAGGTAAGGGCTAATCAATCATGATGAAGGCTGGAGTTTGTCACAGATGCTAGTACTTAGTATTAGAAACTAAATATGATTTTCACAATTATAAGAATGTACAAGAACTAAGAAGAAGTTGAACATTTGTATATAGGCAAAGTGAATTTATGAGTTGGTAATGGAGCAAGTGTTGCTACATTAGTCTTAGGAACTTATTATTAAGCTTTGACTAGTGAGGTTCTATTAGAACTTTATAATCTTAATTTTATTTCAGTACTATCTAGAATTTTAGAAACATTGTATTCATTTCATTTTGATGTTACTTGTGCCTAAAAATGATGAAAGATTGTTGGGAGAATGCTCTCTCCTCTCTCCTTGTTTTCTCCTCTTTTCCTTCCCTTCAACATGATCAGATTTGGAATCCTTGCATCTGATTATGTCTTAATTTTGTTTTATGTTAGTTTAGTTTGATTCCGAATGTTTTCATTCCAACTTCCATTTTTTTCTTCAGTTTCGGAGGTTCTCTTGTTTTTGGGCTCTTTCTTTCTTTTTTATTCAGTTGAGGGAGATAGAAATTAAAGAAGCGACGAGTGCTATCAACTCTTCACTTCATCATGAAACTCTCCAATCTACCTGTAACAAAGCCTTGGAGAATGCAACAAGTACTGTTCAGCTCTTGACCGGACACAACTTGAGGATACAACTTCAAGAGATGTTGCATAGCCAAGATTCTAAACTTTCTCAAATTTCTAATGACTTCAAAGCTATGTCCAGAGATAAATTTCATGTTCTTTCATTTGGAAATATTATGGAACTTAAGGGAATCAGAGGAAACAACATGCATCTTGGTGAAGATGGGGTAGGTCAAGGGAAAGCATTTAATGCTAGTTTGTCAATGTCCAAGTAAAGAAACTTTCAGAGCATCAGATGGGAAAGCAAGTAGGTCACTCTTCCTTTTTAGCTAAGAAAAGAAATATGCCAGCTGCCTCCACTCCTAAGATGAACTCAGATATTAATGTGACAGTTTTAACATATCCCTTGCAAAGTGTATCCCTCAAATCTGATTATCCTCTTCAGCAAACCAAAGACAGTAAGTTAAATTTCTTGAATGCTGTTGCAGGTGAGAATAGCTTAGACATTGATATTGGCTCTTTTGTAAACCAAAACTATCCTTTTTACGTCTCTTCATGGATGCTGCTAGTTAGTCCTGATGCAAACCTCGTGATTACGTGGTCACGCAACCCACATGCAAAGACATCAATTCTCGGAAAGCCAAGTAAATCAGGGTTGATAAAAGTGTGACACAAAGATAACTTGTACATGGGTAACAACACTATTGGAAATGGAAACCCCCACCCAACAAATATTGATTCGTGAACGAGAAGTATAAGGATGACGCCATGAAGACAGATGTTCTTCGATAAGTCGTTTTTTAGTTCATTAGAGAACCATAGAAGGGAGATTATCTCACCAACACACACACACAAAGGGCGACAAACAAGAAGTTTTATTAATCTGAATTGTCTGACTTACATGTTTGGTTATGCCTTTATTTATACTAACTCTAGACTTAAATAAACCCTAATGGACCCCCTTTAGGTGGACTTATATTAAGCCCACTTACAATTGACCCAAATAAGTAATAATAACCCAAAGACTAAGAAGAAAATAATACAAATAATACAAATCCGAAAATTACCATCCTAAATATGCTAGAATCAGATTTGTCACCATTAAGAAGTCCCAAATAGACTAGGAAATCTGATCTGAAGGTAGAATTTATTTTGAAGTCTTCTTTTCTTTTTTTAGCTAGGATGAATAATGAATCCTTGCCACACTTGGGAACTATGTTGCAGCCCATTAAAGATCTTTGTAGAATTAGTAGATTTTCAAAATAAGCTACCACATTCTTTTCGGAAAAGAATCCTAGCCAAATAGGAAGTCCACAAGTCAAAAGAAAGTAAATAACAAAATTCGTACAGCCTCTGTTGACCCATGTTTCAATACCTTTCCGAACTTTGATTGACCTAAAATTTTAAACCAAGGTAAGACAACATGTCAGGAGACTCCACGTAAAATTGCAACTCGATACAACTGTTGGATTGAGAATTATGACTGTTGCTGTAAAACTGGATAGTTGCACATTTTACATCAAAATCCGAATTTGACCTTTCCCGGATCATATCTTTCCCTCTCTCTTCAAGATGATTCATCCTCGAATCACCAACAAGTTGAATGGACAATTCCTTAGCCTTCTTTCGAAGCCTTTGGGGTTCTTTTCTTGCCAACAATCGTCATTGCAGCCTTTTTTCTCCTCTCCTTTTGAAGCTGCTAGGCATTGATTGCTGCTATTAACAAATCAAGTTCTTGCTTCATCTCCCCTAGAATACGAGATAAACTCTTGAATTCTTTTTTTAGAACACTTATCTCTTTATTTCTCTCCCTTTGATACCACCTCTTCTTTTGAATCTGCCTTTTCTTTTGCCATAACACCTCATCAAAATACATGAAATCCCTTTGGTTTCTAGGCTGCCGAAAACCTTCCCGATAGCCTATGGTCTCATCCTTGAAATAACCATCACCAATATCATCCTTAAAATAACCATCACCAATATCATCCTTAAAATAATCATAATCAGCCCTCCTTGGCCTTTCAACCCCACTGCCATTGTTTGATTTCGGTTCAGCCCCAACCTTTCTCACATCTTGGGTACAAGTTCCACCCTCTTTTGACATGTGTTTCGATACCTTTCTGAACTTCAATTGACCTGAAATTTTAAACCAAGGTTAACAACATGTCAGGAGACTCCACGTAAAATTTCAGCTCGATACAATGGTAGGATTGAGAATTATAACTGTTGCTGTAAAACTGGATAGTTGCACATTTTACATCAAAATTCAATTACACCAAAGATGTCATTGAAGAAGGTTGTACTCATTGACAATCCACCATTGGTGGACACTTTGTTGGTTTGAAACTTCCTTTCCTAGTGGTTAGATCTATAGATAACAGAATTTGGGGTTCCCTTTGGTTTACTAGAAGTGTTGTCTTCAGTAATGGCTTCTTTCTCTTCTCATTTGATTCGGTGGAACATGCATCTGCTATCTTGGACCGTGCTCCATGGCACATTGCCAATAAACATTTAGTCCTTAGAAGATGGACACCAAACATGCAATTCCTATCTTAGACCGTGCTCCATGGCACATTGCCAATAGACATTCTCTAAGGTTGAGTTATCCAGAATTCCTATCTGGATTAAGCTTCATCATGTTCCCTTAGATTATTGGACTAATAAGAGGCTGAGTTATGTTGCTAGTGCTCTAAAGGTTCCCTTACATGTTGATGTCAATAGCCTAATGCGCAAACACCTAACTTATACAAGAGTCTGTGTTCAAATTGATGCTTTTAAGGTATTGGTTAAGGAGTTTGATCTGCAATGCCCCAGTGGTATAGTGATTACTATCTCAGGTGAGTATGAATGACTCCCTTTTAGGTGCAGTTCCTGCAATGTTTTAGGGCATAACTTAGCTACATGTCCGACTACTCAGAATGATAAAGCAACATTTATGGAAGAGACTGTGAAAAGCAAGGTGGTTGGTAAGACTAACTCAGAGCATAATTTGCTTAACAATATTCAATGGCAGGAGGTTGGAAAGAGAAAGAAGAACAATCATAAGAATACTAGTAGTTATAGTACAACTGATGGTACACAATTAGTGAATGAAGAGGAGATTCAGGCTATAGATTGCATTACCGATTGTCCAACCAATGAATTGCTGGATTTAAAGAGTAATATATGTTAGTCTGTGCCACAAGAAAGTGTTGCTCCAGAAGTTTGCATGAACACAAGGGTCTTACCATAAAAAGATTGTATGGCAGCTGAAATTGAGAATACCACAGTGGAGAATGTTTTCGGATGATGACTGCCCTAAAGCAACAAGCAAGGCTCTGCAATTCCCTTTTTTTTTTTTTTTCCAAATAACCAACTGGCAAGTAAAGCCAAAGACTCTCTTGAGGATAAGAAGAAGAAGGGATCATGAGGTTCTAATAAGAAGAAGATGAACTCAAGCTCCTTGCGTGAGGGCAACTCAAGGTAATTGTTTGTGTTCGTAGTTGTTTTCGACATCCTTTTATTTTATTCATTATGTTTATCAGATTTTGGAATATCAAAGGTTTGAATGATCTCGTATAACATTCAGCTTTTCATTCTCTTGTACAAAAGCATTTTGTAGCTCCTTTTGGTTTAGTTGAAACTCCTTTTGTTTATTAGATGATTGAATGGCATGACATTGTGTGGTTCAAGAATGTTGTTCCAAGACATTCATTTTTTCTATGGAATGGCTGTCCAACAGAAACTCACAACTCAAGATAAACTTCATCGGTTTGGTATACATGGTCCCAATAGATGCTCACTCTGTCTCCGCAACAATGAGGATCACAACCACTTGTTCTTTGAATGCTCCTATACTAAAGCGATCTGGTGGGATGTTTGTGACAGATGCGACATCCAAGAATGACAAAAGGCTGGGATGAACGGATTCGATGGGCCACTGTCTCTTGGCATGGCAAGAGTTTCGTCAATTTTTCTCGTAAACTGAGTTTCACAGCTACAGTGTATCATGTATGGCAAGAACGGAATGCAAGGATCTTTGCTGGAATGTCTAGAACTTTGAATTTGGTCTTTAATCAAATCGAATGTATTATTCGTGATAAGCTTGACTTGATGAGGAATGTCGTACCAACAAATAAAAACAAAAGGATCCAACAAGCTTGGAGGGTGAATAACATAGATTCTTAATTTGATAGTTAGCTGGTTGTATTGGTTTCCCTAACGAATCTAGTGAGGTTTCAGTTTTATGGTCGGTGGCTAGCATGTAGCCATCTGTTGTTTTATGTTTCTATTATCATTGTAAATCTGGGGTATGCCCCTTATAATGTTTGTATCTTCTTCTTTTAATATATACATCAACTTACCAAAAAAAAAAATTCTTATTGCATTAGGAATCCAACTTAAACAAGGAATCCTAGTAGGGTTAGGATTTGTTAAAGCAAACCTGATAAACTGAACCTTTGTGTGCTATTTAGATTGTATATATAGTTGTAGGTGTAATTTATGAAAACTAAATATTTCAATCTTTTCATTCATATATAGTAGGTTCGATAACTCATCCATATGAGAGAGGACAACATCTTTGAAGTCACGCTTGAAATTTGCCAACATACTAGCACGAATCTAGACTATCTTTTCAATGATGACATGGCAGATCATTAAGGATATGGCTAGGGCCCCTATGACTTGGAAGATTCTTCTAGAAGGTGAAAGTCATTGCAAGTCATTAAGTTAGAATATTATAAGAAAACCTAAAAGTAGCCTAATTAGGAATTAATCGTTAATTATGAAACTTTTCCACCTCCTTACACACACATAATCGACCCTAACCCTAAAAGAAAAGGAGGGTCACGTTCAAGACCCATGGTATAGGATAGGGAGAGGAATTTTGAGGTTATAAAAATTTATTTGTTAATCATGAATTTCATGCAAGCTTAGTTTTTAATTTTAAGAGGTTAATACTCTTGAATCTGAAATTATCATGAGAATTTATGTTTAAAATTATTCAATATCTGATTGTAATACGTGAATATCTTATATATTTTTTTTTTGGTAAGTTGACGTATGTATTAAAAGAAGAAGATACAAACATTATAAGGGGCATACCCCAGATTTACAATGATAACAGAAACATAAAACAACAGATGGCTACAAGCTAGCCACCGACCATAAAACTGAAACCTCACTAGATTCGTTAGGGAAACCAATACAATCAGCTAACTATAAGAATCTATGGTATTCACCCTCCAAGCTCGCTGGATCCTTTTGTTTTCATTTGTTGGTACGGCATTCCTCATCAAATCAATCTTATCACGAATGATACATTCGATTTGATTAAAGACCAAATTCGAAGTTCTAGACATTCCAACAAAGATCCTTGCATTTCGTTCTTGCCATACATGATACACTGTAGTTGCAAAACTCAGTTTACGAGAAAAATTGATGAAACTCTTGCCATGCCAAGAGACAGTGGCTCATCGAATCCATTCATCCCAGCCTTTTGTCATTCTTGGAATGTCGCATGATTTGTAACATATGTTTTTTTCTATGATTAAATTCAATAATTGATTACCTAAATTCTATATGATTTGTAACATATGTTTTTTTTATTTTAAATCAATTGCTATTGATTAGTTTATGACAGATGCATGATTGACATAACTTAAGTAGCATAAGTATCTAATTTGTAAACCTATTTTTGATTATTTTTTACTTGGAAAATATAAGTCTTGGTTAAATTAACTCCCTATACATGTTTAATTATTATGAATCAATTACACCAATCTTAATCTTAATGTTGTCACATAATTAAATTTTACATACTTAATTAAGGCATATGATTAGGGTTAATTAAAGCAGGAATGCTAGATAAATTAAAAAGTCAGGATAGGTAGAAAGACTTATTGTTTTCATGGTTGATTTATTTATTATCACAAATCAGGTTAGAAAATATAAAAAATACTACTCTCTATATTTTATATTTTGTCGAATCTGCCTTTTAATTTTTAGATTTGATTTCTTTTATTTTCTTAGCTTTTTAAGTTGTTTTTAGTTAGATCATAAACAAAATCTCTTGATGTGAACTCTAGCAGAATTTAATGGAATTCACTACCCTAAAATCAATCTTATCCAAGTTTATTGAGATTTGAATGAGCTTATCACAATGGAAGACTTGCTCTAAGGCAACAAGACTATAAACCAACTCGATCACAATGCCTACACCTAGAGACGAGCAAAGGAAGTATAAATTCACAACCAAGATTGAGCAACCAAAATGTCAGTTACAATACTAAAAGTATCATCAAAAGTCTGCCTTAAAATTACCCCTAAAGAATGTTTAAACTCCAAGCCAAAACCCTAATTTTCCTAATGGATCTCACATCAGCTCAATTTATATAATAATTAACCCAAGCTAAAACTCGCCCAAACTAATTAAAATAAACAAATTAAACAGGTCTAAAATCCAAACCAAATGTCTCCTCTCAAAATAAATAAAGTTTGATAGCCCAACTAATTAAATAAGACAAGTTCGTTGTTTTCGCATTTTGTCTGACAGCAGCAAAAGCCCAACTTAAAACAAATGATTCTCTCTCGTCTTAATGAATTAGAAGGCATGCCATATACCATTGGAAAGGTATAAAAGTCTAATTTCCAGACCAACTGAAATCACATCAAAATTAGATCTGTAGCTCCAGGTATGACCAAACGAGTAGCGAAAGGTCAAATTATCTAAATCTAGTCTTCTTCTCCCAATCCTTGTGTAATGGTCTTGGTTCCACCAACAAGCCCCTCTTGAACATGAATCTGATTAATCAAGGCTTACTCTGTATTATTACAAATCATCTTGAAGCCCACCTTAGCCCATGTTTTTAACTGTCCGAATCTAGTATTCTTCTCCCAATCCTTGTGTAATGGTCTTAGTTCCACCAACAAGCCCTTCTTGAACATGAATCAGATTAATCAAGGCTTACTCTTTATTATTAGAAATCCTCTTGAAGTTCACCTTAACCTATGTCTCTTGAAGAAGTCCATTTAAAGTTTCTTTGAACTTCTTAGCCCTAAGCCTAGTAACTAGACCAACTGGAACCTCCAATGGCTCTTTGGATTGTTGGATCGCATCATCTCTCTTTTAATTACTTATCATTTAAATTGCATATTAGTTATTTATGTAAGATTGGTATATTTAGTGCAACTTTACTTGGTTTGATTTAATCTAAACTTAAATATCTTGTTTTGATTGAATAATTAAGTTCTAATATTAGTATCTTCAGGGACACTTCCTTTACTTTCCATAATAAAAATAACATATTTTATGAGTTTATATTTGCATGACATCAACACTTGTCATGCATATGACATAAATTAAAGAATTTTTCTATAAAATACGCAAGATATAAAAATTTATTTATGGACTTAAACACACTTTAAAGAGTTTGAATATTTGTATTGATGAGACAATTAAATAGTTTGATTTCCTAATGAGCCTTGTGTTTAGAAAAATATTAGCAAGAGTGTAATTGTTTTTATAGTGCTATAGGCATATAACATATTATTAATAGAAAATAACATATTTTTACTCCAATCGGTAAATCTAATCGGTATAAATTTGGTTATTTAAGAATTTTTCTATAAAAGATATGAGAGAAACAACTAATATATTAGGAATAAATATATATCAATATCAACATAAAAGGTTGCATGGATTGTCTTAATTCACGTACTAGATAAGATGCTAAAACAATTTAGTATGAAAGAATCCAAGTGGGGAGACTTACCTATTTCACATGAGATTCATCTCATTAAAGACATGTTCTTTAAGACATAAATTAACATAGATAGGATAGAAACGATTTGGTATACTCTAGTAATATGATCCATCATGTATGTGATGCTATGTACAAGACTATATATATCTTCTGATTTAAGCATAATAAGCACATATCAATCTAATCTAGGTGAGGGTCATTGAAATATAGTTAAAAGCATTCTTAAATATTTAAGAAGAACATATAATGTCTTTTTGGTTATTGCAGGAGATGAGTAGTTCATAGTTATTCAAATGCTAATTTTCAATTACATATTAATGATAACAAATCTCATTTTTTGATATATTTTTACTTTAAATGATGATTCTATGAGTTGGAAAAAATTCAAATAAAATACCACAACAAATTCTATAATTGTAGCTAATTACATTTATATGTACAAAAAAAAAAAAGGTTGTTCGAATCAAGAAATTCATTACTGAACTATATGTGGTTCCTAACATTATGAATCTAATAACTTTCTACTAGGAAAACAATAGTCATTACATAAGAAAAGAAACTAATGTCTCATCAACAATTAAAATACATACCTAGGTGCTTCAGTTTAATTATAGAAATCATACAAAGAAAAAATAAAAAGATAGAGCAAGCGTTTATTGAAGAGAATCTTATAAATCCTTTCACTAAAACACTATCCCAATAGAAGCATGACCTCCATATGGAACTACATGGTATTAAATACATGAGTAAATTGACTTTGATGCAAGTGGTAGATTATTAGTGTATATGTCTTATAGTTAATCAGGTGCCACATATGGCAACGATTTTATTCATGCAATAAATATATTTTATTTATAATTATATAAAAGCATTTTTATCTTTGATATTCATTTAAGTTTAATTAATAAGTGTAAAGTTAAGATAAAGTCCTTAAAACAAAAATATGTTGCAAAGAAAATTATAAAATAGTTATAATTATGAGAAATTATAACTATTAATAAGTTTTAGAAAATTACAGAATAGTTCTTGACTCTAATGGGTCACACATATTAAAAATCATTGATAAGAAATTAAACTATGATTTTATTATAAATAAGTTTTAGAAATTAAGAGTTATTGATGTGCCGTGAATGATTCAAAAATCGGCAACAATGAATCTGACGAAAATGGATGAATGATGGGTCTGGTTGTGTTGTCGTTCTTTTGGTGTTTAGGCTGGATTATAGTGATTTCTGGATTATAGTGATTTCAAGGTAAGTAAGATGGAGGATAGACTAGAATAATACTTTGATAAGTCGATGTGGACGCCACAAAGATCAATCTAGGATTTCGACGCCACACTTTTTGTGATTGAAGAGTGATAAGTCAGGTAGGGTTCTTCACAAAATCAATCTGGAAGAACAACTCTTAATTCTGTGAATCAAGTTTCAAATCTTGGCCAAAAGTCCTATATTACATATTCTGATACTATATTTATAATTGGAACATCCCTCCAAAGTTAGGAAAAATTCAACATGGCAGAAGTCAAGCCCAAAAAACAGACTTTGACAAACTGACCTAGATAAATTAACTAGCACACATCTTTTTACTTTTCTAACATAAACAGACCAAATTTAAAACAACCATATCTTCTTACACAAAAGTCTAATGGTTGGACAATCTAGAAAGAGCACGTTCTGAACTTGAAATCCACCTAGATTTGTCTTGTTTTCATATGCAATGGATGACTTCAAATTCGGGTTCAAATTCATTTGTTGTTCTGACCATAAACAGCATCAATTCCTTTACTTATTTGCATATCAACCCAAATTCTAGTAGCCCAGCATCAAAAGAACCATTAAGGGCTTTTCCCATCTCCAAGTTCCAATTGTAGGCAAATAAACATCCTTGAACCAATTTCAAATTGATTGTTAATTTTTAACTCCGACGCAGCTTTAATTATTCCAATTTGACTCTTTTTTTTTTGGTAAGTGATACGGATCAGCCCAACACCAAGCGTAATCATGCCAACGACCCATTGGAGGTGCCAATTGGGCCAATCACAAGAGCTAGGGCAAAGAAGCTTAAAGAAGCATTGAATGGGCTTGTTCAGAACATATAGAGCAAAATGGACCTAGATGGGCTTGAGACATTTAAGGAGCATGAAGGGCAGCCTTTAATCCATCTAGTTCAAGTCCAAGAAGAGCCCAATTCATGTGGAACATGGGGTTGATGTGTCCAGCCCAATACCAGCCTTGTTAGGCTTGTTTTTTCTAATGCTACAAGGATAAAAAGTCAGCAATTGATTCTCCTAATTAAGTAAGGAAGTTGGCCATATCTTATTCCTAAAGAGAGGAGGACTATTTAATGCTTTTCCTAACTTAGGAAGGAAAGTAATTAAATCAGCAACAAAGAAGGAAATTTGTTTTCTTATTTGTCAAAGTTAAACAAGGAAATCCAAGCTAATCAAGGACATCAAGGGGGGGCAGCAACACAAATTTTCCAAATCAGATTTGTCCTAGTTTATTTGGGACTTCTTAAGGGTGACAAATCTGATTCTAGCATATTTAGCATGATAATTTTCAGAATTTTATTATTTTTATTATTTTCTTCTTAGTTTTTGGGTTATTATTACTTATTTGGGTCAATTGTAAGTGAGCTTCATATAAGTCCACCTAAGGGGGGTCCATTAGGGTTTTCTTAAGTCTAGAGTCAGTATAAATAAAGGCATAACCAAACATGTAAGGTTACGCAATTTTCAGATCAATAAACTTCTTTGCTGCACTTATTGTGTGTTGGTGGGATAATCTCCCTTCCTTGGTTCTCTAAAGAACTGAAAACGACTTATTGAAGAACAACTGTCTTCGTGGCGTCATCCTTATACTTCTCGTTCGCGAATCAATATTCATTGGGTGGGGGTCTCCGTTTTCAATAGTGCTGGTGCCTAGGTACAAGTTATCTTTGTGTCACACTCCTATCAAACCTGATCACTTGGCTTTCCGGGAATTGGTGTCTTTGCGTGTGGGTTGCATGACGTGATCACGAGGTTCGCATCAGTAAGTTGACGTATGTATTAAAAGAAGAAGATACAAACATTATAAGGGGCATACTCCAGATTTACAATGATAACAGAAACATAAAACAATAGATGGCGGTGAGAGAAGGATGGGATACAAGCTGTATAATCCCATCACAAAGAAGGTAATTATGAATAGAAATGTTATATTTGAAGAAGATAAAACTTGGCAATGGAAGGATGACCAAGAAGCAGTCAAATGGATCAGCACTGATTTGATCCTTGAAGATGAAGTGGAAGTACCACCAGTACTTGCAGAAGGTCCAATATCACTGGCAGATAAGCCACAAAGTTCGGTACACAGATTCCCTGTATTCAACAGGAGAAACACACCAGAATCATCATCAACATCATCATCAGCATCCTCATTAGAAGGACCAAGAAGGATGAGAAATATAGACGAGCTGTACGATGCCACTCAAGTCATGGAAGATACAACTCTATTTTGTTTCTTTGCAGACAGTGACCCACTTAGCTTGACTTATCTACCAGAACACAAGAAAACAATAGGTGTCCAATGGGTCTATAAGACAAAGAAGAATACAAAAGGAGAAGTGCAAAGATACAAAGCAAGATTAGTGGTAAAAGGCTACAAACAGAGAGAAGGCATTGACTATGGAAAAGTATTTGCTCCAGTAGCACGGCTAGAGACAATCAGACTGATGATCTCACTAGCTGCACAACATAGATGGAAGATTTATCAACTCGATGTGAAGTCAGCATTTCTAAATGGCTTCCTAGAAGAAGAGATCTATGTTGAACAACCACTTGGATACATCAAAGCTGAAAATGAAAGCAAAGTGTACAAGTTGAAGAAAGCTCTCTACGGTTTGAAGCAAGCTCCGCGTGCTTGGAATACCAGAATTGACAGGTATTTTCAAGATAATGGATTTGAAAAATGTCCTTATGAACACGCAATATATGTGAAGAAAGAAGCAGATGGCAGCATATTATTTGCGTGCCTATATGTTAATGATTTGCTATTCACCGGCAACAACCCAACCATGTTTGAAGCCTCCAAGAAAAGTATGGTACAAGAGTTTGAGATGACAGACATTGGTCTGATGGCACACTTTCTTGGCTTAGAAGTGGTGTAGAGAGACGAAGAGATTTTTGTATCCCAAAGCAGTTATGCCAAAGACATTCTTGAAAGGTTCAAGATGGAAAACTGCAATCCGGAATCAACTCCAGTTGAGAATAGAGTAGAATTAAGGAAGAGTAAAGTTGGAAATGTTGCTCCAACTTACTTCAAAAGCTTAGTAGGAAGCTTAAGGTACTTGACATGTACCAGACCGGATATACTCTACGGAGTTGGTCTTATCAATAGATACATGGAGACACCAGACCAGTCTCACTTGAATGCAGCCAAGAGAATTCTTCGCTACATCAAAGGAATAATAAATGAAGGTATATTTTATACCTCAAGTACAAACTTCAATCTTGTTGGCTACTCGGATAGTGATTGGGGTAGAGATCTGGATGAAAGAAAAAGCACCAGTTGTTTCGCTCTCGCTCTTGTCATTGTACCATCTGAATCATCTTGCATATTAGATTTAGCTTTACAAGATGGATTATAATTCTCATGATGCACATCAGTTATAATGTAATTAATACAAGAGATTATAATTCTAGACATAAATAAATTAAATAGGGAATTGATTTCATAATTTTCTAATAATTTTCTTGAAATAAAATGTGATATTTTCAGTGAGCAAAGTGATATTTTGCCATTGTTCGGGGTATTAGGTTTTCCATATAAACAGAATGTTGAACCTCGTATTTGTTTTAAAGAAACATATGTAATATAGAGTATTGCGATATGTAATACAGAATAAAAAAAGAGAGATAGAACTCAAGTCATAACAATCTCTCTTTTTCTAAAAGAGTTAAGGAGATTTATGATATGGTGATTCATGTAAATTGTTGTTAGAGGCCGAAAAAATGGATGAATTGTGATTTGAGACAACCCTTAAAAAAATTAATCAAACCTTAAAATAGAATTAATCAAGTAATCTTTGCTTAAATACTGATTAACCTTAAATTGTCTAATGGGATTCATGGAATTCCTGAAAAATTTAAAATTATTGTTTTTGTTATGATTATGTTCTTTCATGAAAATTAACACATGGTCTACTACAAAGACAAATTACTGAAGAAATCTATATCAAAATAGATAAAGTTATTACTAAGATAATGAAAAAGTCTATAAAAGGCAACAAGCTTTAAATTGAAAGAACCACAACTCAACAAATTGTTAAGGTAAGGACATGGATTGATCAATATCCACAAAGACAAGACAAAGTTGCCTAACATGTTCGGCCAACACCTAAGGAGCTTGGATAAAGGAAACAAACACCACAATATTAGCCAAAGTCATTATCTATTATGCACTAGGAGTAAAGGTTGACATTAGCTCTCTAACAAAAGCAATAAGATGAAAGAGTTGAACATGAAAATTTGAATTCTAGTATAATTGTGCCTATTGTCAAGTCTTACAACAATAATTATAATTTTCAATTTGACAGTTGGACCAGACTGAAAATTTACCTAGAATTTTCCAGAATATTTTTATATGTTAGGTTAAATGTTTATGTCAATTAGAGTTTAGGAAGGCTTTGTGACATACATCATAATAGGATGTATGAATTTTGTTATTTACTTTTTTTTGACTTGTGAACTTTCTATTTGACAAAGATTGTTTTCCTATAAGGACGTGGCATGTTGTTTTGATTTCGTAGTTTTATAATATCAACTAAAAATAGTATTCATACTTGGAAGAAACTAAACCCTAGTTGACCTAATACACTAACATAAACTCAAATTAAAATAAAGCCTAAAGTATATCAAATAAGGCCCAATATGGAAAATAATAATTTTAAAAATTAATGTCAAGTTGCTGCAAACTGAGATTTAAAAGAAACAATTGTTGAATGAAATGATTTCTTGAGAAGGATCCTTGGCCGAAATAAGTGTAATGTTGTCACTTCGGATTCCAAAATAAGCAAGGAAAAATCTTGCAATTAATTATTTCTTAGCCTCCTATATTTCCACACATAACAAGAAATCCTTTCATAGTTTGGAATCTATAAAACATATGAAAAAAAAAGCCTATTGTTGCTGAAATTAATTAAACCCATGAAATAGATGGATCATGATGCTTTTGTATATAGATTAAATTAATTAAGATATGATCATCACTTGTTGAACATACAAAATCTCTTTAAAATCTACCTTGATTCAAATACTCTGAATAAACTTATTGAATATATCTTTGAGTTTCTTTCTTTATCTTGTAATTTGCCAATTTATAATTTCTAGCATATCCTTTAATATAATTTGGATCACATCACTCACTTAAGATAACAACTAGCGAATGGCTTTAAGGAATTACAATAAATATGATCAGAAGAATTATTGCAGGGAAGAGATATTTCAGTAGTGCTAAAGCTGAAAATGAAGAAGGGAAACGTACTGGAAAGCTCATGAAGGAGTTTATGATTATTTCCGGGGTCTTTGTTCCTTCAGATTTAATCCCATTTCTAGGATGGATAAATAATTTTCTTGGATCAATGAAAAATATCAAGAGACCTTCGAGGGAACTGGATTCCCTTATGGAAAGTTGGATTCCTCGAGATGACTGACGACTCTAACAAAGTCGAGGACTTCGGGGATGTGCTGCTGTCCACAAAGGATGATTGCATGTTTGGCCATTCACGTGAAACCATTTTCAAGGCAACAGCGGTGGTACGTTCTCTAATTTTTTTGTTTGGCATTTAGCTTATCGCTACAAGTTGTCCTTTTATATATATATATATATATATATATATATATATATATATATATATATATATTAAATGTCTAATGCAGCATTAATCTTACCAGCCTTATAAAGCATGGTATCTTCAAATTACGACCCGTAAATGCATTACCTTACCACTAAACTAGCTAATTTTAAGAGACTGTATGATTAAGCAATTTGCAGGATAACTGGTGGAACCCTCTATTTTTAAGATAAAAATTAAAATATGAAAATGACTATCTTTTGAGAAGCTAAATGCAGCAAGTACCTGTACTTCTATTACTGATCCAAATCTGATAGGATATATAGTTACTTCTCGAGGAACCATTTAACTGAATTTTGGGTAAGAAAAACAAAACCTAGCCTATCAAAAAAATCATCCTTAGATTGGAATTAAGACAGGCAAACTGTGGTTTTTATCTTGGTTAAAGACTATTTTGTGTGTGCAGATGTTTCTCTACATTCTATCTGCAAAAACCGCCTCTTTCTTGTGTCAAAACAAACTTGAATCCCGTAATGTTTTAAATTTCCATGTTGCAGACTCTCATCCTAGCAGGTGCGGATACCACATCTCTTACCTTGACATGGATCTCATCAAATTTGTTGAACAATAGACGCTCATGGCAGCTTGCTCAAGAAGAGCAAGACCTCAAAGTTGGCAGAGGACTCTGACATTGAAAACTTAGCGTACATCCAGGCAATTGTGAAAAGAGACACTGCGCTTGTACCCAACAGCTCCTATGTCAATTCCCCAGGAGGCAATAGAAGATTGTTGCATTGGCAGATAACACATACCAAAATGCACTCGTTTGTTTGTGAATTTGTGGAAGTTAGCATCATGACCCAAATATATGGTCTAACTTGATGGGTACACGCCAGGAAGGTTTCTCACAGATAAAGCAAATTTTGAGATTTTAGATCAACATTTTATGTTCAAGCCATTCAGATCAGGTATTCGTGTCCTCGTATCACATTTGCATCACAATTCATAAAATCTAAGAAAAGGTTAAATAAAAAAGATTTGGATTCTAACATAATTATATCTATTGTCGTTGTTTTCATTATTATTTCTATATTTGAGCTTACTTAATACTTTGATTTTAGTTAAGACTCAAGTCTTGTTTAGATCAGGATTTGAGCTTACTAGTAAAGGTAGGTTAGGTTTTATAAGTGGGTTAATTCAGACCATAAGAATAGATTCATTAATGTTAATTTCTCAAAATTATTTAAACTTATGCAAAGTCAAAAATTTTCTATATAAAAAAAAACATTTGATGAATAATACCTTTTGGTTTAATTTGTAAGAGAGATTCTTGTATTTTTTTTTATTTTTGAGCGAACTAAATCTGACTTATCAAAGTTTAACTGGCTTTATGGCATCATTCGATTTCTTATTTCATTAGTGTCAGTGTCTTGGGACAGGTTTCTACTATGTCACATTTCTATCAAATCTGATTTCTTAGCTTTTCGAGAGTTATATTATCTTTATTATGGGTTGTTTGACCACGTGATCAAGAGGTTCGCATCATTTAGTATCAGATCTAGGCTATGGAATCAAGTTATATCCATTATTTCTTGTGTATTCGTTTTTGTGTTTTTCTTAGTGTCAGTTTCATCTTCGTCCTTGCATCTCTTTGTTTTCGGTCAAAATCCTAAGGGTTAGTTTTTGATCAAATTCTATTTTCTTTCCTGCATAACTTCTGGTTTATTTTCATTATTATTGTTCTTCTTAGAGTTAAAAAAACAATTACACACTAAAAACATTGGTTGGGTTAAATCTGGTATGATTACTTTTGTTTCGTATTAGCCTATCAAAACATCGTATAATTGACTCAAATATCATATTCTGGTTATTTAGGGTAGGAATACACAAATTATAAATTTTTAACTCATTCAGGCATCAATCAGATTCAAATTAAAAAGCTTACTTATTTCTTTCGTATCAGCATATCAAACATTATCGTAATTGGGTCGAAATTCATATTCTATTTATTTGAGTTTAAAACACACTAAATATCATTTTTTTAGTTTAATTGGATGCTGTTTGGTCTAGGGTCTAGATTTGGTTCAAATTAGTGTTTTGTATCATAAACTCTTTTTTTTTGGTAAGTTGACGTATATATTAAAAGAAGAAGATACAAACATTATAAGGGGCATACCCCAGATTTACAATGATAACAGAAACATAAAACAACAGATGGCTACAAGCTAGCCACCGACCATAACACTGAAACCTCACTGGATTCGTTAGGGAAACCAATACAACCAGCTAACTAACAAATTAAGAATCTATGGTATTCACCCTCCAAGCTCGTTGGATCCTTTTGTTTTCATTTGTTGGTGCGACATTCCTCATCAAATCAAGCTTATCACGAATGATACATTCGATTTGATTAAAGACCAAATTCGAAGTTCTAGACATTCCAGCAAAGATCCTTGCATTCCGTTCTTGCCATACATGATACACTGTAGCTGCAAAACTCAGTTTACGAGAAAAATTGACGAAACTCTTGCCATGCCAAGAGACAGTGGCCCATCGAATCCATTCATCCCAGCCTTTTGTCATTCTTGGAATGTCGCATCTGTCACAAACATCCCACCAAATCGCTTTAGTATAGGAGCATTCAAAGAACAAGTGGTTGTGATCCTCATTGTTGCGGAGGCAGAGCGAGCATCTATTGGGACCATGTATACCAAACCGATGAAGTTTATCTTGAGTTGTGAGTTTCTGTTGGACAGCCATCCATAGAAGAAATGAATGTCTTGGAACAGCATTCTTGAACCACACAATGTCATGCCATTCAACCATCTGACGATGACGTCTTAGTTGTTCCCAAGCTACTTTGATCGAGAATCTGTGATTTGGTGAATCCAACCAAACTATCTCATCCTTTTGCCCCATTTTAGGATTAGAATTGGAAGGAATAGCTTCTATAATGGGGTGCCAGCCAATAGCTTGGGTGGTAGGAGTTTTCCATTCTGAGTTATGAATTAGCACATTCACCTTCGCGTTCTTGGCCATACCTGAATCATAGATGAATCTTTCCCCGTAAGAATCCGCGAGTGAGCTGTGAGGATGCCAATTGTCAAACCATAGAAAGGTTGTCATTCCATCTCCTATGATGTACTTCATCTTCGGCCATGCTAAGGATCTCAACTTTAGAATCTTTCCCCAAGCCCAAGAGCAATTCTGTGGTGTCTTGATTGTCCAGAAATTCCTACCTCGCAACAGATTGGATCTGATCCAAGTAGACCATATTGAGCCATCTAAGTCATTGCACAGGTTCCAAATGTGTTTCAACAAAGCAATCATAAACTCTATTCATGTCATATCATCAATCAAGTTATATTCTTCTGTTTCATTTTTTTTCACTTGTTCCAAGTCAATTCTACTTATTTCTATCCATGTTTTTGTTTCGGGTCAGTTTTTTTTAGTCCTTGATATCTTCTTACATTCTTTATTGTCATTAGCAATTGTTTTAGGGTTTGTTATATATATAAAAAGGATTGGTCGAGTTTTTTTTTTCTTTTTTTCAGTCTAGTTTGAAAACTTAGAGTAAAAATAAAATACAAATAGAGTATTACAATCAAGATTACATGTATTCTGATGAGGAATTATGACAAAGGATGATGAGGTATCAAAAGGGGAGGTGATATCAAAGGGAGCGGAACAAACATATTGTTATTCTTGATTAAGAATGCAAAGATCTATCCTAAAAGTTTGGGGTTTTAATGAAAGAATTTGATAAGTTAAATGAACTATTTTAGGAAAGGAAAACTTCAGAAAGAGCGGAGCAACGACGCTGAAATAATAAAAGACAAAAGATATTACTTTCATAAAAAATTGTTGAAGGCAAGTGTTGGTAAGAAAAGAGCTCTGAAGGCTTAAACAAGAGGCTTATGAAACATCCATTACGCCTATTAATGATTCGATGATGAATCATTTTGAAAAGAGAGGGAATGATACAATCCAAGAAAATATTGAACAAGTAAATTCAAATTCTAGCGTAATTATGTCTACTGTTCAGACTTGTTGTTTTCATTATTATTTCTAGGTTTAAACTTAATTAATGCTTTAGTTTTCAACTAAGATTCAAGGCTTCATTGGAAAGGAAAACTTCAGAAAGAGCGGAGCAACGACGCTGAAATAATAAAAGACAAAAGATATTACTTTCATAAAAAATTGTTGAAGGCAAGTGTTGGTAAGAAAAGAGCTCTGAAGGCTTAAACAAGAGGCTTATGAAACATCCATTACGCCTATTAATGATTCGATGATGAATCATTTTGAAAAGAGAGGGAATGATACAATCCAAGAAAATGTTGAACAAGTAAATTCAAATTCTAGCATAATTATGTCTACTGTTCAGACTTGTTGTTTTCATTATTATTTCTAGGTTTAAACTTAATTAATGCTTTAGTTTTCAACTAAGATTCAAGGCTTCATTGGAAAGGAAAACTTCAGAAAGAGCGGAGCAACGACGCTGAAATAATAAAAGACAAAAGATATTACTTTCATAAAAAATTGTTGAAGGCAAGCGTTGGTAAGAAAAGAGCTCTGAAGGCTTAAACAAGAGGCTTATGAAACATCCATTACGCCTATTAATGATTCGATGATGAATCATTTTGAAAAGAGAGGGAATGATACAATCCAAGAAAATGTTGAACAAGTAAATTCAAATTCTAGTGTAATTATGTCTACTGTTCAGACTTGTTGTTTTCATTATTATTTCTAGGTTTAAACTTAATTAATGCTTTAGTTTTCAACTAAGATTCAATGCTTCATTGGATTAAGGTAGTCTTACTAGTAAAGATTTTTGATCAGTTTTTGTAAGGGGGTCAATTCAACCCATAAGAGTAAATCCATTAGGGTTAATTTCTCAAAACTATTTAAACACATGTAAAGCCTAAATTAAAAAAAAACCCTTTGATAAATAATATTATGAACTTTTCAGTTTAACATGTGAGAGAGATCCTTGCATTCGTAAGTTCTTAAACAAATTGAATCTGACTTGTCGAAGTTTAGCAAGCTTTGTGGCGTCATTCAACTTCATTTCAATAGTGCTACAGGTTTCCATTATGTTACACTTCTATCATATCTCTTTCGGCTTCTCAATTTCAATTTTGATTGTGGATTGCGTGACCACAAGATTCGCGTCAACAACTGCTGCACCTGACACTTGCTAGGTTACTCCAGAGGTTTAGCATGACAACATCTATGGATGGGATAATAGATATGACAGAAGGATTGGGTAACCTTGCCTAAAGCAACTCTCTTAGAAATTCTAATCATTCCACGCCTCGCCTCTATACTGAATTTCATGAGTGGTAGATGGTAGGGGTGTTCAAAAAAACCAATTAACCAAGAAAACTGAAAAATTCAAAGAAAAATTAACCGAAAAAACCGAATCGATATGAAAACCGATTAAACCGATTTTTAAAATCATAAATTTTAACAAGTCTGGTTCGGTTTCGATTTTTAAAACTAAAACCGGCGAACCGAACCGAACCAACCAACAAATCCTAAAAAGCCGTCATCTGTGTAGGGGTATAAATTGTTAACTAGCCTAACCCTAACATAACTCACCCTCTACCTTGCCTTCATAAAAAGTCGTCGTCTATGCAAATTGCAAACCACCTCTCCACCTTAAAACTCATTCTTCTTTTCCATTTGAAGTTCTCAACTGCTTTGCATCTGTGCTTTTGCATTCTCTTCTCTCTTTATTATTGGTCGAACACAAACCCACGTCTCCATCTCCCTAGCTACTCTTCTCTCTTTACTTCAATGCAAGTCGTCACAATCCTCCTCTATTCTTGCAGATCTATAAAGCCAGATCTACAGCAGGTAGGGCTTCTCTTCTCTCTTTACTTATGTGCAAGCTATCACGATCCTCCATTCTTGCAGATCTACAAATCCAGATCTACAGCACGCAGGATAAAGTTCAATTCTACTTTTTAGATTTTATTTATTTGCTCCTGAATAATATTTCAAACTCTTATGAGGCTATTTGATTTGAAACTTTTTCTTAATTAGTGTATGTTCTCTTAGGTTACGAAACAATTTTAATATAAATGTATCATGGGTTACAAGGCTGGCTTCAATGTGAAAACATGGTTATTGTTGTTGTTGGGCAGGAAGGTTAGCTTCACAAAAAGTTCAAGTTTGCTGTTGATTTAGTTAACTTCATGATTTGTTGAATTTTTAGGTTTTCTGGTGATGGGATTAGGTTTCTCAGTTTTTTGCCAAAAAAAAACCAAATTTAACCGAACTGAACCAGTTCGGTTTGAACCGGATTTCGGTTTGGTTTGGTTAATATTTCACAAAACTAATATAACTCGGTTCGGTTGGTTTTTTAAGTCTAAACCAAACCAAACTAAATCGTGAACACCCCTAGTAGATGGTTTAAGACGAGTGATTACTGCCACAACCATTTCAGATGCATCTGGTTCTCTTTCATGCTTGTTTCAGATATAGCATCCTCACTGAAACACTAGGGATTAGAAATGGAATAAGTTATATATTAACTACTGATAATGAAACACTAGGGATTAGAAATGGAATAAGTTATATATTAACTACTGATAATAAAGTTGCATGCCACACCAATCATGATATTCCTAGCATTTTTACCATTAATATCACCCTACTGAAGTGCATAATTCCAAACTGCAGGTGATTCATAATTTTATGATAATGGAACAGTAAGTGTGCCCTAACATCATGACATGGAATCATAAGGGGAAGGGATACTACTATGCTATCCCTAAACATAAAAACTATAATACCAGAATAATTCTGAAATAAGCAATTCATCAAATACAAATTCCTAACACACAAGATCCAACTTCCACATCAGTCAAACACAAAATTTAAGCCCTGGAGCTTAAAATTTTGTACTCAGCTTCTGATCTTGATAGTTCATGCATTTGTTTCCATACTAAAGATATAGAAAACAATCTCAAGATCAAACACAAACCAACATTTGAGATACTATATTGACATGTTCTAGAAACAGCTCAGTTCTTCTGTGTATTGTTCTCCAATTCCTTCCTTAGCTGCAGTGAGAAGTCGTCATTGACATCATCATCATCCCAATCATCCTCCCACTGCTGTGTCGCTTCTTTCCCTTCCTCCTTCACTTCCCACTCTGTCAGTTAAGTTACCATTAGAAAAGAGACAACAGCTCATAAAAAAGGAGAAAATAGACAATAGCTCATAATACGGACAAATAACAGTCCTATTTCAAGACCACAGTTTATTAATAAACTAAGGCATTACAAGTACTAACATTTTACAGACAACAAAAACAGGCAAGAGAATTTCATGATTTCAATTCATTGTGATGACCAAAAACGCATGGATGTGATTTCAGATAAAAGTTGGTCAGACAACATGCAATAAGAATCCAAACTAGACAATATGTATCCACATTGATATTAATTCATCAATCTCACAAATTATAACACTCATAGTTGCTTCCACAATTAACATGTGCTACGAGCAACATCAAGTAACAGCAAGCTTCCTAACACAGTTTCCTCAAACAACTAATTACTAGAATCATTAAGAATTAGAAATCCATAATCAAACAAATAATCATTCATAACAGACAAATAAATAAAAGTATCGGCATAAACACAAACACCAAGCACAGAAAGATCATGACCATAGCCGCATTCATTATTTCCACCTATTATAACTGAAAAAAAAACATGAATTACTTTACCCAAAATTCGAACCTTTCTTTAAGGTCAATACAAATTTTCTTCGCCTAATAAAAATCGAAGCATGACATCTTGGAGCTATAAAGAAGAAATCCAACAATAGAACATATTTTTTTGGTATAAGTACTTTGATTATCAAAAACCAAGAAGGAAAAGGGTAATTACCTCCATTGATTTCAAATTCTTCAAATTCATCGTCGTCCTCGAACAAGTCAATCTTCACATCCTCAGTTGCTGGTTTCGTTTCAGTTGCCATTCTTACTGATGCTAAATTGAAAACAGATTTTTTGCAGTTTAAGAGAGAGAGAGATCTGAGAGAAACCCTAACTTGGAATGAGGGAGGATTTTCTACGGAGTGAAAGTTGTTGAGGATTTTGGGTTATCTTCATATTTTGCAAGGCAGCCAAGCGACATCGTATCGACGGTGGCAGTTAATATTTTGTTAATTTTGTTCTTATTTTTGGTTCATTTGGGTAATCTACAGTTCTACACTACATAATTATAGTCATTCTCTATTATATAATAACAAAATAAATTATACTATTATAGTGAGTGATACTCGAAATGAAGTTATCAGATACGTAATCATTAAATTATGTTTTTATTTTCGTAAGTTTGCTTCCTATTGTTGTTATTTGATTAAGGAAAAAAATTATTGTAGTGCATGATTTAGAGAAAGAATTATAATTTCTAAATCATATATATGATCAAATGATTATTAAAATTAAAAAATTAAATTTATTTTTGTTTTATGATATATTGGGAGCCAAGTTGTTCATTGTCAATTCTGTTTCGTTTTGTCTGGTATAATCGGTATATTTTAATTTAATTTAAAAAAAAAACAAATCTAAACATATTTTATCTCACTCAAAATCTTAGTCCGTCCCGGAAATTTGCCTGGAACATTCTGATTCCGTTCTAGTTGTTCTGTTCCAGCCAAATAATTTTGTTTTTATTTTCATTTTAAAAAAAATTATATATTTTTTTTAAAAAAAAATTATCGTCCAACACTTAGTTTATTGAATATTAGATTTTATAATTTACTGTGGTATGCTTCTTTTTTTTTTATTGTTATCTCAGTCTCATGATTATTGTCATGGATTTGAAGGGTTAATCTAGTTGACTCGAGTTTTTTTTTTTAGTTTTTTTTTAATTGATTTTTTTTTCAATTTCATCATTTAATATTTTCAATATTTGGTTGATTATCAATTAAGTTTTGTTATTTGTTTCAGTTTGTTTTCTATGAAATTATTCTAATATCATGACCTGAATCACGAGTTTCTTAAATTAACCCAAGTAAACTTATGTTATTTTATTGTGTCTTGTTTTTAGATTAAATTTTTTTTAATTTTATTATTCAATAATGGGTTTATTGGGAATTAAACTTTATAATTTATTTTGAATTATTTTATTTAGGATTATCACGGTCTTATGATCCAGATCACAAATTTAAAAAATTAACTTAGGTAGACTTAAGTCAATCAAATATGTTGTCGTATCAATATTTTAAAAAAAACAATGTTGTCTTGAATATTTTTGAGTCAAACTATATTTTTATTAGTTATCTAAATTATTTTTAAACTTATTGAGTCGATCAGGTTATATCGATTTAATTCTCATTTTTTTACTTCTGCATTGAAATTTAAATTGTATAATTTTAAGTTAATTTATTTTTAAATTTAAATTTAAATTATACATATTAAATTAATATTTTATATTATACACACACAATATAACCTCCAAATATCACAGCACACTAAAACATTCCAAAACTAAAACATTTCAATTGAAAAACAAAAAAAAAACTCAACCGCAACGGAATTGACTTGGAAGTGCTCCTCCCACACTCTGTGTGTTCTTAGGCTTTCAACCCAGTTTACTACCGAATAAAAAGCCATGAACGAACTATCTATTTGAATTCAAATTTCATGCTCGAGCAAGCCTATTGTTTTTAATTAAAAAAGAACAAATGAAGAAACTCATGCTATAAGAGTCTGATTCTATCTATTTGTTAATGAACAGAGACAATATATATAAACTCATGTTGACTATGTAATTATTTGATAGAATATATTATAATAACGATAAAATTCAACTATCTTCATGCTCTGCATAGAAATCAGGTTCCTCTGGTTTAAAAAACTTGGGCATTTCTAAGGTGGAATCATCCGGCGGAGGAAGCTTTTGATGGCCAACTCCTCTCCTTGTATTTGCAGCAAATTTTGAAGCAAGCATGGTTGCTCCAAGATGCGAACCATTGTTTGAATGATCCACTAATGGTCTTTCATCTCCTCCTTCATCACTGTAATAATATTCAACCTCACCTTCCATAACTTGAGAATAAAATAAGCTTTCTTGCCTAGCCAATTCCATTTGTAGTTTCCTCCTTGTATAACGCCTCCATGCAGATTGTATATAGCAAGCTCCCCACGTCCTCCACTGATGAGAGTAATACCTGAAAGCATGCTGCAATTTCTTGCTATGCAACCGTTTAAATTGCTTTGCCACAAACTTTAGGTCAACCGCTCTAAGTGCAAAGGCCTCAACTTCAGAGAGAGCCTTGACAGTTCGAGTGGATACAGGTAAATTTAGACGAGAGGTTGGCATCAGAGCCCATGTCAATAATTCCTCCCCACAAAAGTCACCAGCCCTGAGTGTAATTGAGTTGAAAAAACCTGACCTTCCCCCATTTGTTGTGGAACTTTCTAGCTGTCCTCTAATGATGAAAAGCATCTCATTTACTGGATCACCCTCCCGGACTATGAAGGTGTCTTTAGTGTTCAAAGATGAGACAAGACGTTCACATATTGCATCTAACAGTTGATCATCCATTTGTGCGAAAAATGGGACCTGAACAAGAACATGGAGTACGATTAAGAAATTTCAAACCACAATCCTAGTAATTACACATTAGTTGGAGGCATCAGATATCGAAAACTCACGCGTCGAACAAGGGCCAGACAAAGATGCCGTTGAATCTGACGTCGGATATCCATAGGTAAGGACTTCAAGATGCTTTCTTCGTCTACACCTCTCGTAGCTAACCATTTGTATTGAACAAAACGGCGAACACGTTCTTGCAACTCTGGAGGTAATTGACGGTGCCTCATCCATTCCTCTGTATCTCTTCGCCTAATCCTCCATTCTTCCAATCTAGCAGACGCGGATTGCATATATGTCTTCAGGGGAATAACAGTGGATTATAATTAGAGTAATCAAATTATTTCAATCTCACTCTCATTCATGCCACAAGATTTCCTCTACTTTTCTGGCAAGTAAAAGACGTTGTATAGATGTACAAGTAATAGATTGTGCACGAACAAAACACCCGCTACATAGCAAGTAATAAAATAGTCTTCTAAAATTTTATTTTAAGCAGAGGTTAGAAGATAAAGGAACGTTAGTGCATTATAGATACCTGCATATTGCCTATGAGATGAGCAAACAGAACTAGACCCATAATACAGATGCCAATGCTGAATAGTGTTTCACCTTCATAGGTACTTGTCATCAAATTTTGTCCATACGAACTGCTCAGCATAAAATGAACGAAAACTTGGTAAAATATCAATTGCAGGTCAGCTAGCTTGGAATAGAGGGAGAGAAATCAAAGTTTAAGGAGAGCAGTGAAATTGCTGTCATGTTTTTCATTGAACCAAATGAAATATCATCACCACAATTCTTAATCTCTAGAAACCGAGAGTATTATTCTTGGCATACTTGTTAAATATTTAGATTTATCAACTGCCATAGAAAATCTTTGAATTAAAATCTGTTCCCAATTAACTTCAAGAGACAAAACTATCTATTACTACAGAACAGTTAACAAGAAATTTAGTGAGAAAAAAAGCTTTGCAACAAGGAAAAGCTTATGTCAAAAACTAAAACTAAAAAGAATATTAATGCTCCTTGGTCTTGTTACTCAGCATTAGTGGCCTCCAGAATCATAAACAAATTCACAAATTAAGAATAGGAAACAGATAGCTGCATCAGATTAAACCGGAAATTAAAAGGGAGATAGAAACTAACCGTACCTTAAGTTTCTTAAGCCCCACCAAAGACAATAGAAATATTTATCTATGAAAGATGCTTCAGCAACATGATTTGTAAAGGCTTCGGCAAACATCCCAAACTGAAAATTTTCATCATTTTGGGCATCACAATTTGTGAGCAGATTAGTGGTTGTAAGCCAAGCTTGTCGTGCAGGGTTATCCTTAGCACTACAGTCAAGAAATGGAGAGATGCAAGCTGGTGTGCGGTTCCTCTCATTTTTACATTGTATGTTCCAGCAGTGATGCTGCCTCTGAATTGATGCCAGATACCATATAGCTCCTAAAACCTGCACTGACCATGATGATAACAGCAATAAAATGAGCAAGGCCTTGATACAGGATTTCATTTACTCTACAAAATATCACTGATATCCCACTGTCTTAGCTTAATTAGTAGGAAAACATTTCATAAATTAATTTTTGAAACAAAGTGGGGTGGTAACGAATTGGTGCTTACATGGCTAGCAAGTACATAGAGAAGGAGATTATAAGCTGCCCCGGACCACGCAGTCTTGGCTATAACACCAGTAGTCTTAACAATCCGTCGATTCAGAGGTATCATAACAAAAAATCGAGGAATGTATTGGATGAGAACTATTAGAGAAACAGTGTGGTTAGCATGAGCAGCTGTGGGATTTTTCAGCACTGATGTAATTATGAACCAAATCACAATCTGTCAAAATCAAGCAAATCAAGGTAAGAAACAGCGAGCCCTATATCATGCTGGGCTATAGAACAGTCAATGATGAATCCTAGAAAAATTAAGTTGATTGCGTCAATCCATAAATCATTTGCCAATACGCATAATAAATAGATGATTGCGTCTAGAACTTTAAGTTGAAGGCAGAAAAATTAATCAATGGTCCCATACTGGGAGAAGATTGTAGCTTTAAAGTTTAGCATTAGTCACAAACGTAGTGGAAATGACATTGTAAATTAGGCATAGTTTTCCTTATGACCATAATTGGAATCACTAGAATATTTTGAGTTAAAAATTGTAATTCGCAATGATACATATTTCAACTGGCAAGTAGCCTGTGAAAATGACAGAATGTGTCCAGCAATTCAATATTCAAAGTAAATTAATATGAGGTTCTTGTCATTCCATACCAAATACAAATTTTAGCGGATACAGAAACGAGCAGGTTGTTGGCATGATTGCATCAAAATTCACAGTAGAATATTTGCAAATACTGGAATTTTCAAACGTAAAGAACCAAGAAAAAAACCAGCAGTGGTCTTTTAAAATAAAATAACCATTTCATTTGCTTGCTAAATAATCACAATTTCATTTCTAAATTCATTCTGAATCCCATTTATATTTTTCAACCCTTTACCAAGAATGTTGTTACTGGATCAACAAGGTATTTTTTTTTTCCTTAAGAAAAAAATCAGTCTTTTAATATTTTAAATGATTGAAAATCATGTTACCCTTTCAACAATCTAATCCGAAACATAACCAGGAACAAACTATTACATTATTCATTGTCAATGCAATATAGGAACTCATGAAAAATCCTTGGTATAGATTATGAATATAATGTATGTATGGCTAACCTGAGGGAGAGGAAGGGCAGCAGCAAGATCAACAACAAAGTTCGATTTCAGGTAGCGTATGGCAATGGCTCTAGGGTCCATAACAAGCTCTCCTCTACCAAAAACGCGAGAGCTTGGTGCAACAAAAGCTGTCCTAAACTTCATGAAAATGTGCAAGAAAAAGAACAAGTCCGTGAAGGTGCGAGCTAAGGTAACCCAGACGCCTAGGGCAATGTCAATCTTCATGCAGGCATCGCCACCGATAATGGGAAGGTAAAAATAAAGAGGGTCAAGAAACATTGCAATCATGCACGCGACAAGGAAAATGTGGTTCCATTTGCTAACAATTTCACTTCCAGGGTCATGAATTTGGTCCCACCAGGGAACTTTGCGTCGAATAGACAAGGATTTGGGTAAACGGCGGAAATGTGATGAGGTGTATGAGCGGAAGTTATTCATTTTCCATTGCAGAGAAAAGGGAGATATTTTTATGGGCGAAGAACCCTAGCAGAGAGACATTGTTGATCTGAGAATGAGAGAATTGCACAGAATTTCAGAGCTTCTTACTTACTGTTTTTTCATACATTTGTGGAGATCCAAGAGAAGCTGCAAAGATTACGGTATTGCATAGCAGCTTGAGATATCAATGTACAATATATAATAATTCGACATTTATTCTCTCTTTTATTATTCTGCCTCTTTTTTTTCTTTAATGATTTTATTTGTCAAAATTGTATTCTGAGTTGTTAACTTCTAGGCAGCTTCCACGTATGAATTTCTATAAATAGGGTTCTTGCTATAGTACTTTGAAGTTATTATAGTTCTTAACTTCAAGCATATTTAACAAATTACTATTGATGGATCAAAGAACAGAAATAACGTTCTTTAAAATAATAAATTTGTAACAAAAGTACGAAAACCTAATAATTAAACAGTCAATATGATTCATGAAATTACAAGGGTGGTGTTACTTAAATTCCATCCTTTTTGGTAAATCATTAATATGATCTTAGAATATATGTCTTAATAATTCTATAATTTTTAACTCATAAAATAATTATTTTTTTATTTTACTTTCATCCAAATAATAAGATGAAAAAAGACTATAAAAAACTATATTTTAAAAAATTTATTCTATCTTTGATTGGTTTTATACTTTTCAATTTATATTTTTTTAAGTAGTATATCTTAGAAGCTAAACTTGTATTGATATGTATAATTGCTATATTTTTTAAAATTAATATATATATTTAATTATAAACTCATTATATCATAAAAAAACAATATACTATTAGTAACGTTATATGATTTATAATACACTATCATTAGTATTTATAAAAATTTAGAATCATTGAGTAACTTCTTCATAAAATTTGTAATATCTACTAATTTAATGTTAAGTTTGTAAAACAAAATTAGAAGACTTTTATTTTTGGAATGGAATGGAAAGTCATAAGTATTTAGTCATAATTTATTCCTTTTTTTATAAGCTTTCTTTTTCAATAAAAAAATTCATTTCAAAGTTTATGTTTTAATATTTTAACAAAATGGAATAAACACATTCAATTAAATAAGGTTATTTTTACTCTCTAATAAATAATAGATTGGGAAAAAAAAAGTGGTGTAAATAAAACCATCCAATTAAAAAACATATTTTTAAAAAATAATAAATACACAAGAATTTTGTCTTATAAAATTTAACACTCTTATATTAGATATTTAAATTCACTATTAAAGTTTAAATTCAATTATATTGTTTATATCTCAATAAACACTAGTCTACATTTATAAAATGACTACGAATAAAAATATATTAGTTTGATAAATATGTTTTTATAAAAACAATAGGTACTTTTAGGCTATTTTTATGGTCAACAATTATGTTATATAAAAAGAAATACTCAATAGGTAATAATATCTTTTTTTTCCTTCCTTGTTTTCTAAGAGATGTAAATCTTGTCTTATAATGCTTAATAATTATATAAAAAAAATATTTTAAAAAGATAACATATGATTAAAAAAAATTATTATGATATTTTTTCATTTTTAAAAACATCAAAAGTAACACTAAATCGGGAGTAACAATAGAATAAAACTAGTAATCAAAGTAGATTTTTTTCTAATGAAACTTATGTAAATTATTACACTAAGTAACACTATACCAGGGTTTGTATCGCTAAATAAATTATACGTAGCTTAGTTTTTTTATGTTTGTCGAATAATTATCTAGTAAAGGCAAATTAAAATTATTCGTTGCTTCTATCGATATATAGTAGAAATTCTTTTGTATTTGTATCTTATTAATCTATTAGTGAATATCAACTATTATTACTATAATTAAGTTATATTTAGATAATATTAGGGAGTATTTCTATTATAAAAGTTAAAAAGTAGTACTATGACCGTAAAAAATCGAAATCTAAGTGCATGAGTTTTCTTTTTTGGTCATTAAAAGTGGACAATCATGATTTAAAAATCAAGAAATAATTTTTGTTGTGCTTTTATAATTATATTTATGGATGCCTTAACAAAGATTCTTGACATATAAAATTTTAATTCCAATTTTTAAATGCAAAACCATTTATCTAATTTACATTACCTCAAATAAACTTCCATGAAGAAGGATAATAAGAGCTAATCAACTAGCAATTTTTAATTTTTAATTTAAAAAAATAAAAGAAAGGAAGAATGGTGGTGGTATTTACTCATCGTCTTTCTCAAAGACCGTAATAGATTTGCGAATAGCTATTAAAGAGCCAACCAAGTAAGTAGTTCTTTTGTATATAATAACCTTCCTAGAAACCATGTCATTTTTAATTGGAATTTGTAATTCTCAATGGGTTAAACAGGCATAACCTCCCCTAAATTTTAAATCATTTAGGACTTTGTTTTTATGCCAACGCTACTCCAAAAATATATATATTAAGGAATGTAACCATGTTTGAAGAAGTGAAAAAAATCTAATAAGTAGGGAATATACTCAATTAAAACTAGTATAACTTAATTAGATAATATAAAAACATGTAACGACAATAAATGAAATGGTTTTAAAAACAAATTCATGAGAACTTTAATAATAATAAAAAAAAAGGGTTACCGAAAAAAATATATGAAGAAGCTCATATCCTAGCCAATTCAATATAAAAGAATAAAATAAAAAAAAAATACCCAAGCTAACCTGAGCGAGCATGTCAAATATGCAAATTATATCATGAGACCAGGATAAATTAATAGAAAAAAATAAAAAAAAATAAAGTTCAATCATCAATAAATCTAATGTAGAATGATTAAATAAAAAAAGTCAATAAACAAAAAGGAACAAAAAAAACCAGCAATCCAAGCAAGCCAACCAAACTCCATGACCCAGATCATGTGAATGAGATAAATCAATATAAAAAAGTTAGGAAAAAATACGAATCTCAAATCTAAACCAACATAAATCTAAAGGACAAAATTGAAGAGAATTGATTTTTTTTTTTTAAAAAAAAAAACCTAAGTTGACTCCTTAAATCTGCGGTTCAATGATGGGATCGGGATACAATAATATAAAAGAAATTGAAGAAAGCATGAAGCCTAATTTAAAAAACACCCAATGTGGAATGACAAAATTGAAAAAAGAAAATTAATGTAAAAAAAATAAAAAATACCAATATAGTTAAGTTTTCAAATTCACGAATCAAGTCATGAAACCAAGATCACCTTATTGAGAATAAACACAAAGCCAAATTTCCAATCAACCCTATGCCAAAGGATGAAAACTATCGCACATAACATCGCGGTAACCCGCCTTTTTGCTAAAGGTAAAGGCTTTTTTGTGAGAGAGGTTTGAAACTTAAAAAAAAATCATCACCTGGTATTATGGTCACTAGAAATCCTAACTGGTCTTTAGAGTTCTAAGGTAGAGATTGATTATGCTGAAGGAAAGATATTATAACCCTAAAACATCTTACCTAAGATAAGTTGCATTGTTACTTGTTTTCTATTCTTGATGGTTTGTTATGTCTAATCTGCCCATGATCTACCTACATGGATGATGGTGGGTCAACTGCAATGAGTTAAAACTCAGGTGGATGTTTGAACTTAAACCTATCCATTCTGAATTCCAAGTCATCTTTATCACTCTTAATTGCTATCATTAATTTGGATAACAATAAGTGAGTTAACATATCTATAACCAATTACTCTCACTTAAGACTTGTGACTATTAATAGTCTACCAAGTCATGCCAATGAATAATTGGATAGGCCTATATTATGCTCATCAAAACCAACCCAAAACCTAGGAAGAGTTGTCACTAAATGTTTTGTTTATTCAACAGTGGCTAATAAACAATTGCTAAATAAGTGTTTAAATTGTCGAAATGCATTGAAAACCCCCTTTTTTTTATTTTTTGAATATATTTGGCTAAAATTTAGGTTATAAAAAAATCAATTTCACAAAAGGATCCAAAAAAAAATAGTAATTAAAAGAATGATGAATAAATTTGAAAAATAAAATAAAAGGATGGCCTTCATTTTTTTTTATTAAATGGTGAAATTGAAAAAAAAATATTTTACAAAAGGACCCAAAAATTAAAAAAATTAAAAAAAATAAAGATCAAATCTAAAATAATAATAAAATAAGATGATAATTCAAAATTTTTGATAGGGCAGCATGAAGTCCGAGGAAGGAGAGAGAAAAAAGGGAAGGATGGAAGAAAACACCACTGGCGACAAACCATTGTGATTAACCCTACATGTGTTGCCCCATATGGTAGAAGTAGATGGGCCGCATCTATAGCCGCTTGAGATGGCCTGGTTCGGTCACCAGAGATGTCGCATGCACCGCTAGAGTGTTGCAACCAAAGAAACCATGCTCATTAACTATATTCCACTATATTTTTTTAAAACACCATATTTGGTCCCTGAAGCCCTAATTGTCTAATCAATAGAATTTAAGTATATTTCGATAAACTGAGTATCAATCAAGTACCAAACCTTCTCCCTTATATTGCGAGACCTCTACATCTAGGCAACCAAACTAAAAAATTAAGTCAATTCCTAAAAAACAATACCTAGAATGATCAAATTTTTTAAAAAAATATTTTCCTTGACCGTGCATCCCAACCCCTAAAGGACAAAATTAAAGGGGCTCAATATTTATCGAAGTCTCAAAGTTGGCCCCTAAAGCTTTAATTTATATAAACCAAATTAAATTTTATTTTGCAAAAGCACCAACTGAGCAACAAAATATTTCTTCGAGATCTTGAGGTCCCTATTTATAGACATACAAAACAACCCCCAAAACCCAAACTGATGTAATTGTAATGTCAAATGGCTAAATTAAAAAAAAGACCAAAACATAAAACATTCAAGGACCAAAAAAATATAAAAAACATAAAACATTCAAGGACCAAAAAAATATAAAAAAAGCAATTCTTAATGTTTACTAAGAGTGATTATAGTAACTTTGCAAGGAAACTTGTTTTTTTATAATTATAATTTGTAATGTTATTGTAATTGTAATATATTTATCCTTTGTACTTCGAATCATTTAAAGCTAAGTCTCCATTCATGGAAAAACATAAAAATTCCTTTATTTTTTTCCCTCTCTTCTCTCTCTCTCTCTCTTTTATATATATATATATTTCTTTTTCCTTCTCCTTTCTTATCTCTTCCCTCTACTTTCCCTTCCTTATTATCTCTTCTTAATCTCACTAGTTGTTGGTTGTATCTCTAACCTCACTTGCCGCCAGCCACCACCATTGATCTTCTCTCCCACGACTTGTAATTGGTGACCCTTCACTTCTCTTTGTTTTCTTCTTCTTCTTCTTTTCTCTTCCTTTCCCCTTTTTCCCCTCCACCTTTTGTTTACAAGAGACTAACCACCATGATATTTCTTGATCTTAGTAAAGATTTAGGACCTGGTATTTAAGATCAAGTGTATAGTAGATATATTGTGTTAGTCTTAACAATATAAAGTAACTTAGACCTCCTTGTTTCCTTGTTTTATAATATATCTAAACAAAAACTTTATTTGTTTATGTTTTGTTTTCTTAAAGATGTGTTTCAGTGCTGTATTTTGATATCTTTTTTGTTCCCATGCAAAACCTTGTAGATATGATAGTGGTCAATGGCTAGTGATGCCAAAGATGTGGTTAAAGGCTAGTAAAAAAGGAGAGAAAAGGAAGAAAAGATAAGGCAATAGGGGGGGAGAAAGGGAAAGAATGAGAGGAGAAAAAAAGGATTATATATTTTTTCATTAAAATAAAGAGATACAGACAAATAAAAGGATCCAATCTCATATGATCCAAAATAGGTAAAACTCGAAATTACAAGTACCAGGACTAAGTTTCAAATGATCTAAAGCACAAGGGAGATTGGGTTGGTTAGCCTTTCCTAATATATGATGAAAAAACATAAACGGCCTTTATATGTGTGTGTGTGTGTGTGTGTGTGTGTACTTACAAATTTATTGAAAAATACCAAGGTTATCAATTCTATTTTGGTTGGTGTTCTATTCTTATTGGAATGATAAATTTTGGTTTTGAAGCATTTTAACGTTCCATTTCGAGGTGAGGTACTACACACACACATGTATATATATATATATATATTCAAAATATTAATTTAATATATATGATTTTAATTCAAATCTAAAGACAAATTAAATTCAAATTATGCAATATGAATAAAATATCAAGCATCTAAGCATAATTTTAAAGATTTAAAATATTTATAAATAGTCAATAGTGAAGACTAAGGAGAACTTTAACTTAAAATGATTCAACACAAACAAAATACCAAAATATTAAGAAAATATAAGATTTAAATACAAAAGAAGTATAAATCAAAACATCATCTTCATCATTAACGTAGAAATAAGGATGTTGATCTTAAATAAAATACTAAAATATTAAGAAAGTACAAGATTTAAATATAAAAGAAGTATAAATCAATCATCATCTCCATCATTAACATAGAAATAAGGATTTTGATCTTGTGGTGGTATGTAGAAAAAGTCATCAACTAGACATTCTTACCATGTCTTAACTTTCATCATGATATAAATCAAGATATAGATCTTCAAACTATGCCATACAAACAAAATATCAAGCCTATAAACATATTTTAAAAATTTAAAACATTCCTAAATAGTCAAGAGTCAAGATTAAAGAGAACTTTAATTTTAAAATAATTCAACACAAATAAAATGCTAAAATACTAAGAAAGTAAAATATTTTAATACAAAAGAAGCATAAACCAAACATCATCTCTATCATTAATATAGAAGTAAGAATCTTGGTCTTCTGGTGGTATGTAAGAAAAGTAATTAACTAGACATTCTTTAAGATAATTTTATATGTGGTGATTGTTTTTATCTATACACTCAACTTTTTGTTGAAAGTCACTACACAAACTTATACGAACCCAAAGGGTAAGAACCCTTAAACCCACATGTAAGAAAGAACAAACTTAAGAAAACTAAAATTAGATGTGGTTGATAAAAGCTTGACATAAAGATTACCTAAACCTAGGTACCAAAACTATTGGAATAAAACCCCCACCCAACAATTATAAATAATCATGAATTAGAAGTATAAGAAAGACGCCACAAAGATAGTTGATCTTTGACAAGTTCAAGAAAAGTTCTTGAAGAACCAAAAGTATAAGCAAACCTCTCACACACAATTATAATTTTTGAATAAACCAATATGAAAAGCCCTAAAACTCTAATTACAATCTAAATAACCCTATTTATAATAGGTAAAAACTTCTTAAACAAGGATTAAAAAAAATATTAAAAGAGTACTAATCCAATTAGGAAAAATAATCTTAAACTAACTAAAAATAATAATGCAATTCTCACATAGTCAATTACAAACATTATGTTGCAAATTTATGATCACGTGGTCACGTGACCCACAATCAAGATTGAAATTTGATCCTGGAAAGTCAAAAGAGATTTGATAAGAGTGTGACACAATGAAAACTTGTCCCAAGGCATCAAACCTATTGGAATGAAGTCAAATGACACCACAAAGTCAGTTAATCTTCGATAAGTCAGATTTAGTTTGTTCAAGAACTTTCATCTCCCTCCTACTGATTACAATCTAATCCGACCAAATCAATGTATACTCCGTAAACTCAATTATCACCAATTTCACCTTTTTTTGTTCAAAATAGCTATGGCAATAAAAAATCCAATCTACCTTTTTATCCCATTCCAGTAAGCCTCAGGATTGTTTTTACCTTGAAAGTTAGAAATTTTTAGTTTAATGGTGTCTAAATCCCCATCCATATCTTCATAATTCCCCATGCCATGAAAATTCACATTCCTCTTAGCCCTGTTCGGTCAAGACTTGATTCCTTGGCCAGCATATGCAAAATCATAGTCATCTTCACTCGCATATGTGTTTTCATCAACAAACTCTTTTCATCAACAAACTCTTCAAAATCAGATCTGACATTCCGTATGGCCATACGGATCGTATTACCTAATGGACCCCTTATGGGGACTTATATGAGGTCCACTCAAAGCTGACTCAAAACCCTAAATTGAAAAGCCTATAACTTAATCCAAACAAGCCTTGGATCCTAACTAAAAACAAAGTATTAATTAAGCCCAAACAAGCCTTAATCTGTAGCTAACAAAATAAAATAAAACTCCTAATATTAAATCTATGTTCTGCCATGAGAAGAAGAGAAGGAGGTAAAATTTTACAAAATTGATTCAAGACTTATTTATAGCCTTCCATGCAGCCCATTAATCCTAGAAACAAAAGGAAAAGTTAGCCACCCATGTTGTTTCCAAGTTGTAGTAGGATTCTTTTGTTTCCTTGGTTGGCCTCACCTCATAGCCCAAATAAGGTTGTATTGGACCCCTCTTGCACATGGATAAGATGTATTAGGACCTCTTTTTAATACTCCAATGGACATTTCAATTCTGACTTGGTTGAAACCTTCAAAACCAATGCATTCAATGCCTCTTTGTCTTAGACCTTTACAATGGACAATGGACCTTTAAATGAGTCATTGGACCATTTGAAACATGTAATGGGTCCTTGCTGATGTTTTTGGGTTGGTCCACATCAAGATTTACCCTTATGGGCTGAATTGACCCATTTATAAAAAGTGATCCAAAAACTTTACTAGTGAACCCAAACCCTAATCCAAACAAGCCTTGGACCCTAACAGAAAACAAAATATTAATTAAGCCCAAACAAGCTTTGGACCCTAACAGAAAACAAAATATTAATTAAACCCAAACAAGCCTTGGGCTATAGCTAATAAAATAAAAATAAAAATAAAGCCTATAAGCCCTAAGTCTTTATTTGCGATGAGAAGAGAAGAAGAAAAGAAAATATTGGAGGTCTGATACAAGACTTATTTATAGCTTAGGAACTAAATGAGAAGTTGCTGCCCCTTTGGTTTCCAAGTTAGAATAGGATTTTGATCTTAACCTTGTATTTATCCCTTGTTTTAAAGGAAAATGATGATGCCTTTATTTGCCACCTCTTGGTATCCTTCCAATATTAGGAAACACAATTAAGTTGCTGAATTATTCTTATTGCACAACAAGAAAACTTTGCTATCACATGTATTTTCTATGTCAGCTTGGATTCCTTTGCTTTGTTTTCTCCTCACAAGGCTAGCCAAAATTGATACAAAATTAGCGGCCTTGTTGTTGAAACTTCATGGCCTAAATAAGGATGGATTGGGCCCCTCTTGCACATGGACTAAATGTATTAAAGCTTTCTCTTGATGCTTCGAAGGATCCCCAAGTTCAGCCTTGACCGAAACTTGTACAACCAATCCATTCAATGCTTCTTTCATTGCCTTCGCTTTGGACGTTGTGATGGGCTCATTTGGAATGTGTAATGGATCCTTGGTGTTTGTGGGCTGATTTACATCATCTCTGCTCACCTTAAAATGATTTGACCTCGAATCAAAACCTGTGTCAAACAAAGTAAGATCAACAACATTAAAGGTAACATTAATAACACCATTCTCACTTGGAAGATCAACTTTGTAGGCATTATCATTGATCCTCTCTAAAACTTGGAATGGATCATCATCGTGAGGCTATAACTTTGATTCTTTATAGTTAGGAAACCTTTCCTTACGCATGTGCACCCAAACGCAATCACCAGGTTGGAAAACTTCATGTTTATGATACGATCTAGGCAAGGTCAAATTCAGATTTTGACGTAAAATGTGCAACAATCCAGTTTTACAGCAATAGTCATAATTCTCAATCTGACCGTTAGATCAGGCTGAAATTTTACGTGGAGTCTCTTGACATGTTTTCATACCTTGGGTTAAAGTTTCAAGTCAATCGGAGTTCAGGAAGGCATCTCAATACGGGTCAACAAAGGCTGTACGAATTTTGTTATTTACTTCCTTTTGACTTGTGGACTTCCTATTTGGCTAGGATTCTTTTCCTAAAAGGATGTGGTAGCTTATTTTGGAAATCTATTAATTCTAAAAAGATCTTTAATGGGCTGCAACATAGTTTCCAAGTGTGGTAAGGATTTATAATTACTTCAGAATCTTTTTCTTACAAGGATTCCTTATTCATCCTAGCTACTTTTTTTTTTAGTAAGTTGACGTATGTATTAAAAGAAGAAGATACAAATATTATAAGGGGCATACCCCAAATTTACAATGATAACACATAAAACAACAGATGGCTACAGGCTAGCCACCGAACATAAAACTGAAACCTCACTAGATTCGTTGGGAAACCAATACAACTACTATCAAATTAAGAATCTATGTTATTCACCCTCTAAGCTCTTTGGATCCTTTTGTTTTCATTTGTTGGTAGGACATTCCTCATCAAATCAAGCTTATCGTAAATGATACATTCGATTTGATTAAAGACCAAATTCGAAGTTCTAGACATTCCATCAAAGATCCTTGCATTCCGTTCTTGCCATACATGATACACTGTAGCTAAGAAACTCAGTTTGCGAGAAAAATTGACGAAACTCTTGCCATGTCAAGAGACAGTGGCCCATCGAATCCATTCATCCCAGCCTTTTATCATTCTTGGAATGTCGTATCTGTCACAAACATCCCACCAGATCGCTTTAGTATAGGAGCATTCAAAGAACAAGTGGTTGTGATCCTCATTGTTGTGATCCTCATTGATCCTCATTGTTGCGGAGAAGGAGTGAGCATCTATTGGGACCATGTATACCAAACCGATGAAGTTTATCTTGAGTTGTGAGTTTCTGTTGGACAGCCATCCATAGAAGAAATGAATGTCTTGGAACAACATTCTTGAACCACACAATGTCATGCCATTCAACCATCTGACGATGACGTCTTAGTTGCTCCCAAGCTACTTTGACCGAGAATCTATGATTTGGCGAATCCAACCACACTATCTCATCCTTTTGCCCCATCTTAGGATTAGAATTGGAAGGAATAACTTCTATAATGGGGTGCCAGCCAATAGCTTGGGTGGTAGGAATTTTCCATTCTAAGTTATGAATTAGCACATTCACCTTCGCGTTCTTTTCCATACCTGAATCATAGATGAATCTTTCCCCGTAAGAATCCGCGAGTGGGCTGTGAGGATGCCAATTGTCAAACCATAGAGAGGTTGTCATTCCATCTCCTATGATGTACTTCATCTTCGGCCATGCTAAGGATCTGAGCTTTAGAATCTTTCTCTAAACCCAAGAGCAATTCTGTGGCATCTTGATTGTCTAGAAATTCCTACCTCGCAACAGATTGGATCTGATCCAAGTAGACCAGATTGAGCCATCTGAGTCATTGTACAGGTTCCAAATGTGTTTCAACAAAGAAATGATGGGTGCTATCATCCTAGCTACAACAAGGAAAGAAGACTTCAGAATTAATTCTAGCTTCAGATCAGATTTTCTAGTGTATTTGGGACTTCTTAAGGGTGACAAATCTGATTCTAGCATATTTAGGATGGTAATTTTTAGACTTTCATTGTTTTTTTTTATTATTTTCTTCTTAGTCTTTGGGTTATTATTACTTCTTTGGGTCAATTGTAAGTGGGCTTCATATAAGTCCACTTTAAGGGGGTCCATTAGGGTTTATTTAAGTCTAGAGTTAATTATGTGAACCTCGTGATCACATGGTCACGCAACCTACACGCAAAGACACCAATTCCCAGAGAGCCAAGTAAATCAGGTTTGATAGGAATGTGACACAAAGATAACTTGTACTTAGGCACCAGCACTATTGGAAATGGAGACCCCCACCCAACGAATATTGATTCGCGAATGAGAAGTATAAGGATAACGCCACGAAGACAATTGTTCTTCGATAAGTTGTTTTTAGTTCTTTAGAAAACTAAGGAAGGAAGATTATCCCACTAACACACAATAAGTACAATAAAGAAGTTTATTGATCTGAGAATTGTGTAACCTTACATGTTTGGTTATGCCTTTATTTATACTGATTCTAGACTTAAAGAAACCCTAATGGAACCTCCTTAGGTGGACTTATATGAAGCCCATTTACAATTGACTAAGTAATAATAACCCAAAAACTAAGAAGAAAATAATAAAAATTCAAAAATTATCATGCTAAATATGCTAGAATCAGATTTGTCACCCTTAAGAAGTCTTAAATAAACTTGGAAAAATCTGATTTGGAAATTTTGTGTTGCTGCCCCCCTTTGATGTCCTTGATTAGCTTGGATTTCCTTATTTAACTTGGACAAATAAGAAAACAAATTTCCTCCTTTGTTGCTGATTTGATTACTTTCCTTCCTAAGTTAGGAAAAGCATTAAATAGTCCTCCTCTCTTTAGGAAAAAGATATGGCCAACTTCCTTACTTAATTAGGAGAATAAATTGCTAACTTTTTATCCTTGTAGCATTAGGGAAAATAACAAGCCTAACAAGGCTGTTATTGGGCCGGACACATCAACCCCTTGTTCCACACGAATTGTGCTCTTCTTGGACCTGAACTAGATGAATTAATGGTTGTCCTTCATGCTCCTTAAATGTCCCAAGCCCCTCTATTTCCATTTTGCTCCATATGTTCTGAACAAGCTCATTCAATGCTTCTTTAATCTTCTTTGCCCTAGCTCTTGTGATTGGCCTAATTGGCACCTTCAATGGGTCGTTGGCATGATTACACTTGGTGTTGGGCTGATCCACATCAGTTAATATATATAAAGGCATAACCAGACACCTAAGTTAGACAATTCAGATTAATAAAACTTCTTGTTTGATGCACTTTGCTGGTTCATGTCAGTTCAAAACAACACACCACCCCCTCCCAATGTAGAACTTCAATTCCAAATTCAAGCCATGACGAAGATGATGGAAAGCATGAATTTCATGATGGGGAATGTGTGTGACAGACTTGAGAAGGTGGGAAAACATGGAAACATGGTTGGAACATGTACCCAAGACGTGAGAAGGGTTGGAGCTGAACCGAAATCAAACAATGGCAGTGGGGCCGAAAGGCCAAGGTGGGCTGATTATGAGGAGGACGTTGATGATATTGGTAATGGTGGTTTCAAGAATGAGACCATAGGCTATCGGGAAGGTTTTCGGCAGCCTAGAAACCGATGTGATTTCATGTATTTTGATGAGGTGCTATGGCAAAAAAAAAGGAAGATTCAAAAGGAGAGGTGGTATCAAAGGGAACGAAATAAAGAGATTAGTGTTCTAAAAATAGAATCCAAGAGTCTATCTCGTATTCTAGGGGAGATGAATTAAGAACTTGATGTGTTAACAGCAGTAATCAATGCCCAGCAAGCTTCAGCAAGAGAGGAGAAAAAAGGCTGCAATGATGATATACAAAATAGAACAGCGACTACTTTCATCCATAGTTATTGGCGACGATTGTTGGCAAGAAAAAAACTCCAAAGGCTTCGAAAGTAGGATAAGGAATTGTCCATTCAACTTGTTAGTGATTCGAGGATGAATCATCTTGAAGAGAGAGGGAATGATACGATCCAGGAAAGGTCAAATTTGGATTTTGATGTAAAATGTGCAACTATCCAGTTTTACAGCAACAGTCATAATTCTCAATCCGATCGTTGGATTGAGCTGAAATTTTACGTAGAGACTCCTGACATGTTTTCATACCTTGGTTTAAACTTTCAGGTCAATCGGAGTTTGGAAAGGTATCGAAACACGGGTCAATAGAGGCTATACGAATTTTGTTATTTACTTCCTTTTGACTTGTGAACTTCCTATTTGGCTAGGATTCCTTTTCTAAAAGGATGTGGCAGCTTATTTGGGAATCTCCTAATTCTCCAAAGATCTTTAATGGGCTACAACATAGTTTCCAAGTGTGGCAAGAATTCATAATTATTTCAGAATCTTTTTTTACAAGGATTCCTTATTAATCCTAACTACAAAAAGGAAAGAAGACTTCAGAATAAATTCTACCTTTAGATCAGATTTCCTAGTCTATTTGGGACTTTTTAATGGTGATAAATCTAATGCTGGCATATTTAGAATATTAATTTCAGATTTCTTATTGTTACTATTATTTTCTTCTTAGTTTGGGGTTTATTTATATTATTTGGGTTTAATTATAAATGGGCATCATATAAGTCCACATAAAGGGTCCATTAGGGTTTATTTTAGTTTGGAGTCACTATAAATAAGGGCATAAGTAGACATGTAAGGCTAGACAATTCAGATTAATAAAACTTCTTGTTTGTCGCACTTTGTGTGTGTGAGTGTTGGTGAGATAATCTCCCTTCCATGGTTCTCTAAAGAACTGAAATCCGACTTATCGAAGAATAATTATCTTCGTGGCGTCATTCCTTTTACTTCTTGTTCGCGAATCAATATTCGTTGGGTGGAGGTTTCCGTTTTCAATAGTGATGGTGCCTATGTACAAGTTATCTTTGTGTCACACTTCTATCAAACCTGATTTACTTGGCTTTCCGGGACTTGGTGTCTTTGCATGTGGGTTGCGTGACCACGTGATCATGAGGTTCGCATCACATGTTTTCCTACCTTGTGTTAAAATTTCAAGTTAATCAGAGTTTAGAAAGGCATCATAATACTTGTCAACAGAGGTTGTATGAATTTTGTTATTTACTTCCTTGTGACTTGTGGACTTCCTATTTGGCTAGAATTCTTTTCCTAAAAGTACGTGGCAGCTTGTTTTGGGAATATCCTAATTCTACAAGGATCTTTAATGGGTTGCAATATAGTTTTCCAAGTGTGACAGGTTCATTAATGTTTCAAATTTTTTTTCTTACAAGGATTCCTTATTCATCCTAGCGACTTCAGAACTAATTCTAGCTTCAGATCAAATTTTCTAGTTTATTTGGGACTTCTTAAGAATGACAAATCTGATTCTACCATATTTAAGAAGGTAATTTTTGGATTTTTATTGTTTTTTATTATTTTCTTTTTAGTCTTTGAGTTATTATTACTTATTTGGGTCAATTGTAAGTGGACTTCATATAAGTCCACCTAAAGGGAGGTCCATTAGGGTTCATTTAAGTCTAGAGTTAGTATAAAAAAGGCATAACCAGACATGTAAGTTAAACAATTCAGATTAATGAAATTTCTTATTTGCCACACTTTGTTGTGCAATTTTCATATCAATAAACTTCTTTGCCGCACTTGTTATGTGTTGGTTGGATAATCTTCCTTCCTTGGTTCTCTAAAGAACTGAAAACGACTTATTGGTTGGTGGCTAGCCTGTAGCCATATGTTGTTTTATGTTTATGTTATCATTGTAAATCTGGGGTATGCCCCTTATAATGTTTGTATCTTCTTCTTTTAATACATACGTCAACTTACCAAAAAAAAAAAAAAACGACTTATCAAAGAACAACTGGCTTCGTGCGTCATCCTTATACTTCTCGTTCGCAAATCAATATTCATTAGGTAGAGGTTTCCATTTTCAATAATGTTGATGCCTAAGTACATGTAATCTTTGTATTGCACTCCTATCAAACCTGATTTACTTGGCTTTCCAGGAATTGTTGTCTTTACATATGGGTTGCGTGACCATGTGATCACAAGGTTCGCATTAACATTAACCTAATCATTGCAATCTTCATCTCCTTGTGATAATCTTCCACATTTTTCGAACCCTAATGTTTTACTCTGCAATTTCTGAAAGAGCTCTTTGTAATAAAAGTTAGGAACAAATTGTTTTCTCATTACTGCCTTCATGTCATCACTTGACATAATATGCCTTTCACCATTCCTCCTGCTAAAAAGAGTTGATCCCGCTATATTAATGCATAATATGTAAACTCAATGACAACGAGTTTCACCTTTCTATGTTCTGTGTAGTGATGATATTAATAAATCCAATCAACCTTTTTTCCCTCTAGATATGCTTCCAGGTCATTCTCTCATTGGAAAACAGGTATTTTCAACTTAATGGTACCTAATTCTCCACTTGAATCATTATGATGCCCAAAATCTTGGGAATTCTCTCTTTGAAAAAAAACTCCACCATGTCCAAAGCTTACATTCCTGCTTATTCTATTTGGCCCAAATCTGTTTCCTTGGCCCAATAGATGCAAACTCATAATCATCATCACCCACATCTGCGTTATTATCAAACAAACTCATCAAAAGCAGTTCTATCATTTCGTATAGCCCTTCAGACATTACCTCTTCAGCAATCAACCCCACTATTTTGTTGCTTCATTGAGTCCATTTAATCCATTAACTCCTTGGTCACCTTAGTCAAAAGTTCAATTTCCTGGCCCATAACTCGTATTTGGAAAGAGAATTCGGTGTTTGGTGTCATTGATTCCTTTTTCTTTCAGACATCATTTGAAATCAACAAAAATTTGATGAGGAGCATAAAATATCCTCATGCCTCTCTAATAAACTCAAGTGTCTTTTACCTCACAACTTGCTTTCTTTTGGTTTTTTTCAAAACTGAAAATCCAACCAATAAAAGTTAGACGCTTTTGAACCATTATTCAATTATGAATATAGACTCAAAAATCAATTAAATATATTGAAAACAAGCAAAACAAAACTATGATTATGATTTCGCGAGTACCAATGCAAATTTGTACGAATTGTGGACGAAACGAAAAGGCGGAATAAAACATAAGTGAAAATTAATGAAGACACTATTTAACTCCTAAATAATCCTAAAATAAAAGAAACATACTGATTTGGTTAAACAAACAGTAGACAAACATGTTTTAGAACTTGACACAAATTTGACCTGTTACGTAATTTTAAAGCACTAGACCTAACAATATCAGAATGACCCAAAAATCAATATGTAGTATCCCAATACCCAACAAACTATAAATATCAATTTATAGATCATTCTCTTATGTTTAGGTATCAAAACCTGTGTATGATTAGTTTACGATATAATTGAACCCTAAATTAAAAACAACTTAAGCAAACGATATCAATCCCTAATTCTTAGTATATGAAATTTTAATAAATTCTAATATGGTTTGCTTAGGGTTCTCTTATGTTTCTGCGGTAGAATTGCAACAAGCTTTGAATAACATCTTTTTTTCTCTTTCTTTTTGAATTTTATGGTACTAATATGTTTAGAGATAATAAAAAAAAAATATCTTTTTTTACTAGTATGCTGCAGACACAATGAAGAAGAAGAAAATTGACATAAACACTAAAAAAAGCTTAACAGACATTAGGAAAACAAAACTTTTAGAAGGATATGGCCTATTTTGATATCAACTGATGTGAACTTTGTAACCCACAATCAAGATTGATATTTGATCCTAGATAGCTAAAAGAGGTTTGATAAGAGTGTGACATAATGAAATCTAGTCCCAAGGTATCATCACTATTGAAATGAAATCATATAACACCATGAAGCCAGTTAAAATTTGATAAGTCAAATTTAGTGATGCGAACCTCATGATCACACAACCCACACTCGAAGACACCAAATTCCCATAAAGCTAAGTAAATCAAGTTTGATATGAGTGTGACACAAAGATAACTTGTACCTAGACACCAACACTATTAGAAACGAGAAGTATAAGGATGACGTCACGAAGACAATTATTCTTCAACAAGTCGTTTTTCAATTCTTTAGAGAACCATGAAAGGGGGATTATCTCACCAACACAAACACACAAAGTGCGACAAATAAAACGTTTTATTAATCTGAATTGTCTAACTTACATGTCTGGTTATGCCTTTATTTATACTAACTCTAGACTTAAATAAACTCTAATGGACCCCCCCTTATATGAAGCCCACTTACAATTGACCCAAATAAGTAATAATAAACCAAAGACTAAGAAGAAAACAATAACAAACAATAAAAATCCAACAATTATCATCCTAAATATGCTAGAATCAGATTTGTCACCCTTAAGAAGTCCCAAATAAACTACGAAATCTGATCTGAAGCTAGAATTAGTTCTAAAGTTTTATTTCCTTGTTGTAGCTAGGATGAATAAGAAATCACTGTAAGGAATGGATTTTGAAACATTAATGAATCCTTGCCATACCGGAAAACTATATTGCAGCCCATTAAAGATCCTTGTAGAATTAGGATATTCCTAAAACAAGCTGCCACATCCTTTTAGGAAAAGAATCCTAGTTAAATAGGAAGTCCACAAGTCAAAAGAAAGTAAATAATAAAATTCATACAGCCTCTATTGACTAGTATCGTGATGCCTTCGTGAACTTCGATTGACCTGAAAGTTTAACCCAAGGTAGAACAATATGTCAGGAGACTCCACGTAAAATTTTAACCCGATCCAACGATCGGATTGAGCATTATGACTGTTTTTGTAAAACTAGATAGTTGCATATTTTACATCAAAATCAGAATTTGACCTTGCAAGCTCTCTCCATTCTTCACGTTCTCTATTTGTTTCTTTATAAAATTTTGCAAGTTGCTCAGCCTCGCACTCTTTATATAACATCATGAAAGCATTATGATCATAAAATATTTAAAACTCGTAACCTCCATTTCTCTTCCTTGTCAAGTCTGTCACAAACATTCTTCGTCACAAAATTCATTCTTTCCATCATCTTTGTCATGGTTTGCATAAGGAACTTAAGTTCACCCTCGGGAGGGAGTGGTGTGTTGTTTTGATCTGACATGATGGTACTTGCAAAATTAGTTAATGGTATATAAATATCCTCAAGTTGCTCATGTTTCACTCAAACTTAGGTCTTTCCCCTTGTCTCATCTTCTTTCGGTTCTTGCGGAATTGAAATCACACCAAATAGAACGAACTTAGCAGCACAATCCAAATAGATGTATATGACTCATAAGCAATAAAAACACAGAAAATAAGCAAAAACAAAATTGCGATGATAGTCTCGCAAGTAATCAGTGAATCTATCCGAAATATAAACGAAAGTGAAGACTCGAATGAAAACAGGAATGATGTGCCATGAATGATTCGAAAATCAGCAACAATGAATCTGACAAAAATGGATGAAGGATGGGTCTGGTTGTGTTGTCTTTCTTTTGGTGTTTAGGCTGGATTATAGTGATTTCTGGATTATAGTGATTTCAAGGTAAGTAAGATGGAGGATAGACTAGAATGATACTTTGATAAGTCGATCTGGACGCCACAAAGATCAATCTAGGATTTCGACGCCACACTCTTTATGATTGAAGAGTGATAAGTTAGGCAGGTAGGGTTCTTCACAAAATCAATCTGGAAGAACAACTCTTAATTCTGTGAATCAAGTTTCAAATCTTGGCCAAAAGTCCTGATTGTGCATCAAAAGTATCATTAAGTCTTTTATTTTACATATGTATTTATTGTTTTTATTTGGTTTTTTTATAATAATTGATGTGCTTTTTAGTAATGAAGTTTCTTTTAATGTTTCGATAGGTTTTTGGAGCTTAAATGAATTATTTCAGAAAATTCAACATCGGAATTCGAAACAAAGAATTGAAGAGAAATTTAGTTGAAGATTGAAGCAAATCTTGGTTCAAATAAGTGCTCTTTATATAACTTTTGACTCAGATGTCCAAATGAGCTGTTCTTTAATGATCTGAAAAGCTAACAGAATGGCCTATAAATATGTCTCTAATAGCCATCTCCAAATAAGGCTTCTAAGAGGGTCGAATTGCTGTCCAAAGTTAGAGTCAGATTTATGTCCGAATTTTTACTGAAATTGTGTTGTGTTCTTCTTTATAGATTTCAGTTATTTAGCTTGTAAAACTCATTATTTCAGTTTGATTCAAGTTATTTCATGTTTATTAAAGTGTTATTATATATAATCATGGTTGGCTAATCTCCTTCTTGGATCCAAATCAATGATGATGGTGGTTGAGGTGAGTTATTTTAGATATGAATGAATCTTAATGTCTATCTTTTTATTTTCTTCATGATTGGCATCCTCACAGCCCACTCGCGGATTCTTACGGGGAAAGATTCATCTATGATTCAGGTATGGCCAAGAACGCGAAGGTGAATGTGCTAATTCATAACTCAGAATGGAAAACTCCTACCACCCAAGCTATTGGCTGGCACCCCATTATAGAAGCTATTCCTTCCAATTCTAATCCTAAAATGGGGCAAAAGGATGAGATAGTTTGGTTGGATTCACCAAATCACAGATTCTCGATCAAAGTAGCTTGGGAACAACTAAGACGTCATCGTCACATGGTTGAATGGCATGACATTGTGTGGTTCAAGAATGCTGTTCCAAGACATTCATTTCTTCTATGGATGGCTGTCCAACAGAAACTCACAACTCAAGATAAACTTCATCGGTTTGGTATACATGGTCCCAATAGATGCTCGCTCTGTCTCCGCAACAATGAGGATCACAACCACTTGTTCTTTGAATGCTCCTATACTAAAGCGATCTGGTGGGATGTTTGTGACAGATGCGACATTCCAAGAATGACAAAAGGCTGGGATGAATGGATTCGATGGGCCACTGTCTCTTGGCATGGCAAGAGTTTCGTTAATTTTTCTCGTAAACTGAGTTTTGCAGCTACAGTGTATCATGTATGGCAAGAACGGAATGCAAGGATCTTTGCTGGAATGTCTAGAACTTCGAATTTGGTCTTTAATCAAATCGAATGTATCATTCGTGATAAGCTTGATTTGATGAGGAATGTCGCACCAACAAATGAAAACAAAAGGATCCAACGAGCTTGGAGGGTGAATACCATAGATTCTTAATTTGTTAGTTAGCTGGTTGTATTGGTTTCCCTAACGAATCCAGTGAGGTTTCAGTGTTATGGTCGGTGGCTAGCTTGTAGCCATCTGTTGTTTTATGTTTCTGTTATCATTGTAAATCTGGGGTATGCCCCTTATAATGTTTGTATCTTCTTCTTTTAATACATACGTCAACTTACCAAAAAAAAAAAATTTTCTTCATGAATGTTTTATTATTGCAAAGAAATTTTAGAAATCATTTAGGTAATGTTATAATCTTGAATTTTTATGCACAAACCTTAGTCTTGGTATAGAGATTGCTTGATTCAATGTCTTACTTAATATGAAAATACTTGTTCATTCTTAAGCAATAATCAATCTTCATCTTTTTAAACTTCATTGTAATATCTTTTGATTTAATATCACCATCGTTGATATTAGGTTGAGTTATCTTATATATGTTGAAGGAATCACCAATATATCACCATTAAAATTGATTTGGACCAAGACTTACCTTTTCTTGTCATTTAAAATCTATTTACACTTTTTCATCTTTGAAAACAAATCCATCAATCATTTTCAACCAAGTTATTGTTAATTTAATTTCTCTTGAGTTTTGTTTTGTTACCTAGCTTAATTTCCAGATCTAGCTCTTTGTGGATATGACCTCGATCTTGCCGAGTTAATTGCTATATCGCACACTCGTGCACTTGCGAGTTAAAACAAGCCGATCATAAAAAGCGGTCAAGCAATTTTGGCACCGTTGCCAGGGAGCTAGCAAGCAAAGGTAACAAATTTATATTTGATTATTGGAAAACAAAAAAAATACATATAAATAAAAAATCAAATGGTCGGTTTTACCGCCTAAAAGAAAAAATTTGACCTCAACTTTTCGGATATTGGACTGTGGACTGGACTATTAATTGTTGGATTTTGGTTGGTTCAACCATTTTTCTTTTATTGTCTATTTTAATTAGTTTCTAATATTTATTGTTTATATTATAAGGCTCGTTTTACCGCCTCTTGTTTATTTTATTTTATTTTGTTATTATTATTTTTCTTATATTTATTCTCTGAAGTGCTTGGCCGGTATTACCGCCTTTTTATTCGTGCTTGTTATAATTATCTTTTAATGTTTATTGTTGTTATTATTGCTTATTAGTTGGAGTGTGAATTTCTTAATTTGTTGTATTTTTATTTTTGTGCTATTACTTTAACTTTTACGTTTCATTTACTTTTATTTGCAATCTTCTTTTCCTTTTTCTTTCATATTCATATAATTGTTATATTATTTTTCATCATAGCTAATGTTGAAGATGCAGAGGGTGAAGGGAATGTTCAAGGTAATTTTCGAACCTAATTTTCGAACTCGTAGGGAGTATCTTCACCCAGCTAGACAAAGTACACCTTCGTGTATTATCTTGCCTCTTAACCAACAAGCTTTCAATTTGAAACCGGGCATGATTCAACTTCTTCCCACATTTCACGGTATGGATTCTGAAAATCCATACATACATATTAAGGACTTTGAAGAGGTATTTAATACTTTTTATTGATAGAACATGCACTGAGGAAACCATTCGGCTTAAATTGTTCCCATTCTCTCTAAAGGATAAAGCCAAGTTTTGGCTAAACTCCTTGTGTCCTAGGTCTATAGGTACATGGAGAGAAATGCAAGCTGAATTTTTGAAAAAAATACTTCCCCACTCATAGGGCGGCAGCCTTACAACGTCAAATGATGAATTTTTCTTGTAGTCCAAATGAGTCATTTCACCAAGCTTGGGAAAGGTTCAAAGACTTGTTAAATGCATGCCCCCACCATGGTTTTGAGATGTGGAGGTTAGTGAGTTTCTTCTACGACTCTCTTACCGCAGATTTTAAAAAGCTAGTATCAACCATGTGTAGTGGTGAGTTTTATGACAAAGAACCAAGTGAAGCCTTCGATTTTTTTGATCAATTGGCTGAAAACACAAAGCAATGGGAGACTTCTCTCCCAATTCATGTTGAGTCTAGAAACACCATTTCTCATTCAAGTGGGAAGTTCCAATTGAAAGAGACCGATGACCTCAATGCTAGATTAGCCTCATTGGCTAGGAAAGTAGAGTCTCTTGAGATTAAAAAAGTGCATGTCATGAGTGAACAACAAGAGAAAAGTTGTGTTATTTGTGAGAGCAAAGGGCATAGGACAACTGAGTGTCCTACCACTCCAGCCTTCAAGGAAGTGCTATATGGCCAAACTTCTGATTCAAGTAATGTTAGAAAGCCATTTTCAAACCAAGTAGGCAATCCATACTCTGAGACCTACATTCCTGGATGGAGCAACCACCCAAATTTTGGATGGAGAAATGAGGGCCCTTCAATACCTCAAACATTTCAACCTCTACCCCAACCATTTCATGCTCCTACACATAATACATACCAACCACCTTATAAGAGATCCCTAGAGGATACTCTTCAACAATTCATGCAAACATAAGGAGGAATCAACAACCAAGCTTACAAATTTCAAGACCAAACCAATAGGACCTTAGATGACATTCGAAGTCAACTAACTAAGTTGACTCAATCACTAAGCATTCAAGAGAAGGGAAAGATCCCAGCTTAACCAATGCCAAATCCTAGAGGTCAGGTACACATGAGTGAATCCTCATCTAGTGAACCTTCAAACCATGAACAAGTCCAAGCCATCACTACCCTTAGAAGTGGAAAGATTGTTGACAAAGCTATAGGTTTTGGGATTCCTAGAAGTATTGTGGAGGAGGAATCTAGGGAAAGTGAAGAGGAAATCAAAACACAAGTGACAAATGAGAGCTTGAGTGACAAAGAAGGTGAGATAAATGAGAAAGAGATGAGTGAGAAAAGAGATGATTCAAGCAAAATTGGAGTCAAAGTGAGTGATTTAGAATTTGTTCCTAGAGCACCATTTCTACAAAGGTTAGGGAAACCTAAACATGATCTTATGAACTCGGAAATCTATGAATTGTTCAAACAAGTGAAAGTCAACATTCCACTCCTTGATGCAATTAAACAAGTCCCCTCTTATGCAAAGTTCCTCAAGGACTTATGCACTGTCAAAAGGAGATTGAATGTGAAAGAAAGAGCCTTTCTAACTGAACATGCTAGTGCCATCATCCAGTTTAAGACCCCTTCCAAATACAAAGATCCTGGTTGTCCTACCATTTCATGCATTATTGGAAATCATAAGATAGACCAAGCTTTGTTGGATTTAGGAGCAAGTGTGAATTTGATACCCTACACTATATACGAACAGTTAGGTTTAGGAGAAATCAAGCCTACTCGAATCACCCTTCAATTAGCTGATAGGTCAATCAAGATTCCCAGGGGTATTGTTGAGGATGTGTTGGTCCAAGTAGATAAATTCTACTTTCCTGTTGATTTTGTAGTGTTAGACACCGCACCAATTCAAGGTTCTAATGCTCCCATCCCAGTTATCTTAGGTAGACCTTTCCTAGCTACATCCAATGCTTTAATCAACTGTAGGAATGGGGTGATGAAATTGTCTTTTGAGAATATGACTATGGAGATGAACATATTCAATATCTCCAAACAAATTGGTGAACATGAGGACATTAGAGAGGTGGATTTGATCCAAACAGTTTGTCAAGAACACTTTGAGAGAGAATGGATAAAGGATCCATTGGAGAGAACTTTAATTCATGATGAAAGATTTTATTCTTTGGAATGTGTTGATGAGGAAGTAAGAGAACTCGAAACTTATCTAGATCCAATGCCTATTATGTCAATAGGTCAATGGACCCCATCGTTTGAGCCTTTGATTTCACTGCAAGTGAAAGTTGAGGCATCTCTTGTCCAACCTTATAAACCAGAAAGGAAGCCTTTACCGAGTGATCTTAAGTATGCATTTCTAGGGGAAGATGAATCATATCCTATTGTGAATCATATTTTATTGTGATTTCATCAAAACTTAGCATAGAGCAAGAACAAGAACTTTTGAGAACGGTGAGAAAACACAAGAAAGCAATTGGGTGGACAATTACTGTCTTGAAAGGAATTAGCCCTCTTTTATGTACACATAGAATCTATCTTGAAGAAGAGGCTAAATCTGTGAGGCAAATGCAAAGACGATTGAACCCAAACATGAAGGAAGTAGTGAGAGGTGAAGTGCTTAAGCTACTTGATGCAGGTATCATTTACCCCATTGCAAACTCAAAATGGGTTAGTCCAACCCAAGTTGTCCCTAAAAAATCTGGAGTCACGGTAGTGAAGAATGAAAATAATGAGCTAGTACCAACTAGAATCCAAACTGGGTGGCGTATGTGCATTGACTATCGTAAGTTGAACATGGTGACTAGGAAGGACCATTTTCCGCTTTCATTTTTAGACCAAGTGCTTGAAAGAGTAGCTGGAAGAGCTTTTTATTGTTTTCTTAATGGATACTCAGGTTACAACCAAATTGAGATTTCTTTAGAAGATCAAGAAAAAACCACTTTTCACTTGTCCTTTTGGTACCTATGCTTATAGAAGAATGCCTTTTAGCTTGTGTAATGCACTAGCCACTTTTTAAAGGTGTATGATGAGTATCTTTAGTGACATGGTGGAAAATTTTTTGGAAGTTTTCATGGATGATTTTTCAGTTTATGGGGATTCTTATGAGTTGTGTCTCATGCATTTGGAAAAAGTTCTTGAAAGGTGTGAGGAGAGCAATCTTGTACTCAATTGGGAGAAGTGTCATTTTATGGTGACACATGGCATTGTCTTAGGTCACATTGTCTCTTCAAAAGGGATAGAGGTAGATAAGTCAAAAGTTGAAGTCATTCAAAAATTACCTACCCTTAGGACTGTGAAAGATGTGAGATCCTTTTTAGGACACGCTGGTTTTTACTGAAGATTCATTCATTCTTTTAGTACCATTGCCAAACCATTGTGTAACTTGTTGTCACAAGATGTTCAATTTGATTGGACATCAAAATGTCAAGAAGCTTTTGAAAAGCTTAAAGGGTTGTTGACCACTGCACCAATCATGCAAGCTCCTGATTGGTCTTTACCATTTGAACTGATGTGTGATGCTAGTGATTTTGCGGTAGGGGCTGTTTTAGAACAAAGAAAAGATAAGAAGCCTCATGTCATTTATTATGCTAGCAAGACTTTGAATTATGCTCAATTGAATTACATTACAACTGAAAAAGAACTCTTAGCTGTGGTCTTTGCATTAGACAAGTTTAGGTCTTATTTGGTTGGATCTCTTATTGTTTTCACTGATCATGCAGTATTGAAATATTGCTCACAAAACAAGATGCCAAGCCACGTTTGATTCGATGGATCCTCCTACTCCAAGAGTTTAACCTTGAAATTTGAGATAAAAAGGGAGTAGAGAATGTAGTGGCTGATCATTTGTCCCGTCTTTTAAGCTATGAGACCATAATTGATGAATCTCCAATAAATGAATTCTTTGCTGATGAAAATTTATTTTGTGCAGGTACTGTTTCCTACATTGGCTCTCCATGGTATGCTGACATAGCAAATTACCTAGCCACAGGTCAGATTCCTTCTCATTGGTCTAAACTTGATAAACAAAAATTCTTGCGCAACGTGCGTACTTTTTTTTGGGATGACCCCTACCTATTTAAATACTGCCCTGACCAAATTGTTAGGCGGTGCATCCCTGATCATGAAATTCCAAGTGTCATTAATTTTTGTCATGCATTAGCCTGTGGTGGGCATTTCTCTTCCGAGAAAACCACTGCCAAGATCTTGCAGTGTGGTTTTTATTGGCCCACCATGTTCAAAGATGTCCATGCCTTCTGTGTTGCATGTGACCGATGCCAACAACTAGGTAACCTTACTAGGCGTAACATGATGCCCCTAAACCCCATTCTTGTTTTGGAAATATTTGATTGTTGGGGGATTGATTTCATGGGACCTTTTCCAAGTTCATTTGGTTACCAATTCATCCTTGTAGCTGTTGATTATGTGTCTAAATGGGTGGAGGCCATTGCATCTCGAACCAATGACCATCGAGTTGTGGTCAAATTCTTGAAAGAAAATATTTTCTCTCGTTTTGGCATGCCCCGGGCTATGATTAGTGATGGGGGTAAGCATTTTTGTAACAAGCTCGTTGGGATTTTGATGAGAAAATATGGTGTAATTCACAAGGTCAGTACCCCCTATCATCCACAAACTAGTGGCCACGCTGAGTTGACAAATAGGGAGATCAAGAACATTCTAGAGAAAACAGTCAATCCAAACTGTAAAGATTGGTCCTACGACTAGTTGATGCTTTGTGGGCATATCGCACTGCTTACGAGACCTCTTTAGGAATGTCTCCTTATAGGCTAGTTTATGGAAAGCCTTGTCATCTCCCTGTTGAGATTGAGCACCGTGCATATTGGGCCATCCGGCAATGGATGAATTGTGATTTGAGGTAACCCTTTAAAAAATTAATCAAACCTTAAAATAGAATTAATCAAGTAATCTTTGCTTAAATACTAAATAACCTTAAATTGTCTAATGGGATTCATGGAACTCCTGAAAAATTTAAAATTATTGTTTTTGTTATGATTATGTTCTTTCATGAAAATTAACACATGACCTACTACAAAGACAAATTACTTAAGAAATCTATATCAAAATAGATAAAGTTATTACTAAGATAGTGAAAAGTCTATAAAAGGCAACAAGCTTTAAATTGAAAGAACCACAACTCAACAAATTGTTAAGGTAAGGACATGGATTGATCGATAACCACAAAGACAAGACAAAGTTGCCCAACATGTTCGGCCAACACCTAAGGAGCTTGGATAATGGAAACAAACACCACAATATTAGCCAAAGTCATTATCTATTATGCACTAGGAGAAAAGGTTGACATTAGCTCTCTAACAAAAGCAATAAGATGAAAGAGTTGAATATGAAAATTTGAATTTTAGCATAATTGTGCCTATTGTCAAGTCTTACAACAATAATTATAATTTTCAATTTGACAGTTGGACCAGACTGAAAATTTACCCAGAGTTTTCTAGAATATTTTTATATGTTGGGTTAAATGTTTATGTCAATTGGAGTTTAGGAAAGCTTTGTGACATACATCATAATAGGATGTACGAATTTTGTTGTTTACTTTTTTTGACTTGTGAACTTCCTATTTGACAAAGATTATTTTCCTATAAGGATGTGGCATGTTGTTTTGATTTCGTAGTTTTATAATATCAATTTGCAAACGAGAAGTATAAGAAAGACGACACAAGGTCAATTACCTTGATAAGTCAAATTTGTTCTCTGTCCCAGCAAAGAAAATGTGATGCATCATGCAAAACACAAGTTTATTTAATAAATCTATGGCTGTTAAAAATCCTAGCTTACAAAACCTTATATAATAGTTTAACTAGTAAACCTAATGCACCAAAACATTGTGGGCTCATTTTAAGCCACTTACACTAAACCCAAAGTATGTTAACTAAGCCGAAACTTGAAGAAAATAATAAAAATAAAAAATCTAACACATAAATTAAAGTTGCGGCACCTAATTAAATAAAATAACCTAAGATTATAATTATTGTTGTAAGACTTGACGGTAGGCACAATTACGCTAGAATATGAATTTCTTTGTTTAACCTTTTCCTGTGATAAATGACCCCACCCAAATAGAAGATCGGTTACAAGAAGAAAAGAACATGATTCTCGATGTTGATGGCTTCTTGGATTATGGTAAGGCAGATGAAGGTATGGAAACCCTTTATGATGATGATACATCTAAAAAAAACTAAAGCTCTTAGTACTTGTAAGGATTTAATTATTTTTTAAAAAAATAACGAGGGCTTGGAAATACCTTATAACACAGAAGTAAGTGACCATGAAGGAATTACATCCACAAACATGGTGTTTGCTCTATATGCTCATTTAGCCAAATCTAGCCCACTATCTTACTTGGACAATGATTGTGAAGACAATATAGAAGAAAAGGCACATATAATTGATATTAATTAGTCCGATGGTGAAACAATAGTCAAGTCTCACATTTTTTAAACCAATAATAGATATGAGTCTACATTTAAAGCCTTTGTACATCATACCAAGTATGAATAGTACACAAGTATAGATGGTCTTGGTTGATAATCGTACATCACTCAATATTATGTCACTGACCTTAATATTAACAGTGGTTATATAAGAATTTGCAAGAGCATAAGTGATACATGTATTCGAGAAGCGAAAGTAGATGATCTTCGGTATTCAGGTATGCATTATACTTGGTCGAACCAATGTCCTGAGAATTTGATCATGCGGAAACTAGATAGAGTGCTTGTCAATGAGAAGTGGAAAATGAACTTTCCATTATCGGAAGCGAGATTTTTGCCTTCGGGTATGTCAGACCATTCTCCTATGGTGGTAAAGGTTATTGGCAATGATCAGAACATAAAGAAACCATTCAGATTCTTTGATATGTGGATGGATCATGACGAGTTCATGCCCTTGGTGAAGAAGGTATGGGATCAGAATTCGGGGGGTTGTCCAATGTATCAGTTGTGTTGCAAACTAAGAAAGCTAAAGCAGGAATTGAAACTTTTCAATATGGCTCACTTCTCCAACATTTCAGATAGAGTTAAAGATGCAAAAAACGAAATGGATAAGACTCAACAGGCTCTGCATACAGCGCATGAGAATCCAATTTTGTGCATGCGAGAAAGGGATGCTGTTCGTAAATACGCTTCTACCGTCAGGGCTGAAGAGAGTTTTTTCAAACAGAAGGTAAGGATACAATGGCTTAGCTTGGGGGATCAGAATACTAGCTACTTTCACAAATCAGTAAATGGAAGACAGAATAGAAATAAGCTTCTATCACTTACAAGGGAGGATGGAGAGGTTGTCGAAGGACACGAGGCAGTCAAATCAGAAGTAATTTCATACTTCCATCGTGTGTTAGGAGTGGATCAGATGCCTAGGGTTCTGAACGAGGAAGTGATGGAATCGGCAATTAACTTGAAACTGTCTTCAACGCAACAACATCTACTCGCACAAGATGTAACAAGGGAGGAGATTAAGCATGCTATGTTTAGTTTGAAGAACAACAAAGCCCCTGGTCCGGATGGCTTTAACGCAGGTTTGTTCAAAAGAATGTGGCACATAGTTGGGGAAGATATAATCAACACTGTTAGATCCTTCTTTCAGACTCGTAGAATGCTTAAAGAAATGAATGCTACATCCATTTCCCTTATTCCTAAAGTTGCTAATCCTACAAGGTTGACAGATTTTCGTCCTATATCTTGCTGCAATACAGTGTACAAATGCATCGCTAAGATTCTAGCTGGGAGAATCAAAGTTGTTTTGCCATCCTTAGTTGGTCCATATCAGACTGCTTTTATCTCAGGAAGGAGAATCAATGATAACATTCTTTTGTCTCAGGAACTAATGAAAGGCTATCATAAATCTACGGGACCTGCTCGTTGTGCTATGAAAGTTGATCTGATGAAGGCTTATGACTCGGTGTGGTGGGATTTCATTGACGCCATGTTAATAAAAATGGGATTCCCTAGAACAGTAATTGATTGGATCATGGTTTGTGTTACATCATGTCAATTCTCTATCAACGTCAATGGTGAGCTTGCAGGTTACTTTCAAGGAGGAAGAGGGCTGAGACAAGGGGATCCATTGTCCCCATATTTGTTTGTCCTATGTATGGAAATCCTTTCAGGGCTATTCTGCAAGATGAGTGCCAACCAAGAATTCAAGTTCCACTGGAGATGCAAGAAGGACAAAATTTCTCATCTTTGTTTTGCTGACGACTTGATGATTTTTAGCAACGGGGATGTAAACTCAATTCGTATGATCAGAACTGTGCTCACAAAGTTTCAAGACCTATCAGGTCTGTATCCAAATCCAAACAAAAGTGACATCTTCTTGAGCGGTGTGTTAAATGCTGAGAGGGAACAAATTATTCATATTCTTGGGTTTAGAGAGGGGGAGCTCCCTATGAAATATTTAGGAGTACCTCTTCTCTCATCCAGACTAAAGGCTGTTTATTGTAAGGGCCTCGTGGATCGAATCACCTCTAAAGTTCGACATTGGACTTGTAGAACACTCTCGTATGCAGGACGGGTACAACTGATTAATTCAGTCTTATTTTCCATACAGGTCTATTGGGCATCTCTCTTTCTCTTACCTGGGTAAGTCATTAAAAGTATAGAGCAAATTATGAAATCCTTTCTTTGGTCAGGTTCAAATATGAGAACTACTGGGGCTAAAGTGGCTTGGGATCAGGTATGCCTTCCAAAAAAGGAGGGGGGGGGGCTAGGAATAAAAAGGATAACAGAATGGAACAAGATTGCTTTGTTGAAACACATTTGGAACCTGTGCAATGACTCAGATGGCTCAATATAGTCTACTTGGATCAGATCCAATCTGTTGCGAGGTAGGAATTTCTGGACAATCAAGACGTCACAGAATTGCTCTTGGGCTTGGGGAAAGATTCTAAAGCTCAGATCCTTAGCATGGCCGAAGATGAAGTACATCATAGGAGATGGAATGACAACCTCTATATGGTTTGACAATTGGCATCCTCACAGCCCACTCGCGGATTCTTAAGGGGAAAGATTCATCTATGATTCAGGTATGGCCAAGAACGCAAAGGTGAATGTGCTAATTCATAACTCAGAATGAAAAACTCCTACCACCCAAGCTATTGGCTGGCACCCCATTATAGAAGCTATTCCTTTCAATTCTAATCCTAAGATGGGGCAAAAGGATGAGATAGTTTGGTTGGATTCGCCAAAGCACAGATTCTCGATCAAAGTAGCTTGGGAACAACTAAGACGTCATCGTCACATGGTTGAATGGCATGACATTTTGTGGTTCAAGAATGCTGTTCCAAGACATTCATTTCTTCTATGGATGGCTGTCCAACAGAACCTCACAACTCAAGATAAACTTCATCGGTTTGGTATACATGGTCCCAATAGATGCTCGCTCTGTCTCCGCAACAATGAGGATCACAACCACTTGTTCTTTGAATGCTCCTATACTAAAGCGATTTGGTGGGATGTTTGTGACAGATGCGACATTCCAAGAATGACAAAAGGCTGGGATGAATGGATTCGATGGGCCACTGTCTCTTGGCATGGCAAGAGTTTCGTCAATTTTTCTCGTAAACTGAGTTTTGCAGCTACAGTGTATCATGTATGGCAAGAACAAAATGCAAGGATCTTTGCTGGAATGTCTAGAACTTCGAATTTGGTCTTTAATCAAATCGAATGTATCATTCGTGATAAGCTTGATTTGATGAGGAATGTCGTACCAACAAATGAAAACAAATGGATCCAACGAGCTTGGAGGGTGAATACCATAGATTCTTAATTTGTTAGTTAGCTGGTTATATTGGTTTCCCTAACGAATCTAGTGAGGTTTCAGTTTTATGGTCAGTAGCAGCCTGTAGCCATCTGTTGTTTTATGTTTCTTTTATCATTGTAAATCTGGGGTATGCCCCTTATAATGTTTGTATCTTCTTCTTTTAATACATACGTCAACTTACCAAAAAAAAGGGTTTTCCGTTTCCAATAGTGCTGGTGCCTAGGTACAAGTTATCTTTGTGTCGCACTCCTATCAAACCTGATTTACTTGGCTTTCCGTGTAAATCCCAAGAAAAACCAAGGCTGGATTAAATTAAAGAAAATAAACTAAACTAAAAAGAAGTGGGGGTAAGAACCAATACACTTAAAGAAAATGGGGCCTAAATACAAATAAGAATAATTATAGAGCATAAATACTCCTATTCTCACCAAAAACAGATCTGCAGCTACGTAAAGAAAGAAAAGAGGGAGTTTTTATATCTATTTTTTTAGAAATTAAGAGAGAAACACCAAAATTTCAAGAACCCATCCCAGATTGAGGGTTATAGGTAAAATAAACCCTGGTGGGAAAGGGGTCAACAAGAAAAAATTGAATAAGAAGAGAAGAGGGGAGGGTCGGCTGTCATTAGAAAGAAAAGGAGGGTTCGAAGCCTTGATTCGCATCAGGTAAGATATTCTAAACCTGGTCTTATGAGTTATTTCAAGTCGATTATGAATTGATGCCTGGATGTTAATTTATATATTGAGTTCTTAGACTTGAATTGAGGAAAAAGTAAAGTTGTTAAAGTAAAGAACTTCATGTGTTGTGTGTAAATGGAAAGGTTGATGAATCTGGACAGTTTCGTCTCTTGACCTTCAAAGAGATTTTGGGTAGGAGAATGAAGGAATTAGGATCAATTTCCTTCATAGAAATTGTAGTTTTGGATGTTGTTAATGAGCGATTTTGACTACCTTACAGGCAGAACTGGGTTCTTCCCAAAACATAGAACTTGTAGCCTCATGTCTTACCTTTCCAACGCCACAAATTTCACTTGAATCGGAGTTCTATAACTCCAGATATAGTTAAAAATCTGAGGAGAGATCAGACAGTAACAGTTCGAAAATGGACAGTAACAATTGGACAGTAACGGTCCAAGCGTTTGTTATTGAGCGATTTTGACTACCTTAGAGGCAGAACTGGGTTCTTCCCAAAACATAGAACTTGTAGCCTCATGTATTACCTTTCCAACGCCACAAATTTCACTTGAATCGGAGTTCTATAACTCCAGATATAGTTAAAAATCTGAGGAGAGGTCAGACAGTAATAGTTCGAAAATGGACAGTAACAGTTGGACAGTAACAGTCCAAACGTTTGTTAATGAGCGATTTTGATTACCTTAGAGGCAGAACTAGGTTCTTCCCAAAACATAGAACTTGTAGCCTCATGTCTTACCTTTCCAACGCCACAATTTTCACTTGAATCGGAGTTCTATAACTCCAGATATAGTTAAAAATCTGAGGAGAGGTCAGACAATAACAGTTCGAAAATGGACAGTAACAGTTGGACAGTAACAGTCCAAGCGTTTGTTAATAAGCGATTTTGACTACCTTAGAGGCAGAACTAGGTTCTTCCAAAAACATAGAACTTGTAGCCTCATGTCTTACCTTTCCAACGCCACAAATTTTGCTTGAATCGGAGTTCTATAACTCCAGATATAGTTAAAAATATGAGGAGAGGTTAGACAGTAACAGTTCGAAAATGGACAGTAATAGTTGGACAGTAACAGTCCAAGCGTTTGTTAATGAGCGATTTTGACTACCTTAGAGGCAGAACTAGGTTCTTCCCAAAACATAGAACTTGTAGCCTCATGTCTTACCTTTCCAACGCCACAAATTTCACTTGAATCGGAGTTCTATAACTCCAGATATAGTTAAAAATCTGAGGAGAGGTCAGACAGTAACAGTTCGAAAATGGACAGTAACAGTTGGACAGTAACAGTCCAAGCGTTTGTTAATGAGCGATTTTGACTACCTTAGAGGCAGAACTAGGTTCTTCCCAAAACATAGAACTTGTATTCTCATGTCTTACCTTTCCAACGCCACAAATTTCACTTGGATCGGAGTTCTATAACTCCAGATATAGTTAAAAATCTGAGGAGAGGTCAGACAGTAACAGTTCGAAAATGGACAGTAACAGTTGGACAGTGAAAGTCCAAATATAAAGAAAGGAATGATAACTAGGATTGGACAAAGAACGACAGTAATAATGAGTGAGATGAGAAAAAACATAAAGTACTAAGAAATGACTGAAAGAAAGGGTGCTAGGGTATTTTCTAAGATATCACCAGTTGAGAATCAAGGAACAAGACATACAAAAGACTGCCTTCCGAACCTGTTATGGGCATTACGAGTTTTCGGTGATGCCATTTGGGTTAACCAATGCTCCGGCCATGTTTATGGACTTGATGAATCGGGTGTTTCGGCCTTACCTGGACCAATATGTGGTTGTATTTATTGACGATATTTTGGTGTATTCAAATTCTCATTTGGAGCATGAACAACATCTAAGGGTTGTGCTACAAAGTTCAAGGAAAAATCAATTATATGCAAAGCTGGATAAGTGTGAGTTCTGGCTCGAGGAAGTGGTATTTTTGGGCCATGTAATATCCGCAGAAGGAATATTTGTAGATCCAAGAAAGGTTGAGGCCGTGTTAAAATGGGAAAGGCCTACCAATGTGACAGAAATCCGGAGTTTCTTGGGTCTTGCTGGATATTACCGAAGGTTTATTGAAGGATTCTCCACCATAGCATCACCTTTAACTAAGGTGACCCGCAAGGAAGTCCGGTTTGTTTGGTCGGAAGAGTGTGAAGCGAGCTTTCAAAAACTGAAGGAGAGACTCACTTCTGCTCCTGTGTTGGCCCTTCCATCAGGGACAGAAGGGTTTGTGGTATATAGTGATGCCTCAAAAAGGGGTCTGGGATGTGTATTGATGCAAAATGGGCGTGTCATTGCTTATGCATCAAGACAGTTAAAGTCGCATGAGGTGAATTACCCGGTTCATGACCTAGAACTTGCAGCGGTGGTGTTTGCCTTGAGAGTATGGAGACATTATTTATATGGGACACAAGTTCAAATCTTTACAGACCATAAAAGTTTGAAGTATTTGATGTCATAGAAGGAGTTAAACATGCGGCAGAGAAGATGGGTAGAGTTAATAAAAGATTACGATTGTGTTATTGATTACCATCCTGGTAAGGCTAATGTAGTAGCCGATGCCTTGAGTAGGAAGGGAAAAACAATGATGAATGATATGGAGCTTAAGGAACAAGAAAGTATAGTGGAATTAAAGAAAATGGGCTTGCAGCTAAGTGTAGGGCCCGAAGGATCACTGTTAGCTCAGTTAAAGATCCGATCTGTGCTTCGAGACAGGGTCTTGGTGGCTCAACAAGCAGATGGGAAAGTAAAAGAGATCAAGGAGAGGGTAAACCAGGGTATAGAGACATCATTTCAAATGTTATCCGATGGGCTAATAGCTATGGGTAGGCGAATTTATTTGCCTGAGGATAAGATTTTAAAAGATGAAGTATTAAGAGAAGCTCATGAATCTCGATTTGCTACTCATCCTGGGAGTACAAAGATGTATAGGGATTTAAAGGAAAACTACTGGTGGCCAAATATGAAGAGGGAAATAGCAGAATTTGTGTCGAATTGTGGGATATGTCAACAAGTAAAGATAGAACACCAGAAACCTGCAGGGGAATTACAGTCATTATCAATTCCGGAATGGAAATGGGAGGATATTTCTATGGATTTTGTGACTGGATTACCCAGGGGAAAGAAGGGGAATGATGCCATATGGGTGGTCGTGGATCGATTAACAAAATCTGCTTTGTTTTTGCCAATGAAGAAGACTGATTCGGTGGATAAGCTGGCAAAATTGTATGTAAATGAAGTAATCAGACTTCACGGAGTGCTGGTTTCAATTATATCGGATCGGGATCCAAGGTTCACATCAAGATTGTGGCCTAGCTTACAAAGGGCAATGGGGACAAAGTTGAATCTGAGCACGGCATTTCACCCTCAGACAGATGGTCAATCTGAAAGGACCATCCAAACTCTTGAGGATCTCTTGAGGTCATGTGTGCTGGAGTTTGGAGGGAATTGGGAGGATCTCCTGCCATTGGTGGAGTTTGCTTATAATAATAGCCATCAAACTACTATTGGTATGGCTCCATATGAAGCATTGTATGGGAGGAAATGTCGTACCCCAATTTGTTGGGAGGAAGTAGGAGAAAGGAAGCTTTTGGGACCTGAGATGGTGCAACTGACAACTGACAAGGTGAGGGTGATCAAAAAGAGAATGAAGGAAGCCCAGGATAGACAAAAAAGTTACGCAAATCGCCGAAGAAGGTCGTTGGAATTCCAAGTAGGGGATAAAGTATTTTTGAAGGTGGCTCTTTGGAAAGGCATCATTCGATTTGGAGTAAAAGGGAAATTAGCCCCGAGATATATTGGCCCCTTTGAGATTAAAGAAAGAATCGGGCCAGTTGCATATCGATTAGAATTGCCTGTATATTTGGATAAGATTCACAATGTGTTCCATGTATCATTGCTACGAAAGGCCAAGATAGACCCCTCACGGGTATTGCCACAAGTTCCTATGAAGATTAAAGGGGATCTAACCATGAAAACTAAGCCCGTCAAGATCTTAGATCGAGATGAGAAATTGTTGAGGAATAAAAGAGTTCCCTTGGTGAGAGTATTGTGGAGAAGCTCTCAAATAGAAGAAGAAACATGGGAAAGAGAATCCGAGATGAAGGAAAAGTTTCCGCATTTATTCTCCGACATAGGTACGTAACTTGAATTTCGAGGACGAAATTTTTATTAGGAGGGGAGATTGTAAATCCCAAGAAAAACCAAGGCTGGGTTAAATTAAAGAAAATAAACTAAACCAAAACGAAGTGGGGGTAAGAACCAATACACTTAAAGAAAATGGGGCATAAATACAAATAAGAATAATTATAGAGCATAAATACTCCTATTCTCACCAAAAACTACGTTTGTTAATGAGCGATTTTGACTACCTTAGAGGCAGAACTAGGTTCTTTCCAAAACATAGAACTTGTAGCCTCATGTCTTACCTTTCCAACGCCACAACTTTCGCTTGAATCGGAGTTCTATAACTCCAGATATAGTTAAAAATCTGAGGAGAGGTCAGACAGTAACAGTTCGAAAATGGACAGTAACAGTTGGACAGTAACAGTCCAAGCGTTTGTTAATGAGCGATTTTGACTACCTTAGAGGCAGAACTAGGTTCTTCCCAAAACATAGAACTTGTAGCTCATGTCTTACCTTTCCAAAGCCACAAATTTCACTTGAATCGGAGTTCTATAACTCCAGATATAGTTAAAAATCTGAGGAGAGGTCAGACAGTAACAGTTCAAAAATGGACAGTAACAGTTGGACAGTAACAGTCCAAGCATTTGTTAATGAGCGATTTTAACTACCTTAAAGGCAGAACTGGGTTCTTCCCAAAACATAGAACTTGTAGCCTCATGTCTTACCTTTCTAACGCCACAAATTTCACTTGAATCGGAGTTCTATAACTCCAGATATAGTTAAAAATCTGAGGAGAGGTCAGACAGTAACAGTTCGAAAATGGACAGTAACAGTTGGACAGTGAAAGTCCAAATATAAAGAAAGGAATGATAAGTAGGATTGGACGAAGAACGACAGTAATAATGAGTGAGATGAGAAAAAACATAAAGTACTAAGAAATGACTGAAAGAAAGACTTATTGGTTGTTGATATGGTCATTATAAAACATAGCCTCATGTGTATATATATATATAAAAAAAATTAACTACTCTGTTTTTCTATTGACATGAGATTGTGGTTTTATCCCAGAAATGAGGGATGTTACATTCCGAGAATTGGTGTTTTTACATGTGGGTTGCGTGACAATGTGATTACGAGGTTTGCATCATTTGGTATTTGAGCTTGACTCTATTAATCAAGTTATATCCTCCAGAAATTTTTGTTTCTTGTTGTTTCTGCAAAAATTCTTTAGTGTCTAATGTCTTCTTTTCCTTGATTTTGCAGCATATAAAAAATCAAAAAAAATTGTTATTACATTCTATTACTATCCAAAATATATCAGTAGCATAGAAAAAGAAAGAAAAAAAAGTTGTTCAAAAAGAAGTTTATTGGTTTTTGCTGCAAACAACTAAACAAGGGAAAATTAGATTAAATCAACTCGGAATTAGCTCAACGTTGATACTGAGGTCCTAATCGCACAACATATTAATTTTGGGGTTGATCAGATATCATTTTCTTTGGTTTTCAATTTCGGGTCTAATCAAGTCTGATTCGTAACATCTTTGCGTCAGTATATCAAACGTTATCGTAAATTGCTCAAACTTCATATTCTGTCTATTTCGGTTGATATCACACTAATATGAAGTTGTAGCTTAATTGAACATCATTTACTTTAGGTTCCAGATTCAGACTTAACTCGTCGTAAACGAGTATGTTTTGCGTCAACTTTTGAAATTCGCTTTCTTTCTGTTGTTTTTATTTCTTGCAGTATATTTCCAACATATTTGGGTGTTGATTCATCACTTTTGCATATTTCGTTTCTGTTTTTATTCGAGTCTTCAGTTTTGTTTGTATTTCGGATAAATTCGCTCACTACTCGCGAGACTATCATCGCAGTTTCATTTTGCTTTTCTGGTTTTTATTGCTTCTTGAATCAAATATATATTTGGATTGCATTGCCAAGTTGGTTCTATTTGGTGTTGGTTTCAGTTCTGCAAGAACTGCAGGATGGTGAGACGAGAGGTGTGAGCATGTGAGGATATTAAGAGTGTTTTGGCGAAACACGAGCGATGTGAGGATTTTTTTTTTCACTAACCAATTTTTGCAGGTACTATCATGTTAGATCAAAACAACATACCACCCTCTTTCTGATGTAGAACTTAAATTCCAAATGCAAGCCGTGATAAATGATGATGGAACGAATGAATTTCGTGATGGGGAACATGTGTAACAGACTTGAGAGGGTGAGAAAAAATGATAACATGGCTGGAACATGTACCCAAGATGCGAGAAAGATTGGGGCTGAATCGAAATCAAACAGTGGTAGCAGGGCCGAAAAGCGAAGGTGGGCTGATTATGAGGATTTTGAGGAGGACGTTGATGATATTGGTGATGGTGGTTTTAAGGATGAGACCATAGGTCATTGGGAAGGTTTTCAGCAGCCTAGAAACCAAAAGGATTTCATGTATTTTGATGAGGAATTATGGCAAAAAGAAAAGGGAGGATTCAAAATGAGAGGTGCTATAAAAGAGAGAAATAAAAAGATTGGTGTTCTAAAAAAAGAATCCAAGAGCCTATCTCGTATTCTAGGGGAGATGAATCAAGAAATTAATGTGTTAATGACAGCATTTAATGTGCAGCAAGCTTCAGAAACAGAGGAGAAAAAACATTGTTATGATGAAATACGAAATAGAACGGCTTCTACTTTCATCTAGAGTTGTGGGCGACAATTGTTGGCAAGAAAAGAACTCCAAAGGCTTCAAAATGAGGCTAAAGAATTGTTCATTCAACTTGTTGTGATTCAAGGATGAATCATCTTGAAGAGAGAGGGAATGATACGATCCAGGCAACGTCAAATTTAGATTTTAACGTAAAATGTGCAACTATTCAATTTTACAGCAACAATCATAATTCTCAACCCGACCGTTGGATCGGGCTGAAATTTTACATGGAGTCTCCTGACATGTTGTCCTACCTTGGGTTAACATTTCTAGTTAATTAGAGTTTGAAAAGGCAACACGATACTGGTCAACAGAGGTTGTACGAATTTTGTTATTTACTTCCTTTTGACTTGCGGACTTTCTATTTGGCTAGGATTCTTTTCCTAAAAGGATGTGGCAACTTGTTTTGGGAATATCCTAATTCTACAAAGATCTTTAATAGGCTGCAATATAGTTTTCCAAGTGTGGCAAGGATTCATTAATGTTTCAAAATCCTTTTCTTACAAGGATTCTTTATTCATCCTAGCTACAATAAGGAAAGAAGACTTTAGAATTAATTCTAGCTTCAAATCAGATTTCCTAGTTTATTTGGGACTTCTTAAGGGTGACAAATCTGATTCTAACATATTTAGGATGCTAATTTTAGGATTTTTTTAATTATTTTCTTATTAGTCTTTGGGTTATTATTACTTATTTGGGTCAATTGTAAGTCGGCTTCATATAAGTCCACCTAAGGGGGATCCATTAGGGTTTATTTAAATCTAGAGTTGGTATAAATAAAGGTATAACCAGACATGTAAGTTAGACGATCCAGGTTAATAAAACTTTTTGTTTACTGCACTTTGTGTGTGTTGGTGGGATAATCTCCCTTCCATGGTTCTCTAAAGCATTGAAAATGGTTATCGAAGAACAACTAGCTTCGTGGCGTCATCCTTATACTTCTCATTCGCGAATCAATATTCGTTGGGTGGGGGTTTTCCATTTTCAATAGTGTTGGTGCTTAGGTACAAGTTATCTTTATATCACACTCCTATCAAATCTGATTTACTTGGCTTTCCGAGAATTGATGTCTTTGCATGTGGGTTGCGTGATCACAAGGTTCGCATCAATAAGAGACTATATTATGGTAGAAGCAAACACAAGTTACATGCCTTGCTTGGGGGTATTGGATACATTCTAACATCAGTGCGTCAACGTATTTACATCAAGCTCTAATATTTTGATTACCAAATGGATCAACTAAAATAATTTAAGCATACAATAAAACCATTCGTGGTTAATTCATGGATGCAAATTGTAAATTGCCCTATTGACTTCTTAGTAAGCCAAGAAATAACCTACAATTGGAAGAAATCAGACAATAATTTGAAACATTGGATTAATTGAGTTATTATGACTTAGTTGCATGTTTTGAGATTTTTTATGAGGCATCTAGAAGTATTGGATACCAAACAAAAATTTTTCAACAGAATTTGATCAAAACTATCTGTTGATATCGCTCAATATGACAAGCCTTCTTTTAGCATTGCCAAAAATGGATAATGTACAGAATATATGAATTGAAATTAAATTTGTAATGATGCTTTCTAGTTCTTTCTTCTATTACGTTTCATTAGGAGAGAGTATTTGCAAGATTTTCTTTAAAGATAATCAATGCTCTCTCCAAAACACACATCAAAAAATTCCAAATAGAATGACATGTGTAGATAAAAAAAAATTTCCTTCCATTCGAGCTCGAGGAAATTATTATCCTTTGCTAAAAATAGAGACAACCGCAGACAAAGTACCTTGGTAGCCATATGAACCATATCTTCGAGCTTAGCATAATGTTGTAATTCAACCATATTATCTGTCTATTCAATCTATTCAAAAATCTTGCCATTATAGCCTCTCTATCCTTCACAATATTAGCTCTGATCATGGAAATTTTCATCTTCTTGTAGTAATCCTCCACATTCTTAGACCTGAGTCAAACTCTGCAATATCGAAAATAATTCCTCCACTAAATGATTATGGTACATCATCTTATTAAATTATAGTATTTAGCAAAAAGTTTTACCTTCTTTTTCTCAGAGTAATGGTGACAAACAAAGATCAGCTTTACTTTCTTATCTCACTTTAAATATGCTTCGAGATATTTTTTTCCTAGAAAAGCCACATAAGCTTCATCTTAATACTCAATTGTTTGTCTAAACCATCACAAAAACAATCTTATCTATTTGCTCTCTCTTCTATGGGCAAAATAATCATATGGACAAACTCTCCCTTGTTTGCAGGTTCTAGGTTGTCAAATCCTAACACCATGATCATGAACAAAATCCTCAGCCTTGTCATATGTATTTTTTGCTATATACTTCTCTAGAGGTGAAATAGCTCGTCTCATAAGTCGTTTACCTTTGGGATCTGTACAAACTAGTCCATCTTGAAGGCTAACTACTTTGGTTCTCAATTCATTCATCCCATTCATTACTTGTCCAAACCTCATGTTCATCAACTCTCATTATTCCAGCACAACCAAATAAACCCATTCCAGATTATTCTTATCCTTCGGGGATGATTATCCACTTTTGATTGATATCGTCAAGATTTGAAAATCACATTACTAACAAGAAAATATATCTTCACATATTAATGCAAACCTTTTGAATATGCAGTCAAGCAATCCACAAGCAAAGACACCAATCCCCCGAAAAGTCAAGTAAATCAGGTTTGATAAGAGTGTGTTATAAAGATAACTCATATCTAGGCACCAACACTATTAGAAACAAAAACCCCCACCCAATGAATATTGATTCACGAACGAGAAGTATAAGGATGACACCACGAAGTTAGTTGTTCTTTGATAAGTGTGGTTTTCATCGTTTTCTCCGCCTCATCTGGCCGGAAAAAGACCGCGATCGTCGCCGGCCACCGAAGCTTCAAGCCGTCGATTCTCCTTCGTCAGCCATCAACGACCATCGAGACCACCACCATCAAAATCCTCGACCTCAGATCTACCAGGATCGACCATCGTTTGGTCAGAAATCTCGCCGGAAAATTTCGCCGCCACCACCAGTAACCGCGTGTGAGGCACACGCGCCGCTAGTGGCATTTTCATAATTTTTCAAGAAATCCGAGGGTATTTCAGTCTTTTACCTACACAGTGACACTCAGGTAATTTTTTTGAGATTTCTAACATTTTTTTATTTTGTATATAAATTTTCTTGCATGTAAAAAACAATAAAACAAAAAAATAACGTGGTTCCAACACCCATTTTATCATATTATTATTCGTAGGTCCCAAGCTCAATTCTCGAATATGGTTATATCCATTTCTCAATAATATCAAAATAAAATTTGTTTTTATAAACGAATATTATTTGTCGACACGTCTCTTTTTTAGAAAAGGACCGATGTCAAAAATTTAAATACCAAATATGGATTACATCCATTATTTCTTTTGGTAACCCAGACGTAACTCTCATTTTCAGGGACAAACGTCAATATTTTAGACGAGTCTTCTAATTTTTAGGGACTGATGTCATTTTTAACGTGTCTCCTATTTTTAGGGACCGACGTTAATCATTTTAAAAAATTTACAAATAAGCCCAAAATATAATCGCATTTGAATCAAATAAAAAACACACAAGTAAGGGTAACCTTTCTATTGAAAGGATGTTTTAAGGGTGGTGTTTACCTTCCCTTAATTATAACTAACCCCGTACCCGAATCTCTGGGACTAGTGTCTAATTTGGGATTTCTAGTTCCCTCAAATTACTAGATGACGACTCCAATAAAATCTTTATTCCCCCAATTAAGAAAAAACCCTTTTTGTTAAATAAACAAAAAAGCACGAGCCGTCGCCCGACGTCATGTATCGACAGAATGACGACTCCACTGGGGACTTATGGTTGAGCCAACTGCTTGTGTTTGCTTTTCATTTGCTGTTTCTTATTGCTATTTATTTTTGGGCATTTATTTTATGCAATATCTACTGTGATTCTTTTCAATTTTTCATATTGCCATATGCATGCATGTTTATTTATTTATGTCTTCACACACTTCACGGTGAACCCATAAAAGCTCTGGACCCGAGCTCGTCCTTTTTAAGATTAGAAAAGAAAGATTCAGGTGGCAAGTGTTACTTATGTCCACTGATGCTCATTTGGACTTTCACTTGGATTATAACTCACCCTATGCAACGGGTATTGTGGAAATTTTTTCCCATACTCATGTTGTATAAGGTTAAGAGGCCGATTACTCCATGGGTAATTCGGGCAATCTAAGAACCAAAAAATATCTTTAAGGATAGATTAAACTGAACCAAACCTTATGAGTTAGATCCTATCAAGTAGGATATACCCTTTAGGACACAAACAAATATCAATGCATTAACATACATGTTCATATACATTTCATATTCTCATTAAATCTCCACCGATCCTTATAGGAAGTGTGAGATGGAAAAATACAATACTATTGAGGAATTTTTTACCAGATCAGAATTGAGCCAACACGATGAAAGGGATTGTTTGCCATCAGAATTTGAGTCTCAATTACCAGCACACGTTAAATTAGATGACAGACCACTTGGTACAAGACAACTGCTAGACTGCTGGGAAAGGTTGTCCTCTCATGATCAAATCACTTTTCAGAAACAATATGGGGATCTATCACATTTACTGAAAATTAGGGTCCAACATGCTTGTTTTGAGGCCATGATAGGGTTTTGGGATCCAGAATATCGGTGCTTCACTTTTGATACTGTGGATATGACTCCTACTATAGAGCATGCACTTTCTAACTTTGCTTGGATTACCCAGATAGAATGTCAACTAGCAAAATCACATGCAACTAAACGAGGAAATAGCCAAGGTTGGTTTTGGAATGAACTAGAAGCCATATTCAAGAGGAGATTACATGATGAAAGCAATGAAATTCGATTGAGAATTTTGGCCTTAGGCATATATGGTTTGGTTCTTTTCCCATCTGCCGAGGGAATGATCGATTTTGAGGCTGTTAATTTATTCAAAAATGTGGCGACCCTTAAAATTAACCCTGCTACATCAATATTGGCAGAAACTTTCTCATCCTTGAATTATTGTAGAAAAGCCGGAAGGAAAAGCCGGAAGGAGTCATTTAAGATGTTGTTTGCGGTTGTTATTTATCTGGATTGTGAGTCATATGATCGAGGGGAAGATTTCAGGTTTGGTTGGTACCCCATGGCATCTTTATTCTAAGCTGGAGAATTTTGCTGAAAAACATTTGCATGAAGTAGGAAGAACCACATGGGAATCAATGTTCCTGAGTCTAAGTAAATCTCAATTTCATTGGAGAAGTCGATACTCTTATTTCAAATCTTATCTGGCATACTGTGGTGAGTACCCATGGGTCCCATTGATAGGAGCCCGCTGCTGTATTAGTTACTGTCCCAACATGGTTTTACGACAATTTGGATTTGAGCAGTTTATTCCAAGGACTACCGAACTGGCAACATTTTATGAAGATTTCAAGACCTCGAAGAAATTATTAGAGTCAGTGAAGAAGGCATGGAAACATCCTGGTAGGGTTACTTCTGCTAAGAGAGTAGAAGGAAAAACAACTGAAGGATATCCAATATGGCAAAAGAAGAGAGGGAAAGGGTACAAAGTTCCTCCTTTTGAAGGGCCACCCAGGTCTTTGATTCAGTCTGCTGAAGACATACACGAAGAAGTCCGCGCCCAACAAGAATCTTATAACCTAAGTTTGAATGCTGAAGTGGAAGAGTTATGGGCTAAAAAAAGAAAGTTAGAATCTAATCTAGCCACTCGAGAGAAAACTTTGGCTATCATAAAACAAGAAAGGATGACTTGTCAGCTCAGCTACAACATCAACAACTTCAGTTCCAGCAATTACAAAAAAAATATGTACTTTTGTCAGAAGATAAGAGGAAGCAAGATGTCAACATGAAGAGATGGGTTAAAAGAGCATCAAAAGCTGAGGAAATGGTATTAAAATTGGAAGAGAAAAATGGATCACTTCAAGAGCAACATCAAAATCAAGATTTAGTCATTGCCAATTTAGATGAGCATGTCGACCATTTGCTTTATGTTGAGCAAACCTTATCATCAGAAAAAGAAAATACAGAAAGAGAAGCAGAACGTTGGGCTTCTGAAGCTATGCGCTATCATGTACAAGCAGATGATGCCAAGAATTATGCTTTAGGATTAAGAAGCATAGCCCAACAAATAGCAGATGGTGAGCCAATGACTAGAAATGAATTCCATCAGTTTTTTGGTTTGATCAGGGATGGAATTAATGAGATCTCAGCATATGACGGTCCAAGGCTTTGGAAAGATTGACTTGTTACGATTTTAATATTGTAAATTAATAAAAGACCAGTTTATCATCTTTTCATCATGAGAAATGTTTATTTTGATTCTGATTTATGGCATCAAATTTCTCCCCTAAATCGGTTCAAAGTCCTTGTAGGTTTAGAGTCCTCAGTGAGAACTTTCTTAAGAGAATCTGATTTGGTCTATTCCTTATCATAAGTTAAAAGAAAATTTGAAACAAATAACAAGCATGCATAAGCCATATGGCATTTTGCATTCCATTTGTGCATTTCATTCATTTTTCTCGCATTCACTCAGGTTGAAATATAGGTCCCCCAAAAGACCATAAAATTCATTACACTCGACTACGAAGGAAAATAATGGAGAACGAAGAAAGAGCACATCTAGAGGCTCATTACCAAAGGGAGTTGGAGAGCATGAAAAATGATATTACATGACTTACAAGTCTACTCGACCAGGCCCTAGCATCCAAGTCCATAGAAAATACCTCTACTCAGCCAATAGTCGCAACTCTATCTGTATCTATGCCAGCAGCTCCTTTTGTATTCACGTCTCAAAATTTAGAGGCAAATCCCTCTTTATTTGAACAATAGTCCACTACCAATGTTCCACCAGCACAAGTGCCGGTTACTGTAAACTTGACAGCTGATGACTCACATATGATGAAATTCTCTAAACAAGTTGATTATGAGAAGTTGACCGCTCTAGAAGACAGATTGAGGGCAGTCGAAGGGGCAGACTTATATGATGCTGTTCATGTTGCAGAGATGTGTTTAGTTCCAAATATAGTTGTACCCAAAGAATTTAGGGTACCAGAATTCATCAAGTATACTGGAACTGAATGCCCAGTCACACATCTTAAATCTTATTACAATAAGATGGCAGAAGTAGTGAATGATGAGAAACTTCTCATCCATTTCTTTCAAGATAGTCTTTCTGGATCGGCACTAAGTTGGTATACAAGGCTAGATAATACCAAGATCAGAAAATGGAAAGATTTGGTAAAAGCTTTTGTGGAGCAGTACAAATTCAACATGGAGGTAGCCCCAGACAGGTCAAGCTTGTTAGTCATGGAGAAGGGCAACAAAGAGACTGTAAGAGAATACACTTTGAGATGGCGCGAAAAAGCATCTCATGTTCAACCCTCTTTGTTAGAAAAAGAAATGGTCACTCTGTTTTCCAACACTTTTAAATCTCCTTACTTTGAACACCTAGTGGGTAGTTCAGCTCAACATTTCTATGATGCTGTAACTATCGCTGAGAGGATAGAACAAGCAATAAGAATGGGAAGAATGTTAGAGCCTACTGAGAAGAAAGGCTTTACTGGGAAAAAGAAGGATTCTGAGGTGAACAACGTGGAAGGAGTGTATAAGGGTAAGAAGAAAAATTACCATCATTATAACTTCCAAATACCTACCCAACAAGTTGCAAGTGTAAACTTCACTAAGCCTTTCCCTACCAACCAACAAAACCCACCAAATGACCAACAAAGTAACCAAATTGTTAATCCTCCAAGAAGGAACTTTCAAAGAACCCAAGAACGATTGCCACCATTACCACTTCCCTTGGGAGAAATGTATTCAAAGTTGTTAAGTATTGGGCAAGTGGTCCCTGTTCCCTTAACCCCACTGCAACCTCCATACCTAAATTGGTATAAGCCGGAATCTGACATGTGAGTATCATGCTGGCATTGCTGGGCATAACATTGAAAGTTGTAATGCATTTAAAAACAAGCTTCTGCAATTGATAAAAGCTGGATGGATAACTTTTGATGATGCACCGAATGTGAATTCTAACCCTTTACCCAATCATGCTGCAAGTAGTGGAGGGGTAAATGCTGTAGGAGTAGAGGGTAAGAAGGAAAGAGTTTTGAAGGTTTCCATGGAAAGACTGTACGGTATGATGGTACAGTCTGGATATTTACCTGAGTTTGAACCAGTGATGAATGGAAATAATTACTGTAAGTTTCATGGCGAGGTGGGACATCACATTGATGATTGTCAAGAATTTCACCAGGAAGTGAAAAGGATGCTGACTTTCGGCATGATAAGGATAGAGAGTGAAGAAGAAAGCAGTGAAGTTGGGATGATAGGCTGTCAGGAGAAAAAAGTGGAGGTTTGTAGACTCCAACCAACTGTGGGTGGTCCACCAAAACTAATCCTGACCAAACCTGTGTGCACAAATAGTGGAAGTTATGGCACAATGCCTTACAATTATGGATATTCTTTCAACATTAAGAATCCTACTCCTATCTTCCATACTGAAATTGGTGGTTTAACTCGAAGTGGTCGGTGTTTTACACCAGAAGAATTGGAGAGGCAGAGGAAAGCTAAAGGAAAAGAAATAGGTGATGCTTTTAAAGGTATGGAAGTGAACAAACCTATAAGTGAAGATGAGTCTAATGAATTTCTGAAGTTGATGAAGCATAGTAAGTATAGTGTGGTAGATTAGTTGAAGAAAACTCCTGCTAGAATCTCTTTAATGTCACTTATCTTGAGTTCTGAATTACACCGTAAAGCATTGCAAAAGGTGTTGAATGAAGCATATGTGCCCCAAGATATTACTCAGGATACAATGGAACATTTGGTGGGAAGAATTCAAGCCTCTAATTACTTATTCTTCACTGAAGATGAGCTAGACCCGGAAGGGACTGGGCATAACAAGCCTTTGTACATCACCGTGAAATGTAAGGACTGTCTGATCGGCAAAGTGCTTATGGATAATGGTTCAGCTCTGAATGTGTTACCAAGGCATATGCTAGATGAGATGCCAATTGATGCTACTTATATGAGGCCAAGCACTATGACAGCTAGAGCATATGATGGTTCCCCTAGAGAGGTAATAGGGACCATTGACATTGAATTGTTTGTAGGGCCTCAGATGTTTTTGGTAACCCTACAAGTAATGGATATACATCCTTCATATAGCATGTTATTGGGAAGACCATGGATACACGCCTCTGGGGCTGTGACATCATCTCTACACCAATGTCTGAAGTACATCATCAATGGTACTTTAGTGAAAGGTAAGGCAGAAGAAACTTTGTCCATGATAAGGAATGTGTCAATCCCTTATATTGAAGCAGAAGATTACAAAGATGGAAATCTCTATGCCTTCGAGATTGTAAACACTGAATGGGTACCAGAGAATACGGTGCTGAGAAGACCAATTATTTCTGATACTGCCAGAATGATAGCTAAGTGCTTTTTGAAACATGGGCTACCATTCCAGAATGCTTCACTTACTGGAAATTTTAAGAGAGTCAACATGATGAAAGTTAATGCTGCTGATCAGAGGTTTGGGCTTGGTTTTAAGCCTAAGAAAGATGATTACAAGAGAATTGCTAGGATTAAGCGAGAAAGAAGGTTGGCCAGAATGGAAGGAAGAAAGCCAGAAGAAGAAGACATTGTAATCCCACCCATCCATGTTTCTTTCCCAAAGTCAGCATATGTAATGAAACCTGAAAACATGATAGAAGTCTTGGGACAGAAACTTGTCGTCATGGATATCAACAATGTAGAGGAAGGTGAAGGAAAAAGCTGGAATTATAATGATGAGCCGAAAACAACAGAAGAAGATGAGTTGTTACCTCAGTTAACTGTCCACTCTTTAGAAGAGGCTCCAACCAATACCTTTGTGCGAAAGCTTTCAGTTGATGAAGTATTCCAGAATTGGGAGATTGAAGAAGCCCCAGTTGTTTTCAAGAAGTAATGATTAAGCATCTACTTATATTCGCTTTTATGTGCTTTGTGTGCTTTCCTTTGAAGTTTGCTTTGTGTTTTTGTACCTAGTTGGAAATCTTGGCTCAAGATGTCAACATAAGGTCTTTTTATAATTATTGAGCCAACTTTTAAATATTATTGAGATCATGCATTTTCCTCAACATTTGTTACCTTATTTTGCTTTGTTTGACTACAAGACATGCATTTACACTATAAACACCTTCCGCTTTCAGGAATCCTGAAAGTGAATCCTCCATAAATCCACAAACATATTGCATTGAAAATGAATGGCCAAACTTTGATAAGGATGTGATTGCAATGGATGAAGAGGAATGGAATGAAGATGATATGAAAGAGTTTACTAGACGAGTAGAACAGTCTGAGCATGCTTGGAAACCTACAAAAGAAGAATTAGAGGTGATAAATGTAGGCACAGAGCAAGATAAAAGAGAGCTAAAGATTGAAACTCTGATTACCACAGAAGAAAGATGTAGTTTAACAGCACTACTACAAGAGTATACGGATGTGTTTGCCTGGTCTAGACATTGATATGCCTAGTCTAGACATTGATATTGTAGTACACAGAGTGCCTCTGATAGAAGGATGTAAACCTGTTAAGCAGAAATTGAGAAGAACTCGCCCGGATATTCTACTCAAGGTCAAAGCAGAGATAGAGAAGCAGTGGGATGCCGGTTTTCTAGAAGTTATTAAATACCCTCAATGGGTATCTAACATAGTGGTAGTCCCAAAAAAGGATGACAAAATCAGAGTATGTGTAGACTTCAGGGATCTAAACAAAGCTAGTCCCAAGGATGATTTTCCTTTGCCTCACATAGACGTTCTGGTGGACAATACTGCTAAGAGTTCAACTTATTCCTTCATGGACGGATTCTCCGGGTATAACCAGATTAAAATGGCTGAAGAAGATAAAGAGAAGACCACTTTTATCACACCATGGGGAACATTTTGCTACAAAGTGATGCCATTCGGGTTAAAGAATGCTGGAGCCACATATCAAAGGGCAATGGTGACACTTTTCCATGATATGATGCATAAAGAGATTGAAGTGTATGTGGATGATATGATTGCCAAGTCTAAGAATGGAGAAGATCATGTTCAGGTTCTAAGAAAATTATTTGATAAATTAAGGAAGTATCAGTTGAAGCTGAATCCTGCAAAATGCTCATTTGGGGTAAAGTCTGGAAAGTTACTGGAATAGAGGTCGATCCTGATAAAGTGAAAGCAATTCAGGCTATGACAATTCCTAAAACTGAGAAAGAAGTAAGAGGCTTCTTAGGACGTTTGAACTACATCGCTCGATTCATATCTCAGTTAACAACAACATGTGAGCCAATCTTTCGATTACTTCGAAAAAAGAATCCTGGTATATGGGACAAAGACTGTCAAGAGGCTTTTGACAAAATAAAGCAATACTTACAGAATCCACCTTTGTTAGTGCCACCTGTGCCTGGAAGACCTTTGATCTTGTATTTGACAGTAACCGAGGTAGCAATGGGCTGTGTGTTAGGACAACATGATGAGTCTGGAAGAAAGGAGCAAGCTATCTATTATCTGAGTAAGAAGTTTACCGATTGTGAATCCAGATATACTATGACTGAGAAGCTATGTTGTGCCCTTGTGTGGAGTACGAAGCGTCTTCGACAATATATGTTGTATTATACCACCTGGTTGATCTCAAAAATGGATCCGCTTAAGTACATCTTTGAGAAACCTTACTTGTCAAGACGAATAACAAGGTGGAAGTAATGTTGGCATAGTATGACATTGTATACAAGACAAGAACATCTGTAAAGGGAAGTGTAATTGCTGATCATTTAGCAGATAATGCCATCAAAGATTATGAGCCTTTGAAATTTGACTTCCCGGATGAGGATGTGTTGATAGTCGAAGAAGACAAAGAGAAGAATGATTGGTGGATCATGTATTTTGATGGGGCAGTGAATGTATCTGGCAATGGAGCAGGGGCTGTGATAATCTCACCTGATAAGAAGCAATATCCCATCTGAATCAAGCTACAATTTGAATGTACTAACAATACTGCTGAATATGAGGCTTGTATCCTTGGCTTAGAAGCTGCTTTAGAGATGAAGGTAAAGAAGCTTGATGTCTATGGGGATTCAATGTTAATAATCTGTCAAGTGAAAGGCGAATGGCAGACCAAAGAAGAAAAATTGATACCCCATCAACAATATCTCTCAAAACTGACTGAGGGCTTTGATGAGATAGATTTTACCCGTATGGGAAGAGACAAAAACCAGTTTGCTGATGCTTTGGCAACCTTAGCTTCTATGGCCAAAACTGATTACGGCATCAGGGTACAACCAATCTGCATTGAGATTAGAAATTTTCCAGCTCATTGTTGTTCAATTGAAGGAGAAGTAGATGGGAACCCATGGTTTTATGACATCAAGCGGTTTATCCAATATCAAGAGTATCTCTTGGGGGCATCTAAAGCAGATATGAAGACCTTGAGACGGTTAGCCATGGAATTTTACCTGGATGGAGAAATTCTATATAAAAGATCATTCAATGGGACTTTACTAAGATGTCTAGATGAAATCGAAGCTAAGGTAGCATTGCAAGAAATTCATGAAGGAATTTGTGCAACTCATGCAAGTGAGCATATGATGGCCAGACAACTGCAACGATCTGGATACTTCTGGATGACCATGGACAAAGATTGCATTGATTATGTCAGAAAATGCCATAAATGTTAGGTGTATAGTGATAAGATAAATGCACCTCCAGCTCCTCTGTTCAATATGACATCACCATGGCCATTTGCAATGTGGGGAATAGATGTGATTGGCCCAATCAACCCAAAGGCCAGCAATAGGCATCAATTTATCTTAGTAGCCATTGATTATTTCACAAAGTGGGTGGAGGCCAGCTCTTATGCTCATGTAACTCAAAAGGTGGTCAAGTGTTTCATTGAGAAAGATTTGATTTGTCGGTACGGTTCACCCGAGAAGATAGTGACCGACAACGCCCAAAATTTTAATGGGAAAATAATCATAGAATTGTGTGTGAAGTGGAAAATTAAACACTCAAACTCGTCTCCTTACAGACCGAAGATGAATGGTGCTGTCGAAGCTGCAAACAAGAATATCAAGAAGATTATCCAGAAGATGGTAGTCACTTATAAGGATTGACATGAGATGCTTCCCTTTGCTCTACATGCGTATCGCACAGCAGTAAGGACATCTACTGGGGCTACACCTTACTCATTAGTATTTGGGATGGAGGCGGTGATGCCTTTGGAAGTAGAAATTCCATCTTTGAGAGTACTAATGGAATCTGAACTAGAAGAAGCTGAATGGGCTAAAGTGAGATACGAGCAGTTAAACATGATAAGTGAGAAGAGGTTGGCTGCAATTTGTCATCACTAGTTATACCAAAGAAGGATGGCCAAAGCATATGACCGGAAAGTCCGACCAAGGGAATTCAAAGAAGGGGATCTTGTACTAAGAAAAATCTTACCATTACCAAGTGAAGATAGAAGCAAGTGGGCACCAAACTATGAAGGCCCGTATGTAGTGAAGAAAGCATTCTCTAGAGGGGCCCTGTTGTTAACTAGAATGGATGGAGATGATGTATCTAGGCCTGTGAACTCTGATTCTGTGAAAAAGTATTATGTATGATGTGTTTCATCCAATCAAAATCAATTAAATAAAGTTTGGCCAGGAAATTCTCTTTGCATATACCTCACCAAAAACCCATGCATGATCTCAATGGCTCAACAATTTGATCTTTCAAACTTTTTTTACAGGAGAACCCATTCTTCTTAAATGAGATTTTAAAAGAACTGATTTTGTTTGTGATTTCCATGAAATAAATCAATGATTTATTTAGGATGATGTTCAGAGCAATTCCCTTTAAAGAGATGACCAAACAAGTCCAAAACATACAATTGGAATAACTATCATTCAAATTATGTCTTGGATTTACATTTTATCAGCATGAATAATGATTGGTAATATATTAGTTGTCATGGACTCGCAACACATGGTATCTTATAAATCCAAAGCATTACGCTGGATGTGGACAACGTTTATTGGTTTTAACTGATTTTACTTGAAATGAGGAAAAGCTATCTTTGATATTCCTTTCACTTTCTTTAAAATTATCCTTTGGAGTCCCAATTTGAGCTGAGTCTATTTAAAACTTTTTCTTTCATAAGAACCTTAACTGAGATCACACCCTACACTAGGGGGCAAAAAGAGAGAAATGATTATGGAAATCGTCTTGAAAGCATGTGAGCTTATAAAGTCTGACAACAAAGACTTCAATAAAATTCAAAACAATTGAGAGAATTCCCAACAAATATGGGAATAACAAAAAAAAACCACAAAAGTTCCTAATTTGGAATATTTAGTATCATTTTTGTTGTCAAGATAGCAAAAGAAAAGGCTAAGATAAGATAATAGTGATCTATAGTTTTTTTTAAGCTCTTAAACACTCTTTTGAGCTTAAAAAGTACTCTTTCTTTTATAGCTTTGAGCCATAAAATACATCACGTGTCTTGAAAGTCCTTTCTAATCGAGTAAGCAACTTGGATCAATAAACTGTGTTCTCAAAATATAAGAGACTTTTCCATAAAGAGTTATGGCGTAGCAAATAATTACTCGTTATTATTCATGCTGTCAAAATAAAAGGCAAATTGTTCCTTTTCTCTCAAAATACATTCAAGCAATCGCTTGAACACCTTGAAAAACCCAAGCAAAAGGTCATCTCATCACTTACCTTCATCTGAGATTACTTTTACTAAGACCTTTACTAAGAGATTTGACATAAAGCCCCAAAATTGCCTGAACATTGTTATAAACAGACATTGGAGGTTTCAGTTTTCAAGAACAAAATAGATCTTTTGAAGAATCATTTTTGAAAAAGGTTTCCTTTGTAAGAAAAAATGAACATGTGACACACTACAAGGCACTGTTGAGAAATCAGATATTTTAATGACAACAAGAGCAAAGGAGGAAATGAAATAAGGCAGTTAATTCTCCCAGAGGGGCAGAGAAGCAGCTACCAGATCCCTAATGGCACAAAGAAATTTGCTTCCCTAGTAGAAAATACACATGATAAATCTGTAGATCTCGCCTAACATGAGGACTGAAACAGTATGATTTGCAGTATCTATGAAAGGAGATTGTTGATTCTCACAATATGATCAGTTAGACAACAAGATGACTTCTACATCTTCAGTAAGAGGAATGTATATGAAAATCCCAGGTGAAGCGGGATAATCCTCATATTTTGATCATATGAATTGGTTACAGAATCCTCAATAATGGGAATGTTGCCAATAGAACAATGTTGGGCCAAGGAGAAGTTAATGCTCTCAGTAAAGTAACCAATAGAGAAAGGTGCAGTGATTGTTGGGAAACTCAAACAAAGCTTATCTTAGAAAATGAGCGACATGGGTCGGCTTGAGTAGATTTGAAGGATGTGTGAATCAAAAGAGCTCACTAAAAAATCAAGATCAAGATCCTCATACAAGATGAACGGGGGACCTATGTTTCAAAAAACAAGTAACATGCATTGCATAATTGTTTTGCACATATTTTATAAAATAATATCCCCACTGGGATCCAACGAGACTCACATGAATTGAAGTTCTTTTAAATCACATCAAAGATGGCAATTCCACAAAAGCAAAATTCATAAATGAAGACAAGAAAGATGGATTTTTATTCATGGAAAAAGGGGTTTACAAGTACAAATGTTAAACAGTGCGAGGATGATCAGGGATATTTTCATCTTGATGGTTAATCATGCCTTGAAATTCCTCAAATTGTTTATGCATACGCTCCATCTCTTCCTCGAACTCGAGGTGTCGTGTGTTAACATAGTCCCGCCAAAAGTCAACACGTGTATTCAGCTCTTGGTTTCTCCTCTCCAAGTTGTTTCTGTGACGTCTCTCATCATGGAGTCTATTCCTTAAATTCTCAATCTGATGATGGAGAACAAGAACCTGAGTATTCAACTCAAGTCTTCTGGCATGAAGACGCTCTACAACGTTCACCAAAGACGAAGTAGCTCTGATACTGAGAGCAAGTGACTGATTCACTGCTTCAATATCGGTCCTGGCTGCCAGCATTATTTCATCACGAGGAAGGATCATGTCTCTAGCCACGGCTACAGCAATATCTTCATTGTCCATTACAGTATCCTCTATTGTAACTGGACGACCATTCACTTCAAAGGTAGTACGCCAAACTGCAGGCTCTACTGCAGGAACAGGGTTTGGGTTAGCATTGGAAAAAAAGGAAGACATGGTTAAAGCTTCAAAAGTTAAGAACTTTGATAGTATTGAAAATGCAAGAAGTGGATGATGTCTTTTGCCAAATACTGCGTGATTTATAAGGAATTTACTCCTACCATCGTTTTGAACGGCAGCTCAAATCTCAACTGTACATACAGTCCTTCCTTGGGAAGCTTTCCTCATTTTTGGGATTCACAAATCAAATCCCAACCGTACATACAGGACTTCCTTGAGAAGCCTTCCTCATCTTTGGGATCCATTTACAAATCAAATCCCAACCGTACATACAGGACTTCCTTGAGAAGCTTTCATCATCTTTTGGGATCGATTTACAGAAGATCAGATCTCGACCGTAGACATAAGACTTTCTTGAGAAGATTTCATCATCTCGGAGATCGATTTACAAATCAGATCTCAACCATACAGCTATGACTTCCTTTAGAAATTTTCCATCAACCCTGAAGCTCATTGCTGAAATCACATTCATGTGTTTCACAAGACTATATTGAAATCACTTTCAAATATTTCACTATCGGGCAGGTCGCCTGGAACAATTAGACCACTTGCGAGTTTCCTCGCATTTTATTATCGGGCAGGTCGCCTGGAACAATTAGACCACTTGTGAGTTTCCTCACATTTTATCATCAGGGTGGTCACCTGGAAAATAAGACCAATGTTGAAATCACTTTCATGTATTTCACAAAACCATTGTTGAAATCACTTTCATGTATTTCACAATGCTAATTTGAAATCACTTTCATGTGTTTCATAAAATAAATGTTGAAATCACTTTCATGTGTTTCATAAAATAAATGTTGAAATCACTTTCATGTATTTCACAAGACTAAGGTTGAAATCACTTTCATGTATTTCACAAAAAAAAAAATCAATTTTGAAATCACTTTCATGTATTTCACAAGACTAAGGTTGAAATCACTTTCATGAATTTCACAAAAAAATCAATTTTGAAATCACTTTCATGTATTTCACAACACCATTGTTGAAATCACTTTCATGTATTTCACAACATTAATCTGAAATCACTTTCATGTATTTCACAAGATCAATATAGAAAACACTTTCATGTTTTTCACTTGGGCAGGTCGCCCATAAGAGTTAGACCAACCGAAAAATCTGTGTATTTTTCAACACTTCCATCGTTTTTCTTTACAAAACTCACTATGCAAAGTCAAACGAAAATAAATTTTCCAATGCCTTTACACCGTAAGCATTGTAAAGAGGGGGCAACTGTTGTAACCCAATTTTGGATTCACCAAGATTTTCTTGAATGTTATTTTATTTCTATTATTATTTATAAAAATCCAAAAAAATTAAGAAAAAGTTTAAAATTCAAAAATATTTTTTTTTTCGAGTCAACCGCATCTTTCCATCAAAACCAAGTCCACCGGGTCAAACCATGTCGACTAGGGTAAAAAATGAGTTTCGAGCTGTTTCGGGTCAAAACCGTCATTTCCAACCAAAACCAAGTCCACCGAGTCAATACGGGTCAAACCATGTCGACCAGGGTAAAAAATGAGTTTCGGGCTGTTTCGGGTCAAAACCGTCATTTCCAACCAAAACCGAGTCCACTGGGTCAATACGAGTCAAACCATGTTGACCAGGGTAAAAAATGAGTTTCGAGCTGTTTCGGGTCAAAAACCATCATTTTCGACCAAAACCCGGTTCACCGGGTTGATACCCATCAAATGTTTTTTTTTGGTATTTTATTTTTTGCGGTTAAAACTAGCTTTTTCTAATACTGATTTGAATTTTTAATTTTATCTATATAAATATTTATTATTATATATAATAAAACAAAAATCAATAATTCAAAAGTAAATTTTTTCAACGGAGCAGTTTAATTATGCAAGTAGCAGTTATATTAATATATTTTTTTATTTAAGGTAGATGGAAGGTGGATGTGATTTGTCCCCTACTCATTGGCTATAAATAGCCACGAGAGCGGGGAAGAAAAGGGAGGAGAAAAAGAAAAGAAGAGAAAGAACTGATTTGATACTGTTACATTTTTTTTAGTTTTTTCTTCACAAGAGTAGGATATTGTATAAAAAAAAACACAATTTGAAAAATACCAAATATATCCCGACACATCTCAGCCTTTGGAATATTCCAAGATTTGATCCCGTTGCGCCACGTCATCCGGTGTACCGAGCTTTCGGTGCACCGTGCCTCACCAGATCAAGGCTCCGCTCATCCAGACCGTTCGATACACCTGCAGATCTAGCCAATCACAGCCATCTGATCGTTTCATCCGAGATCCAACGGCGCACAGTGTTCAGAGGTACCGGTGTACCATACACGCGTTCACACCGTAGCGTAATCTCGGACTCTCTCTCTCCTCTCGCCGGCGACGCTCTCTCTCTCATCCGATCTCCACTTTCCGGCCGTCTCCAGCCTCCGCACCACCACAGAAAGGTTTCTCTCCTACTATAAAGAAAAACCCCGGTGGTTTTCATCGTTTTCTCCTCCTCATCTGGCCGGAAAAAGACCGCGATCGTTGCCGGCCACCAAAGCTTCAAGCCGTCGATTCTCCTTCGTCAGCCATCAACGGCCATCGAGACCACCACCATCAGAATCCTTGACCTCAGATCTACCAGGATCGACCATCGTTTGGTCAGAAATCTCGCCGGAAAATTTTGCCTCCACCAACAGTAACCGCGCGTGAGTCACACGCGCCGCCAGTGGCATTTTTATAATTTTTCAAGAAATCCGAGGGTATTTCAGTCTTTTACCTACACAGTGACACTCAAGTAAATTTTTTGAGATTTCTAACATTTTTTTATTTTGTATATAAATTTTCTTGCATGTAAAAAACAATAAAACAAAAAAATATAAAAAATAACGTGGTTCCAACACCCATTTTATCATATTATTATTCGTGGGTCCCAAACCCAATTCTCGAATATGGTTATATCCATTTCTCAATAATATCAAAATAAAATTTATTTTTATAAACGAATATTATTTGTCGACACGTCTCTTTTTTAGAAAAGGATCGATGTCAAAAATTTAAATACCAAATATGGATTACGTCCATTATTTCTTTTGGTAACCCAGACGTAACTCTCCTTTTTAGGGACAAACGTCAATATTTTAGACGAGTCTTCTAATTTTTAGGGACTGATGTCATTTTTAACGTGTCTCCTATTTTTAGGGACCGACGTTAATCATTTTAAAAAATTTACAAATAGGCCCAAAATATAATCGCGTTTGAATCAAATAAAAAACACACAAGTAAGGGTAACCTTTCTATTGAAAGGATGTTTTAAGGGTGGTGTCTACCTTCCCTTAATCATAACTAACCCCGTACCCGAATCTCTGGGACCAGTGTCTAATTTGGGATTTCTAGTTCCCTCAAATTACTAGATGGCGACTCCAATAAAATCTTTATTCCCCTAATTGAGAAAAAACCCTTTTTGTTAAATAAACAAAAAAGCAGGAGCCGTCGCCCGACGTCGTGTATCGACATTAACTTTGACTGAAATAAACTTTAATAGACCCCCGTATATAGACTTATATGAGGCCCACATATAATTGACCCAAATAAGTAATAATAAACCAAAGATTAAGAAGAAAATAATAAAAATCCAAAATTAATATCTTATATATGCTAGAATCAGATTTGTCACCCTTAAAAAGTCCTAAATAGACTAGGAAATCTGATCTGAATATGGAATTAATTCTGAAATCTTCTTACCTTGTTGTGCTTGGTTTTCTTATTTTGCATGGACAATTAATGAAGAAAATCTCCCTCTTTTATACCTGTCAATTCAGTTTCCTTCCTAGACTAGGAAAATCATTAATTAATCCTTCCTAGCTTAGGAAATCAGGTCTGACAGCCCTTTGATCCACACAAATTAAGCTTTTCTTGGACTTGGATTAGATAAATTAGAGATTGTCCTTCATACTCCCTAGGTGTCCCAAGCTCCTCTAGGTCCATCTAACTCTATATGTTCTGAACAAGCTCATTCAATGCCTATAGAAGCTTCTTTATCCTAGCTCTTGTAATTGGCCCACTTGGCACCTCCAATGGGTTTTTGACATGATTAAGTTTGGTGATGGGTTGATCCTTATCATCCCCCTCTTTCTTCAAAAGAATTCAACCTTAAATCATCACCTACATCAAATAAAGTGAGATCAGAAACATTGAAGGTAGCACTAACACCATACTTACCTGGCAAATCAACTTTATAAGCATTGTCATTGATCCTCTAAGGATCTGAAATTGCCCATCTCCTCGTGGTTGTAGCTTTGATTTTTTATGGGCCAGAAATCTCTCCTTGCGCATATGCACCCAAAATGGGTTGAACATTGAAACGTTTCCTTATGTAATCAAGTATAAGCAAGGCAAAGAGAATATAGTAGCTGATGCACTTTCACGTAGGTATGTTCTTCTAAATACCATGAATACTAGATTGCTAGGCTTTGAATATGTAAAGGAATTGTATGATAATGATTTTGACTTTGTCGTGATTTATAATGTATGTGGACATTTAGCTTTTGGTAAGTTTTATTTGATGGATGGTTACTTGTTCAAGGAGAGTAAATTATGTGTTCTTGCTAGTTCTTTACGTGAATTGCTTATCACTTTAGGGTTATGAAAACCTTGAATGTATTGTATAAGCATTTCTATTGGCCAAAGATGAACATGGATGTGCAACAAATCTGTGAATAATGCTAAAAAGGCAAAATCTAGAGTACAACTGCATGAACTATATACACCATTGCATGTGCCTACTGAACCTTGGGTAGATATCTCTATGGACTTTGTTTTAGATATTCCCAAGTCATAGAAAGGTAGAGACTATTTTTGTTGTGGTTAATAGGTTTTTAAAAATGGTGCATTTCATTGCATGCCATAAAATAAATGCATCTCATATCGCAGACTTACTTTGTTTTAAAAGGATTAATGACAACGCGTATAAAATTAATCTTTCAGGTAAGTATGATGTTAATGTTACTTTTAATGTTGCCGATCTTACTTTGTTTGACACAAGTTTTGATTCAAGGTCGATTCCTTTCAAGGAGAGAGGGGATGATGTGGACCAGCCTAGAAACACTAGTAAAGACCCGTTACATGTTCCAAATGGTCCAATGACTTGGTCCAAGACAAAGGCATTGAAAGAGGCATTGAATGCGTTGGTTTTAAAGGTTTCAACAAAGTCAGATTTGAAGCATCCATTGGAGTATCAAGAGGAGGCCCTAGTACATCTTATCCATGTGCAAGAGAGGCTCAATCCAACCTTATCTGGGCCATGAGGTGAGGATAACAAAGGAAACAAAAGAATCCTATTACAACTTGGAAACAACATGGGTGAGCTACTTTTTCCTTTTGTTTCTAGGATTAATGAGCTACATGGAAGGCTATAAATAAGTCTTGAATTAATTTTGTAATATTTTACTTCCTTCTCTTCTTCTCATGAAAGGCTATAAACATGGATTTAATATTATGGGTTTCATTTTTATTTTTGTTAGTTACAACCCAAGACTTGTTTGGGCTTAATTAATACGTTGTTTTAGTTAGGATCAAAGACTTGTTGGGATCAGGTTATAGGCTTTTCAGTTTAGGATTTTTTGGTTAGTTTTATATGTGGGTCAATTCAGCCCACAAGTGTAAATCCATTATGATTAATTTTTAAGAACTATTTAAACACATGTAACCTAAATTTTAGCAGTCATTGATGAATATTACTTCTGAATTTTTTAGTTTGAATGTGTGAGAGTGATTATTGCATTTTGCAGTTCTTTAACAAATTGAATTTGACTTGTCAAAAATTAACTGGCTTCGTGGCATCATTCTACTTCATTCTAATAGTGTTGGTGCCTTATAACAGGTTTTCGTTGTGTCCCACTCCTATCAGATCTATTTCGGCCTTTTGAAATCAGATTTCAATCTTGATTGTGGGTTGCGTGACCATGTGATCATGAGGTTCGCATCATTCCTAGAATGAGGAAAAGCTGGGATGAATGGATTAGATGGGTTATTATCACTTGGAATGGTAAAACTTTCAGAAATTGATGCGAACCTCGTGATCACGTGGTCATGCAACCCACATGCAAAGACACCAATTCCCGAAAAGCCAAGTAAATCAGGTTTGATAGAAGTGTGACACAAAGATAACTTGTACCTAGGCACCGACACTATTGGAAACGGAAATCCCCACCCAACGAATATTGATTCGCGAACGAGAAGTATAAGGATGACGCCACGAAGCCAGTTATTCTTCGATAAGTCGTTTTCAGTTCTTTAGAGAACCAAGGAAGGGAGATTATCCCACCAACACACAATAAGTGCAGCAAAGAAGTTTATTGATTTGAAAATTGCGTAGCCTTACATGTTTGGGTATGCCTTTATTTATACTAACTATATACTTAAAGAAACTCTAATGGACCCCCCCTTAAGTGGACTTAAATGAAGTCCACTTACAATTGACCCAAATAAGTAATAATAACCCTAAAACTAAGAAGAAAATAATTAAAATAATTAAAATCCGAAAATTATCATCCTAAATATGCTAGAATTAGATTTGTCAACCTTAAGAAGTTCTACATCAACTAGGAAAAATCTGATTTGGAAAATTTGTGTTGCTGCCCTCTTTCCTTTGATATCCTAGATTAACTTGGATTTTCCTTGTTTAACTTGGACAAATAAGAAAACAAATTTCCTCCTTTGTTGCTGATTTCATTACTTTCCTTCCTATGTTAGGAAAAGCATTAAATAGTCCTCCTCTCTTTAGGAATAAGATATGGCCAACTTCCTTACTTAATTAGGAGAATAAATTGCTGACTTTTTATCCTTGTAGCATTAGGAAAAAAAATCCCAACAAGGCTGGTATGGGGCCGGACATATCAACCCCTCATTCCACACAAATTGGGCTCTTCTTGAACCTGAACTAGATGAATTAAAGGTTGTCCATCATGCTCCTTAAATGTCCCAAGCCCCTCTAGGTCCATCTTGCTCTATAAGTTCTGAACAAGCCCATTCAATGCTTCTTTAAGCTTCTTTTCCCTAGCTCTTGTGATTGGCCCAATTGGCACGTCCAATGGGTCGTTAGCATGATTACGCTTGGTGTTGGGCTGATCCGCATTAGAAATTTTTCTAGTAAACTGGGTTTCATAGCTACAGTGTATTGTGTTTGGCAAGAAGGAAAAGCAAATATCTTTGCAAGTATGTCTAGAAATTCAAATTTGGTCTTTGATCAAATCGAAGGGATCATTCGTGACAAGCTCAATCTAATGAGAAATGTTCCAGTAACAAATGAAAGCGTTAAGATCCAAAGAGCTTTGAAGGTGAATAACGTTGAATCTTAAACTGATGTGTTGGTTGGTTTTATTGTTGTCTGTGGCTAGTCTAGCTAGGTTTGAGTTTTCTGTTTTGTGGCCATTTGTTGTTTTTGAAGCTTTTTGTTTACATTGTAAATTTGGGTATGCCCCTTATATTCTTTGTACCTTTGTTTTTCTTTTTATACATATGTCAACTTTCCAAACAAAAATCGATAAACTCCAACGCAACCACCTTACACCTTTTTTTGTCAGTATAATCGTACCAATTGAACATTTTCTCAACTTTTTGAATCCACTCCAAGTACTCCTCAGGTGAGCTACTACCTTTAAATGATAGAACTGTAAGTTTAATTCCAATTTGGCTCCAAGTACTTCAAGTATTCTCTCTTCTCAGTCTACCCCTTTCGTCAGCCTCATCATCCCTATTTGGCTCCAATTGAGCCTCTACAATAGCATTTCATTGCACCTTACGGGCTTGCCTTTATTGGGGTTGCAAATTGTTCCTTTGCATCATGAGGGCGTCTCTTCATTTCTTCTCGAATCTCATCTGATCATGAATTCCCGTCATTTCTTCTCGAATCTCATCATGAGATCATTGCAAGTCAATAAGTTGTGCTTGTTCCAAACTGATTCGTCTTGGAATCTCATCTCTTTCACCAACCATAGTATATCAATTCCCACAATTCACACATAAATCTAAACAATAAAGTCTTTCAAATCAGGTCACAAACAGCCACCACAATTAGCAAGGGAACTCGTTCTAATCCAAATCCAAATCAAGGAAAAAAACCAATTTGTCTCAGTTCATAATACTTATAATATGGTCCAAAATTCACACAAACCAATCAGCCTAGATCAGATGAGAGAAGAATAACAAGAACAACCATAAATCAATACAATTCAAATCAAACCTTAGCAAAAAAGTAAAAGAGAAAAGATCCATAATCCTTGATGTTTCTGATCCCAAGTGATCCATATACAAAGTCCCAAATTAGTTCTAAAACCTTTGCTCTGATACCAAGATGATGTGCCCTAACTTCCTAACCCAAATAAACTAACAATCTAATGTGAAGATGAAGGAAGGTAGGTTTGGTTATATGGTTTTTCTTATGGTGTTTAGGCTGAAAATTACGTAATTTATAATGGAAATGAGGGATAAAGTCTGAATGAAACTCTTTGACAAGTCAGAGATGCCATAAAGGAATTCCAATCAAGATAAAGCCGCCACACTCTTTATGATTAAGAGTGATACGTCTGATTTGTTCTTCAGTCAAATTCTGGAATTGAGAGAACAAGAAAACTCTTTGAATGAGAAGTTGAAAAGTTTAATATTATTGCACAAAAAAATCCAAAACATGGTCTGAAACATCATTATATACTTGGAACAACCCTCCAAGTCTAGGAAATACCAAAATAACATAATGGAGTCCCAAATAAATGACTTTGTTCATAAATCTATACAAATAATAAATAACACACATTTTTTACTTACAAAATACACAAATAGACACTCAAAACTAAAAGAACCATAGCTTTTTGAACAAAACTCCAATGCATATATGATTGGACAATTTGGAAAGATGAAATTCTAAACTTGAAAATCATGTAGAATAGGCTTTATTTTCCCTCGCATTAAATAGGAGCAAATTCAGGCCAAAATTGGTTGATGGGCTGACAACAAACCTAAAATCATTAAAACTCTCAAATCATGACTCAATCCTTATTTGTAGACAAACAAATATATTTAAACCATTTTCATTCAATTCACAAGCCCTCAAACTCATCGAAGCTTCAATCGCGCTAATGTGACTTGTTAAGGCACTTTGTAGTTGTTTTGCTCGAGCTCTAGTTATTGGACCATCTGAATATACACATTAGAATCAGCCCCTTTGATTAGTACTTAAAAGTGCATTCTCATTAAGGCTTTATATCATCATATTGCACTTAAAGTATCATCAAATTCCCTAACTTAAGCATGTTTTATAATAACAAGTCTGATAATATTAGATAGCTTTAATTTATGGTAAATGCTCATTTTAAATGCAGGCATATTTCACAATTCAAAAGATTGATTGATGTGATTAGCTATTGAAAGTGAAAAGACAAAGAAAGGGCTAAGGTTAGAGAAGAGATGCTGGATCAAACTAGAACACCATTCAGTCATTGAGTCATATCGGGAGCTGTAGATCTTGGATTTCAGTTTGGTTTATATGGCTAGAAAGCTAAGAAATAGGCCTACAATGTTCATGAAGAGTGGAAGACCCAAATCTGCCGTTTACAAATTCAAAGCTTGGCCACAAAAGAGAAGTCAGAATCTGCTTGCAATCTAGCCCAAACACTGCTCAGAATTTTACCCATCGCTGGAGTTTTATAAGGTAAAATGACGTCAAATTTGGTGGGTGGAAAGATAAGACAATTTCCAATAATTTTCATGCGGACCACCTGCTCAAGTTCTGATGTTAGAAATAATATTTCATCTAGACAAGAGCTTGAGGGTTATCCACCACGTCCACAAGAAGCACTACTCAGTATTTTAGCCATATCTTAATTTGTAGTGATCCAAATGCTCTGAAATGTTGTGGGTGGAAAGTGGAGATGACTTCCAACAACTTTTAAGAAGAACACTTTGCAAAATTCTGATTGCATCAATGTCATTTCATCCAGCCAAAATGCTTGAAGGCTGCTGTCCACTAAATCAATAGTTGGCCACTACAACAATAATCAATTACCAAATGAATAGTTCTGAATTTTAGCCTATAAAAGGAGGCATTTGTCATTCATTTATACATCTTAGTTTTCAAATCAAGATCATTTTCTTACTTGCTCTCTTTGTAATGTTCAAATTTTATTTCATGTTTTATTAATCTCTTGTTTATGCTTTTCATTTCCTTTACTGCTCCTAGTTAACTTATATCATAATTATGTTCTTATCTTGTTTATTTATGTTCTTCTTCTTCATTATGTCTAGCTAAGTTAATTATGTCAAGGTGAAAAGGTTTCACTAATGGTGTTAGAATATGTATAATATAAACTCAACATGGACTTCAATGTTTATATCCAATAAAGTTTGTTGTTAACATGTCTTATCTTTTTATCTTACTAATTCTTAATACCTTGCTTGTCAAATGATTAATCTAGATTTTTATTGTATAACACTTGATACAATAAATACTTGATTCTTTATAGTCTTCGGCCGACATCGTTGTTATGAGAGGAACTTGATTTGTTGTTAACATAATTAGCATCATGAATTCCTGATAATATTTAGAAGTATGATGTCACTAAAATAAGATAATTAAGTATGATCATGTTAAAAATGTATAATGAACTATTAAGGATAAATCATCCGGTTGGAACCTTCTTTGTGTGTGGTTTCCAGTTGAGTAATAAAAAGAGGTTATATTATACTTATTTCCAGTTGAGAATAAAAAGAGTTTACATCTATTTTTATTATTGTTTAATCCTCACATTAATCTCAAAGATCTCTTTAACTCTTTGTTACATTATATATATATATAGTTAACTTCCCTGTGGATCGACCCCGGTCTTGCTGAATTATTTATAACTTTGCCACTCCTGCACTTGAGATAAGACATCAACTCTTTGATCATGTCACCCTTCCATGTTAGAATCATGATGCATATACGATTTGATGAGGATAAAGATAAAATCTTGATTTGATGATTATATATGATTTCATAATTATTGTAAAAAGAGTTTTTAATATAGAACCTAAAGATGAAGTTATAAGACATTAGTGTTTAGTCATGTTTGGAGATTGAAATGAAAATCTAGTATTGAAAAATGTAAATATAATGAAAAGTTGAATGATGTGAAGCTCTTAATGATGGTCATAAATCTCTCTTTTGAATGTTATTATGGTTGTTTTGAGAACTATATAATCTAAAAAGATGGTGGTTAAACCTATGATATAAAATGTGTAATGAACAAAAAGTTATTATATTGGAACGCAAATATGATTTTTTAATTTACAAATAAAAGTGTTAATCAATGAATAAATTGATTTATATGGGATACTTTAATGGCTAGGCCACCAACTCAAGCCAGAGAGGGGACTTCAAACATAGCAAATAGATGTCTAACATCTATAATTTGTTAACTTATTGCATATTTAATATTGCTAGAATTTACTCATTTATCCTCGTACCAATATTTGAAACAAGTATGTTAATGAATAAAGGAGGGCAAGAAAGAATATAGATGAACAAACTAATTAGCTACTTCTGGAAATAGGGGCTAATGATATTAATGGGTTCTTGACATGAGTATTAACGAATACTAAATTAAAGTGCCTAAAAGGACCTGATTAGCTATTTTGAGATCAGGTAGTTGATGATATCAATGAATTTCATTGATATCGACATTACATGAAACTTGATTTAGCTGTTCCAGACATAGAGGCTAATGATGTCAAGGAATTATTGACATCGACATTATCGATGGATAAATTGAAGTATTTGAAAGGACTTGATTAGCTATTTCGAGTTTGAATAGGTAATGATATTGATGGATTTCATTGATATCAGCATTATTTTGATTTTGATTAGTTGATCCTAGGTAAGAGAGATTAATGAGATTTATTAGCATTAGCATAAAATCCCCCCAATGGATTTGGGAGAAGAAAATGAACTTGATGATCTACTCCCGGGAACCAGGGAAAGCTAATGATATCAAGGGGATGTCTTGATATCAGCATACCAAAATATGAGTTAGCTATCTAAGGAAAGATAACAAATGATACTAGTGACTTGGTAGTAGCATATTCTTGATTAATTGTTCTTAAAGAGATATTTTTCAATTAAAAAAGGACATAGTGATATTTTTCAATAAAATGGTTATTAATTATAGTTTGTTTCATTAATTATAATAATTTGTTGCATTTTTTCATGGCCATCTCATTTGTGTCAAGAGTAATTCACATCTTATTTCGCTTTTAATGCCATAGACTAGGTGTAATATGCATATTTTGGGATTAAATGTAATAACCATTTAATTATGTAATAACCAAATTAAATTTCTAAATGGGTGCATGGATACAAATGAATCTTTCCATAATGATACTCCTATGAATTTATATGCATATGCTTAGTTTTTATTTTCCTTGAAATGTATAATTATTTGTGAACCTATTCTTATGGACTTTGGTGATGAGATAATTAATATTGTTATGGTTTGAGATCTAGGATGATTGGATCGAAAATAAAAAATGTGAATAGAAGTGTAAGAGGTTATAGTCAATAACTTGAGACTTCCTACCACATGCTCTGCTGAAATTTCAGTAGATTATCATTATAAAAAAAAAGTTCTTGTGTTTTCATAAATATGTTTTAGTTTTGTCCCGGTGATTGAGAGTGTTACAAATATCATTCATCTCGTGTTTCACGTAAATTTTTAGCTTTTGATGTGTCGTGAATGATTTGAAAATCGGCAACAATGAATCTGATGAAAATGGATGAAGGATGGGTCTGGTTGTGTTGTCTTTCTTTTGGTGTTTAGGCTGGATTATAGTGATTTCAAGGTAAGTAAGATGGAGGATAGACTAGAATGATACTTTGATAAGTCAATCTGGACGCCACAAAGATCAATCTAGGATTTCGACACCACACTCTTTGTGATTGAAGAGTGATAAGTCAGGTAGGGTTCTTCACAAAATCAATTTGGAAAAACAACTCTTAATTCTATGAATTAAATTTCAAATCTTGGCCAAAAGTCCTTTATTACATATTCTGATACTATATTTATAATTGGAACATCCCTCCAAAGTTAGGAAAAAATCAACATGGCAGAAGTCAAGCCTAAAATACAGACTTTGACAAACTAACCTAGACAAATTAACTAGCACACGTTTTTTTGACCTTTCTAACATAAACAAACCAAATTTAAAACAATAGATCTTCTTACACAAAAGTCCAATGCAATCATGGTTGAACAATCTAGAAAGAACACGTTCTGAACTTGAAATCCACCTAGATTAGTCTTGTTTTCACATGCAATGGATGACTTCAAATTCGGGTTCAAATTCATTTGTTGTTCTGACCATAAACAGCATCAATTCCTTCACTTATTTGCATATCAACCCAAATTCAAGTAGCCTATCATCAAAAGAACCATTAAGGGCTTTTTCCATCTCCAAGTTCCAATTGTAGGCAAAGAAACATCCTTGAACAAATTTCAAAATGATTGCTAATTTTTAACTCCGACGCAGTTTCAATCATTCTAATTTGACTCATTAAGGCCCTTTGTAGTTGTTTCGCTCTCGCTCTTGTTATTGGACCATCTGAATCCTCTTACATATTAGATTTAGCTTTACAAGATGGATTATAATTCCCATGATGCACTCAGATTTTCACAATAATAAGCTCATATTTTGCCTTTTACCATTGAATTTCATAAATTTTAGTTTTTAAAGAACTAGTTCACAACAAATCAGAAAAATTAACAATAGAGTGGCACAATCTAAAATAATATATAGATTGAAGTTCAATAATGAAAACTAAAGACTATCAATACAAAAGTACGAATATAAAATCGCAAATAGCAAAACAAATTCATGTGAAACATGAGTGATACAAAGACATAAGAAAATTACAAGAATAAGAAATACTAATGAAATAAGACTCAAATAATCCAAATGAAGCTAAGACACTATTATTATTATTTACTTTACCCACAACTAACAAAGAAAGAAATATATTGACTTAAAAATACCCGTTTTGAATTATTTTTGTAATTTTCATAAACAACCCAACAAATTATGTCTAAATAATTTCAAAATCACGATATGACATTAAGATATCTCAAGAACTAAGAATTTTCAGATTTGAGTTGTCGAATCCAAGATTTGATGAAAACCCTAATTTACAACTAAACCCTACATTTTTCCCTTATGCTATTTCTTTTTATCTTTAATTAGAAATAAATAGATCATACATTTTTCCCTTATGCTATTTCTTCTTCTTCTTCTTCTTCTTTAATTAGAAATAACTAGATCATATATAATATTTTTTTTAAACTTTTGTTATAACCAGGTTCTAAATTACGATAACAAAATAACATGGAAACTAAAAGATAAAGGGAGGTAACCTAATTTTATAGTCTAGCTCTGATATTATCTAATGTGAACCCTGTGGATATATATATATATATATATATATATTAAAAAATCTACAGTCAAATCAACTCTTCTCAAGAAAACTAAATCCAAGTTTGTGATTGAGTTTGATATAACGATAACTTGTATCGAAATACCAAGACTATAAAACTAAACCCCCAACCTATGAAGAGTCAACACCTATAAAGAGTTGCAAATGAGTAGTATGGAAGATGCCATGAAACTTGGTTAGTTCTTCGATAAATCAGAATAGTTCAATGAAGAACCAAAACAAAAATCCTTCACAATTCACACAATATGGTGAGACAATTAATGTATTATCCAACTTAAAAATAATATTGTCTTGGAAGAAACTAAACCCTAGTTGACCTAATAGACTAACATAAACTCAAATTAAAATAAAGCCCAAAGTATATCAAATAAGGCACAATATGAAAAATAATAATTTTGAAAATTAATGCCAAGTTGCCGCAAACTAAGAATTAGAAGAAACAATTGTTGAATGAAATGATTTCTTGAGAAGGATCCATGGCCGAAATAAGTGTAATGTTGTCACTTCGGATTCCAAAACAAGCAAGGAAAACTCTTGCAATTAATTATTTCTTAGCCTCTTATATTTCCACACATAATAAGAAATCCTTTCACAGTTTGGAATCTATAAAACATATGAAAAAAAAAGCCTATTGTTGCTGAAATTAATTAAACCCATGAAATAGATGGATCAGGTTGCTTTTGTATATAGATTAAATTGATTAAGATATGATCATCACTTGTTGAACATACAAAATCTCTTTAAAATCTACCTTGATTCAAATACTCTGAATAAACTTATTGAATATATCTTTGAGTTTCTTTCTTTATCTTGTAATTTGCCAATTTATAATTTCTAGCATATCCTTTAATATAATTTGGATCACATCACTCACTTAAGATAACAACTAGCGAATGGCTTTAAGGAATTACAATAAATATGATCAGAAGAATTATTGCAGGGAAGAGATATTTCAGTAGTGCTAAAGCTGAAAATGAAGAAGGGAAACGTACTGGAAAGCTCATGAAGGAGTTTATGATTATTTCCGGGGTCTTTGTTCCTTCAGATTTAATCCCATTTCTAGGATGGATAAATAATTTTCTTGGATCAATGAAAAATATCAAGAGACCTTCGAGGGAACTGGATTCCCTTATGGAAAGTTGGATTCCTCGAGATGACTGACGACTCTAACAAAGTCGAGGACTTCGGGGATGTGCTGCTGTCCACAAAGGATGATTGCATGTTTGGCCATTCACGTGAAACCATTTTCAAGGCAACAGCGGTGGTACGTTCTCTAATTTTTTTGTTTGGCATTTAGCTTATCGCTACAAGTTGTCCTTTTATATATATATATATATATTAAATGTCTAATGCAGCATTAATCTTACCAGCCTTATAAAGCATGGTATCTTCAAATTACGACCCGTAAATGCATTACCTTACCACTAAACTAGCTAACTTTAAGAGACTGTATGATTAAGCAATTTGCAGGATAACTGGTGGAACCCTCTATTTTTAAGATAAAAATTAAAATATGAAAATGACTATCTTTTGAGAAGCTAAATGCAGCAAGTACCTGTACTTCTATTACTGATCCAAATCTGATAGGATATATAGTTACTTCTCGAGGAACCATTTAACTGAATTTTGGGTAAGAAAAACAAAACCTAGCCTATCAAAAAAATCATCCTTAGATTGGAATTAAGACAGGCAAACTGTGGTTTTTATCTTGGTTAAAGACTATTTTGTGTGTGCAGATGTTTCTCTACATTCTATCTGCAAAAACCGCCTCTTTCTTGTGTCAAAACAAACTTGAATCCCGTAATGTTTTAAATTTCCATGTTGCAGACTCTCATCCTAGCAGGTGCGGATACCACATCTCTTACCTTGACATGGATCTCATCAAATTTGTTGAACAATAGACGCTCATGGCAGCTTGCTCAAGAAGAGCAAGACCTCAAAGTTGGCAGAGGACTCTGACATTGAAAACTTAGCGTACATCCAGGCAATTGTGAAAAGAGACACTGCGCTTGTACCCAACAGCTCCTATGTCAATTCCCCAGGAGGCAATAGAAGATTGTTGCATTGGCAGATAACACATACCAAAATGCACTCGTTTGTTTGTGAATTTGTGGAAGTTAGCATCATGACCCAAATATATGGTCTAACTTGATGGGTACACGCCAGGAAGGTTTCTCACAGATAAAGCAAATTTTGAGATTTTAGATCAACATTTTATGTTCAAGCCATTCAGATCAGGTATTCGCGTCCTCGTATCACATTTGCATCACAATTCATAAAATCTAAGAAAAGGTTAAATAAAAAAGATTTGGATTCTAACATAATTATATTTATTTTCGTTGTTTTCATTATTATTTCTATATTTGAGCTTACTTAATACTTTGATTTTAGTTAAGACTCAAGTCTTGTTTAGATCAGGATTTGAGCTTACTAGTAAAGGTAGGTTAGGTTTTATAAGTGGGTTAATTCAGACCATAAAAATAGATTCATTAATGTTAATTTCTCAAAACTATTTAAACTTATGCAAAGTCAAAAATTTTCTATATAAAAAAAAACATTTGATGAATAATACCTTTTGGTTTAATTTGTAAGAGAGATTCTTGTATTTTTATTTTATTTTTGAGCGAACTAAATCTGACTTATCAAAGTTTAACTGGTTTTATGGCATCATTCGATTTCTTATTTCATTAGTGTCAGTGTCTTGGGACAGGTTTCTACTATGTCACATTTCTATCAAATCTGATTTCTTAGCTTTTCGAGAGTTATATTATCTTTATTATGGGTTGTTTGACCACGTGATCAAGAGGTTCGCATCATTTAGTATTAGACCTAGGCTATGGAATCAAGTTATATCCATTATTTCTTGTGTATTCGTTTTTGTGTTTTTCTTAGTGTCAGTTTCATCTTCGTCCTTGCATCTCTTTGTTTTCGATCAAAATCCTAAGGGTTAGTTTTTGATCAAATTCTATTTTCTTTCCTGCATAACTTCTGGTTTATTTTCATTATTATTGTTCTTCTTAGAGTTAAAAAAACAATTACACACTAAAAACATTGGTTGGGTTAAATCTGGTATGATTACTTTTGTTTCGTATTAGCCTATCAAAACATCGTATAATTGACTCAAATTTCATATTCTGGTTATTTAGGGTAGGAATACACAAATTATAATTTTTTAACTCATTCAGGCATTAATCAGATTCAAATTAAAAAGCTTACTTATTTCTTTCGTATCAGCATATCAAACATTATCGTAATTGGGTCGAAATTCATATTCTATTTATTTGAGTTTAAAACACACTAAATATCATTTTTTTTAGTTTAATTGGATGCTGTTTGGTCTAGGGTCTAGATTTGGTTCAAATTAGTGTTTTGTATCATAAACTCTATTCATGTCATATCATCAATCAGGTTATATTCTTCTGTTTCATTTTTTTCACTTGTTCCATGTCAATTATACTTATTTCTATCCATGTTTTTGTTTCGGGTCAGTTTTTTTTAGTCCTTGATATCTTCTTACATTCTTTATTGTCATTAGCAATTGTTTTAGGGTTTGTTATATATATAAAAAGGATTGGTCGAGTTTTTTTTTTTTCAGTCTAGTTTGAAAACTTAGAGTAAAAATAAAATACAAATGGAGTATTACAATCAAGATTACATGTATTCTGATGAGGAATTATGGCAAAGGATGATGAGGTATCAAAAGGGGAGGTGATATCAAAGGGAGCGAAACAAACATATTGTTATTCTTGATTAAGAATGCAAAGATCTATCCTAAAAGTTTGGGGTTTTAATGAAAGAATTTGATAAGTTAAATGAACTATTTTAGGAAAGGAAAACTTCAGAAAGAGCGGAGCAACGACGCTGAAATAATAAAAGACAAAAGATATTACTTTCATAAAAAATTGTTGAAGGCAAGTGTTTGTAAGAAAAGAGCTCTGAATGCTTAAACAAGAGGCTTATGAAACATCCATTACGCCTATTAATGATTCGATGATGAATCATTTTGAAAAGAAAGGGAATGATACAATCCAAGAAAATGTTGAACAAGTAAATTCAAATTCTAGCGTAATTATGTCTACTGTTCAGACTTGTTGTTTTCATTATTATTTCTAGGTTTAAACTTAATTAATGCTTTAGTTTTCAACTAAGATTCAAGGCTTCATTGGATTAAGGTAGTCTTACTAATAAAGATTTTTGATCAGTTTTTGTAAGGGGGTTAATTCAACCCATAAGAGTAAATCCATTAGGGTTAATTTCTCAAAACTATTTAAACACATGTAAAGCCTAAATTAAAAAAAAAACCCTTTGATAAATAATATTATGAACTTTTCAGTTTAACATGTGAGAGAGATCCTTGCATTCGTAAGTTCTTAAACAAATTGAATCTGACTTGTCGAAGTTTAGCAAGCTTTGTGGCGTCATTCAACTTCATTTCAATAGTGCTACAGGTTTCCATTGTGTTACACTTCTATCATATCTCTTTCGGCTTCTCAATTTCAATTTTGATTGTGGATTGTGTGACCACAAGATTCGCGTCAACAACTGCTGCACCTGACACTTGCTAGGTTACTCCAGAGGTTTAGCATGACAACATCTATGGATGGGACAATAGATATGACAGAAGGATTGGGTAACCTTGTCTAAAGCAACTCTCTTAGAAATTCTAATCATTCCACGCCTCGCCTCTATACTGAATTTCATGAGTGGTAGATGGTAGGGGTGTTCAAAAAAACCAATTAACCAAGAAAACTGAAAAATTCAAAGAAAAATTAACCGAAAAAACCGAATCGAGATGAAAACCGATTAAACCGATTTTTAAAACCATAAATTTTAACAAGTCTGGTTCGGTTTCGATTTTTAAAACTAAAACCGGCGAACCGAACCGGACCAACCAACAAATCCTAAAAAGCCGTCATCTGTGTAGGGGTATAAATTGTTAACTAGCCTAACCCTAACATAACTCACCCTCTACCTTGTCTTCATAAAAAGTCGTCGTCTATGCAAATTGCAAACCACCTCTCCACCTCAAAACTCATTCTTCTTTTCCATTTGAAGTTCTCAACTGCTTTGCATTTATGATTTTGCATTCTCTTCTCTCTTTATTATTGGTCGAACACAAACCCACGTCTTCATCTCCCTAGCTACTCTTCTCTCTTTACTTCAATGCAAGTCGTCACAATCCTCCTCTATTCTTGCAGATCTACAAAGCCTATTCTTGCAGATCTATAAAGCCAGATCTACAGCAGGTAGGGCTTCTCTTCTCTCTTTACTTATGTGCAAGCTATCGCGATCCTCCTCCATTCTTGCAGGTCTACAAATCCAGATCTACAGCACGCAGGATAAAGTCCAGTTCTACTTTTTAGATTTTATTTATTTGCTCCTGAATAATATTTCAAACTCTTATGAGGCTATTTGATTTGAAACTTTTTCTTAATTAGTGTATGTTCTCTTAGGTTACGAAACAATTTTAATATAAATGTATCATGGGTTACAAGGCTAGCTTCAATGTGAAAACATGGTTATTGTTGTTGTTGGGCAGGAAGGTTAGCTTCACAAAAAGTTCAAGTTTGCTGTTGATTTAGTTAACTTCATGATTTGTTGAATTTTTAGGTTTTCTGGTGATGGGATTAGGTTTCTCAGTTTTTTGCCAAAAAAAACCAAATTTAACCGAACTGAACCAGTTCGGTTTGAACCGGATTTCGGTTTGGTTTGGTTAATATTTCACAAAACTAATATAACTCGGTTCGGTTGGTTTTTTAAGTCTAAACCAAACCAAACTAAATCGTGAACACCCCTAGTAGATGGTTTAAGACGAGTGATTACTGCCACAACCATTTCAGATGCATCTGGTTCTCTTTCATGCTTGTTTCAGATATAGCATCCTCACTGAAACACTAGGGATTAGAAATGGAATAAGTTATATATTAACTACTGATAATGAAACACTAGGGATTAGAAATGGAATAAGTTATATATTAACTACTGATAATAAAGTTGCATGCCACACCAATCATGATATTCCTAGCATTTTTACCATTAATATCACCCTACTGAAGTGCATAATTCCAAACTGCAGGTGATTCATAATTTTATGATAATGGAACAGTAAGTGTGCCCTAACATCATGACATGGAATCATAAGGGGAAGGGATACTACTATGCTATCCCTAAACATAAAAACTATAATACCAGAACATGTTATTCTGAAATAAGCAATTCATCAAATACAAATTCCTAACACACAAGATCCAACTTCCACATCAGTCAAACACAAAATTTAAGCCCTGGAGCTTAAAATTTTGTACTCAGCTTCTGATCTTGATAGTTCATGCATTTGTTTCCATACTAAAGATATAGAAAACAATCTCAAGATCAAACACAAACCAACATTTGAGATACTATATTGACATGTTCTAGAAACAGCTCAGTTCTTCTGTGTATTGTTCTCCAATTCCTTCCTTAGCTGCAGTGAGAAGTCGTCATTGACATCATCATCATCCCAATCATCCTCCCACTGCTGTGTCGCTTCTTTCCCTTCCTCCTTCACTTCCCACTCTGTCAGTTAAGTTACCATTAGAAAAGAGACAACAGCTCATAAAAAAGGAGAAAATAGACAATAGCTCATAATACGGACAAATAACAGTCCTATTTCAAGACCACAGTTTATTAATAAACTAAGGCATTACAAGTACTAACATTTTACAGACAACAAAAACAGGCAAGAGAATTTCATGATTTCAATTCATTGTGATGACCAAAAACGCATGGATGTGATTTCAGATAAAAGTTGGTCAGACAACATGCAATAAGAATCCAAACTAGACAATATGTATCCACATTGATATTAATTCATCAATCTCACAAATTATAACACTCATAGTTGCTTCCACAATTAACATGTGCTACGAGCAACATCAAGTAACAGCAAGCTTCCTAACACAGTTTCCTCAAACAACTAATTACTAGAATCATTAAGAATTAGAAATCCATAATCAAACAAATAATCATTCATAACAGACAAATAAATAAAAGTATCGGCATAAACACAAACACCAAGCACAGAAAGATCATGACCATAGCCGCATTCATTATTTCCACCTATTATAACTGAAAAAAAAACATGAATTACTTTACCCAAAATTCGAACCTTTCTTTAAGGTCAATACAAATTTTCTTCGCCTAATAAAAATCGAAGCATGACATCTTGGAGCTATAAAGAAGAAATCCAACAATAGAACATATTTTTTTGGTATAAGTACTTTGATTATCAAAAACCAAGAAGGAAAAGGGTAATTACCTCCATTGATTTCAAATTCTTCAAATTCATCGTCGTCCTCGAACAAGTCAATCTTCACATCCTCAGTTGCTGGTTTCGTTTCAGTTGCCATTCTTACTGATGCTAAATTGAAAACAGATTTTTTGCAGTTTAAGAGAGAGAGAGATCTGAGAGAAACCCTAACTTGGAATCAGGGAGGATTTTCTACGGAGTGAAAGTTGTTGAGGATTTTGGGTTATCTTCATATTTTGCAAGGCAGCCAAGCGACATCGTATCGACGGTGGCAGTTAATATTTTGTTAATTTTGTTCTTATTTTTGGTTCATTTGGGTAATCTACAGTTCTACACTACATAATTATAGTCATTCTCTATTATATAATAACAAAATAAATTATACTATTATAGTGAGTGATACTCGAAATGAAGTTATCAGATACGTAATCATTAAATTATGTTTTTATTTTCGTAAGTTTGCTTCCTATTGTTGTTATTTGATTAAGGAAAAAAATTATTGTAGTGCATGATTTAGAGAAAGAATTATAATTTCTAAATCATATATATGATCAAATGATTATTAAAATTAAAAAATTAGATTTATTTTTGTTTTATGATATATTGGGAGCCAAGTTGTTCATTGTTAATTCTGTTTTGTTTTGTTTGGTATAATCGATATATTTTGATTTAATTTAAAAAAAAAAATAAATCTAAACATATTTTATCTCACTCAAAATCTTAATCCGTCCCGAAAATTTGCCTGGAACATTCTGATTCCGTTCTAGTTGTTCTGTTCCAGCCAAACAATTTTGTTTTTATTTGCATTTTAAAAAAATTTATGTTTTTTTTTTTAAAAAAATTATCGTCCAACACTTGGTTTATTGAATATTAGACTTTATAGTTTATTGTGGTATGCTTCTTTTTTTTTGTGGTTATCTCAGTCTCATGATTATTATCATGGGTTTGAAGGGTTAATCTAGTTGACTCGAGTTTTTTTTTAGTTTTTTTTAATTGATTTTTTTTTCAATTTCATCATTTAATATTTTCAATATTTGGTTGATTATCAATTAAGTTTTGTCATTTGTTTGAGTTTGTTTTCTATGAAATTATCCTAATATCATGACCTGAATCACGAGTTTCTTAAATTAACCCAAGTAAACTTATGTTATTTTATTGTGTCTTGTTTTTATATTAAATTTTTTTCAATTTTATTATTTAATAATGGGTTTATTGGGAATTAAACTTCATAATTTATTTTGAATTATTTTATTTAGGATTATCACGGTCTCATGATCCAGATCACAAATTTAAAAAGTTAACTTAGATAGACTTAAGTCAATCAAATCTGTTGTCGTATCAATATTTAAAAAAAAACAATGTTGTCTTGAATATTTTTGAGTCAAACTATATTTTTATTAGTTATCTAAATTATTTTTAAACTTATTGAGTCGATCAAGTTATATCGATTTAATTCTCATTTTTTTACTTTTGTATTGAAATTTAAATTGTATAATTTTAAGTTAATTTATTTTTAAATTTATATTTAAATTATACATATTAAATTAATATTTTATATTATACACACACAATATAACCTCCAAATATCACAGCACACTAAAACATTCCAAAACTTAAACATTTCAATTGAAAAACAAAAAAAAATACTCAACCGCAACGGAATTGACTTGGAAGTGCTACTCCCACACTCTGTGTGTTCTTAGGCTTTCAACCCAGTTTACTACCGAATAAAAAGCCATGAACGAACTATCTATTTGAATTCAAATTTCATGCTCGAGCAAGCCTATTGTTTTTAATTAAAAAAAAACAAATGAAGAAACTCATGCTATAAGAGTCTGATTCTATCTATTTGTTAATGAACAGAGACAATATATATAAACTCATGTTGACTGTAATTATTTGATAGAATATATTATAATAACGATAAAATTCAACTATCTTCATGCTCTGCATAGAAATCAGGTTCCTCTGGTTTAAAAAACTTGGGCATTTCTAAGGTGGAATCATCCGGCGGAGGAAGCTTTTGATGGCCAACTCCTCTCCTTGTATTTGCAGCAAATTTTGAAGCAAGCATGGTTGCTCCAAGATGCGAACCATTGTTTGAATGATCCACTAATGGTCTTTCATCTCCTCCTTCATCACTGTAATAATATTCAACCTCACCTTCCATAACTTGAGAATAAAATAAGCTTTCTTGCCTAGCCAATTCCATTTGTAGTTTCCTCCTTGTATAACGCCTCCATGCAGATTGTATATAGCAAGCTCCCCACGTCCTCCACTGATGAGAGTAATACCTGAAAGCATGCTGCAATTTCTTGCTATGCAACCGTTTAAATTGCTTTGCGACAAACTTTAGGTCAACCGCTCTAAGTGCAAAGGCCTCAACTTCAGAGAGAGCCTTGACAGTTCGAGTGGATACAGGTAAATTTAGACGAGAGGTTGGCATCAGAGCCCATGTCAACAATTCCTCCCCACAAAAGTCACCAGCCCTGAGTGTAATTGAGTTGAAAAAACCTGACCTTCCCCCATTTGTTGTGGAACTTTCTAGCAGTCCTCTAATGATGAAAAGCATCTCATTTACTGGATCACCCTCCCGGACTATGAAGGTGTCTTTAGTGTTCAAAGATGAGACAAGACGTTCACATATTGCATCTAACAGTTGATCATCCATTTGTGCAAAAAATGGGACCTGAACAAGAACACGAAGTATGATTAAGAAATTTCAAACCGCAATCCTAGTAATTACACATTAGTTGGAGGCATCAGATATCGAAAACTCACGCGTCGAACAAGGGCCAGACAAAGATGCCGTTGAATCTGACGTCGGATATCCATAGGTAAGGACTTCAAGATGCTTTCTTCGTCTACACCTCTCGTAGCTAACCATTTGTATTGAACAAAACGGCGAACACATTCTTGCAACTCTGGAGGTAATTGACGGTGCCTCGTCCATTCCTCTGCATCTCTTCGCCTAATCCTCCATTCTTCCAATCTAGCAGACGCGGATTGCATATATGTCTTCAGGGGAATAACAGTGGATTATAATTAGAGTAATCAAATTATTTCAATCTCACTCTCACTCATGCCACAAGATTTCCTCTACTTTTCTGGCAAGTAAAAGATGTTGTATAGATGTACAAGTAATAGATTGTGCACGAACAAAACACCGGCTACATAGCAAGTAATAAAATAGTCTTCTAAAATTTTATTTTAAGCAGAGATTAGAAGATAAAGGAACGTTAGTGCATTATAGATACCTGCATATTGCCTATGAGATGAGCAAACAGAACTAGACCCATAATACAGATGCCAATGCTGAATAGTGTTTCACCTTCATAGGTACTTGTCATCAAATTTTGTCCATACGAACTGCTCAGCATAAAATGAACGAAAACTTGGTAAAATATCAATTGCAGGTCAGCTAGCTTGGAATAGAGGGAGAGAAATCAAAGTTTAAGGAGAGCAGTGAAATTGCTGTCATGTTTTTCATTGAACCAAATGAAATATCATCACCACAATTCTTAATCTCTAGAAACCGAGAGTATTATTCTTGGCATACTTGTTAAATATTTAGATTTATCAACTGCCATAGAAAATCTTTGAATTAAAATCTGTTCCCAATTAACTTCAAGAGACAAAACTATCTATTACTACAGAACAGTTAACAAGAAATTTAGTGAGAAAGCTTTGCAACAAGGAAAAGCTTATGTCAAAAACTAAAACTAAAAAGAATATTAATGCTCCTTGGTCTTGTTACTCAGCATTAGTGGCCTCCAGAATCATAAACAAATTCACAAATTAAGAATAGGAAACAGATAGCTGCATCAGATTAAACCGGAAATTAAAAGGGAGATAGAAACTAACCGTACCTTAAGCTTCTTAAGCCCCACCAAAGACAATAGAAATATTTATCTATGAAAGATGCTTCAGCAACATGATTTGTAAAGGCTTCGGCAAACATCCCAAACTGAAAATTTTCATCATTTTGGGCATCACAATTTGTGAGCAGATTAGTGGTTGTAAGCCAAGCTTGTCGTGCAGGGTTATCCTTAGCACTACAGAAATTGAGAGATGCAAGCTGGTGTGCGGTTCCTCTCATTTTTACATTGTATGTTCCAGCAGTGATGCTGCCTCTGAATTGATGCCAGATACCATATAGCTCCTAAAACCTGCACTGACCATGATGATAACAGCAATAAAATGAGCAAGGCTTTGATACAGGATTTCATTTACTCTACAAAATATCACTGATGTCCCACTGTCTTAGCTTAATTAGTAGGAAAACATTTCATAAATTAATTTTTGAAACAAAGTGGGGTGGTAACTAATTGGTGCTTACATGGCTAGCAAGTACATAGAGAAGGAGATTATAAGCTGCCCCGGACCACGCAGTCTTGGCTATAACACCAGTAGTCTTAACAATCTGTCGATTCAGAGGTATCATAACAAAAAATCGAGGAATGTATTGGATGAGAACTATTAGAGAAACAGTGTGGATAGCATGAGCAGCTGTGGGATTTTTCAGCACTGATGTAATTATGAACCAAATCACAATCTGTCAAAATCAAGCAAATCAAGGTAAGAAACAGCGAGCCCTATGTCATGCTGGGCTATAGAACAGTCAATGATGAATCCTAGAAAAATTAAGTTGATTGCGTCAATCCATAAATCATTTGCCAATACACATAATAAATAGATGATTGCGTCTAGAACTTTAAGTTGAAGGCAGAAAAATTAATCAATGGTCCCATAGTGGGAGAAGATTGTAGCTTTAAAGTTTAGCATTAGTCACAAACGTAGTGGAAATGACATTGTAAATTAGGCATAGTTTTCCTTATGACCATAATTGGAATCACTAGAATATTTTGAGTTAAAAACTGTAATTCGCAATCATACATATTTCAACTGGCAAGTAGCCTGTGAAAATGACAGAATGTGTCCAGCAATTCAATATTCAAAGTAAATTAATATGAGGTTCTTGTCATTCCATACCAAATACAAATTTTAGCGGATACAGAAACGAGCAGGTTGGCATGATTGCATCAAAATTCACAGTAGAATATTTTGCAAATACTGGAATTTTCAAACGTAAAGAACCAAGAAAAAAACCAGCAGTGGTCTTTTAAAATATAATAACCATTTCATTTGCTTGCTAAATAATCACAATTTCATTTCGAAATTCATTCTGAATCCCATTTATATTTTTCAACCCTTTACCAAGAATGTTGTTACTGGATCAACAAGGTAATTTTTTTTCCTTAAGAAAAAAATCAGTCTTTTAATATTTTAAATGATTGAAAATCATGTTACCCTTTCAACAATCTAATCCGAAACATAACCAGGAACAAACTATTACATTATTCATTGTCAATGCAATATAGGAACTCATGAAAAATCCTTGGTATAGATTATGAATATAATGTATGTATGGCTAACCTGAGGGAGAGGAAGGGCAGCAGCAAGATCAACAACAAAGTTCGATTTCAGGTAGCGTATGGCAATGGCTCTAGGGTCCATAACAAGCTCTCCTCTACCAAAAACGCGAGAGCTTGGTGCAACAAAAGCTGTCCTAAACTTCATGAAAATGTGCAAGAAAAGCAACAAGTCCGTGAAGGTGCGAGCGAAGGTAACCCAGACGCCTAGGGCAATGTCAATCTTCATGCAGGCATCGCCACCGATAATGGGAAGGTAAAAATAAAGAGGGTCAAGAAACATTGCAATCATGCACGCGACAAGGAAAATGTGGTTCCATTTGCTAACAATTTCACTTCCAGGCTCATGAATTTGGTCCCACCAGGGAACTTTGCGTCGATGAGACAAGGATTTGGGTAAACGGCGGAAATGTGATGAGGTGTATGAGCGGAACTTGTTCATTTTCCATTGCAGAGAAAAGGGAGATATTTTTATGGGCGAAGAACCCTAGCAGAGAGACATTGTTGATCTGAGAATGAGAGAATTGCACAGAATTTCAGAGCTTCTTACTTACTGTTTTTTCATACATTTGTGGAGATCCAAGAGAAGCTGCAAAGATTACGGTATTGCATAGCAGCTTGAGATATCAATGTACAATATATAATAATTCGACATTTATTCTCTCTTTTATTATTCTGCCTCTTTTTTTTCTTTAATGATTTTATTTGTCAAAATTGTATTCTGAGTTGTTAACTTCTAGGCAGCTTCCACGTATGAATTTCTATAAATAGGGTTCTTGCTATAGTACTTTGAAGTTATTATAGTTCTTAACTTCAAGCATATTTAACAAATTACTATTGATGGATCAAAGAACAGAAATAACGTTCTTTAAAATAATAAATTTGTAACAAAAGTACGAAAACCTAATAATTAAACAGTCAATATGATTCATGAAATTACAAGGGTGGTGTTACTTAAATTCCATCCTTTTTGGTAAATCATTAATATGATCTTAGAATATATGTCTTAATAATTCTATAATTTTTAACTCATAAAATAATTATTTTTTTATTTTACTTTCATCCAAATAATAAGATGAAAAAAGACTATAAAAAACTATATTTTAAAAAATTTATTCTATCTTTGATTGGTTTTATACTTTTCAATTTATATTTTTTTAAGTAGTATATCTTAGAAGCTAAACTTGTATTGATATGTATAATTGCTATATTTTTTAAAATTAATATATATATTTAATTATAAACTCATTATATCATAAAAAAACAATATACTATTAGTAACGTTATATGATTTATAATACACTATCATTAGTATTTATAAAAATTTAGAATCATTGAGTAACTTCTTCATAAAATTTGTAATATCTACTAATTTAATGTTAAGTTTGTAAAACAAAATTAGAAGACTTTTATTTTTGGAATGGAATGGAAAGTCATAAGTATTTAGTCATAATTTATTCCTTTTTTTATAAGCTTTCTTTTTCAATAAAAAAATTCATTTCAAAGTTTATGTTTTAATATTTTAACAAAATGGAATAAACACATTCAATTAAATAAGGTTATTTTTACTCTCTAATAAATAATAGATTGGGAAAAAAAAAGTGGTGTAAATAAAACCATCCAATTAAAAAACATATTTTTAAAAAATAATAAATACACAAGAATTTTGTCTTATAAAATTTAACACTCTTATATTAGATATTTAAATTCACTATTAAAGTTTAAATTCAATTATATTGTTTATATCTCAATAAACACTAGTCTACATTTATAAAATGACTACGAATAAAAATATATTAGTTTGATAAATATGTTTTTATAAAAACAATAGGTACTTTTAGGCTATTTTTATGGTCAACAATTATGTTATATAAAAAGAAATACTCAATAGGTAATAATATCTTTTTTTTCCTTCCTTATATCTTGTCTTATAATGCTTAATAATTATAAAAAAATATATTTTAAAAAGATAACATATGATTAAAGAAACTTATTATGATATTTTATAATTTTTAAAAACATCAAAAGTAACACTAAATCGGGAGTAACAATAGAATAAAACTAGTAATCAAAGTAGATTTTTTTCTAATGAAACTTATGTAAATTATTACACTAAGTAACACTATACCAGGGTTTGTATCGCTAAATAAATCATACGTAGCTTAGTGTTTTTATGTTTGTCGAATAATTATCTAGTAAAGGCAAATTAAAATTATTCGTTGCTTCTATCGATATATAGTAGAAATTCTTTTGTATTTGTATCTTATTAATCTATTAGTGTATATCAACTATTATTACTATAATTAAGTTATATTTAGATAATATTAGGGAGTATTTCTATTATAAAAGTTAAAAAGTAGTACTATGACCGTAAAAAATCGAAATCTAAGTGCATGAGTTTTCTTTTTTGGTCATTAAAAGTGGACAATCATGATTTAAAAATCAAGAAACAATTTTTGTTGTGCTTTTATAATTATATTTATGGATGCCTTAACAAAGATTCTTGACATATAAAATTTTAATTCCAATTTTTAAATGCAAAACCATTTATCTAATTTACATTACCTCAAATAAACTTCCATGAAGAAGGATAATAAGAGCTAATCAAATAGCAATTTTTTATTTTTAATTTAAAAAAATGAAAGAAAGGAAGAATGGTCGTATTTACTCATCGTCTTTCTCAAAAACCATAATAGATTTGCGAATAGCTATTAAAGAGCCAACCAAGTAAGTAGTTCTTTTGTATATAATAACCTTCCCAGAAACCATGTCATTTTTAATTGGAATTTGTAATTCTCAATGGGTTAAATAGGCATAACCTCCCCTAAATTTTAAATCATTTAGGACTTTGTTTTTATTAGATCTGTGTGCCAATGCTACTCCAAAAATATATATATTAAGGAATGTAACCATGTTTGAAGAAGTGAAAAAAATCTAATGAGTAGGGAATATACTCAATTAAAACTAGTATAACTTAATTAGATAATATAAAAACATGCAACGACAATAAATGAAATGGTTTTAAAAATAAATTCATGAGAACTTTAATAATAATAAAAAAAAAGGGTTATCGAAAAAAATATATGAAGAAGCTCATATTCTAGCCAATTCAATATAAAAGAATAAAATAAAAAAAAATACCCAAGCTAACCTGAGCGAGCATGTCAAATATGCAAATTATATCATGAGATCAGGATAAATTAATAGAAAAAAAATAAAAATAAATAAAGTTCAATCATCAACAAATCCAATATAGAATGATTAAATAAAAAAAGTCAATAAACAAAAAGGAACAAAAAAACCAGCAAACCGAGCAAGCCAACCAAACTCCATGACCCGGATCATGTGAATGAGATAACTCAATATAAAAAAGTTAGGAAAAAATACGAATCTCAAATCTAAACCAACATAAATCTAAAGGACAAAATTGAAGAGAATTGATTTTTTTTAAAAAAAAAACCTAAGTTGACTCCTTAAATCTGTGGTTCAATGATGGGATCGGGATACAATAACATAAAAGAAATTGAAGAAAGCATGAAGCCTAATTTCAAAAACACCCAATGTGGAATGACAAAATTGAAAAAAGAAAATTAATGTAAAAAAAATAAAAAAGACCAATGTAGTTAAGTTTTCATATTCACGAATCAAGTCATGAAACCAAGATCACCTTATTGAGAATAAACACAAAGCCAAATTTCCAATCAACCCTATGCCAAAGGATGAAAACTATCGCACATAACATCGCGGTGACCCGCCTTTTTGCTAAAGGTAAAGGCTTTTTTGTGAGATAGGTTTGAAACTTAAAAAAAAAATCATCACCTAGTATTATGGTCACTAGAAATCCTAACTGGTCTTTAGAGTTCTAAGGTAGAGATTGATTATGCTGAAGAAAAGATATTATAACCCTAAAACATCTTACCTAAGATAAGTTGCATTGTTACTTGTTTTCTATTCTTGATGGTTTGTTATGTCTAATCTGCCCATGATCTACCTACATGGATGATGGTGGGTCAACTGCAATGAGTTAAAACTCAGGTGGATGTTTGAACTTAAACCTATCCATTCTAAATTCCAAGTCATCTTTATCACTCTTAATTGCTATCATTAATTTGGATAACAATAAGTGAGTTAACATATCTATAACCAATTACTCTCACTTAAGACTTGTGAATATTAATAGTCTACCAAGCCATGTCAATGAATAATTGGATAGACCTATATTATGCTCATCAAAACCAACCCAAAACCTAGGAAGAGTTGTCACTAAATGTTTTGTTTATTCAACAGTGGCTAATAAACAATTGCTAAATAAGTGTTTGAATTGTCGAAATGCATTGAAAACCCCCTTTTTTTTTTAATATATTTGGCTAAAATTTGGGTTATAAAAAAATCAATTTCACGAAAGGATCCAAAAAAAGAAATAGTAATTAAAAGAATGATGAATAAATTTGAAAAATAAAATAAAAGGATGGCCTTCATTTTTTTTATTAAATGGTGAAATTGAAAAAAAAATTATATTTTACAAAAGGACCCAAAATTAAAAAAAATTAAAAAAAATAAAGATCAAATCTAAAATAATAATAAAATAAGATGATAATTCAAAATTTTTGATAGGGCAGCATGAAGTCTGAGGAAGGAGAGAGAAAAAAGGGAAGGATGGAAGAAAACACCACTGGCGACAAACCATCATGATTAACCCTACATGTGTTGCCCCATATGGTAGAAGTAGATGGGCCGCATCTATAGCCGCTTCAGATGGCCTGGTTCGATCACTAGAGATGTCACATGCACCACTAGAGTGTTGCAACCAAAGAAACCATGCTCATTAACTATATTCCACTATATTTTTTTAAAACACCATTTTGGTCCCTGAAGCCCTAATTGTCTAATCAATAGAATCTGAGTATATTTCAATAAACTAAGTATCAACCAAGTACCAAACCTTTTCCCTTATATTGCGAGACCTCTACATCTAGGCAACCAAACTAAAAAATTAAGTCAATTCCTAAAAAACAACACCTGGAATGATCAATTTTTTTAAAAAAATATTTTCCTTGACCGTGCATCCCAACCCCTAAAGGACAAAATTAAAGGGGCTCAATATTTGTCGAAGTCTCAAAGTTGGCCCCTAGAGCTTTAATTTATATAAACCAAATTAAATTTTTGCAAAAGCACCAACTGGGCAACAAAATATTTCTTCGAGATCTTGAGGTCCCTATTTATAGACATACAAAACAACCCCCAAAACCCAAACTGATGTAATTGTAATGTCAAATGGCTAAATTAAAAAAAAGACCAAAACATAAAACATTCAAGGACCAAAAAAATATAGAAAAAAGCAATTCTTAATGTTTACTAAGAGTGATTATAGTAACTTTGCAAGGAAACTTGTTTTTTTATAATTATAATTTGTAATGTTATTGTTATTGTAATTGTAATATATTTATCCTTTGTACTTCGAATCATTTAAAGCTAAGTCTCCATTCATGGAAAAACATAAAAATTCCTTTATTTTTTTCCCTCTCTTCTCTTATATATATATATATATATATATATATATATATATATATATATATATATATATATTCTTTTTCCTTCTCCTTTCTTTTCTCTTTCCTCTACTTTCCCTTCTTTATTATCTCTTCTTCATCTCACTAGTTGTTGGTTGTATCTCTAACCTCACTTGCCGTCAGCCACCACCATTGATCTTCTCTCCCACGACTTGTAATTGGTGACCCTTCACTTCTCTTTGTTTTCTTCTTCTTCTTCTTTTCTCTTCCTTTCCCCTTTTTCCCCTCCACCTTTTGTTTACGAGAGACTAACCACTATGATATTTCTTGATCTTAGTAAAGATTTAGGACCTGGTATTTAAGATCAATTGTATAGTAGATATATTGTGTTAGTCTTAACAAATATAAAGTAACTTAGACCTTCTTGTTTCCTTGTTTTATAATATATCTAAACAAAAACTTTATTTGTTTATGTTTTGTTTTCTTAAAGATGTGTTTCAGTGTTGTATTTTGATATCTTTTTTGTTCCCATGCAAAACCTTGTAGGTATGATGGTGGTCAATGGCTAGTGATGCCAAAGATGTGGTTAAAGGCTAGTAAAGAAGGAGAGAAAGGAAGAAAAGATAAGGCAAGAGGGGGGGGGGGGAAGAGAAAGGGAAAGAATGAGAGGAGGAAAAAAGGATTATATATTTTTTCATTAAAATAAAGAGATACAGACAAATAAAAGGATCCAATCTCATATGATCCAAAATAGGTAAAACTCGAAATTACAAGTACCAGGACTAAGTTTCAAATGATCTAAAGCACAAGGGAGATTGGGTTGGTTAGCCTTTCCTAATATATGATGAAAAAACATAAACGGCCTTTATATGTGTGTGTGTGTGTGTACTTACAAATTTATTGAAAAATACCAAGGTTATCAATTCTATTTTGGTTGGTGTTCTATTCTTATTGGAATGATAAATTTTGGTTTTGAAGCATTTTAACGTTCCATTTCGAGGTGAGGTACTACACACACACATGTATGTGTGTGTATATATATATATATTCAAAATATTAATTTAATATATATGATTTTAATTCAAATCTAAAGACAAATTAAATTCAAATTATGCAATATGAACAAAATATCAAGCATCTAAGCATAATTTTAAAGATTTAAAATATTTATAAATAGTCAATAGTGAAGACTAAGGAGAACTTTAACTTAAAATGATTCAGCACAAACAAAATACCAAAATATTGAGAAAATATAAGATTTAAATACAAAAAAAGTATAAATCAAAACATCATCTTCATCATTAACGTAGAAATAAGGATGTTGATCTTAAATAAAATACTAAAATATTAAGAAAGTACAAGATTTAAATATAAAAGAAGTATAAATCAATCATCATCTCCATTATTAACATAGAAATAAGGATTTTGATCTTGTGGTGGTATGTAGAAAAAGTCATCAACTAGACATTCTTACCATGTCTTAACTTTCATCATGATATAAATCAAGATATAGATCTTCAAACTATGCCATACAAACAAAATATCAAGCCTATAAACATATTTTAAAAATTTAAAACATTCCTAAATAGTCAAGAGTCAAGATTAAAGAGAACTTTAATTTTAAAATAATTCAACACAAATAAAATGCTAAAATACTAAGAAAGTAAAATATTTTAATACAAAAGAAGCATAAACCAAACATCATCTCTATCATTAATATAGAAGTAAGAATCTTGGTCTTCTGTTGGTATGTAAGAAAAGTAATTAACTAGACATTCTTTAGGATAATTTTATATGTGGTGATTGTTTTTATCTATACACTCAACTTTTTGTTGAAAGTCACTACACAAACATATACGAACCCAAAGGGTAAGAACCCTTAAACCCACATGTAAGAAAGAACAAACTTAAGAAAACTAAAATTAGATGTGGTTGATAAAAGCTTGACATAAAGATTACATAAACCTAGGTACCAAAACTATTGGAATAAAACCCCCACCCAACAATTATAAATAATCATGAATTAGAAATATAAGAAAGACGCCACAAAGATAGTTGATCTTTGACAAGTTCAAGAAAAGTTCTTGAAGAACCAAAAGTATAAGTAAACCTCTCACACACAATTATAATTTTTGAATAAACCAATATGAAAAGCCCTAAAAATCTAATTACAAGCTAAATAACCCTATTTATAATAGGTAAAAACTTCTTAAACAAGGATAAAAAAAAATATTAAAAGAGTACTAATCCAATTAGGAAAAATAATCTTAAACTAACTAAAAATAATAATGCAATTCTCACATAGTCGATTACAAACCTTATATTGCGAATTTGTGATCACGTGGTCACGTAACCCACAATCAAGATTGAAATTTGATCCTGGAAAGTCAAAAGAGATCTGATAGGAGTGTGACACAATAAAAACTTGTCCCAAGGCACCAAACCTATTGGAATGAAGTCAAATGACACCACAAAGTTAGTTAATCTTCAATAAGTCAGATTTAGTTTGTTCAAGAACTTTCATCTCCCTCCTACTGATTACAATCTAATCCGACCAAATCAATGCATACTCCGTAAACTCAATTATTACCAATTTCACCTTTTTTTGTTCAAAATAGCTATGGCAATAAAAAATCCAATCTACCTTTTTGTCCTATTCCAGTAAGCCTCGGGATTGTTTTTAGCTTGAAAGTTAGAAATTTTTAGTTTAATGGTGTCCAAATCCCCATCCATATCTTCATAATTCCCCATGCCATGAAAATTCACATTCCTCTTAGCCCTGTTTGGTCCAGACTTGATTCCTTGGCCAGCATATGCAAAATCATAGTCATCTTCACCCGCATCTATGTTTTCATCAACAAACTCTTCAAAATCAGATCTGACATTCCGTATGGCCATACGGATCGTATTACCTAATGGACCCCTTATGGGGACTTGTATGAGGTCCACTCAAAACTGACCCAAAACCCTAAACTGAAAAGCCTATAACTTAATCCAAACAAGCCTTGGATCTGAACTGAAAACAAAGTATTAATTAAGCCCAAACAAGCCTTAGTCTGTAGCTAACAAAATAAAATAAAACTCCTAATATTAAATCTATGTTCTGCCATGAGAAGAAGAGAAGGAAGTAAAATATTTTTAATTGATTGAAGACTTATTTATAGCCTTCCATGCAACCCATTAATCCTAGAAACAAAAGGAAAAGATAGCCACCCATGTTGTTTCCAAGTTGTAATAGGATCCAACCAATAAAAGTTAGACGCTTTTGAACCATTATTCAATTATGAATATAGACTCAAAAATCAATTAAATATATTGAAAACAAGCAAAACAAAACTATGATTATGATTTCGCGAGTACCAATGCAAATTCGTACGAATTGTGGATGAAACGAAAAGGTGGAATAAAACATAAGTGAAAATTAATGAAGACATTATTTGACTCCTAAATAATCCCAAAATAAAAGAAACATACTGATTTGGTTAAACAAACAGTAGACAAACATGTTTTAGAACTTGACACAAATTTGACCTGTTATGTAATTTTAAAGCACTAGACCTAACAATATCAGAATGACCCAAAAATCAATATGTAGTATCTTGATACCCAACAAACTATAAATATCAATTTATAGATCATTCTCTTATGTTTAGGTATCAAAACCTGTGTATGATTAGCTTACGACAGAATTGAACCTTAAATTAAAACCTTAAGCAAACGATATCAATCCCTAATAAGAGTAGTATATGAAATTTTAATAAATTCTAATATGGTTTGCTTAGGGTTCTTTAAGAGTTGTGTTTCTGCGGTAGAATTGCAACAAGCTTTGAATAACATCTTTTTTTCTCTTTCTTTTTGAATTTTATGTTACTGATATGTTTAGAGATAGTAACAAAAAAAAAATCTTTTTTGACTAGTATGCTGCAGACACAATGAAGAAGAAGAAAATTGACATAAACACTAAAAAAAGCTTAACTGACATTAGAAAAACAAAACTTTTAGAAGGATATGGCCTATTTCGATATTGACTGATGTGAACTTTGTGATCACATGGTTATGTAACCCACAATCAAGATTGATATTTGATCCTGGATAGCTAAAAGAGGTATGATAAAAGTGTAATGTAATGAAATCTAGTCCCAAGACATCATCACCATTGGAATGAAATCATATAACACCATGAAGCCAGTTAATATTTGATAAGTCAAATTTAGTGATGCGAACCTCATGATCAAGCAACCTACACTCGAAGACACCAAATTCCCATAAAGCTAAGTAAATCAAGTTTGATATGATTGTGACACAAAGATAACTTGTACCTAGACACCAACACTATTGGAAACGGAAAACCCTCACCATCAATGAATGTTGATTCGCGAACGAGAAGTATAAGGATGATGGTACGAAGACAATTATTCTTCTACAAGTCGTTTTTCAGTTCTTTAAAGAACCATGAAAGGGGGATTATCTCACCAACACAAACACACAAAGTGCGGCAAATAAGAAGTTCTATTAATCTGAATTGTCTAACTTACATGTCTGGTTATGCCTTTATTTATACTAACTCTAGACTTAAATAAACGCTAATGGACCCCCCCTTAGGTGGACTTATATGAAGCCCACTTACAATTGACCCAAATAAGTAATAATAACCCAAAGACTAAGAAGAAAACAATAAAAAACAATAAAAATCCAAAAATTATCATCCTAAATATGCTAGAATCAGATTTGTCACCCTTAAGAAGTTCCAAATAAACTACGAAATCTGATCTGAAGCTAGAATTAGTTCTAAAGTCTTATTTCCTTGTTGTAGCTAGGATGAATAAGGAATCATTGTAAGGAAAGGATTTTGAAACATTAATGAATCCTTGCCACAGTTGGAAAACTATATTGTAACCCATTAAAGATCCTTGTAGAATTAGAATTTTCTCAAAACAAGCTGCCACATCCTTTTAGGAAAAGAATCCTAGTTAAATAGGAATTCCACAAGTCAAAAGGAAGTAAATTACAAAATTCGTACAGCCTCTATTGACTAGTATCGTGATGCCTTCCCGAACTTCGATTGACCTGAAAGTTTAACCCAAGGTAGAACAATATGTCAGTAGACTTCACATAAAATTTTAACCCGATCCAACAATCGGATTGAGCATTATAACTGTTTCTGTAAAACTAGATAGTTGCATATGTATACCAGATGTTGAACAACCATTCTCATTACAATTACCCACTTTAGATGCCAAGGGAGCATTCTCCCCACTCACAGAACCCTTGTTTCGTTTACCAACTACCTGCCACTGAAACTGATTTTGCTTGTTATCTGCAGATTTAGAGTTCATAGCTCCTATATTCCTGTTACCCTCTGCCACCACTTTAAGATTATCAATGTTATTAGTAGCACATAGCGTTGTGGTGTGTCCAAAGACATTGCAATTACTGCACTTTAACGGTATCCATTCGTACTCAGCTGAAATTGTTATGAATAACCCATTTGGACAGCGAAGGTCATATTCTCCAATCGAACTGTTGGATTGAGCTCAAATGTTACATGGACTCTCCAGACATATTTTCCTACCTTGGGTTAACATTTCAAGTCAATCGGAGTTAGGGAAGGCACCGCAATACTGGTCAATAGAGGTTGTATGAATTTTGTTATTTATTTCCTTCTGACTTGTGAACTTCCTATTTGGTTAGGATTTTTTTCCTACAAGGATGTGGCATCTGGTTTTGGGAATTTTCTAGTTCCATAAGGATCTTTAATGAGCTACAATATAGTCTTCAAGTGTAGCAATGATTCATTAATGTTTCAGAATCCTTTTTTTTATAAGGATTTCTTATTCATCATAGTTATAGAAGGAAAGAAGGACTAGTGGTATTTAAGGACACATTAGCTATTTTTATTATTTTCTTTTATGTTTCGGCTTAATTAAAACTTTGTTCTGAGCTAGGATCCAAGGCTTGTTTGGATCAGGTTATGGGCTTTTCAGTTTAGGGATTTTGGATCAATTTTGTATGTGAGTCAGTTCAGCCCATAAGGATAGATCCATTAAGGTTACTTTTAAGAACTATTTAAACACATGTAACCTAAATTTCGACATCATTTGATGATTTTCTGAATTTTTTAGTTTTAATATGTGAGAGTAATTATTGCATTCTTCAGTTCTTGAATGAACTGAATCTGACTTATTGAAGATTAACTGGCTTCATGGTGTTATTCTACTTATTCTAATAGTGTTGGTTCCTTGGGATAGGTTTTCATTTTGTCACACTCTTATCAAACTTATTTCAGCTTTCCAAGATTAGATCTCAATTTTAATTGTGGGTTATCAGAGCTTGGCTTTAGAACAAGGTCATATCCTTCTGTTATTTTCATTTTCTTAGTGTTCCTTTAAGTTTTTCAGTGTTTGTGTCCCTCTTCTTGTTCCTTGTGTCTGCGTCATCTAAGTAAAAAAAAAACAAAACAAAATAAAAAAAAGAGTTATATTTCATCTTGTTACTGTTTCTAATCATTTAAATATATTAAAAAGAAAAAAAAAGAGAGGGGGATTAGTTGAAATTAGAAGGTTGATTCAATTTTTGCCGCAGAAACACAACTATTGGTGAAACATAAGCAAACCATCTCAAAATCCATTTAAACTTCATATTATGTCTATTGGGGGTGAGATATCATTATATGTCAAAGTTTAGCTCATTCGAATATCATTTGCTTGAGGTTTTAATTGGAGGTTCAATTTTGTCGTAGAAAAACAACTTTTAGTGAACTATAAGCAAATCACCTTCGAAACAATTTCAAATTTATATTATGTCTATTAGTGGTGAGATTGCAACATATGTAAACTTTGGGCTTATTTTGATATAGTTTACTTCAGCTTTTAATTCGAGGTTCAATTCTACCGCAGAAACACTACTCTTAGTGAACCATAATCAAAACAGCTTAGAATTACTTGAAACTTCATATTATGTGTATTCGGGATGAGATAGCACCATATATTAAAGTTTGGGTTATTTTGATATCGAATTCTGGAGGTTTTCAATAGAGGTTCAATTCTGCTACAAACAAATCATATAAAGGGTTTTGGTAACGAAACATAATATAACGCCCTATAAAGTTTGATTTGTTGTTTTTTTAGTATCAGAATAGTATATATTAAATTTGAGATCATTTGGATATCGTTTTCTTTAGGTTCCCGAATTGGTTCTTGTTTTCTCATAACGTGTCTGTTTGGTGTTATCTTTGAAAACTTGTTTTGTTTCTGTTGATTTCATTCCTACCATTATACTATCATCATATTTTGATATTTGGCTATTGTTTGAGTCATTTTCATCACTTTTGCATTTGTTTGTTTTTCGATAAGTTCTGGTCCAAACAAAAGTCAGATTCGTAATCTCGAGTCTAAATCAGTGTTCTTCGTGTTATATACTCTATTCTTGACTTCGTCTTCTTCTTGTTATTTTTTTTGCCCTATTTGTGTCATGTATTCACCAAGGGAAAGGGAACAGAAGAGGATACAGAAGAGGATTGTGGATTAACTATGCGAAAAACTAAGCCATGGTTTGGGAGTTTTAGAACGAGAAGTTGATAAATGTTGAAGATTATTCTATGATCTTCAAGCTTCATGGAAAAAAAAAGAGGTACAATGCAAAAAGAATGAAAGATGAAAGAGAGTTGTTGTGGTTATCATTAAAAAGTATGTATGCAAGTGGGTAGTTGTGTGAACCTCGTGATCACGTGGTCACGTAACCCACACGCAAAGTGACATGACCAAAAGATTGATGTCTTCTCCCAAGTGCAGGAGTGTCGAAGTAATAAATAACCCGGTAAGACCGGGGTCGAACCACATGGAGGTTACTTGTATAAATTATAAGCAACAATAACACTACAACAATAGTAACAACAACAACAATAATAATAATAATAATAGTGATAATAATAATAATAGTGAAGAAGAAGAGGAAGAAGTTGATGAGAACTTTGAGATGAAAGATTAACGTAAGGATTAAACAATGATAACAACAAATGTCAAGGTTAGAGGATCCACTAATGGTATTTCAAACAAGTATAGTATAAACCATTATTATTCAATTGGAAACCACACACAAGGAGGTTCCAATCAGATTATAAATTGTTAACATGATTACATTAGCTATCTTATTCGAATAATGCTAATACTTGTAAATGTTGTTAGGCATTCATGATTATAACTTATGTTAACAACAAATCAAGTTCCTTTCATAGCTCAGGTGTCGGTTATACCATACAGTATAGGCTATGAAAGTGCCAAGTATTTGTTGTACCAAGTGTTATACAACATAAATCTAGATTAACCATTTAACAAGCAAAGTATTAAAAGTGAACAAGATAACAAATATAAAGCATGTTAGTATCCAACATTAAGGTCCATGTTAAGTTTATATTATACTTATTCTTACACCATTAGTGTACCCTTTTCACCTTGACATAATTAATTTAGCTAGACATAATGAAAGAAAGAAACATAAATAAACAAGGAAAGGAAATGAAAAGCATAAGCAAGAGATTAATATAAGCAAAACTTAAGCATTACAAAATATAAAGAGAGAGCAAGAGCATGATCTTGATCTGAAAACCAAGATGCCTAAATACATGGCAAATGCCTCCTTTTATAGGCCAAAATTCGGAACTATTGATTTGTTGACTAATTGATGAGTGGGTGGCCACATCTTGACTTGGTGACAATTCTTATCTTCTTGTCTGCCAAAAACGTCATTGATGACGTCATAATTTGAACAAACTTGAATCATGAAAGTTCTAGGAAATTGTCTCATCTTTCCAGGGTAAAAATTTGAGATCATTTGGACTTCTAGAACTTGAGATATGGGCTGAACACTGAACAGTGTCTGGGCTGCAGGACAGATTCGGACTTCTTTGTTGTTGCTACAATTTGGACTTGAAAACGGCCTTGTTAAATCTTGGGCTCCACATGAAAGTTGTAGGCCTATGTCTTATCTTTCCATCCATATAAAATGGACCTAAATCCAAGATCTACAGCTCCAGATATGACCCAATTACCGAACTGTGTTCCAATTTGGACTGCACCAGCATCTCTTTGGCCATCTTTTTGTCCTTTCAATTTCAGTACTTCAACTCATCAATCAATTCTTTCATTTATGTGATAGGCCTGCATTTAAGATTAACATTTACCATAAATTAAAGGTATCTTATGTAATTAGATATGTTATTATAAAACATGCTTTAGTTAAAGAGTTATTGATACTTCAAGTGCAAAATGATGATATAAAACCTTGATAAAAATGCACTTTTAAGTACTAATCACACCCCCCAACCAGCTTATTACTAGTTCCTAGTAATTAAAGCGTTAAAATAGAAAAACAATTTGCAAATTCCACAAAGCAAGGCATTCATCATTCAACTTCCATTAATCTATCCAGATAAACAAACTCTCATTAAATTTTATATATCTGCTCAATACCTCTTAAACAAAATATTAATAAACCTTCCTTGTTATGTGCTCAATGTATGAAACATAGATGATGGGGCTTTTGTGGGAAGAAAACAATATTTTGTTCTAATGTTTAAGGTTAACTTCCTTGGGTTGGGATTATTTTATTTTATTTTACTTTTTTTTTTTAATATCTATACATATAACATAAAACACAATGCATCTTTAACCCATGTAACGAGCTTTCGGCTAATGACTCCCAGACCAGTTGATCTTAGGGCATTAGGTGTTGAGACACCCCTACGAGCTTAGTAACTCGGGTTGCAGATACTGATACGTAGATAGTGCAATGTTTGATTCCCTTAAGCTTTTCTCCTTAACCCATGTAACAAGCTTTGGGCCAATAGCTCCCAAGTCAGTTGATTTTAGGGTATTAGGTGTTAAAACACCCCTTCGGGCTTAATTGCTTAGGTTAGGGAGGCTACGAAATCAAACTTATCTATGTTTTTATTATCATCATTTTTTATTTTATTTTATTTTTTTTTTCTTTTTTTCTTTTTTGTTTTTTTTGTTTTTTTTTTTGTTTTTTTTTGAGCAAATTATAGATTATCCCTATCCCTTAGTTGTTACCTTTAACAAAAGAACATAAATAATGTAATAATCCAATGTGCAACCCACAATCATATGTTAAAGTGTGTATGTGAAAATGAAGGTTTAAGAATACTTGTTAAATGAGTATATGAGCAGAATTAAGTGATAACAATGCGAGAGTTTGTAAACCTGAATATTTCAAGAAGTATTCTAATAGGCCTTGTTATGAATATTGCAAATAACCATTAGAAAATGTTTACTAAGACGCGTCTCAAGAGTCATTCCCCCTTACTCTGCCATCCTAGTAATAACAGTTTTGCCAAATGGTTTTTTAAAAACAAAAATAATTAGTTGGTTAGTTTTTTTTTTTTTAATGTCATCTACTACCCTCTCCCCCTAACCAAAACGAGACATTGTCCTCAATGTCCTAAGGTAGAAAGATAGAGTATAGAAGACATTACCTGAAACAACGAACACTGACAAACCTGAAACACACTTAAACAAATATAAGAAATAACATAACAAAATACTATGTTAGAAATAAAACCAAAAGACACAAGGATTCACAAACGAAGGCTCAAATCCAATCTAAGCTTTTTACAGCTTTCTGTAGTTGACCAATTGATGCGACTCATGGAAGGATCAATTACAGGGGTGGAAGATTGTAGTTTGTCGATCAATTGTTCAGCCGTAGCAGCAGAGATTATGATTTGTCGTGCCGAAGATGTTAGAAATTCCTGTTCCACAGCTTGATCAAGAAAAGACAACAAAGTATCATAATAACCATTAACATTGAGCAAACCTATAGGTTTATGGTGAATGTGAAGTTGGGCCCAAGATGAAATATGAAAGATCTCTTCCAATGTGCCCAGACCACCTGGTAAGGCAATGAAGGCATCAGCATGGTTAAACATTGTATTCATTCGATCAAACATTGTGGAGTCCTGTAGTTCCTCTCCAATTGTTCTTCCAATGATGTCCCCTTTTGTTAAAGCTTCGGGGACGACCCCCAAAACTTGACTACCTCCTAAAAATGCAGCTATTGCCACACCCCCCATTAACCCAAGGCTGCCTCCTCCATACACTAAATGAATCTTTTTCTCAGCTAGTACCTGACCAAGATGATTTGCTGCTTCTAAAAAAGCTATTTCCTTCCCAGGACTGGATCCACCGAAAACACAAATATTTTTTATGTGATAACTTGAGGAACCTGCCATTTCTACACGCTTCTATATCTGTCTAATGTAAGGGATGAGTAGAAATGAGGGGAAGGAAGAGAAGATTTTATAGATGAGAAATTGAAGATGCAATCATACCACCTATATGTAGGCCAGCTGGAGTCTCACACTCTCTCTCTTTATTTATTTATTTATTTTGAAAAAGCATGTGTATGTACAGGTAGTTGTGATTGTGGCTCACATCTTCCCTTGGTTTTACGTCCAAGAACGGCTTAAACGCCCTCTATGGGTCGGGGATAGGCTTCCCATCCAGTTTTCTTAAAAACTGGCAAACAGGGTCTTTTTTAGTCAGATTCCCAAGACTAAGTCTATCATGTTCTTTATGAAAATGGGGCCATAAATCATGAATTGCACGATGCACATCTCCACTAGGATGCGTCTCAAGGGTCAACAAAAGATTATCTAAAGACCCCTTACTCAGGCCATCCTTAATGAATTGTATTTTATCTTCACGGTTTATAGATACCATTCCTAAAGAACGACATGTTGCATTACAAGTCCATCTGGCACATTTGTGACAGACTTTCAGTCGTTTTGCACGACGTTTCTTTGCAAAAGTGCTTTTACCTGTTCCAGGCATGTGTGAAATGAAAGAATTGGAGGACTCACCTGATAATCGGACCTTTGCTTCAATCAGCCAGCGAATATCTTCAGGAATTCCATGATTCATTAACACCTTCAATCTTGCACACCTAGCACGGTAAATTTTTGTAATCGCATTCTGAGGCAGAGCGGGAAAGTATTTTTTCAATTTTTCAAGAATGGTGTCCATTTTGAAATGAGAATTGAAGAGATTCAAAGAAGAGAGAAAGAGCAAAGAATTGCACAAATATATACAAATATCAGTTATTATGGGAAACTGAAAGAACCGACTTAAGTCACGGAGTACCGTTATCCGCCATTTGACCGGGATGAGAGACTAGCAAAACAAGAGTCACACCAAAAGGAAACACAAAAACAATGTGAGAAAAACAAAATAATCAACCTTTATCTACAGGATCATTCAAACCAATGGATTCATTTTCACTAGGAAAATTATCAAAGTAAGTTTTCAAACGATGTCCATTTCTCTTAGAAACATTGTCATTCTTTTTGAAAAACCATATAGTTTCTAGAGAGAAAAAGAAACTGAACAACAACCGGAGAGAGAAAAGAGAGAAAGAGAGAGAGAGTGGTGCTGTCGGAGCTATATCTACTCCGTCCACCGTTGGATTATTCTCATTTTTTACTATGTTGTTCCTTCCAACCTTCTCTCAACATTGACCGAACGGATTTGTTATCCAATCAACGAGGTAAGAGATATTGATCTCGCAATATTTCTACTATTCTGCATTTTCAGTTCTGGAACTATAGAGAAGTGGTGAAATTGCAGCATATTGCATGGATTTTCTTCATGATTTCTGTTATGGCTGTCATAGACATGAAGGCCTTTGCCATATGTGAAGATTAAATCACAGTTCTTTGGAAAAGTTTCAATTTTCTTGCTAGTTCCAGAGTGGTTTGTCGTAGCTTGATCTCCTTTGTTCACCGTTGGATCGTTACCATATTTGAGTATGTTGTTCTTCGGAACCTACTCTACACCTTGACCGAACGGATTTTTGTTACAATCAGTGTGCTGGGAGATATTGGCCTCGTAATTCTGTTATTTCTGAGCTTAGGTTGCTTCTTGGACTCAGTTTATCTTATTAGAATTTTGCTCTCTCTAATATTTGAATGCTACCATAATGTCTCTATGTTCTTCTGTGGAAAATGTTCCAATGGTTAGCTCTCACATTGAACAACATAATCAAGTTAAGTCTGGACATACATTAAGATTAGAACTGCAAGATATGTTGAATAGCCATGGGATGAGGATTTCTCAGTTTCAAGCTGATTCTGATGCTAGTATAGAGAAACACTCTACTGCCCAAGCTTCTAATGTTGTTCCAGAAATGAACCATGTGTTGGGTTCTAAAGTTGATGAGGTGAAGGTAGGGTCTCATCAACAAGAACAACTAAAACCTAGACCCAAATTGAATTTTTTAAATGCTTTGAAGGGTTCTGGTGTTGATGACAATGAGGGTAGCAAGACCCTTGGCATTAGTTCAGTCCGTAATCTGCACTTTGCTCCCCCTACTATGACTGATGGTCGTGTGACAGTAGCTCCTCCTCTTGATGTGTTTGAAGATGGCTGTGAATTTTGGAAATCCACCCTAGTTGGTCATTTTGTGGGGCAGAAATTACCGTATCCCGTGGTTAATTCTATTGCCAAAAGAATATGGAGCTCCTACGGTCTATCAGAAGTTTTGTCTTCGGATAATGGCTTCTTCATCTTCACCTTTGATTCGGTTGATCATGCCATTAATGTGCTGGAAAGAGCCCCATGGCACATGGCAAACAGGCCTTTGGTGCTTAAACGTTGGCAACCGAACATGCAATTTTTGAAAGATGATTTGGCAAGAGTTCCGGTATGGGTTAAGCTGTATAATGTCCCTCTCGAGTATTGGACTATTAAGGGGCTGAGCTGTGTAGCGAGTGCTATTGGAGTCCCCCTTCATGTGGATCATACGACATTGTTGTGTAAAAGGCTTAGTTACGCAAGAGTTTGCGTTGAGATAGATGCTTCGAAGACGTTGGTTAAGGAATATGATCTTCGCTGTCCAAATGGGTTATTTATAACAATTTCAGCTGAATACGAATGGATACCGTCGAAGTGCAGTAATTGCAATGTCTTTGGACACACCACAGCGCTATGTGCTACTAATAACATTGATAATCTTAAAGTGGTGGCAGAGGGTAAGAGGAATCTAGGAGCTATGAACTCTAAATCTGCGGATAACAAGCCGAATCAGTTTCAGTGGCAGGTAGTTGGTAAACGAAACAAGGGTTCTGTGAGTGGGGAGAATGCTCCCTTGGCATCTAAAGTGGGTAATTGTGATGAGAATGGTTGTTCAACATCTGGTATACATATGCCTGATTGTAATATGAATGATCATGCGACATCAGATGTGTGCAATGCTGGTTGTCATGAAGATGAAAATCCTTCCTCTCCTCTTGTCTTGAAGAGTTTACGAGAAGACATGAAACAGGAGCAAGGGGCTGCAAGTACTGCTTTAGATCAAGATATGGACGCAATGGGAGGTGATACAGATGGGGAACCAACCGATATCATGACAACCCCTCAAACCCTGAATTCCACCGAAAGGGAAACTGTTAATCAGTTAGCTATTAAGGCTAGAGACTCTCTAGAGAAAAAGAAAAGGGGTTCAAAAGCCTCTTCAAAGAAGAATCAGAAATCTGGCTCCTCTCCAGGAGGCACGTCAAGGTAATCTTTGTGTTGTTGTTTGTACTCCTCTCTATTTTCCTATGATTATTGGATGTTGGAATATTAGAGGTTTGAATGATCCTATAAAGCATTCAGAATTGCGTAGACTCATCCATCAAGAGAGGATAGCTTTTTTTGGTTTGGTTGAAACTCGAGTTAAAGACAAGAATAAAGATAATGTTTCTAAACTTCTTCTGCGTTCTTGGTCCTTCTTGTATAATTATGATTTCTCTTGTCGTGGTCGTATTTGGGTTTGTTGGAATGCTGATACGGTGAAGGTGGATGTTGTTGGAATGTCAGACCAGGCTATTCATGTTTCTGTCACTATATTAGCTACCAAAATCAGTTTCAATACTTCAATTATTTATGGAGACAACAATGCTTCCTTACGTGAGGCATTATGGGCTGATATAGTGAGTCGTAGTGATGGATGGGAGTCAACCCCGTGGATTCTTATGGGTGACTTTAATGCTATCCGCAACCAGTCGGACAGGTTAGGAGGGTCTACTACGTGGGCTGGTACCATGGACAGATTGGATACATGTATTCGAGAAGCGAAAGTAGATGATCTTCGGTATTCAGGAATGCATTATACTTGGTCGAACCAATGTCCTGAGAATCTGATCATGCGGAAACTAGATAGAGTACTTGTTAATGAGAAGTGGAATCTGAACTTTCCATTATCGGAAGCGAGATTTTTGCCCTCGGGTATGTCAGACCATTCTCCTATGGTGGTAAAGGTTATTGGCAATGATCAGAACATAAAGAAACCATTCAGATTCTTCGATATGTGGATGGATCATGACGAGTTCATGCCCTTGGTGAAGAAGGTATGGGATCAGAATTCGGGGGGTTGTCCAATGTATCAGCTGTGTTGCAAATTAAGAAAGCTAAAGTAGGAATTGAAACTTTTCAATATGGCTCACTTCTCTAACATTTCAGATAGAGTTAAAGATGCAAAAAACGAAATGGATAAGGCTTAACAGGCTCTGCATACAGCGCATGAGAATCCAATTTTGCGCATGCGAGAAAGGGATGCTGTTCGTCTATACGCTTCTACCGTCAGGGCTGAAGAGAGTTTTTTCAAACAGAAGGCAAGGATACAATGGCTTAGCTTGGGGGATCAGAATACTAGCTACTTTCACAAATCAGTAAATGGAAGACAGAATAGAAATAAGCTTCTATCACTTACAAGGGAGGATGGAGAGGTTGTCGAAGGACACGAGGCAGTCAAATCAGAAGTAATTGCATACTTCCATCGTGTGTTAGGAGTGGATCAGATGCCTAGGGTTCTGAACGAGGAAGTGATGGAATTGGCAATTAACTTGAAACTGTCTTCAACGCAACAGCATCTACTCGCACAAGATGTAACAAGGGAGGAGATTAAGCATGCTATGTTTAGTTTGAAGAACAACAAAGCCCCTGGTCCGGATGGCTTTAACGCAGGTTTCTTCAAAAGAATGTGGCACATAGTTGGGGAAGATGTAATCAACGCTGTTAGATCCTTCTTTCAGACTCGTAGAATGCTTAAAGAAATGAATGCTACATCCATTTCTCTTATTCCTAAAGTTGCTAATCCTACAAGGTTGACTGATTTTCGTCCTATATCTTGCTGCAATACAGTGTACAAATGCATCGCTAAGATTCTAGCTGGGAGAATCAAAGTTGTTTTGCCATCCTTAGTTGGTCCATATCAGACTGCTTTTATCTCAGGACGGCGAATCAGTGATAACATTCTTTTGTCTCAGGAACTAATGAAAGGCTATCATAAATCTACGGGACCTGCTCGTTGTGCTATGAAAGTTGATCTGATGAAGGCTTATGACTCGGTGCGGTGGGATTTCGTTGACGCCATGTTAATAAAAATGGGATTCCCTAGAACAGTCATTGATTGGATCATGGTTTGTGTTACATCATGTCAATTCTCTATCAACGTCAATGGTGAGCTTGCAGGTTACTTTCAAGGGGGAAGAGGGCTGAGACAAGGGGATCCATTGTCGCCATATTTGTTTGTCCTATGTATGGAAATCCTTTCGGGGCTATTCTGCAAGATGAGTGCCAACCAAGAATTCAAGTTCCACTGGAGATGCAAGAAGGACAAAATTTCTCATCTTTGTTTTGCTGACGACTTGATGATTTTTAGCAACGGGGATGTAAAGTCAATTCGTATGATCAGAACGGTGCTCACAAAGTTTCAAGACCTATCAGGTCTGTATCCAAATCCAAACAAAAGTGACATCTTCTTGAGCGGTGTGTTAAATGCTGAGAAGGAGCAAATTATTCATATTCTTGGGTTTAGAGAGGGGGAGCTCCCTATGAAATATTTGGGAGTACCTCTTCTCTCATCCAGACTAAAGGCTGTTTATTGTAAGGGCCTTGTGGATCGAATCACCTCTAAAGTTCGACATTGGACTTGTCGAACACTCTCGTATGCAGGACGGGTACAACTGATTAATTCAGTCTTATTTTCCATACAGGTCTACTGGGCATCTCTCTTTCTCTTACCTGGGCAAGTAATTAAAAATGTGGAGCAAATTATGAAATCCTTTCTTTGGTCAGGTTCAGATATGAGAACTACTGGGGCTAAAGTGGCTTGGGATCAGGTATGTCTTCCAAAAAAGGAGGGGGGGCTAGGAATAAAACGGATAACAGAATGGAACAAGATTGCTTTGTTGAAACACATTTGGAACCTGTGCAATGACTCAGATGGCTCAATATGGTCTACTTGGATCAGATCCAATTTGTTGCGAGGTAGGAATTTCTGGACAATCAAGACACCACAGAATTGCTCTTGGGCTTGGGGAAAGATTCTAAAGCTGAGATCCTTAGCATGGCCGAAGATGAAGTACATCATAGGAGATGGAATGACAACCTCTCTATGGTTTGACAATTGGCATCCTCACAGCCCACTCGCGGATTCTTACGGGGAAAGATTCATCTATGATTCAGGTATGGCCAAGAACGCGAAGGTGAATGTGCTAATTCATAACTCAGAATGGAAAACTCCTACCACCCAAGCTATTGGCTGGCACCCCATTATAGAAGCTATTCCTTCCAATTCTAATCCTAAAATGGGGCAAAAGGATGAGATAGTTTGGTTGGATTCACCAAATCACAGATTCTCGATCAAAGTAGCTTGGGAACAACTAAGACATCATCGTCAGATGGTTGAATGGCATGACATTGTGTGGTTCAAGAATGCTGTTCCAAGACATTCATTTCTTCTATGGATGGCTGTCCAACAGAAACTCACAACTCAAGATAAACTTCATCGGTTTGGTATACATGGTCCCAATAGATGCTCGCTCTGTCTCCGCAACAATGAGGATCACAACCACTTGTTCTTTGAATGCTCCTATACTAAAGCGATCTGGTGGGATGTTTGTGACAGATGCGACATTCCAAGAATGACAAAAGGCTGGGATGAATGGATTCGATGGGCCACTGTCTCTTGGCATGGCAAGAGTTTCGTCAATTTTTCTCGTAAACTGAGTTTTGCAGCTACAGTGTATCATGTATGGCAAGAACGGAATGCAAGGATCTTTGCTGGAATGTCTAGAACTTCGAATTTGGTCTTTAATCAAATCAAATGTATCATTCGTGATAAGCTTGATTTGATGAGGAATGTCGCACCAACAAATGAAAACAAAAGGATCCAACGAGCTTGGAGGGTGAATACCATAGATTCTTAATTTGTTAGTTAGCTGGTTGTATTGGTTTCCCTAACGAATCCAGTGAGGTTTCAGTGTTATGGTCGGTGGCTAGCTTGTAGCCATCTGTTGTTTTATGTTTCTGTTATCATTGTAAATCTGGGGTATGCCCCTTATAATGTTTGTATCTTCTTCTTTTAATACATACGTCAACTTACCAAAAAAAAAAATTGTCATTCTTTGGATTCTCAATATCAAAGGCCCCATAAGGATACACATGTTTCTCAATAAATGGACCGCTCCATCTTGATCTTAACTTTCCAGGAAATAAATGGAGTCGAGAATTATAAAGCAAAACTTTTTGACCAGTATCAACTTTATGACAATTTTCACAAGTTTTGCAGAATGCATGTGTGTCTTTGAACATGGTGGGCCAATAAAATCCATTTTGAAAGATTTTCGCAATGGTCTTTTTTGACGAGAAATGACTCTCACATGCTTCCGAATGACAAAATTTAATGACACTACTTACCTCATTGTCCACAATGCATCTTTGAAATATTTGATCAGGACAATGTTTGAATAAGTTAGGGTCATCCCAATAAAATTTCTTCACTTCGTTCAAAAACTTACCTTTGTCTTCGGTACTCCAATGAGTTGGCAAGTCTCCTGAGGCAAGGAAATTGATATTTTTAGCAAACCAAGGCATTGAACTAAGAGAAAGTAAGGATTTATCAGGAAAGTAATCATCGGTTGGTGTGATGTCAGATATCGAATCTGTTGTCACTCTTGACAAAAGATTCGCATCAACATTTTTGGTGTCTTTTTCATCCGTGATTTCTTCCTGAGAATAAGTCATTTGCAAATCTTCAAATTCATCAAACTCAGTATTACTCAAAGTAGATTCAAATTGATCATAAACTAATTCTTCAATAAAATCTACTTCTTGTAAATCATTATCATCTCCAGGTTGCTTGCAAATGTTGAAAATATTCATCTCCAATGTCATGTTCCCAAATGATAGCTTCATCAGTCCATTCCTACAATTAATCAATGCATTAGAAGTTGCAAGAAATGGACGCCCTAAAATAACAGGAAATGAATTGCATGCTTCAACAGGTTGTGTGTCCAAGACAATAAAATCCACAGGATAAATGAACTTATCGACTTGTACTAACACATCTTCAACTATTCCTCTAGGCACTTTTACAGATCTATCGGCAAGTAAAAGAGTCACAGAAGTTGGTTTTAACTCACCTAGATTGAGACTTTGAAAAACTGAATATGGAAGTAAATTCACACTAGCTCCAAGATCAAGTAAGGCTCTTTCAATTTTATGTTCTCCAATAAAGCAAGAAATTGTAGGACAACCAGGGTCTTTATATTTCAAAGCATTATTGTTCTGAAGAATGGCACTTACTTGTTCGGCTAAAAAGGCTTTCTTTTTCACATTCAGTTTTCTCTTCACAGTGCACAGATCTTTCAAAAATTTAGCATAAGAAGGAACCTGTTTAATAGCATCCAACAAAGGTATATTGATCCTTACCTGTTTGAAAGTTTCAAAGATTTCAGAGTTGTGATTGACTTTCCTTTGTTTAGTCATGGCATGAGGAAATGGAAGTGCTGGCGGAGAATCAGTCTTTTCTTTGCAATGATTAGATTCAACCCCTTCCTTACCCTCAGAGATTGATTCATCATCATTCTCACAAGGTTCAAGAATGGGTTTTTCAATAACCTTACCACTGCGAAGAGTGATGACTGATTTTACATGATCCATGTGTTGGCTTCCAGAACTACTTACATTTACATTGTATTGCCCCTTTGGATTTTGTTGTGGTTGAGATGGAAACTTACCTTTCTCTTGGAAACTGAGAGCAGATGTCAATTTTGCAAGAGTATCTTTAAAATCTGTCATGCTTTGAGCAAGTTGAGTGTTAATTGCCTCTTGCTTTTCCATAAATGCATGCAATGTTTCCTCAAGATTTCTTCTAGGAGGGGGAGCATAAGGAGGTGCATATCCATGAGAATTTTGGAAATTATGATGTGCTTGAAACGATGGTTGTGAAGTTTGAGCATTATTGTTCTCACTCTTCCAACTGAAATTTGGATGATTTCTCCAACCAAGGTTATATGTTTGCGAATATGGGTTATGATTGGGCCTTTGAAAACTGTTTAATGCATGGGCTTGTTCATGGAGACATTCTTTAAAAGAAGGTAAGGTTGGACAGTCATTGGTTGAATGTTCGTTGGTTTCACAGATTTGACATGCAATATCTTGAACAGATTTTAGTTGACCAATCTTTTTTAATTCTAATGCCTCAACCTTTCTAGCTAAAGATGCAAACTTGGCTTGGAGGTCATGATCTTCCCTAAGGTTGTACATACCTCCACTAGATGTATGAGGTTGAGTTTTACTTGGTGCCTCATAAGTACCTGTGGTGTCCCAATTTTGCGCATTTTCAGCTAGCAAGTCTAGGTATTCCATTGCTTCATTAGGGTCTTTATCCTCAAAAGTTTCATTGCACATCAATTCAACCATTTGCCTATCTCTAGGAGTTAACCCTTCATAAAAATGTGAAACTAATCTCCATGTTTCAAAACCATGATGGGGGCAAGTATTAAGTAAGTCTCGATACCTATCCCAACATTGATAAAATGTTTCTCCTGGTTTTTGAGAGAAAGTAATGATTTGTCTTTTGAAAGAGTTTGTTCTGTGAGATGGAAAAAACTTCTTTAAAAATTGTTGTTGCATTTCATCCCAAGCACAAATGGAACCAGGTCTCAAATTTTGTAGCCATGTTTTAGCTTTATCTTTTAATGAAAAAGGAAAAAGCTTCAATCTAATGGTGTTCATGCTACAATTTGAGTCATTATACGTGTTGCAAACCTCCTCAAATTCCCTTAAATGCAAGTATGGATTTTCTAAATCTAAGCCATGAAAAGATGGTAAAAGTTGAATAATGCCTGTCTTAAAATTAAAATGAGATGCATCAGGAGGAAAAACTATGCATGAGGGTGCACTTGTTCTTGTGGGATTCATGTGGTCTCTAAGAGTTCTAACCCGAATATTCTCATTATTCTCATTATGAAGTGATTGGTTATCTTCTTCAGCCATATTTTCTGAAAATGATGAGGATACCCTACAAAGTCTACCACTTAATGTACGTGACCACACTCTCATGCACGTGTAGGAGAATAAAAGGAAGAAGAAAATAAAAGAAAGAGAAACAAAACAAAAGAAACAAAGTTAGATACAAGAAAAAGAGAAAATAAAATAAATACTATAATTTGTACAAGAATTTACCTCCCCGGCAACGGCGCCAAAAACTTGACACGACCAAAAGATTGATGTCTTCTCCCAAGTGCAGGAATGTCGAAGTAATAAAAAAACCGGGAAGACCGGGGTCGAACCACAGGGAGGTTACTTGTATAAATTATAAGCAACAATAACACTACAACAATAGTAACAACAACAACAACAACAATAATAATAATGGTGATAATAATAATAATAGTGAAGAAGAAGAGGAAGAAGTTGATGAGAACTTTGAGATGAAAGATTAACGTAAGGATTAAACAATGATAACAACAAATGTCAAGGTTAGAGGATCCACTAATGGTATTTCAAACAAGTATAGTATAAACCCTTATTATTCAATTGGAAACCACACACAAGGAGGTTCCAATCAGATTATAAATTGTTAACATGATTACATTAGCTATCTTATTCGAATAATGCTAATACTTGTAAATGTTATCAGGCATTCATGATTATAACTTATGTTAACAACAAATCAAGTTCCTTTCATAGCTCAGGTGTCGGTTATACCATACAGTATGGGCTATGAAAGTGCCAAGTATTTGTTATACCAAGTGTTATACAACATAAATCTAGATTAACCATTTAACAAGCAAAGTATTAAAAGTGAACAAGATAACAAATATAAAGCATGTTAGTATCCAACATTAAGGTCCATGTTAAGTTTATATTATACTTATTCTTACACCATTAGTGTACCCTTTTCACCTTGACATAATTAATTTAGCTAGACATAATGAAAGAAAGAAACATAAATAAACAAGGAAAGGAAATGAAAAGCATAAGCAAGAGATTAATATAAGCAAAACTTAAGCATTACAAAATATAAAGAGAGAGCAAGAGCATGATCTTGATCTGAAAACCAAGATGCCTAAATACATGGCAAATGCCTCCTTTTATAGGCCAAAATTCGGAACTATTGATTTGTTGACTAATTGATGAGTGGGTGGCCACATCTTGACTTGGTGACAATTCTTATCTTCTTGTCTGCCAAAAACGTCATTGATGACGTCATAATTTGAACAAACTTGAATCATGAAAGTTCTAGGAAATTGTCTCATCTTTCCAGGGTAAAAATTTGAGATCATTTGGACTTCTAGAACTTGAGATATGGGCTGAACACTGAACAGTGTCTGGGCTGCAGGACAGATTCGGACTTCTTTGTTGTTGCTACAATTTGGACTTGAAAACGGCCTTGTTAAATCTTGGGCTCCACATGAAAGTTGTAGGCCTATGTCTTATCTTTCCATCCATATAAAATGGACCTAAATCCAAGATCTACAGCTCCAGATATGACCCAATTACCGAACTGTGTTCCAATTTGGACTGCACCAGCATCTCTTTGGCCATCTTTTTGTCCTTTCAATTTCAGTACTTCAACTCATCAATCAATTCTTTCATTTATGTGATAGGCCTGCATTTAAGATTAACATTTACCATAAATTAAAGGTATCTTATGTAATTAGATATGTTATTATAAAACATGCTTTAGTTAAGGAGTTATTGATACTTCAAGTGCAAAATGATGATATAAAACCTTGATAAAAATGCACTTTTAAGTACTAATCACAAAGATACCAATTCCCAGAAAGCCAAGTAAATCAGGTTTGATAGAAGTGTGACACAAAGATAACTTGTACCTAGACACTAGCACTATTGGAAACGGAAACCTCCACCTAACGAATATTGATTCGCGAACGAGAAGTATAAGGAATGGCGCTACGAAGACAGTTGTTCTTCGATAATTTGGATTTCAGTTCTTTAGAGAACCATGGAAGGGAGATTATCTCACCAACACTCACACACACAAAGTGCGGCAAACAAGAAGTTCTATTGATCTGAATTGTCTAGCCTTACATGTCTACTTATGCCCTTATTTAAAGTGACTCCAAACTAAAATAAACCCTAATGGACCCCTTATATGGACTTATATGATGCCCACTTACAATTAAACCCAAATAATATAAATAAACCTTAAACTAAGAAGAAAATAATAATAACAATAATAAATCCGAAATTAATATCCTAAATATGCTAGAATCAGATTTGTCACCATTAAGATATCCCAAATAGACTAGGAAATCTGATCTGAAGGTAGAATTTATTTTGAAGTCTTCTTTCCTTTTGGTAGCTAGGATGAATAAGGAATCCTTGTAAGAAAAGGATTCTGAAACATTTATGAATCATTGACACATATGGAAACTATGTTCCAGCCCATTAAAGATCTTTGGAGAATTAGGAGATTCCCAAATAAGCTGCCACATCCTTTTAGAAAAAGAATCCTAGCCAAATAGGAAGTCCACAAGTCAAAAGGAAGTAAATAACAAAATTCATACAACCTCTATTGACCCGTATTGAGACACCTTTCCAAACTTCGATTGACCTGAAATTTTAACCCAAGGTAGGACAACATGTTAGAAGACTCCATGAAATTTGCAGCCCAATCCAACTATCGAATTGAGAATTATGACTATTACCGTAAAATTAGATAGTTGCACTTTTTACGTCAAAATCTGAATTTAACCTTTCCTGGATTGTATCAGTAGTACAATAAGCTTATTTAAAATTCTTCTTAGTCATTACTTATATATAGTGTTGCTGGAGAAAGATGTTAGTAATAATGGAATTCTTAAGGCTTAAACAAGATGCTATTGAAGTCGCTACTAATCCTATTCAAGATTCAAGGGCAAATCTTCATGAAGAGGGAAGGAATGATACGGTTTAGCCTTGTGATATGATCCAAGTAAGGTCAGATTCGAATTTTGGTGTAAAATGCGCAACAATCCAGGTTTACGGTAACATTTATAATTCTCAATCGAACCGTTGGATCGGGCTCAAATGTTACGTGGACTCTCCAGACATGTTTTCCTACTTTGGGTTAAAATTTAAGATCAATCAGAGTTCGGAAGCGCACCGCAATACTGGTCAATAGAGGCTGTATGAATTTTGTTATTTATTTCCTTCTGACTTATGGACTTCCTATTTAGTTAGGATGCTTTTCCTGCAAGGATGTGGGAGCTAGTTTTGGGAATTTTCTAGTTCCACAAGGATCTTTAATGAGCTACAATATAATCTCCAAGTGTGGAAAGGATTTATTAATGTTTCAGAATCTTTTTTTTATAAGGATTTCTTATTCATCATAGCTACAGAAGGAAAGAAGGGCTAGTGGTGTTTAAGGATAGATTCGTTATTTTTATTATTTTCTTTCATGTTTGTGCATAATTAAAACTTTGCTTTGAGCTAGGATCCGAGGTTTATTTGGATCAGGTTATGGGCTTTTCAGTTTAGGGTTTTTGGGTCAGTGTATGTGGGTTAGTTCAGCCCATAAAGGTAGATCCATTAAGGTTACTTTTAAAAACTATTTAAACACATGTAACCTAAATTTCGACGGCATTTGATGATTATTACTTCTGAATTTTTCAGTTTTAACGTGTGAGTAATTCTTGCATTCTTCAGGTTTTAAACGAACTTAATCTGACTTAATGAATATTAACTAGCTTCGTGGCGTCATTCTACCCATTGTAATGGTGTTGGTGCCTTGAGGCAGGTTTCTATTGTGTAACACTCCTATCAGACCTATTTTAGCTTTCCGGGATCAGATCTCAATCTTGATTGTGGGTTGCGTGACTACGTGATTATGAGGTTCGTATCATGTGCCTCTTTGGTTGGATGGTGCCCCCAATCATGGCAGTCTTGCTCTATTACCCACTTAATAATTATTTTGGTGAACAAGCGATGCTTCACTGCTCTCACTTTCTAAAGGAGTTTATCAACTCATCTTTTGCCAATGCCCATTTTAAATTGCCCTCCAACTAATCTAGTCATGTGCATCCTTTATCAAAACACCCTCATATGATAACATTTTTCATACATCATAGCCATTTTTAAAGGGTAAAAAAGACTTTTTAGTCATGGAAGATGCCCCCTCAAGTATAGCGTTACTCTTAACTGTCGATGAAGTTCATCAAATCAGAACAACATTGCCCTCCCTTAGTCGATCTAGTTGTGCTCATTCTTTTGCATTTCCAGACGCTATTCTTTTAATAGATTTTGCTAAATCATCATTTGATTATGTGCTACTTTGTTCTCCAATCAATCTAGATATTATTCGTTATCCCTTTTAGGGTCCACTGCATTACCCCGTACTACTCAACCTTTCTAGGTTGACTTATATAAAATGTCAATGTTAATTTTTTCAAGGACTTTACAAACTTGGTCAATGACTTCTTTTGTTTCAAAATCACTTTCTTGTTTTGGAATCAGCTTGCAAATTTCAAAGATCATGTTCATTCATGTCTAATTGTTGCAAATAAATCATGAGATGTAATTTTGAAATGTTTCTTTGATCGTAACCCCAAGACAAGTCATTCATCATTAAGATGCATTTTTTATGCGTTTGTTTGTTGAGAATTGATAGGGTTACGGTTGAGAAAGAAGTGCTACCTCAAAGTTGGGTTATCCATGCCAAATGAATTTTTTTTAAATAGAAATACCCCCATGTAAGCTTAAAACAATTTTGCTTTAAATTTCTTATAATTCACAGGGGTTTAATCTTTAGGGAAATGATAATTAAATCTTTTATTCATGCAAGTTTGAAATTGGTCAAGGTATATGATGAGGCGACCTTATGCTTTTTTAGGTTTCAAAGCAAAAGGTTTGAGTAAGAACTTGAGGTTCTGTTGAGAGAAAATTGTCTCATTTTTAGCTCTTATTTTTATCAGCATGAATAATAATGAGTAGTTCTCTCTTCGCAATGTGATATAATAAGGCTATGGATTTTTGTTATGAAAGAAAGGGATTTGTAAGCTCAAATAGTGATTCAAGGTTTTAAAAACTTAAGATCACTATCATTGTGTCTTTCTTGCTTTGGTAAGACATCTTTATTTTATCTTTACCTTAACTTAGTCACTTTTATCTTTTCATTTGGGCATGCCCCCTAGCATTTGAATTTCTGAGGCTCTTTGAAATTTTTCACGACCTTTTTTTGGTTTTTGATATTTAAGTTCTTACTTGCCCTCCATTTTCTTAAAACTTCAACCAAGGCCACCAATAAAAATATTTCTTCTTCCTATAATTTCCTCAATTCTTTCCATGATTTAAACTAACAAACCATCATTCTTGAACCACACAATGCCATGCCATTCAACCATCTAACGATGACGTCTTAGTTGTTCCCAAGCTACTTTGACCGAGAATCTGTGATTTGGCGAATCCAACCAAACTATCTCATCCTTTTGCCCTATCTTAGGATTAGAATTGGAAGGAATAGCTTCTATAATGGGGTGCCAGCCAATAGCTTGGGTGGAAGGAGTTTTCCATTCTAAATTATGAATTAGCACATTCACCTTCGCGTTCTTGGCCATACTTGAATCATAGATGAATCTTTCCCTGTAAGAATCCGCGAGTGGGCTATGAGGATGCCAGTTGTCAAACCATAGAGAGGTTGTCATTCCATCTCCTATGATGTACTTCATCTTCGGCTGTGCTAAGGATCTGAGCTTTAGAATCTTTCACCAAGCCCAAGAGCAATTCTATGGTGTCTTGATGGTCCAGAAATTCCTACCTCGCAACAGATTGGATCTGATCCAAGTAGACCAGATTGAGCCAATTGCACAGGTTCCAAATGTGTTTCAACAAAGCAATCTTGTTCCATTCTGTTATCCTTTTTATTCCTAGCCCCCCTCCTTTTTTGGAAGACATACCTGATCCCAAGCCACTTTAGCCCTAGTAGTTCTCATATCTTAACCTCACCAAAGAAAGGATTTCATAATTTGCTCCACATTTTTAATTACTTGCCCAGGTAAGAGAAAGAGAGATGCCCAGTAGACCTGTATGGAAAATAAGACTGAATTAATCAGTTGTACCCGTCCTGCATACGAGAGTGTTCTACAAGTCCAATGTCGAACTTTAGAGGTGATTCGATCCACGAGGCCCTTACAATAAACAACCTTTAGTCTGGACGAGAGAAGAGGTGCTCCCAAATATTTCATAGGGAGCTCCCCCTCTCTAAACCCAAGAATATGAATAATTGTTCCCTCTCAGCATTTAACACACCGCTCAAGAAGATGTCACTTTTGTTTGGATTTGGATACAGACCTGATAGATCTTGAAACTTTGTAAGCACAGTTCTGATCATAGGAATTTAGTTTACATCCCCTTTGCTAAAATTCATCAAGTAGTCAGCAAAACAAAGATGAGAAATTTTGTCCTTCTTGCATCTCTAGTGGAACTTGAATTCTTGGTTGGTAGTCATCTTGCAGAATAGCCCCAAAAGGATTTCCATACATAGGAAAACAAATATAGGGACAATGGATCCCCTTATCTCAGCCCTCTTCTCCCTTGAAAGTAACCTGCAAGCTCACCATTGACATTGATAGAGAATTGACATGATGTAACACAAACCATGATCCAATCAATGACTGTTCTAGGGAATCCAATTTTTATTAACATAGCGTCAACGAAATCCCACCGCACCAAATCATAAGCCTTCATCAGATCAACTTTCATAGCACAACTAGCAGGTCCCGTAGATTTATGATAGCCTTTCATTAGTTCCTGAGATAAAAGAATGTTGTCGCTGATTCTCCGTCCCAAGATAAAAGCAATTTGATATGGACCTACTAAGGATGGCAAAACAACTTTGATTCTCCTAGCTAGAATCTTACTGATGCATTTGTACACTGTATTGCAACAAGATATAGGACGAAAATCTGTCAACCTCGTAGGATTAGCAACTTTAGGAATAAGAGAAATGGATGTAGCATTCATTTCTTTAAGCATTCTACAAGTCTGAAAGAAGGAGCTAACAGCGTTGATTACATCTTCCCCAACTATGTGCCACATTCTTTTGAACAAACCTGCGTTAAAGCCATCTGGACCAGGGGCTTTGTTGTTCTTCAAACTAAACATAGCATGCTTAATGTCCTCCCTTGTTACATCTTGTGCGAGTACATGCTGTTGCGTTGAAGACAGTTTCAAGTTAATTGCCAATTCCACCACTTCCTCGTTCAGAACCCTAGGCATCTGATCCACTCCTAACACACGATGGAAGTACGCAATTACTTCTGATTTGACTGCCTTGTGTCCTTCGACAACCTTTCCATCCTCCCTTGTAAGTGATAGAAGCTTATTTCTATTCTGTCTTCCATTTACTGATTTGTGAAAGTAGCTAGTATTCTGATCCCCCAAGCTAAGCCATTGTATCCTTGCCTTCTGTTTGAAAAAACTCTCTTCAGCCCTGACGGTAAAAGCGTATTTACGAACAACATCCCTTTCTCGCATGTACAACATTGGATTCTCATGCGCTGTATGCAGAGCCTGTTGAGCCTTATCCATTTTGTTTTTTGCATCTTTAACTCTATCTGAAATGTTGGAGAAGTGAGTCATATTGAAAAGTTTCAATTCCTGCTTTAGCTTTCTTAGTTTGCAACACAGCTGATACATTGGATAACCCCTCGAATTCTGATCCCATACCTTCTTCACCAAGGGCATGAACTCGTCATGATCCATCCACATATCAAACAATCTGAATGGTTTCTTTATGTTCTGATCATTGCCAATAACCTTTACCACCATTGAAGAATGGTCTGACATACCCGAAGGCAAAAATCTCGCTTCCGATAATGGGAAGTTTAGATTCCACTTCTCATTGACAAGCATTCTATCTAGTTTCCGCATAATCAGATTCTCAGGACATTGGTTCGACCAAGTATAATGCATACCTGAATACTGAAGATCATCTGCTTTAGCTTCTCAAATACATGTATCCAATCTATCCATAGTACCAGCCCACGTAGTAGACCCTCATAACCTGTCCGACTGGTTGCGGATAGCATTAAAGTCACCGATAAGAATCCACGAGGTTGACTCCCATCCATCACTACGACTCACTATATCAGACCATAATGCCTCACGTAAGGAAGCATTATTGTCTCCATAAATAATTGAAGTATTGAAACTGATATTGGTAACTAATATAGTGAAAGAAACATGAATAGCCTGGTTTGACATTCCGAAAACATCCACCTTCACCGTATCAGCATTCCAACAAACCAAATACGACCACGACAAGAGAAATCATAATTATAGAAGGACCAAGAACGCAGAAGAAGTTGAGAAACATTATCTTTATTCTTGTCTTTAACTCGAGTTTCAACCAAACCAAAAAGAGCTATCCTCTCTTGATGGATGAGCCGACGCAATTCTGAATGCTTTATAGGATCATTCAAACCTCTAATGTTCCAACATCCAATAATCATAGAAAAATAGAGAGGAGTACAAACAGCAACACAAAGATTACCTTGACGTGCCTCCCGGAGAAGAGCCAGATTTCTTATTCTTCTTTGAAGAGGCTTTTGAACCCTTTTTCTTTTTCTCTAAAAGTCTCTAGCCTTAATAGCTAATTGATTAACAGTTTCCCTTTCGGTGGAATTCAGGGTTTGAGGGGTTGTCAGGATCGCTGACGTCAACTCCTTATCGGTACGTTCCCCATCTGTATCACCTCCCATTGCGTCCATATCTTGATCTAAAGCAGCATTTGCAGCCCCTTGCTCTAGTTTCATGTCTTCTCGTAAACTCTTCAAGACAAGAGGAGAGGAAGGATTTTCATCTTCATAACAATCAGCATTACGCACATCAAATGCCGCATGATCATTCATATTACTATCAGACATATGTATACTAGATGTTGAACAACCATTCTCATTACAATTACCCACTTTAGATGCCAAGGGATCATTCTCCCCACTCACAGAACCCTTGTTTCGTTTACCAACTACCTGCCACTGAAACTGATTCTGCTTGTTATCTGCAAATTTAGAGTTCATAGCTCCTATATTCCTCTTACCCTCTGTCACCACTTTAAGATTATCAATGTTATTACTAGCACATAGCGCTGCGGTGTGTCCAAAGACATTGCAATTACTGCACTTCAACGGTATCCATTCGTACTCAGCCTTGTGGATATTTGTTTAAAAAGAGTTGTTTATGTGTTCCATTAAGTTCATACGTGAATTGCTTGTACGTGAAGCACATAGAGGCGAGTTGATGGGACATTTTGGTGTTGTTAAGACTTTAGATGTGTTGCATGAACATTTTTATTAGCCTAAAATAAAAAAAAGATGTGCAACGCATGTGTGATAAATGCATAACTTGAAGGAAAGCAAAGTCTAGAACTCAACCACATGGCTTGTATACCCGTTTGCATGTACCGAAAGAACCATGCATAGACATTTTGATAGACTTCGTCTTAGGTTTACCTAGGTCAAAACAAGGTAGGGATTCCATCTTTATAGTTGTTGATAGGTTTTAAAATATGACACACTAACATTGCTGATTTGTTCTTTAGGGAGATAGTACGGCTTTACGGGGTCCCTAAGAGCATTGTTTTTGATAGAGATACTAAGTTCCTTAGCTATTTTTGGAAGGTGTTGTGGGGCAAATTAGGTTTTAAACTATTGTTTTCAACTACTTGTCACCCCCAAACAAATGGATAAACCGAAGTAGTTAATAGAACCATAACACAACTTTTACGTGTTGTCAGTCAAAAAAACTTAAAGAATTGGGAAGATTTGTTGCCATTAATAGAGTTTGCGTATAATCACAATGTGCACTCTACTACTGAATTTTTACCTTTTGAAATTGTGTCTTTAAACCCTTTAACTCCAATGGATTTGATGGCTTTTCCTGTTGATGAAAGGGTTAGTTTGGATTGTAATCGTAAAGCATAGGTGGTGAAGACACTCCATGAGTGTGCAGCAACAAATTGAAAAGAATAATCTTGTGTTTGCGACCAAAGCCAATAAGGGGAGCAAACATGTTGTCTTTCAGCCTAGCGATTGGGTTTGGGTGCATATGCGCAAGTAGGGTTATTCAAAAAAACCAATTAACCGAGAAAACAAAAAAAACCAATGAAAAATTAACCGAGAAACCAAACTGAGATGGAAAACCGCTTAAACCGATTTTTAAAATCATAAAATCATGTCGGGTTCAGTTCGGTTTTGGTTTTACAACAGAAACCGGTGAACCGAACCGAATTGAACCAACCATAAAATAAAAGACCTATAAATACTACAGCCTACAGTTAACCTAACCCTAATAACATTACTTGAAAAGCCGCTGCCTAGCAGAGACTTGTTTTCGCCTTCTTCCTTTCCCTTTCAATTTTCATCTACTCTGCGTCTCTACCCCCTGTATTTGTCTCTTCTCTAGTTGAACAAAAACTCACGTCTCCATATCCTAGGCTTCTCTCTTCACTTCTGCACAAGCCGTTGCGATCCTCCTCCTCTATACTTACAGCAGAAGGAGAGGGCTCCTCCATTAGAGAAAAGATGGTAAGGTAAAGTAACATCTGTTTCAAAGTTTCATGCATCTTTGGCCTTATCACTACTTCCTTGCTCTGACCTCTGCTTCTCCTTTTCTATCCTCTTGCAACTAGGGTTTTTGCATCTTTCTTCAGGTTTGTCTCAGTCTCCCCCGCCCTCTCTCCTTTCTCTTGTTTCGGCCATTCCTTTTATCTTATTCAATTTTCTTTGACACTTCATCACTAATACTACTGATGTTCTGTTGATTTGTGTTGATATTGAGTTCTTGATTGCTTTGTTTAACATTGTTAACTTTATAACATTGCAAATTATAATATGTGGTTTTGATCTATATTATTAGCTATCAATATGTTTTATCTTGATTGCCAGTGCCTTTTATTTGCCTTGAATTGATAGACTGTATTATCTGTATTATCAACTATCAATTCTGGCAGTATGGCTGATGTAGTGGGACAATGGATAGGTTACAAAGTTGGTTGCAATGTGAAAACATGGTTATGGTAGCTTTATAATAAGTTCAAGTTTAGTGTGTGATTTTGTTAGCTTCATGATTTGTTAAATTTTTAGATATTGATTGCTCTGTTCATTTAAAATTATTGTGTTTTTACAAAACCTTTTCAATGGAAATATTTGATTTTCATATATGATCTGCTATAAACCATTGGTCCATTACAGTGTAAGTATATGAACCTAACATGATGTTCAACTTCTGCTTGATTCACCAGAAGATTTTTTTCTTCTTGCTTTTGCATTAAATTGCAGAATAGTGGGTAGTTGGGCAGAATAGTGGGCTATTTTCTTTGTTTTGCAATTGAAAATAATTGTTTGTCCTTATATCCTCTTTACAATTGAACGTGTTAGCTTTAACTTTAAGATTCATGTTGTTATTTTTTTAATTTCAGATGGATAAGCTTGATTGTGACAGATGCGACATTCCAAGAATGACAAAAGGTTGGGATGAATGGATTCGATGGGCCACTGTCTCTTGGCATGGCAAGAGTTTCGTCAATTTTTCTCGTAAACTGAGTTTCGCAGCTACAGTGTATCATGTATGGCAAGAACGGAATGCAAGGATCTTTGCTGGAATGTCTAGAACTTCGAATTTGGTCTTTAATCAAATCGAATGTATCATTCGTGATAAGCTTGATTTGATGAGGAATGTCGCACCAACAAATGAAAACAAAAGGATCCAACGAGCTTGGAGGGTGAATACCATAGATTTTTAATTTGTTAGTTAGCTGGTTGTATTGGTTTCCCTAACGAATCCAGTGAGGTTTCAGTGTTATGGTCGATGGCTAGCTTGTAGCCATCTGTTGTTTTATGTTTCTGTTATCATTGTAAATCTGGGGTATGCCCCTTATAATGTTTGTATCTTCTTCTTTTAATACATACGTCAACTTACCAAAAAAAAAAAAAATTTCAGATGGATAATTGGGAAGATCCTACACCTAATGAATCAAATCCTTCAAGTTCGGAACCCAATTCTTTGCCCATTTTAGTTCCAGTTACTCCCTCTAGTACAAATAGCAACACTAAAAGTAAAGGTAATCCATCTTCTAGATCTAATAAAAGAAAAACATCCTAAATTTAGGGTCACTTTAAAAAACTAGATGGTAATCCTAAAGCTCCTAGGGCTACATGTGTAACATCCCCCGTTTCGGGATAAAAACAACAATCTCATATCAATTGAAAAACAGAGTAATTAAATTTTATATATATATATATATTCATGTCTTCATATTAAAATCTACCAAAATTTTGATAGAGTCTTTCCTAAACCGGAAGGTCTCAAGTTATCGACATGTAACATGTTTACGTTTCTAATAACTCACATCTCCTAACTCAATCCTGATCCAATCATCCTGGGTTTCAAACCCACAAATATTATCACACCTATCAACCACAATATTTATGATATACATTATATAACAAAATATCATTATGGATGGATAAAAATATAAATACACATACATGAAATAAGGTTCAAGAGTGAGTTTTTCAATAACCTTACCACTACGAAGAGTGATGACTGATTTGACTTGATCCATATGTTGGCTTCTAGAACTACTTGCATTTGCATTGTATTGCCCTTTGGGATTTTGCTGTGGTTGAGATGAAAATTTACCTTTCTCCTGAAAACTGAGAGTAGATGTGAAGTTTGTGTATAAAGAGGTGTATATCCATGAGAATTTTGGAAATTATGGTGTGCTTGAAATAGTGGCTGTGAAGTTTGTGCATTATTGTTCCAACTGAAATTTGGGTGATTTCTCCAGCTAGGATTATACGTTTGTGAGCATGGGCCTTTAGAAACTGTTTAAAGTTGGACAATCATTGGTTGAGTGTTCATTGGCTTCACAGATTTGACACACAATTTCTTGAATAGATTTTAATTGACCACTCATTTTCAATTCTAGTGCCTCGACTTTTTTAGCTAAAGATGCAAATTTGGCTTAAAGGTCATGATCTTCCCTAACGTTGTACATTCCTCCACTAGATGTATGAGATTGAGGTTTATTGGGTGCCTTATAAGTGCCTATAGTGTCCTAATTTTGAGCATTTTCAGCTAGCAAGTTTAGGTACTCTATTGCTTCATTAGGGCCTTTATCTTCAAAAGTTCTATTGCACATCAATTCCACCGTTTGTCTATCTTTAGGTGTTAACCCTTCATAAAAATATGAAACCAATCTCCATGTTTCAAAACCATGATGAGGGCAAATATTAAGCAAGTCTCGATATCTATCCTAAAATTGATAAAATATTTCTCCTAGTTTTTGAGTGCAAGTGGTGATTTGTCTTTTGAAAGAGTTTGTTATGTGAGATGAAAAAAACTTCTTTAAAAATTGTTGTTGCATTTCATCCCAAGCACGAATGGATCAACCTAAGATTTTATAGCCATGTTTTAGCTTTATCTTTTAATGAAAAAGGAAAACGCTTTAATGTGATGCTTGGGAACAACTAAGACGTCATCGTCATATGGTTGAATGGCATGCCATTGTGTGGTTCAAGAATGCTGTTCCAAGACATTCATTTCTTCTATGGATGGTTGTCCAACAGAAACTCACAACTCAAGATAAACTTCATCGGTTTGGTATACATGGTCCCAATAGATGCTAACTCTGTCTCTGCAACAATGAGGATCACAACCACTTGTTCTTTGAATGCTCCTGTACTAAAGCAATCTGGTGGGATGTTTGTGACAGATGCGACATTCCAAGAATGATAAAAGGCTGGGATGAATGGATTTGATGGCCATTGTCTCTTGGCATGGCAAGAGTTTCGTCAATTTTTCTCGTAAACTGAGTTTTGCAGCTACAGTGTATCATGTATGGCAAGAACGGAATGAAAGGATCTTTGCTGGAATGTCTAGAACTTCGAATTTGGTCTTTTATCAAATCGAATATATTATTCGTGATAAGTTTGATTTAATGAGGAATGACGTACCAACAAATGAAAACAAAAGGATCCAACGAGCTTGGAGGGTGAATAACATAGATTCTTAATTTGATAGTTAACTGGTTGTATTGGTTTCCCTAATGAATCAAGTGAGGTTTTAGTTTTATGGTTGGTGGCTAGCCTGTAGCCATCTGTTGTTTTATGTTTCTATTATCATTGTAAATCTGGGGTATGCCCCTTATAATGTTTGTATCTTCTTCTTTTAATACATACGTCAACTTACCAAAAATAAAATAATAAACTTAGCTAAACATAATGAAAGAGAGAAACATAAATAAACAAGATAAGAACATAAATAAGATATAAGTTAACTAAGTAAAGGAATGGAAATGAAAAGCACAAACAAGACATTAATATAAACAAAACTTAAGCATTAGAAAAATATAAAGAGAGAGAGCAAGAACATGATATTGATCTGAAAACCAAGATACCTAAATGCATGGCAAATGTCTTCTTTTAGAGGCTAAAATTTGAAACTATTGATTTGATGACTAATTATTGAGTGGGTGACTACCTCTTGACTTGGTAAAAATTCTTAACTTTTTGTCTGTAGAAAACATCATTGCTAACATCAGGATTTAAATAGATATTCTACATGAAATTTCTAGGAAATCGTCTCAGCTTTCCAACAAAACAAGAATCGATGCATTTGGACTTCTAGAACTCGAGATATGGATTGAACACTGAATAGTGTCTGGGCTGCAGGACAGATTCCAACTTCTCCGTTGTTGCTACCAGACCTAATTTATGGACAGCTTTCCATACATATAAACCAGACCTAAATCCAAGTTCTACAACTCCAGTTATGATCCAATAAACCACTTGTTCTTTGAATGCTCCTATACTAAAGCGATCTGGTGGGATGTTTGTGACAGATGCGACATTCCAAGAATGACAAAAGGCTGGGATGAATGGATTCGATGGGCCACTATCTCTTGGCATGGCAAGAGTTTCGTCAATTTTTCTCGTAAACTGAGTTTTGCAGCTACAGTGTATCATGTATGGCAAGAACGGAATGAAAGGATCTTTGCTGGAATGTCTAGAACTTCGAATTTGGTCTTTAATCAAATCGAATGTATCATTCGTGATAAGCTTGATTTGATGAGGAATGTCGTACCAACAAATGAAAACAAAAGGATCCAACGAGCTTGGAGGGTGAATACCATAGATTTTTAATTGTTAGTTAGCTGGTTGTATTGGTTTCCCTAACGAATCTAGTGAGGTTTCAGTTTTATGGTCGGTGGCTAGCCTGTAGCCATCTGTTGTTTTATGTTTCTGTTATCATTGTAAATCTGGGGTATGCCCCTTATAATGTTTGTATCTTCTTCTTTTAATACATACGTCAACTTACCAAAAAAAAAATTATAGTGGTTAAACTCATTAATCAATCCTTTGATTTATGTGATAGGCTTGCATTTAAGATGAACATTTACCATAAATTAAAGGTATCTTATATTATTAGACATGTTATTATAAAACATGTTATAGTTAAGGAGTTATTGATACTTTAAATGCAAAATGATGATATAAAACCTTGATAAAAATACACTTTTAAGTACTATCAAAACTCCCACCTCTTCTCTGGAACTGTCCTGATGATTGCCCGCGCTTCCCTTTCTTTGGGAGAGGAGGTCTCTCAGTCAAAAACTCAAAATCTCTCCTCTTAGCTTTAATTGCCTGACTCTGCTCGACCACTGTGATACGATTAAGGAAAGGTCAAATTTGGATTTTGATGTACAAAGTGCATCTATCCAGTTTTATGGCAACAGTCATAATTTTCAATCTGATCGTTGGATCAAGCTGTAATTTTACGTGGAGTCTCCTGACATGGTGTCCTACCTAGGGTTAAAATATCAGGTCAATCAGAGTTCGAAAAGGCATCGAAACATGGGTCAACAGAGGCTGTACGAATTTTGTTATTTACTTTCTTTTGACTTGTGGACTTCCTATTTGGCTAGGATTCTTTTCCTAAAAGGATGTGGCAGCTTCTTTTGGGAATCTCCTAATTTTACAAAAATCTTTAATGGGTTTCTACATAATTTTCAAATGTGGCAAGGATTCATAAATGTTTTAGAATTCTTTTCTTACAAGGATTCCTATTTATCTTAGCTACCAAAAAGAAAGAAGACTTCAGAATAAATTCTACATTCAGATCAGATTTCCTAGTCTATTTGGTGACTTCTTAATGATGACAAATCTGATTCTAGCATATTTAGGATGGTAATTTTTGGATTTTTATTATTTTCTTCTTAGTCTTTGGGTTATTATTACTTATTTGGGTCAATTGTAAGTGGGCTTAATATAAGTCCACCTAAGGGGGGTCTATTAGGGTTTATTTAAGTCTAGAGTTAGTATAAATAAAGGCACAACCAGACATGTAAGTTAGACAATTCAGATTAATAAAACTTCTTGTTTGTCGTACTTTGTGTGTGTGTGTTGGTGAGATAATCTCCTTTCCATGGTTCTCTAAAGAACTAAAAAACAACTTATCGAAGAACAGCTGTCTTCGTGGTGTCATCCTTAAACTTCTTGTTCGCGAATCAATATTCGTTGGGTGGGGGTGTCCGTTTCCAATAGTGCTGGTGCCTAGGTACAAGTTATCTTTGTGTCACACTCCTATCAAACCTGATTTACTCGGCTTTCCGGGAATTTGTGTCTTTGCGTGTGGGTTGCGTGACCACGTGATCACGAGGTTTGCATCACACTGGTTTCGGGGTATCCCTTATTACCCTCCCCATACCCTGAGTAGCCCGTACCAATTCCCGCACAGACTGAAACCGCATGGCTATCGATATCATCCTTAGTTCCTGCCTTAGTCCATCACGGAACCTCTCCACTCTGTGGCGCTCTGTGGGAAGGTAAGTGGAGGCAAAAGCTGCTAAGTCCTGATATCTCCTCTCATACTCCAAAACTGTCAAATCTCCCTGCCTCAAATCCAAAAACTTATGTTCTTTCTCCCTCCTATGTTCCCAAGAATGGTACCTCTCCTCAAACTCTTTATGAAAGTCCCTCCATCTCAATATCTCCCCTTATCTCCTCTCTCTAATGGTCTCCCACCAAGAGTGGGCACTTTCAACCAATAGTTGAGTCACGCAATCCACCCGTAGCTCCTCTGGCACCTACATCTGATTCATAACTCTTTTTACTTTTCTAAGTCAATGCCTAGCAACCTCAGCATCCTATTCGCCACGGTAAGTCATACAACCTATCTCTCTCATGCCCTTCACTCATTGCACTATGGTGACTACTCCCCTTGATCTAGGAGCTGTACTGGAAGTTCTCGCTACCATTTCCTGTTGTTACAACTCTCACTATATGTTCCATAAAAGCAGGATCCGAAAATGGGTTTGACCAGCTACCGGTGCCACTGGTGGGGGTATATTATCTCCCCCTGTCTGTCTGATACCTTAGGCTTTGATACATCTGCCTAACAGGACAACGAATCATCTCGAAGTCTCATTGACTCGCCCCTTTCCGAGTACACTAATGTTGCAGGTATATGAGAGGAGGTGTTTGCCAAAGGATCCCAGTCTAGATCACTTTCATTAAAAAAACTCTGATCATTTCCCCGAACTGAGGATGGAGCAGTCGTGGCTCCTTGCCTTGTTCTCACCATCTTGAAACACATTTCAAAATTATATAATTATTCTTATCCCCAGAATAGCAACTTGAGCTCTGATACCAAAATGTAACATCCCCCATTCCAGGATAAAAACAACAATCTCATGTGAACCGAAAAACAAAGTAATTAAATTTTTTTTTTCTATTCATGGTCTTCATATTAAAATCTACCAAAATTTCGACAGAGTCTTCCCTATATCGGAAGGTCTCAAGTTATCGACATGTAACCTGTTTACACTTCTAATAACTCGCATCTCCTAACTCAATCCCGACCCAATCATCCTGGGGTTTAAACCCACAAATATTATCACACCGATCAACCACAATATTTATGATATACATTATATAACAAAATATCATTATGGATGGATAAAAATATAAATACACATACATGAAATATAGTTATATGAACTACATAGTTAAGTTCATTTAATCAAGTTTAAATATTAAGTATACAAATTAAGTTATACAAATGTTTCCATTTTACAAAATACAAGGGTATACTCCCTAGAACCTATATTACAAGAAAGGAACATAAGTTAGGATCTACTCCTGTCGTGCATGCGATGGTCTTGAAACAAAATACATATTATTGAAACATGAATATCACAATAAATATAAAAACATGAGTATCTAACAATTTAAAAAGGGTAACATGCATTCATATTTTGTTTACTTCTCCCTTCTGATTTTCATTAGAATCTCTTCCTTGTGCAATTATTAATAACCGTTCCCTCTCCCATTATCAACCTCCATTTCAGATTTTATAAAATCAATCATGATTATTTCTGCTTAACGCATTACCGCTACCAATTTCACTGGTATCATCAACATCACCCCGTAGGAGTCGATGCAAGATGATCCACCCAGGATGCTAACATACACTAAATGTATGTTAGTCAATACATGGTGATCCCCTTACCCGGGGTCCTAACATACAATAATTGTATGTTAGCAAATACATGCTTGATCTCCTTATCCGGGATCCTAACATACACTAAATATATGTTAGTCCAAACGTGGCGATCCCCATACCCGGGATCCTACCATACACTAAATGTAAGCTAGTTCACGCCCAAAATCAGACTTCTCATATTTTCTTTCTCAGCGATAATTTCATCACTTGGGAATTCACATAACAACCTTTCACCTTGAATACACATATATTTAGTAATTCATATTTTACATCGGTAATATATTAAATCATGGAATTTAACTAGAAAGTATAGATGCGATTCACCTACTTGCAATAGAAGGTCTACTTGTGCTTCCCTGTTGCTGATGTTGCACCACGCCTGTTGTCCCTCCTGCAAATAGCAGGTTTATTTAATAAATTTTCTTCACTCAAGGATATGTTTTATAATAACCATATCAACAGCCAATAAGTCTTTCTTTCAATTATTTCTTAATATTTTATGTTTTTCTTATTACACCCATTAATATTTTTGTTCTTTGTCAAATCATAGTTATCATTCATTTCTTTATATTTGAACTGTTTCTGTTAAAATCTCGAATTGTTATTGTCTAGACATTGAACTGTTACTGTCTGACCTTTCCTCATATGTTTAACCATATCTAGAGTTATAGAAATTCGTTTCAAGCGAGATTGGTCTCGTTGGAAAGTTAAGACATGAGGCTACAAGTTCTTTAAAGGAAGGAGAACTCAGTTCTGCCTTCAAGACAGTCAAAATTGCTCATCAACAATCATTTGTACTGTTACTATCCAATTGTTACTGTCTTGTTTTTGAATTGTTACTGTCTTGTTTTTGAATTGTTACTGTCTGACCTTTCTCATATTTTTAACTATATCTAGAGTTACAGAACTTCGTTTCAAGCAAGATTGGTCTTGTTAGAAAGCTAAGATATAAGGCTACAAGTTCTTTGAAGGAAGGTTCTGCCTCCAAGACAGTAAACATTGCTCATCAACAATCATTTGGATTGTTACTATCCAACCGTAACTATCTAGACATCAAACCATTATTGTCCAACCTCTCCTCATAGTTTTAACTATATCTAGAGTTACAGAACTCTGTTTTAAGCGAGATTGATCTTGTTAGAAAGCTAAGACATGAGTCTACAAGTTCTCTAAAGAAAAGAGAACCTAGTTCTACCTCCAAGACAGTCACAACTGCTCATCAATGAAGCAGACCTACTACCCTACTGGGTCTGTCATGACCCAGTCTCGATTGGTGACCCATAGCTGGAGTTCTATAACTCCAAATTGAGCAAGATCAATTTTCTTAGTTAGTCAACATCCAAAACTACAATTTCTTTGTAGGGACCTGATCCTAATTCCTTCATCCTCCTACCCGAAATCCCTCTAAAAGTCAAGAGACGAAACTGTCCAGATTCATCAACCTTGAAATTTACACACAACACATTAAGTTATTTAATTTAGCAACTAATATTTTTTTCCTCAATTCAAGTCTAAGAACTCTAATTTATAATTTACATCCAGGTATCAATTCATAATCCACTTTTATACGACTCATAAGACCATGTTTAGAACACCTTACCTGCTACGAATTAGGTTTTGATCTTCAACCCTCTTCTTTTCTTTCTAATGACAGTCGGCCCTCCCCTCTTCTCTTCTTGTTCAAATTTTCTTGTTAATTCCTTGCCCACCGGTGTTTATTCTACCTATAACCCTGAATCTTGGATGGGTTCTTGAAATTTTGGTGTTTCTCTCTTGATTTGTAAAAATAGATACAAAAACTCCCTCTTTTCTTTCTTTAGGATAGCTACACATTTTTTGGTGAAAAGATGAGTATTTATGCTCTATAATTATTCTTATTTGTATTTAGGCCTCATTTTCTTTAAGTGTATTCCTTTTGCCCCCACATCTTTTTAGTTCAGTTTATTTCCTTTTATTTAATCCAGCTTTGATTTTTCCCGGGATTTCCCGGGATTTACACCTAGATAACATATGGAGTCATCTAGGTGTATGCAAAAACTTTTCTTTTGTGAATGATCGAAAACAAAAAACTTTAGTTTTAGAATCTAGGCCTATTATAAAGGGGGGATTAATGGAAAGGAAAATCTGGTGACTATCAAGGCAGTGGATTATAGTTATGAAGAGTGTAGGAAAGCCCTAGGTAAAATGATTATACTTGATGAGCTACCTTTAAACTTTGTTAAAAACCAAAGATTTAAATCATTTTGTCAAGTAATACAACCTAGATTTGATGTTCCTTCTCGTTTGACGATTTGGAAAGATTGTTTGAAAATTTATGTAGATGAGAAGGAAAAATTAAAGAAAGCTCTTAAGGATCAACGTTTATGTTTAACAATTGATACTTGGACATCAATCCAAAATATTAATTATATGTGTTTGACTACCTATTGGATTGATGAAGGTTGGAACTTGAATAAAAGAATTCTAAACTTTTGTCAAGTTTCTCATCATAGAGGTGAAACAATTAGCCAAGCAATTGAGAGTTGTTTGTTGGAATGGGGAATTGATAACATTTTAATAGTTACAATAGACAATGCAAGTTCAAATAATTTGACAATAAAATATCTGAAGAGAGTAACAAATAATTGGGCAACTAATATATTGTCAAATGACTTCATGCATGTTAGATGTTGTGCCCATATTGTTAATCTTATTGTATGTGCGAGATTGAAATATATTGATGATTCAGTAGTTAAGATTAGGAATGCAACGAGGTTTGTTAGATCTTCTCCTTCTAGACAACTTGTTTTTAACCAATGTGCGGAGAGGTTGAAAATAGAGAGTAAAAAAATGTTTGCTTGGATGTTGCAACTAGATGGAACTCTACATATATGATGTTAGATGCGGCTGCTAAATTTGATGTGGTTTTTATAAGGTTAGAAGAAATCGATCCTAGGTATTTAAGTTACTTTGAGGTTGATTCAAAAGGGAAACAAAAAAACTTAGATCCTTCTATTTTAGAATATTGGGAAAAGGTTAGATCCTTTTATTTTCTAGCTTGTTGTGTGTGATATCTAATTCTTTCTTCCATGAATTGATTACCAGCACTATTAGAAACGGAGACCCCCACCCAACGAATATTGATTTGTGAACGAGAAGTATAAGGATGACACCACGAAGACAGTTGTTCTTCAATAAGTCATTTTTAGTTCTTTAGAGAACTAAGGAAGGGAGATTATCTCACTAACACACAATAAGGGCAGCAAAGAAGTTTATTGATCTGAAAATTGCGTAACCTTACATGTTTGGTTATACCTTTATTTATACTGACTCTAAACTTAAAGAAACCCTAATGGACCCCCCTTAGGTGGACTTATATGAAGTCCACTTATAATTGACCCAAATAAGTAATAATAACCCAAAAACTAAGAAGAAAATAATAAAAATCTGAAAATTATCATGCTAAATATGCTAGAATCAGATTTTTCACCCTTAAGAAGTCTTAAATAAACTAGGAAAAATTTGATTAGGAAAATTTGTGTTGCTGCCCCCTTGATGTCCTTGATTAGTTTGGATTTCCTTATTTAACTTGGACAAATAAGAAAACAAATTTCCTCCTTTGTTGCTGATTTAATTACTTTAAATAGTCCTCCCCTCTTTAGGAATAAGATATGGTGAATTTTCTTACTTAATTAGGAGAATAAATTGCTGACTTTTTTATCCTTGTAGCATTAGAAAAAATAACAAGCCTAACAAGGCTGGTATTGGGTCGGACACATCAACCCCTTGTTCCACACGAATTGGGCTCTTCTTGGACCTGAACTAGATGAATTAAAGGCTGTCCTTCATGCTCCTTAAATGTTCCAAGCCTCTCTAGGTTCATTTTGCTCCATATGTTCAATGTTTCTTTAATCTTCTTTACCCTAGCTCTTGTGATTGGCCCAATTGGCACCTCCAGTGGGTCGTTGGCATGATTACGCTTAGTGTTAAGCTGATCCGCATCATCCCCTCTCTCTTCAAAAGGATTCGACCTCGAATCATCACCTACATCAAACAGAGTAAGATCTGTTTTTTGGGTACGTTGACATATGTATTAAAAAAAGAAGATACAAACATTATAAGGGGCATACCCCAGATTTACAATGATAACAGAAACATAAAACAACAGATGGCGACAGGCTAGCCACCGAACAGACAACAGAGACCAACTAGATTCGTTAGGGAAACTAAAACAACCAGCTAAGTATCAAATTAAGAATCTATGTTATTAACCCTCTAAGCTCTTTGGATCCTTTTGTTTTCATCTGTTGGTAGAACGTTCCTCATCAAATCAAGCTTATTTTGAATGAAACATTCGATTTGATCAAAAACCAAATTTGAAGTTCTAGACATTCCTGCAAAGATCCTTGCATTCTGTTCTTGCTAGATATGATACACTGTAGCTGCAAAACTCAGTTTATGAGAAAAATTGACGAAACTTTTGCTATGCCAAATGATAGTGGTCCATCAAATCTATTCTTCCCAGCCTTTTATCATTCTTGGAATGTCGCATCTGTCACAAACATCCCACTAGATCACTTTAGTATAGGAGCATTCAAAGAACAAGTGGTTGTGATCCTCATTGTTGCGGAGACAGAGTGAGCATCTATTGGGACCATGTATACCAAACTGATGAAGTTTATCTTGAGTTGTGAGTTTCTGTTGGACAGCCATCCATAAAAGAAATGAATGTCTTGGAACAGCATTCTTGAACCACACAATGTCATGCCATTCAACCATCTGACAATGACGTCTTAGTTGTTCCCAAGCTACCTTGACCGAGAATCTGTGATTTGGCGAATCCAACCAAACTATCTCATCCTTTTGCCCCATCTTAGGATTAGAATTGGAAGGAATAGCTTCTATAATGGGGTGCCAGCCAATAGCTTGGGTGGTAGGAGTTTTCCATTCTAAGTTATGAATTAGCACATTCACCTTCGCGTTCTTGGCCATACTTGAATCATAAATGAATCTATCCCCGTAAGAATCCGCGAGTGGGCTCTAAGGATGGACACGACCAAAAGATTGATGTCTTTTTCCAAGTGTAGGAGTGTCGAAGTAATAAATAACCCGGCAAGACCGGGGTCGAACCACAGGGAGGTTAATTGTATAAATTATAAATAACAACAACAACAACAACAACAACAACAATAATAGTAATAATAAAGAGAGCTTTGAGATGTGGTATTGATCTAAGGATTAAACAATGATAAAAACAATTGTCAAGGTTAGAGGATCCACTAATGGTATTTCAAACAAGTATAGTATAAACTTTTATAATTACTAAACTGAAAACCACACACAAAGGAGGTTCTAATCAGATTATAAATTGTTAACATGATTACATTAGTTATCTTATTCGAATAATGCTAATACTTGTAAATGTTGTCAGGCATTCATGATTATAACTTATGTTAACAACAAATCAAGTTCCTTTGATAGCTCAGGTGTCGATTATACCATACAGTATGTGGGCTATGAAAGTGCGAAGTATTTGTTGTACCAAGTGTTATATAACATAAATCTAGATTAATCATTTAACAAGCAAAGTATTAAAAGTGAACAAAATAACAAATATAAAGCATGTTAGTATCCAACATTAAGGTCCATGTTGAGTTTATATTATACTTATTCTTACACAATTAGTGTAATCTTTTCACCTTGACATGATAAACTTAGCTAAACATAATGAAAGAGAGAAACATAAATAAACAAGGAAAGGAAATGAAAAGCATGCAGGAGATTAATATAAGCAAAATATAAGCATTACAAAATATAAAGAGAGAGCAAGAGCATGATCTTGATCTGAAAACCAAGATGCCTAAATACATGGCAAATGCCTCCTTTTATAGGCCAAAATTCAGAACCATTGATGTGTTGACTAATTGATGAATGGGTGGCCACATCTTGACTTGGTGACAATTCTTATCTTCTTGTCTGCCAAAAACGTCATTGATAACGTCATAATTTGAACAGACTTCAATCATGAAAGTTCTAGGAAATTGTCTCATCTTTCCAGGTTAAATATTTGAGATCGTTTGGACTTCTAGAACTCGAGATATGGGCTAAACATTGAACAGTGTCTGGGCTGCAGGACAGATTCAGACTTCTTCTTTGTTGCTACAATTTGGACTTGAAAACGGCCTTGTTAAATCTTGGACTCCACATGGAAGTTGTAGGCCTATGTCTTACCTTTCCATCCATATAAAGTAGACCTAAATCTGAGATTTACAGCTCCAGATATGACCCGATTACCAAACAATGTTCCAGTTTGGACTGTACCAACATCTCTTTCCTAAGTTAGGACTGCATTTAAGATGAACATTTACCATAAATTAAAGGTATCTTATATTATAAGATATGTTATTATAAAACGTGCTTTAGTTAAAGAGCTATTGATACTTCAAGTGCAAAATGATGATATAAAACCTTGATAAAAATGCATTTTTAAGTACTAATCAAGGATGCTAGTTGTCAAACCATAGAGAGGTTGTCATTCCATCTCCTATGATGTACTTCATCTTCGGCTATGCTAAGGATCTGAGCTTTAGAATCTTTCCCCAAGCCCAAGAGCAATTCTGTGGCGTCTTGATTGTCTAGAAATTCCTACCTCGCAACAGATTGGATCTGATCCAAGTAGACCAGATTGAGCCATCTGAGTCATTGCACAGGTTCCAAATGTGTTTCAACAAAGCAATCTTGTTCCATTCTGTTATCCTTTTTATTCCTAGCCCCCCCTCCTTTTTTGGAAGACATACCTGATCCCAAGCCACTTTAGCCCCAGTAGTTCTCATATCTGAACCTGACCAAAGAAAGGATTTCATAATTTGCTCTATACTTTTAATGACTTACCCAGGTAAGAGAAAGAGAGATGCCCAATAGACCTGTATGGAAAATAAGACTGAATTAATCAGTTGTACCCGTCTTGCATACGAGAGTGTTCTACAAGTCCAATGTCGAACTTTAGAGGTGATTCGATCCACGAGGCCCTTACAATAAACAGTCTTTAGTCCGGATGAGAGAAGAGGTACTCCCAAATATTTCATAGGGAGCTCTTCCTCTCTAAACCCAAGAATATGAATAATTTGTTACCTCTCAGCATTTAACACACCGCTCAAGAAGATGTCACTTTTGTTTGGATTTGGATACAAACCTGATAGATCTTGAAACTTTATGAGTACAGTTCTAATCATACGAATTGAGTTTACATCCCTTTTGCTAAAAATCATCAAGTCGTCAGCAAAACAAAGTCGAGAAATTTTGTCCTTCTTGCATCTCCAGTGGAACTTGAATTCTTGGTTGGCACTCATCTTGCAGAATAGCCCCGAAAGGATTTCCATACATAGGACAAACAAATATGGGGACAATGGATCCCCTTGTCGCAGCCCTCTTCCCCCTTGAAAGTAACCTGCAAGCTCACCATTGACGTTGATAGAGAATTGACATGATGCAACACAAACCATGATCCAATCAATGACTATTCTAGGGAATCCCATTTTTATTAACATAGCGTCAACGAAATCCCACCGTACCGAATCATAAGCCTTCATCAAATCAACTTTGATAGCACAACGAGCAAGTCCCGTAGATTTATGATAGCCTTTCATTAGTTCCTGAGACAAAAGAATGTTGTCGCTGATTCTCCATCCTGAGATAAAAACAGTCTGATATGGACCTACTAAGGATGGCAAAACAACTTTGATTCTCCCAGCTAGAATCTTAGCGATGCATTTGTACACTGTATTGCAGCAAGATATAGGACGAAAATCTGTCAACCTCGTAGGATTAGCAACTTTAGGAATAAGGGAAATGGATGTAGCATTCATTTCTTTAAGCATTCTACGAGTCTCAAAGAAGGAGCTAACAATGTTGATTACAACCCCAACTATGTGCCACATTCTTTTGAAGAAACCTGCGTTAAAGCCATCCAGACAAGGGGCTTCGTTGTCTTCAAACTAAACATAGCATGCTTAATCTCCTCCCTTGTTACATCTTGTGCGAGTACATGCTGTTGCGTTGAAGACAGTTTCAAGTTAATTGCTGATTCCACCACTTCCTCGTTCAGAACCCTAGGCATCTGATCCACTCCTAACACACGATGGAAGTACGCAATTACTTTTGATTTGACTGCCTCATTGATTAGTACTTAAAAGTGCATTCTCATTAAGGCTTTATATCATCGTATTGCACTAAAGTGTCGTTAAATTCCCTAACTAAAACATGTTTTATAATAACAAGTATGATAATATAATATATCTTGATTTGAAGCTAGAATTTATTTTGAAGTCAAAGAGAGTGTGGTGCTGTCGGAGCTACATCTACTCCGTCCACCGTTCGATTGTTCTCATTTCTGACTATGTTGTTCCTTCCAACCTTCTCTCAACATTGACCGAACGGATTTGTTATCCAATCAATGAGGTAAGAGATATTGATCTCGCAATATTTCTACTATTCTGCATTTTCAGTTCTGGAACTATGGAGAAGTGGTGAAGTTGCAGCATAGTGAATGGATTTTCTTCATGATTTCTCTTATGGTTGTCATAGACATGAAGGCCTTTGCCATATGTGAAGATTAAATCACAGTTCTTTGAAAAAGTTTCTTTTTTTCTTGCTAGTTTCAGAGTGGTTTGTCGTAGCTTGATCTCCTTTGTTCACCGTTGGATCATTACCATTTTTGAGTATGTTGTTCTTCGGAACCTACTTTACATCTTGACCGAACGGATTATTGTTACAATCAGTGTGCTGGGAGATATTGGCCTCGTAATTCTGTAATTCTCTTCTTCCTTCATGAACTAATCTGCATCTTGTTGTATATGAGTTAGGTTGCTGTTATTTCTAAGCTTAGGTTGCTGTTATTTCTGAGCTTAGGTTGCTTCTTGGACTCAGTTTATCTTATTAGAATTTTGCTCTCTCTAGTATTTGTATGCTACCATAATATCTCTATGTTCTTCTGTGGAAAATGTTCCAATGGTTAGCTCTAACATTGAACAACACAATCAAGTTAAGTCTGGACATACATTAAGATTAGAACTGCAAGATATGTTGAATAGCCATAGGATGAAGATTTCTCAGTTTCAAGCTGATTCTGATGTTAGTATAGAGAAACACTCTACTATCCAAGCTTCTAATGTTGTTCCAGAAATGAACCATGTGTTGGGTTCTAAAGTTGATGAGGTGAAGGTAGGATCTCATCAACAAGAACAACTAAAACTTAGACCCAAATTGAATTTTTTAAATGCTTTGAAGGGTTTTAATGTTGATGACAATGAGGGTAGCAAGACCCTTGGCATTAGTTCAGTCCGTAATCTGCACTTTGCTCCCCTTACTATGACTGATGGTCGTGTGACAGTAGCTCCTCTACTTGATGTGTTTGAAGATGGCTGTGAATTTTGAAAATCCACCCTAGTTGGTCATTTTGTGGGGCAGAAATTACCATATCCCGTGGTTAATTCTATTGCCAAAAGAATATGGAGCTCCTACGGTCTATCAGAAGTTTTGTCTTCGGATAATGGTTTCTTCATCTTCACCTTTGATTCTGTCGATCATGCCACTAATGTGCTGGAAAGAGCCCCATGGCACATGGCAAACAGGCCTTTGGTGCTTAAACGCTAGCAACTGAACATGCAATTTTTGAAAGATGATTTGGCAAGAGTTCTGGTATGGGTTAGGCTGTATAATGTCCCTCTTGAGTATTGGACTATTAAGGGGTTGAGCTGTGTAGCGAGTGCTATTGGAGTCCCCCTTCATGCGGATCATACGACATTGTTGCGTAAAAGGCTTAGTTACGCAAGAGTTTGCGTTGAGATAGATGCTTCGAAGACGTTGGTTAAGGAATATGGTCTTCGCTGTCCAAATGGGTTATTCATAACAATTTCAGCTGAATACGAATGGATACCATCGAAGTGCAGTAATTGCAATGTCTTTGGACACACCACAGCGCTATGTGCTACTAATAACATTGATAATCTTAAAGTGGTGGCAGAGGGTAAGAGGAATCTAGGAGCTATGAACTCTAAATCTGCGGATAACAAGCAGAATCAGTTTCAGTGGCAGGTAGTTGGTAAACGAAACAAGGGTTCTGTGAGTGGGGAGAATGCTCCCTTGGCATCTAAAGTGGGTAATTGTAATGAGAATGGTTGTTCAACATCTGGTATACATATGTCTAATTGTAATATGAATGATCATGCGACATCAGATGTGCGCAATGCTGCTTGTCATGAAGATGAAAATCCTTCCTCTTGTCTTGAAGAGTTTACGAGAAGACATGAAACAGGAGCAAGGGGCTGCAAGCACTGCTTTAGATCAAGATATGGACACAATGGGAGGTGATATAGATGGGGAACAAACCGATAAGGAGTTAACATCAACGATCCTGACAACCCCTCAAACCCTGAATTCCACCGAAAGGGAAACTGTTAATCAGTTAGCTATTAAGGCTAGAGACTCTCTAGAGAAAAAGAAAAAGGGTTCAAAAGCCTCTTCAAAGAAGAATCAGAAATCTGGCTCCTCTCCAGGAGGCACGTCAAGGTAATCTTTGTGTTGCTGTTTGTACTCCTCTCTATTTTCCTATGATTATTGGATGTTGGAATATTAGAGGTTTGAATGATCCTATAAAGCATTCAGAATTGCGTCGACTCATCCATCAAGAGAGGATAGCTTTTTTTGGTTTGGTTGAAACTCGAGTTAAAGACAAGAATAAAAATAATGTTTCTAAACTTCTTCTGCGTTCTTGGTCCTTCTTGTATAATTATGATTTCTCTTGTCGTGGTCGTATTTGGGTTTGTTGGAATGATGATACGGTGAAGGTGGATGTTGTTGGAATGTCAGACCAGGTTATTCATGTTTCTGTCACTATCTTAGCTACCAATATCAGTTTCAATACTTCAATTATTTATGGAGACAATAATGCTTCTTTACGTGAGGCATTATGGTCTGATATAGTCAGTCGTAGTGATGGATGGGAGTCAACCCTGTCGATTCTTATGGGTGACTTTAATGCTATCCGCAACCAGTCGGACAGGTTAGGAGGGTCTACTACGTGGGCTGGTACTATAGACAGATTGGATACATGTATTCGAGAAGTGAAAGTAGATGATCTTCGGTATTCAGGTATGCATTATACTTGGTCGAACCAATGTCCTGAGAATCTGATTATGCGGAAACTAGATAGAGTGCTTGTCAATGAGAAGTGGAATATGAACTTTCCATTATCGGAAGCGAGATTTTTGCCTTCGGGTATGTCAGACCATTCTCCTGTGGTGGTAAAGGTTATTGGCAATGATCAGAACATAAAGAAACCATTCAGATTCTTCGATATGTGGATGGATCATGACGAGTTCATGCCCTTAGTGAAGAAGGTATGGGATCAGAATTCAGGGGGTTGTCCAATGTATCAGCTGTGTTGCAAACTAAGAAAGCTAAAGCAAGAATTGAAACTTTTCAATATGGCTCACTTCTCAACATTTCAGATAGAGTTAAAGATGCGAAAAACGAATGGATAAGGCTCAACAAGCTCTGCATACAGTGCATGAGAATCCAATTTTGTGCATGCGAGAAAGGGATGCTGTTCGTAAATACGCTTCTACCGTCAGGGCTGAAGAGAGTTTTTTCAAACAGAAGGCAAGGATACAATGGCTTAGCTTGGGGGATCAGAATACTAGCTACTTTCACAAATCATTAAATGGAAGACAGAATAGAAATAAGCTTCTATCACTTACAAGGGAGGATGGAGAGGTTGTCGAAGGACACGAGGCAGTCAAATCAGAAGTAATTGCATACTTCTATTGTGTGTTAGGAGTGGATCATATGCCTAGGGTTCTGAACGAGGAAGTGATGGAATCGGCAATTAACTTGAAACTGTCTTTAACGCAACAGCATCTACTCACACAAGATGTAACAAGGGAGGAGATTAAGCATGCTATGTTTAGTTTGAAGAACAACAAAGCCCCTGGTCCGGATGGCTTTAACGTAGTTTTCTTTAAAAGAATGTGGCACATAGTTATGGAAGATGTAATCAACACTGTTAGATCCTTCTTTCAGACTCGTAGAATGCTTAAATAAATGAATGCTACATCCATTTCCCTTATTCCTAAAGTTGCTAATCCTACAAGGTTGACAGATTTTCATCCTATATCTTGCTGCAATACAGTGTACAAATGCATCGCTAAGATTCTAGCTGGGAGAATCAAAGTTGTTTTGCCATCCTTAGTTGGTCCATATCAGATTGCTTTTATCTCAGGACAGAGAATCAGTGATAACATTCTTTTGTCTCAGGAACTAATGAAAGGTTATCATAAATCTACGGGACTTGCTCGTTGTGCTATGAAAGTTGATCTGATGAAGGCTTATGACTCGGTGCTGTGGGATTTCGTTGACGCTATGTTAATAAAAATAGGATTCCCTAGAATAGTCATTGATTGGATCATGGTTTGTGTTGCATCATGTCAATTCTCTATCAATGTCAATGGTGAGCTTGCAGGTTACTTTCAAGGGGGAAGAGGGCTGCGACAAGGGGATCCATTGTCCCTATATTTGTTTTTTCTATGTATGGAAATCCTTTCGGGGCTATTCTGCAAGATGAGTGCCAACCAAGAATTCAAGTTCCACTAGAGATGCAAGAAGGACAAAATTTCTCATCTTTGTTTTGCTGACGACTTGATGATTTTTAGCAACGGGGATGTAAACTCAATTCGTATGATCAGAACTATGCTCACAAAGTTTCAAGACCTATCAGGTCTGTATCCAAATCCAAACAAAAGTGACATCTTCTTGAGCGGTGTGTTAAATGCTGAGAGGTAACAAATTATTCATATTCTTGGGTTTAGAGACGGGGAGCTCCCTATGAAATATTTGGGAGTACCTCTTCTCTCGTCCAGACTAAAGGCTGTTTATTGTAAGGGCCTCGTGGATCGAATCACCTCTAAAGTTCGACATTGGACTTGTAGAACACTCTCGTATGCAGGACGGGTACAACTGATTAATTCAGTCTTATTTTCCATACGGGTCTATTGGGCATCTCTCTCTCTTACCTGGGCAAGTAATTAAAAATGTGGAGCAAATTATGAAATCCTTTCTTTGGTCAGGTTCAGATATGAGAACTACTGGGGCTAAAGTGGCTTGGGATCAGGTATGTCTTCCAAAAAAGGAGGGGGGGCTAGGAATAAAAAGGATAACAGAATGGAACAAGATTGCTTTGTTGAAACACATTTGGAACCCGTCATCGTCAGATGGTTGAATGGCATGACATTGTGTGGTTCAAGAATGCTGTTCCAAGACATTCATTTCTTCTATGGATGGCTGTCCAACAGAAACTCACAACTCAAGATAAACTTCATCGGTTTGGTATACATGGTCCCAATAGATGCTCGCTCTGTCTCCGCAACAATGAGGATCACAACCACTTGTTCTTTGAATGCTCCTATACTAAAGCGATCTGGTGGGATGTTTGTGACAGATGCGACATTCCAAGAATGACAAAAGGCTGGGATGAATGGATTCGATGGGCCACTGTCTCTTGGCATGGCAAGAGTTTCGTCAATTTTTCTCGTAAACTGAGTTTTGCAGCTACAGTGTATCATGTATGGCAAGAACGGAATGCAAGGATCTTTGCTGGAATGTCTAGAACTTCGAATTTGGTCTTTAATCAAATCGAATGTATCATTCGTGATAAGCTTGATTTGATGAGGAATGTCGCACCAACAAATGAAAACAAAAGGATCCAACGAGCTTGGAGGGTGACTACCATAGATTCTTAATTTGTTAGTTAGCTGGTTGTATTGGTTTCCCTAACGAATCCAGTGAGGTTTCAGTTTTATGGTCGGTGGCTAGCTTGTAGCCATCTGTTGTTTTATGTTTCTGTTATCATTGTAAATCTGGGGTATGCCCCTTATAATGTTTGTATCTTCTTCTTTTAATACATACGTCAACTTACCAAAAAAAAAAAAAATCTGGTCTACTTGGATCAGATCCAATCTGTTGCGAGGTAGGAATTTCTGGACAATCAAGACGCCACAGAATTGCTCTTGGGCTTGGGGAAAGATTCTTAGCTCAGATCCTTAGCATGGCCGAAGATAAAGTACATCATAGGAGATGGAATGACAACCTCTGTATGGTTTGACAATTGGCATCCTCACAGCCCACTCGCGGATTCTTACGGGGAAAGATTCTCTATGATTCAGGTATGACCAAGAACGCGAAGGTGAATGTGCTAATTTGATAACTCTGAATGGAAAACTCCTACCACCCAAGCTATTGGCTGGCACCCCATTATAGAAGCTATTCCTTCCAATTCTAATCCTAAGATAGGGCAAAAGGATGAGATAGTTTGGTTGGATTCGCCAAATCACAGATTCTCGATCAAAGTAGCTTGGGAACAACTAAGACGTCATTGTCAGATGGTTGAATGGCATGACATTGTGTGGTTCAAGAATGTTGTTCCAAGACATTCATTTTTTCTATAGATGGCTGTCCAAAAGAAACTCACAACTCAAGATAAACTTCATCGGTTTGGTATACATGGTCCCAATAGATGCTCACTCTGTCTCCACAACAATGAGGATCACAACCACTTGTTCTTTGAATGCTCCTATACTAAAGCGATCTGGTGGGATGTTTGTGACAGATACGACATTCCAAGAATGACAAAAGGCTGGGATGAATGGATTCGATGGGCCACTGTCTCTTGGCATGGCAAGATTTTCGTCAATTTTTCTCGTAAACTGAGTTTTGCAGCTACAGTGTATCATGTATGGCAAGAATGAAATGCAAGGATCTTTGCTGGAATGTCTAGAACTTCGAATTTGGTCTTTAATCAAATCGAATGTATCATTCGTGATAAGCTTGATTTGATGAGGAATGTCGTACCAACAAATGAAAACAAAAGGATCCAAAGAGCTTGGAGGGTGAATACCATAGATTCTTAATTTGTTAGTTAGCTGGTTGTATTGGTTTCCCTAACGAATCTAGTGAGGTTTCAGTTTTATGGTCGATGACTAGCCTGTAGCCATCTGTTGTTTTATGTTTTTGTTATCATTGTAAATCTGGGGTATACCCCTTATAATGTTTGTATATTCTTCTTTTAATACATACGTCAACTTACCAAAAAAAATAGATTGGTGCGGTGGATTTTGTTACTTCAAGAATTCGATATCACAATCAAGGATAAGAAAGGCACCGAAAATGTTGTCGCGGATCATTTGTCAAGATTGACAACTGATTCGAGATCTGACATCGCACCAATCAATGACTACTTTCCTGATGAATCTTTACTTTCTGTCTCTACAATGCCTTGATTTGCTAATATTGTTAATTTTCTTGTTTCAGGACATTTGCCAGCTCATTGGAGTACCCAAGACAAAAGAAAATTCTTGAACGAAGTGAAGAACTTTTATTGTGATGACCCTTACTTATTCAAATATTATCCTGATCAAATATTTCGAGGATGCATTCCCGACAATGAGGTAAGTAGTGTCATTAAATTTTGTCATTTTGAGGCATATGGGGGTCATTTCTCATCAAGAAAGACAACTGCAAAATCTTACATTGTGAATTTCATTGGCCCACCATATTCAAAGACACGTATGAATTCTGCAAAACTTGTGAAAATTGTCAAAAGCTAGGATCTATTTCAAAACGTCACATGATGCCTTTAAATACTATTCTTGTCATTGAAATCTTTGATTGTTGGGGTATAGATTTTATGGGTCCATTTCCTCCATCATTTGGTTTTGTGTACATATTAGTCGCAGTAGACTATGTTTCAAAATGGATAGAAGCAATTCCAAGTTGTAACAATGATCATAAAACAGTGATCAAGTTTTTAAAAGAAAATATTTTAAGTCGATTTGGAATCCCTCGGGTCATGATAAGTGATGGTGAAACACATTTTTGTAACTAGCCATTTGAGTCTTTAATGAAGAAATATGGAATCACACACAAAGTTGTCACCCCTTATTACCCTCTGACAAATGAACAAGTAGAACTTGCTAATAGGGAGATCAAACAAATCTTGGAAAAAACAGTGAACCCTAATAGGAAAGAATCAAAGAGTTTCATGATAAGAGAATCTTGAGAAAAACATTTAATGTTGGTCAAAAAGTTTTGCTTTATAATTCTTGACTCCATTTATTTCCTGGAAAGCTAAGATCAAGATGGAGCGGTCCATTTATTGTGAAACATGTGTATCCTTATGGGGCCTTTGATATTGAGAATCCAAAGAATGACAATGTTTTTAAGATAAATGGACATCGTCTGAAAGCTTACTTTGATAATTTCCCTAGTGAAATTGAATCCATTGGTTTGAATGATCCTATATATAAAGGTTGATTATATTGTTTTTCTCACATTGTTTTTGTGTTTCTTTTTTTTGTCTCTTGTTTTGCTAGTCTTTCTCCAACCCCGGTTAAATGGCGGATAATAGTACTCCGTGACTCTTAAGTCGGTTCTTTCAGTTTCCCATGATAACTGATATCTGTGTATATAATTGTTCAATTCCTTGTTCCTTCTCTTTTCTTTGCTTCTCTTCTCCACTTTTCTTTTGAAAAATGGACACCACTCTTGAAAAATTGAAAAAGTATTTTTCTGCTCTGCCTCAAAATGCGATTACAAAAATTTACCGTGCTAGGTGTGAAAGATTGAGGTTGTTAATGAACCATGGAATTCCTAAAGATATTCGCTGGATGATTGAAGCAAAAGTCCGATTATCAGGTGAGTCTTCCAATACTTTTATTTCATACATGCCTGGGACAGGTAAAAGCACTTTTGCTAAGAAACGTCGTGTAAAACAACTGAAAGTCTGTCACCAATGTGCCAGGTATTATTCAACTTTTGCCCATTTTTCATGGCTTAGAATTAGAAAATCCATACTTGCATTTAAGAGAATTTGAAGAAGTTTGTAACACCTATAATGACTTAAATTGTAACATGAACACCATCAGATTAAAGCTTTTTCCTTTTTCATTAAAAGATAAAGCTAAAACATGGCTACACCATCAGATCTATTCATTTTTTTTTGGTAAGTTGACGTATGTATTAAAAGAAGAAGATACAAACATTAGAAGGGGCATACCCCAGATTTACAATGATAACATAAACATAAAACAACAGATGGCTATAGGCTAGCCACCAACCATAAAACTGAAACCTCACTACATTCGTTAGGGAAACCAATACAACCAGCTAACTATCAAATTAGGAATCTATGTTATTCACCCTCCAAGCTCATTAGATCCTTTTGTTTAAGGCGTAGGAATGGTATCTATAAACCGTGAAGATAAAATACAATTGATTAAGGATGGCTTGAGTAAGAGTCTTTAGATAATCTTCTATTATCTCCTAAGACACATCCTAGTGGAGATGTGCATCGTGCAATTCATGATTTATGGCCTCATTTTCATAAAGAACATGATCAACTTAGTCTTGGGAATCTGACTAAAAAAGACCCTATTTGTCAGTTTTTAAGAAAACTTGATGGGAAGCCTATCCCCGACCCATAGAGGGCGTTTAAGCCGTTCTTGAACATAAAACCAAGGGAAGATAGGAGCCACAATCACAACTGCTTGTACATACACATGCTTTTTCAAAAAAAAAAACAAAAACAAAAAAACAAAAAAAAATATTAACAAAGAAAGAGAGAGAGAGTAAGACTCCAGCTAGCCTACATATAGGTAGTATGATTGCATTTTCAATTTCTCATCTATAAAATCTACTCTTCCTTCCCTTCATTTCTACTCAACCCATATATTCAACAGATATAGACGTGTGTAGAAATGGCAGGTTCCTCTGTTCCTAAAATAAAAAATATTTTTGTTTTTGGTGGATCCAGTCCTGGGAAAGAAAAGGAGTTTTTAGAATCAGCAAATCATCTTGGTCGGGTACTAGCTCAGAGAAAGATTCATTTAGTGTATGGGGGAGACAGCCTTGGGTTAATGGGGAGTGTTTCAATCGCTGCATTTTTAGGAGGCAGTCAAGTTTTGGGGGTCGTCCCCAAAGCTTTAGCAAAAGGGGACATCATTGGAAAAACAATCGGAGAGGAACTACAGGTCTCCACAATGTCTGTAATGTTTAACCATGCTGACGCCTTTATTGCTTTACCAGGTGGTTTGGGAACTTTAGAATAGATATTTCATATTTCATCTTGGGCTCAGCTGAACATTCACCAGAAACCTATAGGTTTGCTAAATGTTAATGGTTTTTATAATACTTTACTGTCTTTTCTTGATCATGCTGTGGAACAACAATTTCTAACATTTTCAACGCGACAAATCCTCACCTCTAATGCTACTGCTGAACAATTAATTGATGAACTTCAATCTTTCATCCCTGTAGTTGATTCCTCTATGAGTCGATTCAATTGGTCAATCACGGAACGCCATAAAAAGCTTAGATTGGATTTGAGCCTTAGTTTGTGACAACTTGTGTCTTTTGGCTTTCTTAATGGTATAATATTTGTGTTTTTTTATTTCTTATATTTGTTTAAGTATGTTTCAGGTTTGTCAGTAGTCGATGTTTCAGGTGATGTCTTCTATACTCTATCTTTCTGCCTTAGAACATTGAGGACAATGTCTCGTTTTGGTTGGGGGGAGAGGGTAGTAGTTGATATTAAAAAAAAAATTAACTAACTATGTTTTCTATTGTTACAACCATTTGCAAACCTATTATTTACTAGGATGACAGAGTAAATGAGGAACTTTAGTGACTCTTGAGATGCATCTTAGTAAATATTCTTAATAAGGCCTATCATAATACTTCTTGAAATATTCAGATTTACAAACTCTCGCATTGTTATCACTTAATTCTGCTCATATACTCATTTAACAAATATTCGTAAACCTTCATTTTCACACACACACTTTAACATATGATTATGGGTTGCATATTGGATTATTACATTATTTATGTTCTTTTGTTAAAGGTAACAACTAAGGGAAAGGGATAGTATATAATATGCAAAAAAAAAAACAATAAATAAAAAAAAAAGTAGATAAGTTTGGTTTCGTAGCCTCCTTAACTTAAGCAATTAAGCTCAAAGAGGTGTTTTAACACCTAGTACCCTAAAGTCAACTGACTTGAGAGCTATTGGCTCGGTGCTTGTTACATGGGTTAAGGAGAAAAGCTTAAGGGAATCAAACATTGCATTATTTATGTATCAGTATCTGCAACCCGAGTTACTAAGCTCGAAGGGGTGCCTCAACACTTGATGCCCTAAGACCAACTGGTATGGGAGTCATTAGCTGAAAGCTCATTACATGAGTTCAAGATACATTGTATGATAAATTCATGTTAAAAAAAAAGATAATAATCCCAATCCAAGGAAGTTAACCTTAAACATTGGAACAAAATTTTGTTTTCTTCCATGAAAAGCTCCATAGCTATGTTTTGATTTACTGAGCACAAAAAGAAGGTTTATTAATATCTTGTTTAAGAAGTATGGAGCAGATATATAAATTTAATGAGACTTTGTTTATTTGGATAGATTAATAGAAGTTAAATGATGAATGCCTTGCTTTGTGGAACTTGCAAATTGTTTTTGTATTTTAATTACTAGGGACTAGTAATAAGCTGGTTGGGGGGTGTGATTAGTACTTAAAAGTGCATTCTCATTAAGGCTTTATATCATCGTATTGCATTAAAGTATCGTTAAATTTCCTAACTAAAACATGTTTTGTAATAACAAGTATGATAATATAATATATCTTTAATTTATGGTAAATGCTTATTTTGAATGCAGGTATATCTCACAATTCAAAGGATTGATTGATGTGATTAACTATTGAAAGTGAAGAGACAAAAAGAGAAATAGGCTAAGAGAAGAGATGCTGGTTCAATTCCAAACTGGAACACCATTCGGTTATTTGATCATAACTGGAGTTGTAGAACTCGGATTCAGGCCCACTTTATATCAATGGAAAGCTAAGACATAGACCTAAAACTTTCATGTAGATTTCAAGACTCAATTCTATCGTTTTCAAGTTCAAATCTTAGCAACAACGAAGAAATCAGAACCTATCCTGCAGCTCAAACACTGTTCGGTTTTCAGCTCATATCTTGAGTTCTAGAAGTCCAAATGAGCTCTGGTTTTTTTTTTGGAAAGCTGAGACAATTGCCCACGGCTTTCATGGAACAAAATGCTCAAATTATGATGTTAGCAATGACGTTTTGGCCAGCCACTAATATCAAAAATCAGCCAACAATATCAAGAACCAGCAGCCAACAATATCAAAAATCTGCCAAGAATATCAAGAACCAGCAGCCAACAATGTTAAAAACTAGCCACCAAATCTATGGTTGCCTACTAATAAATAGTTCTGAATCTTAGCCTATAAAAGGAGGCATTTTGTCATATATTATTTTTCAGATCAAAATCATGTTCTTGCTTTCTTTCTTTATATCTTTGTAATATTCAAGTTTTCTTTCATGCTATATTAATCTCTTGTTTATGCTTTTTCATTTCCTTTCCTATAATTAGTTAACTTATATCATGTTTATGTTCTTATGTTGTTTATTTATGTTTTTCTTCTTCATTATGTTTAGCTAAGTTAATTATATCAAGGTGAAAAGGTTTTACTAATGGTGTTAGAATAGGTATAATATAAACTCAACATGGACTTTAATGTTTATATCCAAGAAAAATTGTTATTAGCATGTCTTATCTTTTTATCTTACTAATTCTTAATACCTTGTTAAATGGTTAATCTAGATTTGTGTTGTATAACACTTGGTACATCAAATGCTTGATCCTACATAGTTTTCGGCCGACATCGTTGTTATGATAGGAACTTGATTTGTTGTTAACATAAGCTAGCAACATGAATGCTTGATGATATTTATAAGTATGGTGTTACTTAGATAAGATGATTAATATGATCATGTTAATAATTTATGATACGGATCAGCCCAACACCAAGCGTAATCATCCCAACGACCCATTGGAGGTGCCAATTGGGCCAATCACAAGAGCTAGGGCAAAGAAGCATTGAATGGGCTTGTTCAGAATATACGGAGCAAAATGGACCTAGATGGGCTTGAGACATTTAAGGAGCATGAAGGGCAGCCTTTAATCCATCTAGTTCAGGTCCAAGAAGAGCCCAATTTGTGTGGAACATGAGGTTGATGTGTCCGGCCCAATACCGGCCTTGTTAGGCTTGTTTTTCCTAATGCTACAAGGATAAAAAGTCAGCAATTGATTCTCCTAATTAAGTAAGGAAGTTGGCCATATCTTATTCCTAAAGAGAGGAGGACTATTTAATGTTTTTCCTAACTTAGGAAGGAAAGTAATTAAATCAGCAACAAAGGAGGAAATTTGTTTTCTTATTGATCCTCTCAAGTATCTGAAATGGCCCATCTCCTCGTGGTTGTAGCTTTGATTTCCTATGGGCCGGAAATCTCTCCTTGAGCTGTTATACATAAGAATTTGAAGAGTTGGGATACTTGTTTGCCTATTATGGAGTTTGCATATAATCGTAGTGTGCATGGGGCTACAAAATTTTCACCATTTGAGGTTGTGTATGGCTTTAATCCTTGTGTTCCTATTGATCTTGTTCATATTCCAATTGATGAGAGGACATCTATGGATGGAATTAGAAAGGCAGAATTGATGAAGAATCATAAACGTGTTATGTTCTAACTAGGTGATTGAGTTTTAGTGCATATGCGCAAGGAAAGGTTTTCGGCCTATTGGAAGTCAAAAAATTTTTTTTGGTAAGTTGATGTACGTATTAAAAGAAGGAGATACAAACATTATAAGGGGCATACCCCAAATTTACAATGATAACAGAAACATAAAACAACAGATGGCTACAGGCTAGCCACCGACCATAAAACTGAAACCTCACTAGATTTGTTAGGGAAACCAATACAACCAGCTAACTATCAAATTAAAAATCTATGTTATTCACCCTCCAAGTTCGTTGGATCCTTTTGTTTTCATTTGTTGGTACGACATTCCTCATCAAATCAAGCTTCTCACGAATGATTAATTCGATTTGATTAAAGACCAAATTCGAAGTTCTAGACATTCCAACAAAGATCCTTGCATTCCGTTCTTGCCATACATGAGAGCAAATTATGAAATCCTTTATTTGGTCAGGTTCAGATATGAGAACTACCTTACATTTTCAAGAAGTGTCTTCACCATTTGTGCCTTTTTATACCTATCAAGACTTAACCCTTTAATCAATAGGTAAAGGAATAAAATCTAATAGAGTTAATGGGCTACAGCCATAAATAATCTTAAAAGGTGAAAATCAGTATTAGAATTGATACAGGTCAGATTTGGATTTTGGCGTAAAATGTGCAAGAGTCCAGGTTTACAGTAAGAGACATAATTCCTAATCTGACTGTTAGATCAGGCTCAAATTCTACATGAATTCTCCAGACATGATTTCCTACCTTAGGTTAAAATTTCAGGTCAATCAGAGTTCGAGAAGGCACCGAATACTGGTCAACAAAGGCTATAAGAATTTTGTTATTTACTTCCTTTTAACTTGTGGACTTCCTATTTGGTTAGAATTCTTTTCCTACAAGGCTGTACGAGTTTTGGAAATTTTTTAGTTCCACAAGGATTTTTTGATGCGAACCTCGTGATCACATGGTCACGCAACCCATACGCAAAGACACCAATTACCCGGAAAGCCAAGTAAATCAGGTTTGATAGGAGTGTAACACAAAGATAACTTGTACCTAGACACCAGCACTATTGGAAACGGAGACCCACACCCAACAAATATTGATTCGATAAGTCGTTTTCAGTCCTTTAGAGAACCAAGGAAGGGAGATTATCCTACCAACACACAATAAGTACATCAAAGAAGTTTATTGATATAAAAATTGTGTAACCTTACATGTTTGGTTATGCCTTTATTTATACTGACTCTAGATTTAAAGAAACCCTAATGGACCCCCTTCATGTAGACTTATATGAAGCTCACTTACAATTGACCCAAATAAGTAATAATAACCCCAAAAACTAAGAAGAAAATAATAAAAATCTGAAAATTATCATCCTAAATATGCTAGAATTAGATTTGTCACCTTTAAGAAGCCCTAAATAAATTAGGAAAAATCTGAATTGAAAAATTTGTGTTGCTGCCCACCTTTGATGTCCTTGATGAGCTTTGAGTTCCTTGTTTAACTTGGACAAATAAGAAAACAAATTTTCTCCTTTGTTGCTGATGGAATTACTTTCCTTTCTAAGTTAGGAAAAACATTAAATAGTCCTTCCCTTTTTAGGAATAAGATATGGCCAACTTCCTTACTTAATTATGGGAATAAATTGCTGTCTTTTTATCCTTGTAGCATTAGGGAAAAAACAAGCCTAATAAGTCTGGTATTGGGCAGGACACATCAACCCTTTGTTCCACACAAATTGGGCTCTTCTTGGTGTTGGGCTGATCCGCATCATCTTTAATAAGCTCCAATATAATCTCCAAGTGTTTCAGAATCCTTTTCTTATAAGAATTCCTTATGCATCCTAACTACATAAGGAAAGAAGGGTTAGTGGTATTTAATGACATATTAGTTATTTTTAGTTTTTTCTTTCATGTTGGGGCTTAATTAAAACTTTGAGCTAGGATCCAAGGCTTGTTTGGATCAGGTTATGGGCTTTTCAGTTTAGGGTTTTTGGGTCAGTTTTGTATGTGGGCTAGTTCAACCCACAAGGGTACATCCATTATGGTTGCTTTTAAGAACTATTTAAACACATGTAACCTTAATTTCGACAACTTTGATGTTTATTACTTCTAAATTTTTCAATTTTAACGTGTGAGAGTAATTCTTGCATTCTTCAGTTCTTGAACAAACTGAATTTGACTTATCAAAGATTAACTAGCTTTGTGGCATCATTATACTCATTCCAATAGTGTTGGAGCCTTAGGACAGGTTTTCATTGTGCCACACTCCTATTAGACCTATTTCGGCTTTCCAGAATCAGATCTCAATCTTGATTGTGGGTTGCGTGACCACGTGACCACGAGGTTCACATCAATTAGTATCAGAGCTACGCTTCGGAACAAGGTCATATCCTTCTGTTATTTTTTGTTTTTTTTAGTGTTCCTTTAAGTTTTTTAGTGTTTATATCCATCTTCTTGTTCTTTGTGTCTGCATCATCTAAGCAAAAAACAAAAAAAAGGGTTATATTTTCATCTTGTTACTGTCTCTAATCATATGAGTATATTAAAAAGAACAAAAGAAAGAGAGAGAGGGATTAGTTGAACTTTGAAGGATCATTCAATTTTTACCGTAGAAACACAACTCTTGGTGAATGATAAGTAAACAACCTTGGAATCAAATGAAACTTCATATTCTATTTATTGGGGGTGATATAGAATTATATATAAAATTTGGACTTATTTAGATGTTGTTTGCTTGAGGTTTTAATTTGATGTTCAATTCTGCCGCAGAAACACTACTCTTAGTGAACCATATGCAAACCACCTTAGAATCAATTGAAACTTTATATTCTGTGTATTGGAGATGAGATCGCACCATATATTAAATTTGGGTTTATTTTCATATCAGCTTCTGGAGGTTTTAATTAAAGGTTCAATTTTGCCGCAAACTGATCATACAATGGGTTTCGTTGCCTAGACATAATATAACGCCATATAAAGTTTGTGTTGTTGTTTGTTTAGTATCAGAATACTATATATTAAATTCAAGGTCATTTGGATATTGGTTCCTTTAGGTTCCGAATTGGGTCTTGTTTTGTTGTAACGGGTCTGTTCGGTGTTATCTTTTAAAACTTGTTTCGTTTATGTTAATTTCATTCCTGCCATTATACTACCATCATATTTTGATATTTAGCTGTTGTTTGAGTTATTTACATCACTTTCACATTTGTTTGTTTTTGGATAAATTCTGGTCCAAACAAAAGTCAGATTCGTAATCTTGAATCTAAATCAATGTTCTTCCTGTTATAAACTCTATTCTTGTCATCGTCTTCTTCTTCTTGTTGTTGTTTTTTTTCTCTATTTGTGTCATGTATTCATCAAGGGAGAGGGAACAGAGGATGATTGTAGATCAACGAAGTGAAAAACTAAGCCATGGTTTGAGGGTTTTATAACGAGAAGTTGATAAGTGTAGAAGATTATTCTATGATCTTCAAGCTTTATGGGAAAAAGAGGTACATCGCCAAAAGAATGAAAAACAAAGGAGAGCCGCAGTGGTTATCATTCAAAAGTATGTACGCAAGTGGTTAGTACAACGTGCTTTTTTGAAATTCTTGTCAGTCACTACTTCTATACAGTGCTTTTTTTTGGTAAGTTGACATATGTATTAAAAGAAGAAGATACAAACATTATAAGAGGCATATCCCAGATTTACAATGATAACAAAAACATAAAACAACAGATGGCTACAGGCTAGCCACCGACCATAAAACTGAAACCTTACTAGATTCGTTAGGGAAACCAATACAACCAGCTAACTATCAAATTAAGAATCTATGTTATTCACCCTCCAAGCTCGTTGGATCCTTTTGTTTTCATTTGTTGGTACGACATTCCTCATCAAATCAAGCTTATCACGAATAATACATTCGATTTGATTAAAGACCAAATTCAAAGTTCTAGACATTCTAGCAAAGATCCTTGCATTTCGTTCTTGCCATACATGATACACTGTAGCTGTGAAACTCAGTTTACGAGAAAAATTGATGAAACTCTTGCCATGCCAAGAGACAGTGGCCCATTGAATCCATTCATCCCAGCCTTTTTTCATTCTTGGAATGTCGCATCTGTCACAAACATCCCACCAGATCGCTTTATTATAGGAGCATTCAAAGAACAAGTTATGAATTAGCACATTCACCTTCGCGTTCTTGGCCATACCTGAATCATAGATGAATCTATCCCCGTAAGAATCCGCGAGTGGGCTGTGAGGATGCCAGTTGTCAAACCGTAGAGAGGTTTTCATTCCATCTCCTATGATGTACTTCATCTTCGGCCATGCTAAGGATCTGAGCTTTAGAATCTTTCACCCAATCCAGGAGCAATTCTATTGCGTCTTGATTGTCCAGAAATTCCTACCTCGCAACAGATTGGATCTGATCCAAGTAGACCAGATTGAGCCATCTAAGTCATTGCACAGGTTCCAAATGTGTTTCAACAAAGCAATCTTGTTCCATTCTGTTATCCTTTTTATTCCTAGCCCCCCATTCTGTACTTCTATACAGTGTTGTTGGAGAAAGGTCTTAGCAATAAGGGAATTCCAAAGGCTTAAACAAGAGGCTACTAAACTCGCTACTAATCCTATTTAAGATTTGAGGGCGAATCTTTTTAAAGAGGGAGGGAATGATACAGTTCAACCTTGTGATATGACCCAAGTAAGGTCAGATCGGGTTTTGGCGTAAAATGCATAACAATCCAGGTTTACAGCAGTTGTAATTCTCAATCCAACAGTTGGATTGGGCTAAAATGTTACTTGGACTCTCCAGACATGTTTTCCAACCTTGGGTTAAACTTTCAAGCCAATCGGAGTTTGGGAAGGCACCAAAATATTGGTCAACATAGGTTGTATAAATTTTTTTATTTACTTCCTTTTGACTTGTGGACTTCCTATTTGGTTAAGATTCTTTTCCTACAAGAATGTGACAACTGGTTTTGGGAATTTCCTAGATCCACAAGGATCTTTAAGGAGCTGCAATATAATCTCCAAGTGTTGCAAGGATTCATTAATGTTTTAGAATCCTTACCACACTTGGTTTCCCTAACGAACCTAGTGAGGTTTCAGTTTTTTGGTCGTTGGTTAGCCTGTAGCCATCTGTTATTTTATGTTTCTGTTATCATTGTAAATCTGGGGTATGCCCCTTATAATGTTTGTATCATCTTCTTTTAATACATACGTCAACTTACCAAAAAAAATGTTTTAGAATCCTTTTCTTATGAGGATTCCTTATTTATCCTAGTTACACAAGGAAAGAAGGGCTAGTGGTATTTAATGACAAATTAGTTATTTTTATTATTTTCTTTCATGTTTCGGCTTAATTAAAACTTTGAGTTAGGATCCAAAGCTTGTTTGGATCAGGTTATAGGCTTTTCATGTTGGGGTTTTTGGGGTCAATACAGCCCACAAGGGTAAATCTATTAGGGTTACTTTTAAAAACTATTTAAACACATGTAACCTAAATTTCGGCAGCTTTGATGATTGTTACTTCTAAATTTTTCAGTTTTAACATGTGAGAGTGATTCTTGCATTCTTCAGTTCTTGAACAAACTGAATTTGAATTATTGAAGATTAAATAGCTTCGTAGCGTCATTCTACTCATTCTAATAGTGTAGGAGCCACAGGTTTCCATTGTGTCACACTCCTATCACACCTATTTTGGCTTTCTGGGATCAGATCTCAATCTTGATTGTGAGTTGCGTGACCCTAAGAACCCAATAAAGTCATACTATCTCTCTAAAGAATAAATTAGCAATGTTGGTTACATCATCAATTTTATGACATGCTATAAAATGTGTTATCCTAGATAACCTATCAATAACCACAAAGATATAATTCCTTTTTTTTTTTACATAGCCTAAAACAAAGTCCATGGAAATATCTACCCAAAGTTGGTAGTAAAGGAATATACATTTATCACACACTACATGCACTTAACGATTCATCTTAGGCTAGTAAAAGTGTTCATACAACACATCCAAAGTCTTAGCAACACCAAAATAACCCATTAAATCGCCTCTATGAGCTTCACGAACAAGTAACTCATTCATAGAACTATTAGTCACATAAAGTTTATTTTCTTTAAATAAGTATCCATCAAGCTTACAGAACTTTCCTGTAACAACCTTGATTTTTTACATCTAAAAGTCTTTAGAGAGAAATTTCTATCGAAATTTCGACGTAACTATATTGGGAGGTCCCAAGTTATCGAGAAATTCATATTGCACTTCCGATTCATCATACTTTCTACGTTTATAAAGTTTTCTAAATCACAACCATGCTCCGATACCAACTGTAACAACCTCAATTTTCTACATCCTTTTTCGCGATTCAATGTAATTTTCAGTGTAATTTTTGCTTTATAAAAGTTTCATTGAAATTTCTACCAAAATTTCAGTAGACTCTCCCCTATACTGCGAGGTCCCAAGTTATCGATAAAATCATATTACACCTCCAATTTCATTTCACAACCTGATCCAATCATCCTGGATCTCAACACAACATCTCTTATTTAATAACATCATACATAATTCAAGTTCACAAAATAACAATGCATAATTCAATTATTACATAATATCGTCATATAGACTATATTTTGTATAATAACATCAGATAATGTGAATCAAGTGAAGGATTCAATTTCAACTATAAACATGCATGGTTAAATAGATACTTAGAATTAAAAATATTAAATTAAAGTCATACATCAAATTTTACAGGTTGATATTACATTTCAAGTTTTATGAGATAAGTCTCTTAATTTAAAAATAATTACATGGCCAAAAGTGAAAGGTAGTTAAACTAAAATCACTCATGACATGAGCCCGATGGACTTGGAAAAAAAAATTAACATGTACATATAAATAAATAAAAAGGATAGTAACAAAAAACAACAATGACAAATAATAATTTCCATGATATTTCTTTTGATATATAAAATTAGGCATATCCTCTTTTACGACATATATTTTCCATCTTTTATCAAAATCCATTTAAAATCCTAACCCATTTGTCGTGAATAATTTCATCTTGGAAATCTCAATGGTTTTGAATACCATCTCCTTATGAATCAATTCTCACTTGATACCAAGATATTCCTCTCTCGGTATCTTTAATTTATCCAATTCTTTCAGACTAACTAATCAATACTTTCTCTCTTGTTTTCTAGAAGGTGATTAACGATACTAATGAATCTCATTAGTATCGTTAATCTCCCAATATCGGGTTAGACTAATCAATTTCATTCAAGTGCCAATATCAATACAACCAATTGATATCATTAACTATTCCTACACCATTATAGTTAATCAATTCTTATCCATATCTAGTTTTCCATCAAAGTTGTTGATGTCAAGAACTCTTGACATCATTAGCCTCCTTACCCGGAGTTGCTAATCACCCAGATACCAATGTGACCCTTTGATATCATTACCTATTACCAACCCGGAATAGTTAACCAACTTATCTTTTTCCTTTAACAAAGAGTAACCATACCGATGTTAGAAATCTTTACTAACATCATTAGCCACTTAATTACTTAGGATCGACTAATCAATTTAAGGAATGCCGGCACTAATAGAACCCCATCGATACAATTAGCTATCCAAACGCGGATAGATAATCAAGGTCATCTGAAATGGCAGAACCAATGGAACCCCATTAATACCATTAGCTATCCAAACCCGGATAGTTAATCAATGTCATTTGAAATGCCGGTACTAATGGAACCCCATTGATACCATTAGCTATCCAAATCCGAATAGTTAATCAATGTCTTTTGAAATGCCGGTACTAATGGAACCCCATTGATACCATTAGCTATCCAAACTTGGATAGCTAATCAATGTCTTCTCAACCTTCCATTTGATATGATCCAGGCAAGGTTAAATTTGGATTTTGATGTAAAATGTGCATGATGCGAACCTCGTGATCACATGGTCATGCAACCCACACACAAAGACACCAATTCCCAGAAAGCCAAGTAAATCAGGTTTGATAGGAGTGTGACACAAAGAAAACTTGTACCTAGGCACCAGTATTATTGGAAATGGAGACCCCCACCCAACGAATATTGATTCGCGAAGGAGAAGTATAAGGATGATACCATGAAGATAGTTGTTCTTTGATAAGTGTTTTGCAGTTCTTTATAGAACCATGGAAAATAGATTATCCCACCAACACACAATAAGTGCAGTAAAGAAGTTTATTGATCTGAAAATTACGTAACCTTACATGTTTGGTTATGCCGTTATTTATACTAACTCTAGACTTAAAGAAACCCTAATGGACCCCCCTTAAGTGGACATACATGAAACCCACTTACAATTGACCCAAATAAGTAATAATAATCCAAACAACTAAGAAGAAAATAATAAAAATAATAAAAATCCAAAAATTATCATGCTAAATATGCTAGAATCAGATTTGTTACCCTTAAAAAGTCTTAAATAAAGTAGAAAAAATCTGATTTGGAAACTTTGTGTTGCTGCCCCCTTGTTGTCCTTGATTAGCTTGGATTTCCTTGTTTAACTTGGACAAATAAGAAAATAAATTTCCTCATTTGTTGCTGATTTAATTACTTTCCTTTCTAAGTTAGGAAAAGCATTAAATAGTCCACCCCTCTTTAGGAATAAGATATGGCCAACTTCTTTACTTAATTATGAGAATAAATTGCTGACTTTTTATCCTTGTAGCATTAGGAAAAATAACAAGCCTGATTGGGCTCTTCTTGGACCTGAACTAGACGAATTAAGGGCTACAGTACTTCATGCTCCTTACATGTCCCAAGCCTCTCTGAGTCCATTTTGCTCTATATGTTCTGAACAAGCCCATTCAATGCTTCTTTAAGTTTCTTTGCCCTAGCTCTTGTAATTGGCCCAAATTGGCACCTCCAATGGGTCGTTGGCATGATTACGCTTGGTGTTGGGCTGATCCGCATCATCCCCTCTCTCTTTAAAAGAATTGGTCTAAAACCGTGTACTGCCCCTTCTCTTTATTTGCCTCTCCACCTTTGTTGCCATATGGACCATGTCCTCCAATTTCACACAATGTTGTAATTCTACAACATTCACAATGTCCCTATTAAGTCGATTTAGAAATCTAGCCATAGTAGCTTCCCGATCCTCAATCATATTGGCCCAAATCATGGCAATCTCCATCTCCTTGAAATACTCATTCACAGACCTAGAACCCTGATTCAAACCGTTTAATTTAAGATACAAATCTTTATAATAGTGGTTAGGCACAAATCGCCTTCTCATCAACACTTTTATCTCCTCCCACGACACTACCGGCCTCTCTCCACTCCTCCTTCTACTAATAACATTCTGATTCCACCAAATCAGTGTATAATTCATGAATTCGATGACTACTAATTTCACTTTCTTCGCTTCTGAATAGTTATGGCAATTAAAAATCTAATCCACCTTTTTCTCCCACTTCAAACATGCCTCGGGATCGTTTTTACCTTGAAAGATGGTATTTTCAATTTGATAGCATCCAAATCACCATCTATATCAGCATGTCCCCCAACGCTATGGAAATTTTCCCTTCGGCCGAATTGGCCCCTAGTTCTATTCCCAGAATCCCTTCGGTTTCTAGGCTGCCGAAAACCTTCCCGATGGCTATGGCCTCATCCTCAAAACCACCATCACTAATATCATCAACGGCCTCCTCAAAATCCTCATAATCAGTTCAACTTGGCCTTTCGGCCCTAGTGCCACTGTTTGATTTCGCTTTAGCCCCAACCTTTCTCGCGTCTTGGGTACATGTTCCAGCCACGTTACCATGTTTCTCCACCCTATCAAGTCTATCACACACGTTCCCCATCACAAAATTATCATCATGTCGCTCTTGTTTCACTCAAACACTCTTAATATCCTCGCACCTCTTGTCTTAACCTTCCTATGGTTCTTGTAGAACTGAAACCAACACCAAATAGAACCAATCTTAGCAGGGCAATCCAAATATGTATATATGACTCAAGAAGCAATAAAAACCAGAAAACAAGCAAAAATGAAACTGCGATGATAGTCTCGCGAGTAGCAAGCGAATCTATCCGAAATACAGACAAAACTGAAGACTCGAACAAAAACATAAATGAAATAGGCAAAAAATGATGAAAAAACACTCAAATATGTTGGATATGTTGAAAATATACTATAAGAAATGAAAACAACAAAAAGAAAGTGAATTTCAAAAGTTGACGCAAAACAGACTCATTCATGACAAGTTAAGTCTGAATCTGGAACCTAAAGTAAATAATGTCCAATTAAGCTAACATTTCAGATATAGTGCAATATCAACCCAAACAGACAGAATTTGAAGTTTGAGCAAATTACGATAAGGTTTTATATATTGACGCAAGAACAATATGAATCAGACCTGAAATTAAAAACCAAAGCAAACGATATCCAATTGACCCTAAACTTAATATGTGGTGCGATTAGGGCTCCAGTAATAAGTGTATCAAATTTGAGCTCATTACGAGTTGATTTGGTCCAATTTTCCCTTGTTTAGTTTTCTGCGGTGGAAACCAATAAATATCTCTTTGAAAGATTTTTTTTCTTTTTTCTTTTCTTTTTGTTTTTTTATGCTACTGATATATTTTGGATAGTAACCAAACAAAATAACTAATTTTTTTTAATATGATATAAAATTAAAGAGAAGAAGAAATTGGACATTAAGGAATTTTTTTGCGAAAACAACAAGAAACAAAAATTTCAGAAGGATTTAACCTGATTAATGGAGCCAAGCTCTGATACCAAATTATATGAACCTCGTGATCACATGGTCACACAACTCACACACAAAGACACCAATTCCCAGAAAGCCAATGAAATCAGATTTGATAGGAGTGTAACACAAAGATAACTTGTACCTAGGCACCAGCACTATTGGAAACAAAGACACCCACCCAATGAATATTGATTCGCAAACGAGAAGTATAAGGATGACGCCACGAAATCACTTCTTCTTCGATAAGTTATTTTTCAGTTCTTTATAGAACCATGGAAAATAGATTATCTCACCAACACACATATATATAAAGTGTGGCAAACAAGAAGTTTTATCAATCTGAATTGTCTAACTTACATGTCTAGTTATGCCTTTATTTATACTAACTCTAGACTTAAATAAACCTTAATGGATCCCCCCTTAGGTGGACTTATATGAAGCTCACTTACAATTGACCCAAATAAGTAATAATAACCCAAAAACTAAGAAGAAAATAATAAAAATCCAAAAATTACCATCCTAAATATGCTAGAATCAGATTTGTAACCCTTATGAAGTCCTAAATAAACTAGGAAAAAATCTGATTTGGAAAATTTGTGTTGCTGCCCCCTTTTGATGTCCTTGATTTGCTTGGATTTCCTTGTTTAACTTTGACAAATAAGAAAACAATTTTCCTCCTTTGTTGGTGATTTAATTACTTTCCTTTATAAGTTAGGAAAATCATTAAATAGTCATCCCCTCTTTAGAAATAAAATACTGCCAACTTCCTTACTTAATTAGGAGAATAAATTGCTGATTTTTTATCCTTGTAGCATTAAGAAAAAAAAACAAGCCTAACAAGGCCGGTATTGGGTCGGACAGATCAACCCCTTGTTCCACATGAATTGGGCTCTTCTTGGACCTGAACTAGATGAATTAAAGGTTGTCCTTCATGCTCCTTAATGTCCCAAATTATTGGTCCATTTTGCTCCATATGTTCTGAACAAGCCCATTCAATGCTTCTTTAAGCTTTTTTGCCCTAGCTCTTGTGATTGGCCCAATTGGCACCTCCAATGGGTCGTTGGCATGATTACGCTTGGTGTTGGGCTGATCCGCATAAAAAATCACTCGGTTTTTTTTGTGTGATCACACTTAAGAACCTCCTTAAGGTCTCTTATCAAAGGCTTAAAAGATTTCTCTCAAGATAAGAGGGCAAAAAACAACTCACCTTGGCCTCCAAGTTTTATATATATATATATATATATATATATATATATATATATATATATATATATATAAACAATTCTTGAGTTCGTTACAAAACCATCATCCTAAAACCATTGAATGTAAAGATCTCACAGCTGCAAAACCTACCAAAAACTCTCCCATTTTGAATAGAGGGCCAAGCTTTGATGAATGAGATCAATTTTTGTTCAAATCCATAAAAATCATAGCTTGAAATCCTATAAATATCCCTTGGAAAATTAAAGAAAGGGGAGAAAAAAAAAGGAAAGGTGAGAAAGAGGAACAAAAAAGGGAGGAAAACACTGATAATGGAACCTTAAGTGTAAAGGTTTAAGTGCCTAGAACCAGGTCTCCTCAACTTCAAAAAAAGTTGCAATCATGGAAAAGAAAGGGCAATACCCATTGTTAGAGCTTGGAGGGTATAAACTCTTCACTTAGTCTAGTAGATAATATCTATAAGGCACATCTTTAGCTTGTTCATGTATTTTTAATGATGTTTCCAAGAATTTAACCATGGTTTTGGCTTCAATTAGTATGTAAAATGTTGTTATTATTGTTTAAATCTTGCTTGGAGTTGTTGTTGATGCTACTGGACGCCAAGACAATATCTTTGTGACTGATTTTGATAAAATAAAATGGTTCTTGTATTCTGCCAAACATGACATTAGGTGTTTGAAGTTTTTTTAGGGCTTATTGATGCATGATATAGGTTCCTAGGTTTTGGTTCACTTCTTTTGAGTGCCAAGCATTCGATTTTGAATTCCACAATGTTGAATATGCTTGTTGTTTTCTGTTGTTTGTTTTGGTTTAAACATGTGTAACTATGGCAATGTGATTTGTGTGCGCTAAAAGTAGTAGATTTAAAGACCTAAAAGGCCATTTTCTAGGTTTGGCAGCTTGTTATTCAATTCTAGGTTTTCTGGGCAGTGTTCTTCGAGTTTTTGGAAGAACATTGCTTTAGGCCTATTATTTGAACCAGTTTTGGTCCAATTCTTTACACTAAATTATTCGGGCAACTAGATTAGTCAATAATCTAAGGTTTATTTGCATCAATAACAAGTTTCTAGGGGTTTTAATCTCAGGATTTCAATTTTGAATCGAAATCTATTTTGACAAAATTGTGTTGATTCTTTAATAATCAAAGTGAGTGGATGTTAGATTATTGATCATTTCATGATTTTAAACATGTTTGTGCCATTATTTTGACCGTATGAGGTCTGATTTGGAGCCTATGTTGGTTGGTTTACTGTGAATGTTCTTCGTCTTCTTCATCATTTTTGCATTTTGATCCATTTTGTTCAATATTTTTTTCGTGTTTTTTTTATGTATATTTTTTTTTGCTTTGGTTTTGTTTTAGGTTGTTTTCGAGTTAAACCAAGGTCTTTGGTTCGATTTATGATTGGACAAAAGATTTTGGGTTAACCTTGTTTCGCTTGTAATCTTTTTGCTAAAGGATTTTTTTTGGCTTAAAGGTGTGTTTAACAAACACCCTCTTAGACCTGTTTTAATAATTTTATTATAAAGAAAAATAAGTTTTTGCCAAATAAAGTTTAAAAACCAATAAAAAATTAAAAAAATAGTATTTTTTTTCTTGCATATAGCTAAAATTTCTTAAAAGTATTGGAGCATTTTCTCAAAAGAAAAATCTAAAATACTTTAGCATGTTTCAAAAACAAAATATTGCTTTGATTTTACAACAAGTTTGTAAAATTCTTAAGGGTATTGACCTATATTTCAAAAATATTCAAATTTATTTTTGGCAAAAAAATATTATTTACTTTTAATATAGGAATAAAAAAAAACCTAAAAGGAGTTAATTTCCAAAATATTATTAAGGATATAAATTTATTATTACTCATTTTAATATAAAAATAAAAAAAAACATATATAAGGTTAATGTCCTAAATATTATTGGGAATAATACAATTCATTCACTTATAATATAAAGATATAAACAAACTGCAAGAAATTTTATTTGAAATGTTATTTGGAATGACATAATAGACAAAAATTTCAGCTCCACCCCGAAAGAAGCCTCAATGATAATTGTGAAGATTTCATCATTCAAACCAAGTTCTTGACCTAAGAGACCAGGATTTGTTTATCGTAGCAAACATGTCATAGTAAGCCAATAGAAATAGAAACATACTCAGACTATAACAAACAAAGAGAAAAAACAATGTAGTTTACCTCAGGTAAGGCGTCCTAAGGGTACTAATACCTTCCTTTTACGTAATCATTATCTTGCCTATCTCTAAAAGACCAATTAAGGTTTCTAATAACCATAATACTAGGTGGTGTGATGCGAACCTCGTGATCATGTGGTCACGCAACCCACACGTAAAGACAACAATTCCCGAAAAGCCAAGTAAATTATGTTTGATAGGACTATGACATAAAGATAACTTGTACCTAGGCACCAATACTTTTCGAAACAAAAACCCCCCACCTAATGAATATTGATTCGCAAACGAGAAGTATAAGGATGACGCCACGAAATCAATTGTTCTTCGATAAGTTACTTTTCAGTTCTTTATAGAACCAAGGAAGAGAGAGTATCTTACCAACATACAGAAAGTGCGGTAAATAAGAAATTTTTATTAATCTGAATTGTCTAACTTACATGTCTGGTTGGGCCTTTATTTATACTAACTCTAGACTTAAATAAATCATAATGGACCCTCTTTAGGTGGACTTATATGAGACCTACTTACAATTGACCCAAAGTGATGCGAACCTTGTGATCATGTGATCACGCAACCCGCATGCAAAGACATCGATTCCCGGAAAGCCAAGTAAATCAAGTTTGATAGGAGTGTGACACAATGACAACTTGTATCTAAGCACCAACACTATTGGAAACAAAACACCCTAACCCAAGGAATATTGATTTGCCAACGAGAAGTATAAGGATGACGCCATGAAGACAACAATTCTTCAATAAGTTGTTTTTCAGTTCTTTAAAGAACCATGAAAGAAAGATGATTTCACCAACACACACACACACACATAGTGCGACAAACAAGAAGTTTTATCAATCTGAATTGTCTAACTTACATGTTTGGTTATTGTAAAAACAAAAAAAAAACAAAACAACAAGAAGTGGAACCATAATTACTCCACCATCGCTGCCGATTTCAGAATCGGCAGCGACATAGTTCAGGCCTGTCGATTTTTGAATCGGCAGCGACACAATTCAGGCCTGTCGATTTTTGAATCGGCAGCAACGCAGTTTCGGGCTGCCGATTTTTGAATCGGCAGCGACGTTGCTGATTTTTGAATTGGCAGCGACGCAATTTCGGGCTGCCGATTTCAGAATCGGCAGCAACACAGTTTCGGCCTGTAGATTTCAGAATAGGCAGCGAAGTTTCAGGCCTGCCGATTTCAGAATCGGCAACGACACAGTCCAGGCCTGCTGATTTCTGAATCGGCAGCGATGCAGTTTGGCTGCTGATTTGTGAATCAGCAGCGATACAGTTTGCCTATCGATTTCTGAATCGGCAGCGACGCAGTTCAGGCTGCCCATTGCTGAGTCGGCAGCGACGCAGTTCTGCTGCCTGAATCGGCAGCGACGCAGTTCGGCTGCCGATTCCTGAATCGGCAGCGACACAGTTTGAGGCTGCCGATTTCAGAATCGGTAGCGACATCAAAAGAAAAAAAACAGGATTTAGTGTGGGACCAACCTATCCTAGTGGGAAGAAGTTCAAGGATAACCTAAAAGGGGGATTAGGACAGCTTTGGTCCAACATCCCAACACCCCTTTTTTTTAGCTTTTAGGAGGGGTATAAATGCAGCAAGGAGAGAGAGAGTGGGGGACACCCTCCCCAAAAACGAGCTACATGCTCTTGTTCCCTTCCCTCTCCCCAAAGTGAGCTGCATACTCTTGTCCCCTTCCCTCTCCCTAAAAATAAGATTCTTGTCCCCTTCCCTTTTTCCCTTTCCAAGGAAGGAACTTGACCAAACCCCAGCTACTAGTGCCCTCCTTAGGCGTGAGAGAAAGAAGGGAGAGCTTGACAGGAGGCTGGACAGCTGCGAACATGAAGGAAGTAGAGGCAAAAGGAGGAGAAAAACCGAAAGAGAGGAAGAGGAAGGAGCAATCGGGAGTAGAAGTGGAGAAATGTTGTCAAACCCCTCCCAAAAATGCTAAATCCGTGAGGTATGGACCATGTCTTTCTCCACCTATTCTTAAGGTCTTGAAATCAAAAGGAAGAAGAAAACTATGGATGCATGGCCTAGGAACTCTACTCCAACTGTTATGGAAAGAACTAAGCTAAAAGGGGGGACAAAAACGGGGCTGGATGGGGGGACATAATTCCAGAATATTTAACAAAATATTTTATGCTGAAATTGATGGGTTCAATGTGTGTGTGATGCTAGAATTCATTGAAAGAGTATATGCTGGAATTGATGGTTTCAATGTGTGTATTCTGCTTGAATTTATTAAAAGATTATATGCTGGAATTGATGGTTTCAATGTGTGTGCTCTGCTGGAACTTAGTGACAATTTATATGCTAAGGTTGTTACAGCATGTGTGGTGTGTATTCATGCCAAAATATGGGTTGGGCAGCAAAATTGTGATTTGCTGCCGAAACTGAGTTGGCCGCAGCAAATTAGCATTCGCTGCCGAAATGTGTGTGTTCTGCAGCGAATTTGTGATTCACTGCCGAAGATGAGTTGCTGCAGCGAATTTGTGATTCGCTGCCAAAACTGAGATGTCTGCAGCGAATTAGCATTCGCTGCCGAATTGAGTGTTCTGCAGCAAATTTGTGATTCGCTGCCGAAGTTGAGTTGTCTGCAACGGAATTGTGATTCACTGCGAAAACTGAGATGTCTGCAGCGAATTAGCATTCGCTGCCGAATTGAGTGTTCTGCAGCAAATTTGTGATTCGCTGTCGAAGTCGAGTTGTCTGCAGCGGAATTGTGATTCGCTGCCGAAACTAAGTTGTCCGCAGCGAATTTGGGAGTCACTGCTGAACTTGAGTTGGCTGCTGCGAATTTGGAATTCGCTGCTGAAACTGAGTTGTCTGCAGTGAATTAGCATTCGCTGCCAAAATTGAGTTATCTGCAGCAAAATAGTATCCGCTGTCGCAAAATTTGTTGGCTGCAGCAATCCAGTTTTCGCTGCCAAAATTATGGCGCCAACAGCGAAACAATTTTTGCTGCTGAATTGGCCAGCCTGCAGCGAACCAGTTTTCGCTGCCGCAATTGTGGCTCCAGCAGCGAAACAGTTTTCGCTGCCGAATTGGGCAGCCTGTAGTGAACCAAATTTCTCTGCCAAATTTGTTGGTTGCAGCGAACCAGTTTTCGTTGCCGACATTGTGGCGCCAGCAGCGAAACAGTTTTCGCTGCCGCATTGGCAGCCTGCAGCGAACCAGTTTTCGCTGCTGAAATTGTTGCGCCAGCAGCGAAACAGTTTTCGCTGTCGAATTGGGCAGCCTGCAGTGAACCAGATTTCTCTGCCGAAATTGTTGGTTGTAGCGAACCAGTTTTCGTTGCCGACATTGTGGCGCCAATAGCGAAATAGTTTTCGCTGCCGAATTGGCAGCCTGCAGCGAACCAGTTTTCGCTACCGCCATTGTGGCGCCAGTAGCGAAACAGTTTTCGCTGCCGAATTGGCAGCCTGCAGCGAACCAGTTTTCGCTGCCGAAATTGTGGTGCCAGCAGCGAACCAGTTTTGGCTGCCGAAGTGGTAGCCTGCAGCGAACCAGTTTTCGCTGCTGATTTCTACAGGAGGCATTCTAGGCAGAAATTGCTTAAATGCTAGTAACAATTTCATGGTATGATGGTGTAAAATGTGGAACACTTGAATGTGAACATATGAACTCTTGAAATAAGTGTGGTGATGAATGTGAATTGAGGATGCAAATAAATTGATTGTGGCCATTGGTATCTTAGGTGTTGTGGTTGGGATCGGACCACTGCTAGGACAGGGACAGACCACAAGTGGAGCAGGTAGGTGGTTTCCACCTTTTTCCCATTTTGATGTTTATGTTATGAAATGATTCGCTTGTGATGATATTTTATTTAAATCTTTGTTGTAAGATGAAACAACAAAGAAGAGTTGGATTAAATTCTTGATGATTGTCGAAACGACTATGAAATGTCGAACAAGTTCTTGATGAATGTTGAAACAATGGTGAAAATGTTAGAGTTCTAAAATGAATACTAAACCGAATATGAGATGTTGTTTGGGGCTATTATGAATTTGGGCTGCTAATGAATGGTAATATGAGCAGTACAAAGGATCTACTGTTGTATCCTTATCGAATGTAATAGTGATGAATGATTGTATGAGTATTATGAAGAATTTATTGTTTTATTATATTGAATGTAATTGTGATGAATGTATTACCAATGACCTACTGTTGTATTTTTATTGAATGTAGTGGTGATGAATGATTGTATAAGTGTTATGAAAGACCTACCGTTGTATTGTACTGATGGTTGATTACCACAAATGGTGGTGTGAGTATTACGGAGGATTTATTGTTGTGTTGCATTGAACATTAACTGTCATGAATTGTTTGATGAAACAATGATTAGCTTCGGCTAATGGCATCCGAATGGATGACCGGAACAAATGATTGATTAGCTTCGGCTAATGGCATCCGAAGGGATGACCGGAACAAACGATTGATTAGCTGCCGCTAATAGCATCCGAATGGATGACCGGGGTAAATGATTGATTAGCTGCGGCTAATGGCATCCGAATGGATGACCGGGGTAAATGATTGATTAGCTCCGGCTAATGGCATCCGAATGGATGACTGGGGTAAATGATAGCTTCGGTAAATGGCATCCTAAATGGACAGTCGAGATGCATAAATTACTAGCTTCGGCTAATAACATCCTAAGTGGATAATCGAGATGAATAAATGATTAACTACGACTAATGGCATCCGAAGGGATGACCGAGATAGATGATTGATTAGCTCCGGCTAATGGCATCCGAATGGATGACCGGGGTAAATGATTGACTAGCTTCGGCTAATGACATCCTAAATGGATAATCGAGATGAATAAGTGATTAGCTATGGTAATGGCACCATAGATGAATTACCAGAATGAATAAATGACTAGCTTCGGTAAATGGCATCCTAAATGGACAGTCAAGATGCATAAATTACTAGTTTCGGCTAATAGCATCCTAGGTGGATGACCGAGATGATCAAATGATTAACTATGACTAATGAAATTTTAAATGGATAATCGAGATGCATAAATTACTAGCTTCGGTGAATAGCATCCTAGGTGGATGACCGAGGTGATCAAATGATTAACTACGACTAATGACATTTTAAATGGATAATCGAGATGCATAAATTACTAGCTTTGGCAAATAGCATCCTAAGTGGTTCATCGAGATGAACAAATTATTAATTATGACTAATGACATCATAAATGGATAATCGAATAGCATTCTAAATGGATAATCAGGATGAAGAAATGACTAGCTGCAACTAATCACATCCTAAATAGATGACCGAGATGGAAAAATATTTATATATATGAGTAGCTACGGCTAATGGCCCCCTAGTGGATGACAGGATGAATAAATGATTGGTTTCGGCTAATGGCCTCCTAAGAGGGTAGTCGAATTTGAGTGTATGAGTTAGTTTTAAGAACTGATGCTTTCATATGTACTACATTTCGTATATACTAGGTATATGAAAGGACTATAATGGTTATGCTGTAAACAGAGAAAAAAATTAATTCAGCTAATGACATTCGAAATGAATGATCGGGTTTGAGTACTACGAATAGCCTCAGTAATTGATAAAGTATTAATGGTGGTATTTACATAAGTAAAAGGAATTAAAAGAATTATGCTTTTTGGTCCATGAATGAAATGTGCCTTTAATCTTGTTTTCTTAAATTGCCTATAATGCTTAAAATTACCTTGTGTTGTAACAGGGACAACATACGAATATGGTGCGTAAGGAAATTCATTTCGTAGCTCACACATTTTGAAAAGAATTATATACTCGCATATTATGGGTGATATGAGTTCTGCATGAACGGACATGTAAATCACTCAATTAGCCGTCCATTCCCTTTTGTAAAAAAAAAAACTAGTAATTAAATACGGACGAGAATGTACGAACAGGTTGATATGAAGTGTATGAATACTCATATGAGGTATTCATCTAATGAGAACGTCATGTTGTAAGAATCACACGTGGTATGAACTCATGATGTCACGAGATTAGAAATGAATGGGAATTTATGAATATGTCGATATGATGTAAGGTAAAAAAAAAATCTAGTGACTTTGGCCTTGAAAAGGCAGGGTCGTTACAGTTATGCCTTTATTTATACTGACTCTAGACTTAAATAAACCCTAATGGACCCCCCTTAGGTGCACTTATATGAAGCCCACTTACAATTGACCCAAATAAATAATATTAACCCAAAGAGTAAGAAGAAAATAACAAAAAACAAATAAAATCCAAAAATTATCATCCTAAATATGCTAGAATTAGATTTGTTAGCCTTAAGAAGTCCCAAATAAACTAGGAAATCTGATATGAAGGTAGAATTAATTCTGAAGTCTTCTTTCCTTGTTGTAGCTAAGATGAATAAGGAATCCTTGTAAGAAAAGGATTTTGAAACATTAATGAATCCTTGTCACATTTGAAAAATTATATTGCAGCCTAAAATAAAGATCTTTATAGAATTAGGATATTTCCAAAACAAGTTGTCACATCCTTTTAGGAAAACAATCGTAGCCAAATAGGAAGTCCATAACTCAAAAGGAAGTAAATAACAAAATTAATACAGCCTCTGTTGACCCATATTGCAATGCCTTCCCGAATTTCGATTGAGATGAAAGGTTAACCCAAGGTAGGACAACATGTCAGGAGACTCCACGTAAATTTTCAGCTCAGTCCAATGGTCCGATTGAGAATTATAACTATTGTCGTAAAATTGGATAATTGCACATTTTACATCAAAATCCAAATTTGACCTTGCCTGGATCGTATCATTCCCTGTCTCTTTAAGACGATTCGTCCTCGAATCACCAACAAGTTGAATAGACAATTCCTTAGCCTTTTTTTGAAGCCTTTAGAGTTGTTTTCTTGCTAACTATCATCGCCAACAACTTTGGATGAAAATAGCAGCCGTTCTATTTTGTGTATCATCATTGCATCATTTTTTCTCCTTTCTTTTTGAAGCTTACTGGGCATTGAATGTTTTTGTTAACACATCAAGTTTTTGCTTCATCTCTTCTAGAATACGGGATAGACTCTTGGATTCTTTTTTTAGAACACCAATATCTTTATTTCTCTCTCTTTGATACCACTTCTCCTTTTGAATCTGCCTTTTCTTTTCTAGGCTGACAAAAACCTTCCCGAGGCCTATGGTCTCATCTTTAAGACCACCATCACCAATATCATCAACATCCTCCTCAAAATCCTCATAATCAGCCCACCTTGGCCTTTCGGCTCCACTGCCATTGTTTGATTTCGGTTCAGCCCTAACCTTTCTCACGTCTTGGGTACATGTTCAAACCACTTTACCATGTTGTGCCACCTTCTCAAGTCTGTCACACATGTTCCCCATCACGAAATTCATTCTTTCCATCATCTTTGTTATGGCTTGCATTTGGGATTTGAGTTCTACATCTGGAGGGGCCGGTGTGTTGTTTTGATCTAACATGATAGTACCTGAAAAATTGGTTGATGATAAAAAAAAACAAATCCTCACATCGCTCGTGTTTCGCTCAAACACTCTTAATATCCTCACACGCTCACACCTCTCGTCTCACCTTCTTGCGATACTCAAACCAACACCAAATAGAACCAACTTAGCAGTGCAATCCAAATATGTATATATGACTCAAGAAGCAATAAAAACCAAAAAACAAGGAAAAACGAAACTGTGATGATAGTCTCGCGAGTAGCAAGCGAATTTATTCGAAATATAAACGAAATTGAAGACTCGAATAAAAACATAAATGAAATATGCAAAATAATGAAACAACGCCCAAATATGTTGGGTATGTTGAAATATACTGCAAGAAATGAAAACAACAGAAAGAAGTGAATTTCAAAAGTTGACGCAAAACATACTCGTTTTCGACAAGTTAAATCCGAACCTGGAACCTAAAGTAAATGATGTCTAATTGAGCTAATAGTTTATATATAGTGTGATATCAACCCAAATAGACAGAATATAAGGTTTGAGCAATTTACGATAAGGTTTGATATACTGATGCAATATTGTTATGAATCAAACCTGATTAGACCCAAAAATGTAAAAATCAAAGATAACGATATCCAATTGACCCCAAAATTAATATGTAGTGCGATCAGGACACCAATAAGCAAAGTATCAAATTTGAGCTAATTCCGAGTTGATTTGATCTAATTTTCTCTTGTTTAGTTTTCTACGGCAGAAACCAATAAACGTCTTTTTAAATAATTTTTTTTGCTTTTCTCTTCTTTTTTTTGTTTTTGATGCTATTGATATATTTTCAAAAATAACAGAATGAAATAAGAATTGTTTTTTATATGCCGCAAATTCAAGGAGAAGAAGAAATTGGATACTTTGGAATTTTTGCAGAATGAACAAGAAACGAAAATTTCAAAAGGATATAACCTGATTAATGGAGCCAAGCTCTGATACCAAATAATACAAACCTCATCATCACGTGGTCACGCAACCCACACGCAAAGACACCGATTCCCGGAAATCCAAGTAAATCAGGTTTGATAGGAGTGTGACACAAAGATAATTTATATCTAGGCACCAGCACTATTGAAAACGGAAACCTCTGTTGACCCCTATTGCGATGCCTTCTTGAACTCTGATTGACTTGAAATATTAACCCAAGGTAGGACAACATGTCAGTAGACTCCACATAAAATTGTAGCCTAATTCAAATGTCAGATTGAGAATTATAACTTTTGCCATAAAACTGGATAGTTGCTTATTTTACTTCAAAATTTGAATTTGACCTTGCATGGATCATATCACAAAGACTAAGAAGAAAATAATAAAAATCTAAAAATTACTATCCTAAATATGCTAGAATCATATTTGATTTTTGGTTTTACATTGATTACACATTGTTTTAGGATTAAAAATATGTTTAACTTAAGGCTTATGAGATGTTTTTTAAGTATATTGAAATTTGAGGTTTTTGGGTTCTAAAACTTAGACCTTGATTTTTTATGATCAAAGAATTTACCAATGAATGACATGTTGTCTGCCTAGGTACAAGACACGACATTCATTTTGTTAAAAAAAAGTTATCATTTACTCTTTCTTTCTTTTTGGAAAAATATATAACAAAACCAGGTGCACTTGTATTTGTTTTTTACTAGACACTCAATATCTAGTATACTAGGCCAACAACAACTAGCCTCTTTTGTTAATTTTAATTATTTTTTAAAAACATTATTTTTCATTAACTCCCTCACTCTCATTTTTTAAAATTGATTGGATTAATTTTTTTTTAATAGTTATTATTATTTTTATTATTTCTATAATTTTGTAATACATCAAAGAGATTATAATAATTTATTTTTAATTGTTTCTCTTAGATATTTAGATTAATCAATTGTATTTACATGATACATTTATAATATTGAAAATCATATGTATTTAGCGACAAAATTTAACCTCCAAGAAAAATAAAAGAAAAAATTTAAAATAAAAAGGACAGTTAGGTAAAATATTTGTATGTACATCCATCTTTTCTTTCCTACTAGGAAGATCAACTTCATGCTTCAATATTTAGTTAGTGTTAACAAAAAAAGATTTATAATTTTATTTTATTAAATGCATACTTCATCTTTCCATTCCTTAATTAAAAAGAATTAACATAAAAGAATGCATTTATAACTCTAACATCTTTTTTTTTACATTAAAAATTAACTTGAAATCCTAACTATAAAGTAGAGTGGGTACATTGACTTGTAGAAAAGTATCGAAACTGACTCTTATTTTCTTGCCATCATGTATTTTTTGTATTAATTAATGATATGTAAAGATGGAATTACAAAAAAAGTAAAACTGCTTGGGAAATTATTGTGCACCTAAATACAAAATATTATTCATTGGAATAGTGTAATGATGAATTCACCCTTTAATTGTTAACCATTGAAGAATGCATTTGGGGTAATTAGGTCTTTTCACTAGGATACAATTGTCATTGTCAAATTATGTGAGGATAAAATTGTCTTTTTACCTTTTATAAACTAGCTTAATTAACCTTTAATAATAAAAAAATAAACTTAAGTTCAGTGGCTTTTAGTCTTTTCAATTTTTTTAGCATACTGAAATAGCTTGATTGACCTTACAAAGCAGAATTTACTAAACTTTCTTTAAGCGGCTTTTCCATCTTTTCATTATTTTTTATATCAACTTAACTCAGAGGCTTTTTTGTATTTTAATAAATATTATTTTAAGAAAAAACCTGGTGGCGCGTAAGGGGTTGCACGTCTCAGGGTGGTGCATTTGAGGTTATTTGCTGAGGTGTTTGAATCATTTCAGCGTCCCTTTTATGGTGAGGCAGTACATGTGGCCAAAGGTGATACAATCTAAGAAAGAGTTGAACAAGGAAATTCGAATTCTAGCGTCATTGTACCTACTGTCCAATTTTATAGTAATAATCATAATTCTCAATGATATTTAGATTGGGTTGAAATTTACCTAGAGTTTCCTGAAATATTGTTGTATGTTGGGGTAGAATTTTAGATGAATCGGAGTTCCGAAAGGCTTAACGAGATAGGTCAAAACAAGCTACACAAGTTTTTTTATTTACTTTCTTTTAACTTGTAGACTTTCTATTTGACAAGGATCCTTTACCTTCAAGAATGTGACGGCATGTTTTGGAAATTTTCTAGTTCTATAATGATTTTTAATGGACTGCAACATAATTTCCAGGTGGCAAGGATTCATTAATGCTTCAAAATCCTTTTCTTGTAAGGATTCCTTATTGATGTGCCGTGAATGATTCAAAAATCGGCAACAATGAATATGATGAAAATGGATGAAGGATGGGTCTGATTGTGTTGAATTTGGGTTGATATGCAAATAAGTGAAGGAATTGATGTTGTTTATGGTCAGAACAGCAAATGAATTTGAACCCGAATTTGAAGTCATCTATTGCATGTGAAAACAAGACTAATCTAGTAGGATTTCAAGTTCAGAAGGTGCTCTTTTTAGATTGTCCAACCATGACTGCATTGGACTTTTGTGTAAGAAGATATGGTTGTTTTAAATTTGATCTGTTTATGTTAGAAAGGTCAAAAAACATGTGCTAGTTAATTTGTCTAGGTGAGTTTGTCAAAGTCTGTTTTTTGGGCTTGACTTCTGCCATGTTGAATTTTTCCTAACTTTGGAGGGATGTTTCAATTATAAATATAGTATCAGAATATGTAATAAAGGACTTTTGGCCAAGATTTGAAACTTAATTCACATAATTAAGAGTTGTTCTTCCAGATTGATTTTGTGAAGAACCCTACCTGACTTATCACTCTTCAATCAAAGTATCATTCGAGTCTATCCTCCATCTTACTTACCTTGAAATCACTATAATCCAGCCTAAACACAAAAAAAAGACAACACAACCAGACCCATCATTCATCCATTTTCGTCAGATTCATTGTTGCCGATTTTCGAATCATTCACGGCACATCATCTGGTTTTAGAGCATCAGTTGCGATCTAAGGCAGGAGCCAAAAAAACAGAAGAAAGGCTTGCTGGAATTAAGGTTGATAAACTTAATTATGGCTAGAGATAAAGAAGATTTGCCAAGAGGATTAAGTTTGGAACAGGCACAGGTTATGGGCTTACAACGATCTCATGTTAAGATTCAGGATGAAATGACTGGAATTCATGAACAGTTGAATACCCTTATGCAAATGACGCAAAGAAATAATTTGCAACCCTGAGAAAGGCAAGCACTTAGGGTGCCACGAAATGATATTATAGGAGCTGATGAAGATCCAAATAGGGATGATGAGGCCGACGATAGGGGCAGACCAAGAAGGCAGAATTATAATCCTCCTAATGGTCTCAAACTTAAGATTCCACCGTTTATAGAAAGTAGTTCACCCGAGGAAAACTTGGAGTGTCTAGGACTTCGAATTTGGTCTTTAATCAAATCGAATGTATTATTCGTGATAAGCTTGATTTGATGAGGAATGTCGTACCAACAAATGAAAACAAAAGGATCCAATGAGCTTGGAGGGTGAATAACATAGATTCTTAATTTGATAGTTAGCTGGTTGTATTGGTTTCCCTAACGAATCTAGTGAGGTTTCAGTTTTATGGTCGGTGGCTAACCTGTAGCCATCTGTTGTTTTATGTTTCTGTTATCATTGTAAATCTTGGGTATGCCCCTTATAATGTTTGTATCTTCTTCTTTTAATACATACATCAACTTACCAAAAAAAAAAGAGGAATACTTGGAGTGGATTCAGAAGGTTGAAAAGGTGTTTGAATGGTATGAATATTCTGAAGAAAGGAAGTGCGAGGTGGCAGCACTTGAGTTTACGAATTATGCTTTTTTGTGGTGGGAAAATTTAAAGATTCAGAGGAGAAGGGATGGAGAAGAGGAGATTACAACGTGGGCAACTATGAAAAGAGTGATGAAGAAGAGATTTGTTCCTGATTACTATAAACAAGAGCTATACATCAGACTTCAGACTCTGCGACAAGGATCTTTGAGCGTGGAAGAGTATATGAAAGAGTTTGAGTTGCTGCTGATTCGATGTGAATTGATGGAACCCCAAGAGCAAACTATAGCTAATGTTGTTGAACTATAGCCGTATATCTTCCTTGAGGAAGTTATAAAGCTTGCAACTCGAGTAGAGAGGCAGCAGAAACGAGGAGGTGTCTGAACTGGTGTAACTACATCAAGCACAACAAGGGCTGTTTCTACACCTACATGAACATGGAGCACACCTAAACGAGATGAGAAGGTGGAGTTTACTAAGGGGAATACCAGTTCTGATTCTTTGAAGGGCAAAGAGAAGGTGACAGAACCTCAACATCCTATGAGGTCTCGGGACATCAAATGCTTCAAGTGCTTAGGACATGGGCACATTGCTTCGGAATGTCCAAATAAAAGGGTGATGATTTTACATGGAGATCATGGAGAGCTGATCAGTGGAGATGATGTTGAAACTGAAGATGAAGATGAGGGACAAGTGGCTGAACAAGAAGAGGATTTCGAACCAGTGAAGGGAGATTTGTTGGTTGTACAACGGGTTCTAAATGCACAAATTGACGTTAGTGATGAGCAACACGAGAACATCTTTCATACTCGATGTCAGATTCAAGATAAGGTGTGTGGGATGATCACTGACAATGGAAGTTGCACTAATGTTGCGTCAACTACCTTGGTGGAGAAATTGGGTTTAACTACCCTTCCACATCCGGGGTCGTACAGTTTGTGATGGCTGAATGAGAATGGGGAGATTCGAGTGACAAAGCAAGTCCATGTACCTTTTTCCATTAAAACCTATCATGACGAGGTTTTGTGTGACATTGCGCCAATGTCAGCTAGCCATTTGTTACTGGGTCGTCCATGGCAGTTTGATAAGGATTTGACCTACAATGGAGGAAAGAACACTTATTCTTTTATGCTGAATGGAAAGAAGGTGAACTTGTTACCATTGAGTTCTCAATAGGTTAGGGAGGATCAGATACAAAGCCAACAAAAGAAGGTGAAATCACGTAAGGGGCTGTTGTTAACCAAAAAAGGAGACATCAAACAAGCATTAGCTTTGGCGGGGGCTGTTTTCATGATCTTGGCAAAGCAATTACTACAAGTAAAAAAAAAAAAAATTACTACAAGTAAAAGGATTGGACTTACCAATACAGATTAAGTTATTGCTTGAAGAATTTAAAGATGTGTTTCCAGATGAATTACCTAAAGGGTTACCACCTATTCGTGGAATTGAGCATCAAATTGATTTGGTGCCGGGGAGCTTCACTTCCTAACAGACCAGCATACAGATGTAATCCAGAGGAAGCAAAAGAGATTCAAAAGCAGGTTGGTGAGCTCTTAGAGAAGGGCTATTTGCGAGAATCACTTAGTCTAGTTCCGTACCTACTTTGCTTGTACCGAAGAAAGATGGTACCATGATGATGTGTATGGACAGCCGCGCTACCAATAAAATAACAGTTAAGTATCGATTTTCTATACCCAGGCTTGATGATTTGCTTGATGAGTTGCATGGTGCTGCATTGTTTTCTAAAGTGGATTTGATGAGTGGTTATCACCAAATTAGAATGAAAGAGGGAGATGAATGGAAAACAACATTTAAGACTAAACAGGGGTTATATGAATGGATGGTAATGCCGTTTGGGTTATCTAATGCGCCTAGTACATTTATGAGGCTTATGAATCATGTTTTGAGGAAGTATATTGGGATGTTTGTTGTAGTATATTTTGACGATATCCTGGTGCATAGCAAGACCTTTGATGATCATATGACACATCTTAGAGTTGTGTTTGAAACTTTGCGAGATTCTAAGTTGTATGGGAAACTCACAAAGTGTTACTTCTGTAAAGAAAGTGTCGTGTTTCTTGGATATATTATCTCGAGCTGGAGAGTTAAGGTTGATGAGGAGAAAATTAAGGCAATTCGGGACTGGCCAAAACCTGCTAGTATTGCTGATGTGAGGAGTTTCCATGGTTTAGCTTCTTTCTACAGGCGATTTGTAAAAGACTTCAGCTATATTGTTGCTCCTATGATAGAATGCTTGAAAAAAGGGAACGACTTTAGATGGAGTGAAGATGCCCTAAAAGCTTTTGAGCTAATTAAGGAAAAGTTGTGTGCTGCTCCAGTTTTAGCACTTCCAGACTTTGCTAAAACATTCGAAATAGAGTGCGATGCTTCCGGTGTTGGAATTGGGGTTGTCTTGCTGTAAGAAAAGAGGCCGATTGCATTCTTCAGTGAAAAGTTAAATGGAGCACGTTTGAACTACTCTATTTACAACAAGGAGTTCTATGCTTTGATTCGGGCTCTAGAGGTATGGCAGCACTACTTGTTACCTAAAGAATTTGTTATACATACTGATCATGAATCGTTGAAGTATCTTAAGGGGCAAAGCAAGCTGAATCGTAGACATGCTAAATGGGTGGAGTTTATGGAGTCATTTCCTTATGTCATAAAGTACAAGAAAGGGCAAGTTAATGTGGTTGATGATGCTCTTTCTAGGAGATTTGCAATGATCTCTATGTTGAATGCAAAGCTGATGGGTTTTGAACAAGTGAAGGAATAGTATGCTAATGATTCCTACTTTGCTAATGTGGTTGCCGAATGTGCACAGGGAGCTTGTGATGGGTTCTTTATGCATGAAGGTTACTTGTTCAAAATGGGCATAATGTGTATTCCTTCAGGATCGTTACGGAAGTTGCTTGTGCGAGAGGCTCATAGTGGTGGTCTTAATGGTCATTTTAGGGAGAAGAAGACTTATGAGCTGCTGGAAGAACATTTTTTTTTGCCTAGCATGTTACGGGATGTGCACAAGGTGATTGAGAGATGTGCTATTTGCAAGAAAGCTAAGGGTAAAGAGAATGCATATTGTATATGCCATTGCCTATTCCAGAGCAACCATGGATGGATGTTAGCATGGACTTTGTACTTGGGTTACCAAGAACACAGCGTGGAAAGGATTCAATAATGGTCGTGGTTGATCGATTCTCCAAAATGTCTCATTTCATTCCTTGCAACAACACTGACGATGCAGTACATGTTGCTGATTTGTTCTTTCAAGAGATTGTTCGTTTACATGGAGTTCCTAAAAGCATTGTCTCTGATCGTGATACAAAGTTCTTAAGCCACTTTTGGAAGACTCTTTGGAGGAAGCTTGGAACGAAGTTACTTCTCAGTACGACAAGTCCTCCACAAACTGATAGACAAACTGAGGTAGTAAACCAAACTTTATCTTCTTTGTTACAAGCTATTATACTTAAGAATTTGAAGAGTTGGGATACTTGTTTGCCTATTGTGGAGTTTGCATATAATCGTAGTGCGTATGGGGCTACAAAATTTTCACCATTTGAGGTTGTGTATGGCTTTAATCCTTGTGTTCGATTGCATATTGAGGAGAAAACGACAAAGTATGCTAAACAAGCTAACAAGGGGCGGAAAATGGTTAGGTTTGAACCTGGAGATCTTGTTTGAATTCATATTAGTAAGGGCAGATTCCCAAGCAAACGTAAGTCCAAGTTGATGCCAAGAGCTGATGGTCCATTTCGGATTATAGAGAAGGTGAATGACAATGCATATAAGGTAGATCTTCCTGGTGATGACAACGTATCAGCTACTTTTAATGTGAAAGACTTGACTCCATACTTGGATGACGATGACGATGACGATTTTGATTTGATGACAAATCATTTTCAACTCGGGGCTGATGATGTGCATCATGGGAATTATAATCCATATTGTAAAGCTAAATCTAATATGCAAGAGGATTCAGATGGTCCAATGACAAGAGCGAGAGCGAAACAACTGCAAAGGGCCTTGACGAGTCAAATTAAAATAATTGAAGCTGCGTCGGAGATAAAAATTAACAATCAGTTTGAAATTGGTTCAAGGATGTTTATTTGCCTACAATTGGAACTTAGAGATGGGAAAGCCCTTAATGGTTCTTTTGATGCTGGGCTACTTGAATTTGGGTTGATATGCAAATAAGTGAAGGAATTGATGCTGTTTTTGGTCAGAACAACAAATGAATTTGAACTCGAATTTAAAGTCATCCATTGCATATGAAAACAAGACTAATCTAGGTGGATTTCAAGTTCAGAACGTGCTCTTTCTAGATTGTCCAACCATGACTGCATTGGACTTTTGTGTAAAAAGATATCGTTGTTTTAAATTTGGTCTGTTTATGTTAGAAAGGTCAAAAAACATGTTCTAGTTAATTTGTCTATGTTAGTTTGTCAAAGTCTGTTTTTTGGGCTTGACTTCTGCCATGTTGAATTTTTCCTAACTTTGGAGGGATGTTCCAATTATAAATATAGTATCAGAATATGTAATAAAGGACTTTTGGCCAAGATTTGAAACTTAATTCACATAATTAAGAGTTATTCTTCCAGATTGATTTTGTGAAGAACCCTACCTGACTTATCACTCTTCAATCACAAAGAGTGTGGCGTTGAAATCCTAAATTGATCTTTGTGGCGTCCAGATCGACTTATCAAAGTATCATTCTAGTTTATCCTCCATCTTACTTACCTTGAAATCACTATTAATCCAGCCTAAACACAAAAAGAAAGACAACACGACCAGACCCATCATTCATCCATTTTCGTCAGATTCATTGTTGCTGATTTTCGAATCATTCACGGCACATCATTTTGAGAGGATTCTTTAAAGCTACAATTAATTATCCTAGATAAACAAGGAAACTAAAGGGGAGGCAACTTCAGCAACTGATGCGAATGTCTTAATCACGTGGTCAAGCAACCCATAATAAAAATGATACTTTCTCAAGAAAGCCGAAAATCAAGTTTGAGAACCTTAACTGTGAAACCTCATTTAAAAAGGAAGAGAGAAATAGACCGACCAATACCAAGTGGAAAACATGAAAGAACCGGTCCAAGGATAACCAAAAAGAGGTGCTAGGATAAGATCATCCAACATCCAAATAGAACCCACCGCATTTAAAAAGAGGTATAAATACATGGAGAGGAAAAAAAGATGTCTTTTCGTCTCTCCCAAAACCAGCAGCAACTCTAATTGCAGCAGCCCCTCTTGCAAAGAAACTCCTATCCAAACCACCCTTGCATGTCGCCCCTTTGAATACTTGAGTGAGAAGATAGTTGAAGAGTGGAAAGAGAACCGAAAAGATGAAAAGAGGAAAGGGATAGAGGGCTAGTTGGAACAACAAAGGAAGGAGGGAAAACCAAAAGGGAGAGTAGGAAAACCACCAAAACCTTCCCCAGATCTTGTCTAAAAATCATGTGGTAAGAGTAAACTCACTCTCATACTTGTTAATTTGAGATTTTGAAGCAAGATGAGAAGGAAACCTCAAATGGAATGACCCAAGGTTCTTGCACTTTTAATTTGGAAAGATTAAATGGAATGACTAGAAAATTAAGATAAAAAGGATGTACTTTGAGTCTCACCTATAACAAAAGAAATTGATGCATGTTGAAGAACAAACCCTAACTAAAAGCGGTCTATTGAAAGAATGAAAGAAGCATTGAATGATGAAATGTGTCAATTGTGATCTTGTTATGCTCTTAGGAAAATACTTGAGTTCCAATAGAATTTTTACATATGCCAATAGTTTGTTTTACATCATGAATTGAAGAACTTTATTGATTATGGACTTAAGAAGATTGATGTGTGAATTGATGCATGATAATATAGATATGTTTATTGTGAAAATGATGATTTACATGAGTAAACTAGAAGGGGAGGTGATACCATGTTTGGCCAAGAGGAAGAACAATGAAGGAAGCATTTGTATGATGAATATCCTTAGAGAGACAAATAAATTCTAGAAATTGAACTCATGTGCAATGTGAAATAAATTATTAGCTTGTGCTTTATGATTTGAAATGGTATAATTAAGAATGATGAAATGAACTCTTGATGTCAATGCCTCATGTTTCGGGCCCATAGAAGCTTGGATTGAACCCTTGAAAAGTGCATGTTTGAACTTAAGTGTACTACTTGACAACATTGAAATGAACTTGATGAGATTATGGAAAGGAATATGATTCTTGAACATGCTTGATAGTACTTCATAAGTTAGAATGCCTAGAACACCTTATGCCATGCTATAATGAAAGAGAATTGATGATATCACATGAAGAACTCAAAGTATGCTTGTTAGGGAAGTGACATAGGCTTTGACCATCTTAAAGACCATCATGAAGATAATGGTGATTAATAGGTTGTTTTTATTAGTTGATGAATGTGTGATATTGTCACAGAATAGAAACATTATGTGTTACCCTTGCTTCACAAGCTTTGGAAGTGAATTTAGTTGTGATCTATGTCCAAAACTAGGTTGAAGTATGGTCTTTAGGAGAAAAACTTGGTATTGATCATATACATGAACTTAGGGAAAAGTGACTTAATTTCATTTATGATTTTTAGTGTCAGAATGACTTAGTTTTCGATGATGATTTTCAATGTCAAAATAACTTGGGGCGCAAGTATTTTTGAAGATTGATTTAAGGTCATGATGCGAACCTCGTGATCATGTGGTCACGTAACCCACAATCAAGATTAAGATCTGTTCCCAGAAAGTCGACATAGGTCTGGTAGGAGTGTGACACAGTGGAAACCTGCCTCAAGGCACAAATACTATTGGATTGATTATAATGACGCCACGAAGCCAGTTAATCTTTGATAAGTCAGATTTAGTTCGTTCAAGAACGGAAGAATGCAAGAATCACTCTCACACATTAAAACTAAAAAATTCAGAAGTAATCATCATCAAAGCAGCTGAAATTTTGGCTTACATGAGTTTAAATAGTTCTTGAAAAATTAACCCTAATGGACCCTTTATATGGACTTATATGAAGTCCACTCAAAACTTACCCCAAACCCTAAACTAAAAAGCCAACAAGCCCTGGATCCTAACTGAAAACAAAATATTAATTAAGCCCAAACAAACCTTGGGTTGTAGCTAACAAAATAAAATAAAGCTCCTAATATTAAATCCATGTTCTGCCATGAGAAGAAGAGAAGGAAGTAAAATATTACAGAACTGATTCAAGGCTTATTTTAGCCTTCCATGCAGCCCCTTAATCCAAGAAACAAAAGGAAAAGATAGCCACCCATGTTGTTTTCAAGTTGTAGTAGAATTCTTTTGTTTCCTTTGTTGTCCTCATCTCATGGCCTAAATAAGATTGTATTGGACTCCTCTTGCACATGGATAAGATGTACTAGGGTGTCCTCTTGATACTTTAATGGACCTTTCAATTCTAACTTGGTTGAAACATTCAAAACCAATGCATTCAATGCCTTTATTTTGGACCGAGTCATTGGATCATTTGGAACATGTAATGAGTCCTTGTTGTGTTTCTGGATTGGTCCACATCAAGTCAAGGTACCATCAATTAAGAATTAAGAAACAAGACATCTAGAAGACGACTTTCAAGACTCACTATGGGCACTACGAGTTCTTAGTAATGCCTTTTGGATTAATGAACGCTCCAACAATGTTTATGGACTTAATGAACAGGGTATTCCGACCGTATCTAGATAAGTTTGTGATAGTATTTATTGATGATATTCTAGTTTACTCCCATTCCATAGAAGAGCAAGAGCAACATCTAAGGATAGTATGGAAACATTCAGAAGGAATCAGTTGTACGCGAAGTTGAGCAAGTGTGAGTTTTGGCTATCCGAAGTGGTATTTCTAGGCAATGTGACATCTAAGAAGGGGGATCTATATGGACCCAAGAAAAGTAAAAGTCATTTTGAAATGGGAACAACCCACAAACATGACAGAGATTTATAGCTTCTTAGGATTGGTTGGGTACCATCAAAGATTTATAGAGAGATTCTCGAAAGTAGATTACCCAATGACCTAATTGATCTGTAAGGGGGGTTAGATTTGATTGGACAAGGGAGTGCGAAGAGAGTTTCCAAAAACTTAAGAAAAGATTGACATCAACCCTGGTGTTGGCTTTTCTAGAAAGATCATAAGGGTTTATAGTATAATAGTGGTGTTTCTGACAATTTAGCATTAGTCATGGTTGTATTTGTCTTACGGGTTTGGAGACATTATTTGTACGAGGCTTAAGTTTACCAACCATAAAAAGCTTAAGTACTTGATGACACAGAAGGAGTTGAATATGCACTAAAGAAGGTGGGTAGAACTGATCAAGGATTACGACTGCATAATTGATTATCACCCAAGAAAGACAAATGTCGTAGCAAATGCCTTGAGTCGAAAAAGCAAGGAAGTGATTAATGGGTTAATAGTGCAAGATTGTAGGGAACTTTTGGAGTTGTTATGCGGATCAACCCAACACCTTGGAGGTGTTGTCGTAATCATGCCAACGACCCATTGGAGGTGCCAATTGGGCCAATCAGAAGAGCTGGGGCAAAGAAGCTTAAAGAAGCATTGAATGGGCTTGTTTAGAACTTATGGAGCAAGATGGACCTAGAGGGGCTTGGGACATTTAAGGAGCATGATGGACAGCATTTAATTCATCCAGTTCAGGTCCAAGAAGAGCCTAATTCGTGTGGAACAAGGGGTTGATATGTCCGGCCCGATACCAGCCTTGTTAGGCTTGTTTTTTTCCTTATGCTACAAGGATAAAAAGTCAGCAATTTATTCTCCTAATTAAGTAAGGAAGTTGGCCATATCTTATTCCTAAAGAGGGGAGGACTATTTAATGCTTTTCCTAACATAGGAAGGAAAGTAAATAAATCAGCAACAAAGGAGGAAATTTGTTTTCTTATTTGTCCAAGTTAAACAAGGAAATCCAAGCTAATCAAGGACATCAAAGGAAAGGGGGCAGCAACACAAAATTTCCAAATCAGATTTTTCCTAGTTTATGTAGGACTTCTTAAGAGTGACAAATCTAATTCTAGCATTAGATTAAGAATCTAATGCTATTCATTAGCGAAACCTCACTAGATTCGTTAGGGAAACCAATACAACCAGCTAACATCAAATTAAGAATCTATGTTATTCACCCTCCAAGCTCGTTGGATCCTTTTGTTTTCATTTGTTGGTACGACATTCCTCATCAAATCAAGCTTATCATGAATAATACATTCGATTTGATTAAAGACCAAATTCAAAGTTCTAACATTCCAGCAAAGATCCTTGCATTATGTTCTTGCCATACATGATACACTGTAGCTGCGAAACTCAGTTTACGAGAAAAATTGACGAAACTCTTGCCATGCCAAGAGACAGTGGCCCATCGAATCAATTCATCCCAGCCTTTTGTCATTCTTGGAATGTCGCATCTGTCACAAACATCCCACCAGATCGCTTTAGTATAGGAGCATTCAAAGAACAAGTGGTTATGATCCTCATTGTTGCGGAGACAGAGTAAGCATCTATTGGGACCATGTATACCAAACCGATGAAGTTTATCTTGAGTTGTGAGCTTCTGTTGGACAGCCATCCATAGAAGAAATGAATGTCTTGGAACAGCATTCTTGAACAACACAATGTCATGCCATTCAACCATCTAATGATGACGTCTTAGTTGTTCCCAAGCTATTTTGACCGAGAATCTATGATTTGGCGAATCCAATCAAACTATCTCATCCTTTTGCCCCATCTTAGGATTAGAATTGGAAGGAATAGCTTCTATAATGGGGTGCCAACCAATAGCTTGGATGGTAGGAGTTTTCCATTCTAAGTTATGAATTAGCACATTCACCTTCGCGTTCTTGGCCATACCTGAATCATAGATGAATCTATCCTCGTAAGAATCCGCGAGTGGGCTGTGAGGATGCCAGTTGTCAAACCATAGAGAGGTTGTCATTCCATCTCCTATGATGTACTTCATCTTCGGCTATGCTAAGGATCTGAGCTTTAGAATCTTTCCCCAAGCCCAAGAGCAATTTTGTGGCGTCTTGATTGTCTAGAAATTCCTACCTCGCAACAGGTTGGATCTGATCCAAGTAGACCAGATTGAGCCATCTGAGTCTTGGCACAGGTTCCAAATGTGTTTCAACAAAGCAATCTTGTTTCATTCTATTATCCTTTTTATTCCTAGCCCCCCTCCTTTTTTGGAAGACATACCTGATCCCAAGCCACTTTAGCCCTAGTAGTTCTCATTTCTGAACTTGACCAAAGAAAGGATTTCATAATTTGCTCCACATTTTTAATTACTTGCCTAAGTAAGAGAAAGAGAGATGCCCAATAGACCTGTATGGAAAATAAGACTGAATTAATCAGTTGTACCCGTCCTGCATACGAGAGTGTTCTACAAGTCCAATGTCGAACTTTAGAGGTGATTCGATCCACGAGGCCCTTACAATAAACAACCTTTAGTCTGGATGAGAGAATAGGTACTCCCAAATATTTCATAGGGAACTCCCCCTCTCTAAACCCAAGAATATGAATAATTTGTTCCCTCTCAGCATTTAACACACCGCTCAAGAAGATGTCACTTTTGTTTGGATTTGGATACAGACCTGATAGATCTTGAAACTTTGTGAGCACAATTTTGATCATACGAATTGAGTTTACATCCCCTTTGCTAAAAATCATCAAATCGTCAGCAAAACAAAGATGAGAAATTTTGTCCTTCTTGCATCTCCAGTGGAACTTGAATTCTTGGTTGGCACTCATCTTGCAAAATAGCCCCGAAAGGATTTCCATACATAGGACAAACAAATATGGGGACAATGGATCCCCTTGTCCCAGCCCTCTTCCCCCTTGAAAGTAACCTGCAAGCTCACCATTGACGTTGATAGAGAATTGACATGATGTAACACAAAACATGATCCAATCAATGACTGTTCTAGGGAATCCCATTTTTATTAACATGGCGTCAACGAAATCCCACCGCACCAAGTCATAAGCTTTCATCAGATCAACTTTCATAGCACAACGAGCAGGTCCCATAGATTTATGATAGCCTTTCATTAGTTCCTAAGACAAAAGAATGTTGTCGCTGATTCTCTGTCCTGAGATAAAAGCAGTCTGATATGGACCTACTAAGGATAGCAAAACAACTTTGATTCTCCCAGCTAAAATCTTAGCGATGCATTTGTACATTGTATTGCAGCAAGATATAGGATGAAAATTTGTCAACCTCGTAGGATTAGCAACTTTAGGAATAAGGGAAATGGATGTAGCATTCATTTCTTTAAGCATTCTACGAGTCTGAAAGAAGAAGCTAACAGCGTTGATTACATCTTCCCCAACTATGTGCCATATTCTTTTGAAGAAACATGCGTTAAAGCCATCTGGACCAGGGGCTTTGTTGTTCTTCAAACTAAACATAGCATGCTTAATCTCCTCCCTTGTTACATCTTGTGCGAGTATATGCTGTTGCGTTGAAGACAGTTTCAAGTTAATTGCCGATTCCACCACTTCCTCGTTCAGAACCCTAGGCATCTGATCGACTCCTAACACACGATGGAAGTACGCAATTACTTCTGATTTGACTACCTCGTGTCCTTCGACAACCTCTTCATCCTCCCTTGTAAGTGATAGAAGCTTATTTCTATTCTGTCTTCCATTTACTGATTTGTGAAAGTAGCTAGTATTCTGATCCCCCAAGCTAAGCCATTGTATCCTTGCCTTCTGTTTGAAAAAACTCTCTTCAGCCCTGACGGTACAAGCGTATTTACAAACAACAGCCTTTTCTCGCATGCACAACATTGGATTCTCATACGTTGTATGCAGAGCTTGTTGAGCCTTATCCATTTTGTTTTTTACATCTTTAACTCTATCTGAAATGTTGGAGAAGTGAGTCATATTGAAAAGTTTCAATTCCCGCTTCAGCTTTCTTAGTTTGCAACACAGCTGATACATTGGACAACCCCCCGAATTCTGATCCCATACCTTCTTCACCAAGGGCATGAACTCGTCATTATCCATCCACATATCGAAGAATCTGAATGGTTTCTTTATGTTCTGATCATTGCCAATAACCTTTACCACCATTGGAGAATGGCCTGACATACCCGAAGGCAAAAATCTCGCTTCCGACAATGGGAAGTTTAGATTCCACTTCTCATTGACAAGCACTCTATCTAGTTTCCACATAATCAGATTCTCAGGACATTGGTTCGACCAAGTATAATGTATACCTGAATACCGAAGATCATCTACTTTCGCTTCTCGAATACATGTATCCAATCTGTCTATAGTACCAGCCCACGTGGTAGGCCCTCCTAACCTATCCGACTGGTTGCGGATAGCATTAAAGTCACCCATAAGAATCCACGGGGTTGACTCCCATCCATCACTACAACTCACTATTTCAGACCATAATGCCTCACATAAGGAAGCATTATTGTCTCCATAAATAATTGAAGTATTGAAACTGATATTGGTAGCTAATATAGTGACAGAAACATGAATAGCCTGGTCTGACATTCCGAAAACATCCACCTTCACTGTATCAACATTCCAACAAACCCAAATACGACCACGACTAGAGAAATCATAATTATACAAGAAGGACCAAGAACGCAGAAGAAGTTGAGAAACATTATCTTTATTCTTGTCTTTAAATCGAGTTTCAACCAAACCAAAAGGAGCTATCCTCTCTTGATGGATGAGCCGACGCAATTCTGAATGCTTTATAGGATCATTCAAACCTCTAATATTCCAGCATCCAATAATCATAGGAAAATAGAGAGGAGTACAAACAGCAACACAAAGACTACCTTGACGTGCCTCCCGGAAAGGAGCCAGATTTCTTATTCTTCTTTGAAGAAGCTTTTGAACCCTTTTTCTTTTTCTCTAGAGAGTCTCTAGCCTTAATAGCTAACTGATTAACAGTTTCCCTTTCGATGGAATTCAGGGTTTGAGGGGTTGTCAAGATTGTTGACGTCAACTCATCGGTTTGTTCCCCATTTGTATCACCTCCCATTGCATCCATATCTTGATCTAAAGCAGTACTTGCAGCCCCTTGCTCCTATTTCATGTCTTCTCGTAAACTCTTCAAGACAAGAGGAGAGGAAGGATTTTCATCTTCATAACAATCAGCATTGCGCACATCTGATGTCGCATGATCATTCATATTACAATCAGACATGTGTATACCAGATATTGAACAACCATTCTCATTACAATTACCCACTTTAGATGCCAAGGGATCATTCTCCCCACTCATAGAACCCTTGTTTCGTTTACCAACTACTTGCCATTGAAATTGATTCTACCCCACAAAATGACCAACTAGGGTGGATTTCCAAAGTTTGCAGCCATCTTCAAACACATCAAGTGGAGGAGCTACTGTCACACGACCATCATTCATAGCAGGGGGAGCAAAGTGCAGATTACATACTAAACTAATTCCAAGGGTCTTGCTACCCTCATTGTCATCAACATCAGAACCCTTCAAAGCATTTAAAAAATTAAATTTGGGTCTAAGTTTTAGCTGTTCTTGTTGATGAGACCCTACCTTCACCTCATCAACTTTAGAACCCAACACATGGTTCATTTCTGGAACAACATTAGAAGCTTGGACAGTAGAGTGTTTCTCTATGCTAACATCAGAATCAGCTTGAAACTGAGAAATCCTCATCCCATGGCCAGACTTAACTTGATTGTGTTGTTCAATGTTAGAGCTAACCATTGGAACATTTTCCACAAAAGAACATAGAGACATTATGGCAGCATACAAATACTAGAGAGAACAAAATTCTAAGAAGAGAAACTAAGTCCAAGAAGCAACCTAAGCTCAGAAATAATAGCAACCTAATCTCATAAACAACAAGATTCAGATTAGTTCATGAATGAAGAAGAGAATTACAGAATTACGAGGCCAATATCTCCCAGCACACTGAATGTAACAATGATCCGTTCGGTCAAGATGTAGAGTAGGTTTCGAAGAACAACATACTCAAAAATGGTAATGATCCAACGGTGAACAAAGGAAACTTTCCAAAGAGCTGTGATTTAATCTTCACGTATGGTAAAGGCCTTCATGTCTATGACAGCCATAAGAGAAATCATGAAGAAAATCCATTCGCTATACTACAACTTCACCACTTCTCCATAGTTCCAGAACTGAAAATGCAGAATAGTAGAAATATTGTGAGATCAATATCTCTTACATCGTTGATTGGATAACAGATCCGTTTGGTCAATGTTGAGAGAAGGTTGGAAGGAACAACATAGTCAGAAATGAGAACGATCCAATGGTGGACGGAGTAGATAAAGCTCCGACAACACCACACTCTCTCTCTTTCTCTCTGCACAGTAAAGTGTTCAGGGTTCTTTGTGCATTATTGTTACTAGGACTTTAATTCTAGCATATTTAAGATGGTAATTTTTAGATTTTTATTATTTTTTGTTATTTTCTTCTTAGTTTTTGGGCTATTATTACTTATTTGGATCAATTGTAAGTGGGCTTCATATAAGTCCACCTAAGGGGGGGTCCATTAGGGTTTCTTTAAGTCTAGAGTCAGTATAAATAAAGGCACAACCAAACATGTAAGGTTACACAATTTTCAGATCAATAAACTTCTTTGCTGCACTTGTTGTGTGTGTTGGTGGGATAATCTCTCTTCCTTGGTTCTCTAAAGAACTGAAAAAGATTTATCGAAGACCAACTGGCTTTGTGGCGTCATCCTTATACTTCTCGTTCGCAAATCAATATTCGTTGGGTGGGGGTTTCCGTTTCCAATAGTGCTGGTGCCTAGATACAAGTTATCTTTGTGCCACACTCGTATCAAACCTGATTTACTTGGCTTTCCGGGAATTGGTGCCTTTGCGTGTGGGTTGCATGACCACGTGATCACGAGGTTCGCATCATTTGGTATCAGAGCTTGGCTTCATTAATCAGGTTATATCCTTCTAAAATTTTTGTTTCTTGTTGTTTCCGCAAAAAAATTCCTTAGTGTCCAATTTCTTCTTCTCCTTGAATTTGAGGCATATAAAAAAAAAAGCAATTTGTTATTTCATTCTATTATTGCTCAAAATATATCAGTAGCATCAAAAACAAAAAAAAAGAGAAAAGAGAAAAGCAAAAAAAAAAATCGTTCAAAAAAGATGTTTATTGGATTCTGCCGCAGAAAACTAAACAAAAGAAAATTGGATCAAATCAACTTGGAATTAGCTCAAATTTGATTCTCTAATTACTGGGGTCCTAGTCGCACCAAATATAAAATTTGGGGTCAATTGGATATCGTTTTCTTTGGGTTTCAAATTCGGGTCTAATCAGGTTTGATTCATAATGTTTTTGCGTCAGTATATCAAACCTTATCGTAAATTGCTCAAACTTTATATTCTGTCTATTTGGGTTGATATCACACTATATCTGAAATTTTAACTCAATTGGACATCATTTACTTTAGGTTCCAGATTCAGACTTAACTCATCGTAAACGAGTCTGTTTTGCGTCAACTTTTGAAATTCGCTTGCTTCCTATTGTTTTCATTTATTGCAGTTTATTTTCATCATATCCAACATAATTGGGTGTTGATTCATCATTTTGCATATTTTTTGTTTTTGTTTTTATTCGAGTCTTCAGTTTTGTTTATATTTCGGATAGACTCGCTTGCTACTCACGAGACTATCATCGCGGTTTCATTTTGTTTGTTTTCTGGTTTTTATTGCTTCTTAAGTCATATATATATATATATTTGGATTGCGCTGCCAAGTTGGTTTTATTTGGTGTTGGTTTCAGTTTCGCAAGAACCGCAAGAAGGTGAGATGAGAGGTGTGAGATTGTGAGGATATTAAGAGTGTTTGAGCGAAACACGAGCGATGTGAGGATTTTTTTTTCCACTAACCAATTTTTTGCAGGTATCATCATGTCAGTTCAAAACAACACACCACCCCCTGCCGATGTAGAACTTAAATTCCAAATGCGCTTACGAAGATGATGGAAAGCATGAATTTCATGATGGGGAATGTGTGTGACAGACTTGAGAAGGTGGGAAAACATGGAAACATGGCTCGAACATGTACCCAAAATGTGAGGAAGCTTGGGGCTGAACCGAAAGCAAACACTGGCATTAGGGTTGAAAGGCCAAGGTAGGCTGATTATGAGGATTTTGAGGAGGCTGTTGATGATATTGGTGATGGTGGTTTTGAGGATGAGGCCATAGGCCATCGGGAAGGTTTTCGGCCGCCTAGAAACCGAAGGGATTATGGGAATAGAACTAGGGGCCAATTCGACCAAAGGGAAAATTTCCGTAGTCTTGGGGGACATGTTGATTTAGATGGTGATTTGGATGCTATCAAACTGAAAATACCTTCTTTTCAAGGTAAAAACGATCCCGAGGCATATTTGGAGTAGGAGAAAAAGATGGATTGGATTTTTTATTGCCATAACTATTCGGAGGTGAAGAAAGTGAAATTAGTAGTCATCAAATTCACGGATTATGCACTGATGTGGTGGGATCAGAATGTTATTAGTAGAAGGAGGAGTGGAGAGAGGCCGGTAGCGTTGTGGGAGGAGATGAAAGTGTTGATGAGAAGGCGATTTGTGCCTAACCGCTATTATAGAGATTTTGTGTATGAAATTGCAGGGTTTGAATCAGGGTTCTAGATCCGTGGATGAGTATTTCAAGGAGATGGAGATTGCCATGATTCAAGCCAATGTGATTGAGGATCGGGAAGCTACTATGGCTAGATTTCTATATGGGCTGAAGACATTGCGAATGTTGTAGAATTACAACATTGTGTGGAATTGGAGGACATGGTCCATATGGCAACGAAAGTGGAGAGACAAATAAGGAGAAGGGGCAGTACATGTTTTCAGACCAATTCAACTTCATCTTCCTCAATATGGAGGCCGAATTTGAAGAGAGAGAGAGGGATGTCCAACTAAAGCCTTATGCAAAGGCCGAACCACCTAAAGCCAAAAAGGATACTCATACGGATGGGAAAGGTAAATCTGAATCTCAACCTACTCGTGATAGAGATATTAAATGCTTTAAGTGTTTAGAGAAGGGGCACATTGCATGTCCAAACCGAAGAGTTATGCTTACAAGAGACAATGGGGAGGTTGAATCTGAAAGTGAAGAGATGCCACCTTTGGTGAATTGTAGTGATGAGGAGATTGCATATCCTGTTGAGGGAGAGGCCTTGGTCTAATCAGGTCTGATTTGTAAATTGCTTAAACTTCATATTCTGTCTATTTGGGTTGATATCGCACTACATGTGAAATGTTAGATCAATTAGACATCATTTACTTTAGGTTCCAGATTCAGACTTAACTTGTTATAAACGAGTATGTTTTTGTGTCAACTTTTGAAATTCATTTTCTTTCTTTTGTTTTCATTTCTTGCAGTATATTTCCAACATATTTGGGTGTCGTTTCATCAGTTTTGCATATTTCATTTCTGTTTTTATTCGAGTCTTCAGTTTTGTTTGTATTTTGGATAGATTCGCTTGCTACTTGCGAGACTATCATTGCAGTTTTATTTTTGCTTGTTTTCTGGTTTTTATTGCTTCTTGAGTCATATATACATATTTGGTTTGCGCTGCTAAGTTGGTTCTATTTAATGTTCATTTGAGTTCTGCAAGAACCGCAAGAAGGTGAGACGAGAGGTGTGAGTGTGTGAGGATATTAAGAGTGTTTAAGCAAAACACGAGTGATGTGAGGAATTTCTTTACCACTAACCAATTTTTACAGGTACTATCATGTCAGATCAAAACAACACACTGCCCCCTCCCTGACGTGAACCCTGTGATTACATGGTCACGCAAAGACACCAATTCCTGAAAACCTAAGTAAATCAGGTTTGATAGGAATGTGACACAAAGATAACTTGTACCTAGGCACTAACACTATTGGAAACGAAAAACCCCACCCAACGAATATTGATTCACGAATGAGAAGTATAAGGATGATGCCATGAAGCCAGTTGTTCTTCGATAAGTCGTTTTCAGTTCTTTAAAGAACCATGGAAGAGAGATTATCTCACCAACACACACACACAAAGTGCGGCAAACAAGAAGTTTTATTAATCTGAATTGTCTCCCTTACATGTCTGGTTATGCCTTTATTTATACTAACTCTAGATTTAAATAAACCCTAATGGACCCCCCTTAGGTGGACTTATATGAAGCCCATTTACAAATTGACTCAAATAAGTAATAAAAACCCAAAGACTAAGAAGAAAATAAAAAAATAAAAAAATTATCATCCTAAATATGTTAGAATCAGATTTGTCACCATTAAAAAGTTCCAAATAGACTAGAAAATCTGATCTGAAGGTAGAATTAATTCTGAAGTCTTCTTTCCTTGTTATAGTTAGGATGAACAAGGAATCTTTATAAGAAAATGATTTTGAAACATTAATGAATCCTTGCCACACTTGAAAAATTATATTGCAATCCATTAAAAATCTTTGTAGAATTAGGATATTCCCAAAACAAGCTGCCACATTCTTTTAGAAAAAGAATCCTAGCCAAATAGAAAGTCTACAAGTCAAAAGGAAGTAAATAAGAAAATTCGTACAGCCTCTGTGACCCGTATTGAGATGCCTTCCCGAACTCTGATTAACTTGCAATTTAAACCCAAGGTAGGACATGTCAGGAGACTCCACGTAAAATTTCAGCTCGATCCAACGATCGGATTAAAAATTATGATTGTTGCCATAAAAGTGGATAGTTGCACATTTTATGTAAAAATCCGAATTTGACCTTTCCTGGATCGTATCACTCCCGATGTGGAACTTAATTTACAAATGCAACCATGATGAAGATGCTGGAAAGAATGAATTTCATGATGGGAAACATGTGTGACAGACTTGAGAAGGTGGGAAAACATGGTAACATGGCTGGAACATTTACCCATTGTGAGAAAGGTTGGGGCTGAACCGAAATCAAACAATAACAGTGGGGCCGAAAGGCCAAGGTGGGATGATTATGAGGATGTTGATGATGATGGTGATGATGGTTTTAAGAATGAGACCATAGGCCATCAAGATGGTTTTCGGCAGCTTAGAAACCGAAGGGATTTCATGTATTTCGATGAGGTGTTATGGCCAAAGAAAAAGCGAATTAAAAAGGAGAGGTGGTATCAACGGTAGAGAAATAAAGAGATTATTGTTCTAAAAATAGAATCCAAGAGTCTATCCCGTATTCTAGGGGAGATGAAGCAAGAACTTGATGTGTTAACAGCAACATTTAATGCCCAACAAGCTTCAGAAAAAGAGGAGAAAAAACATGCAATGATGATATACGAAATAGAATGGCTGCTACTTTCATCCAAAGTTGTTGACGACGATTGTTGGCAAGAAAAGAACTCCAAAGGCTTCGAAAAGAGGCTACAAAATTGTCCATTCAACTTGTTGGAGATTCAAGGATGAATTATCTTGAAGAGAGAGGGAATGATATGATCCAGGCAAGGTCAAATTTGGATTTTGATGTAAAATGTGCAACTATCCACTTTTACGGCAACAGTTATAATTCTCAATCCGACCATTTGATCGGGCTGCAATTGTACGTGGTGTCTCATAACATGTCCTAACTTGGGTTAAACGTTTAGATCAATCGGAGTTCTGGAAGGTATCGCAATATGGGTCAACAGAGGCTGTATGAATTTTGTTATTTACTTCCTTTTGACTTGTGAACTTTCTAATTGGCTAGGATTCTTTACCTAATTAGGATGTGCTAGCTTGTTTTGGAAATATCCTAATTCTACAAGGATCTTTAATGGGGTGTAATATAATTTTTCAAGTGTGGCAAGGATTCATTAATGTTTCACAATCCTTTTTTTACAAGGTTCCTTATTCATCCTAGCAAAAACAAGGAAAGAAGACTTTAAAATTAATTCTACCTTCATATCAGATTTTCTAGTTTATTTGGGACTTCTTAAGGGTGAAAAATCTAATTCTACCATGTTTAGGATGATATTTTTTAGATTTTATTTGTTTTTTATTTGTTTTTTTCTTAGTCTTTGGGTTATTATTACTTATGTGGGTCATTTGTAAGTGGGCTTTATATACGTCCACCTAAGGGGGGTCCATTAGGGTTTATTTAAGTCTAGAGTTAGTATAGATAAAGGCATGACCAGACATGTAAGTTAGACAATTCAGATTAAAAATATTCTTGTTTGCCGCACTTTGTGTGTGTGTGTGTGTGTGTGTGTTGGTGAGATAATTTTCCTTTCATGGTTCTCTAAAGAACTGAAAAATAACTTATCAAATAACAACTGTCTTCGTGACGTCATCCTTATACTTCTCGTTCGCGAATCAATATTCGTTGGGTGAGGGTTTTCCGTTTCCAATAGTGGTGGTGCCTAGGTACAAGTTATCTTTGTGGCACACTCCTATCAAACTTGATTTTCTTGGCTTTCCGGGAATTGATGTCTTTGCGTATGGGTTGTGTGACCACTTGATCATGAGGTTCGCATCAAGAGCATTAGACATGTGGCCTACCGATCAAGGTTACCTCTCTATTTGGAGAAAATACACAATGTATTCCATGTGTCATTATTAAAAAAAAACAGAAAATTGATCCATCATGACTTCTACTGCAAGTTTCGATATAGATAAAAGAAGATTTGACGTTGTAAGTGAAGCCAGTGAAGATCTTATATCAAAGTGAGAAGGAACTAAGGAATAAGAAAGTTCAGGTAGTAAAAATCTTGTGGAGGAACTCACAATTTGAAAAAGAAATGTGGAAGGAGTCGAAAATAAGGAGGAAACATCCTATATTATTCTCTGCCACAGGAACGTCTTTTGAAATTTAAAGGATGAAATTTCTAAAGGGAGGAAAATGTAAACACCTAAGACATGAGATTAAGTAAATAGAGAAGAACCCATTTGGTAAAATTTAAAAACTCTAACATAAAGTATTATAACACACATAAGTGGGTAATGAGAAATTAAGGTATAGGAAGGAGAAAGGGATGAGGAGACTATATTGAAAATGTATGAACAAGTGAGGGACAAGGAAAAAAAAAGAAGACAGGAAAGCTCGTAAGCCCTAGGAAGAGAAGGGGGCTGATGGCAGAAGGGAAGAAAGGGAAAGAAGAAACCATTTTTCTCTCTTCCAACACCTCCTCTCAAAGAGAACAAGTAGAGAAACACATACAATCAGATCTATAGACAAAAATAAAGAGTTGAGGGAAGATTAAACGCCCAAAAACCAAACAAATTTAGGAAGAAAAGAAGAGGGGGTTAGCAGCAGCAGAAGAGAGTGAAGAGAGACCAAAAGATTTGAAGGAGAAAGAGTTTGGAGATGGAGAAAACATAGCTAGGAACAAACCTAACATCCTCCTAGATAAACTTCTCTAGCTCTTAGATTAAGGTTCTTGAGGAATTTTTCTGGGTAGATGGAAGGTAAGGATAAAGTGTGAAGGAGAGATGAAGAAGGCTTGATAATGTGTTAGAAAAATTGAAAAACAAAATGAGTAAAGAAAAGGCTAGAAAGCCTTCTGCCAAACCTGGAATTAGTGATGGGGAAAAACTTTTTTATGCTAAATTATGCATGCATGTTAACATAACAAGTGTAAGATCATACAAAAAGCAATGATGTGCTCAAACTCAAACACACAAACAAATTCTTATAATCCATGCTCTTGTAAAGCTTATTTTTTGAATGATTGAAATCTCATGTGTGATTATTGATGTACAAATGATATCATGTATGTAGTAGAGATAAAAGAACAAAAAAAATACATGAAAAGTGATTGTTTATGTATTGAACATACAAAATCAGAAATCTAGACAGTGTTGTTAGCTAACTTGTGACTAGAAGTTGACCTAGTTAAAGGTAGAATTTTGGATATTGCCCCCCATGAAAGTTGTAAAATTGGATGTTAACTTTTAAATGGGACTGAAATCACCTAAATTGGAGCTGTAGAACTCTAGATATTGGTAAAAACATGAAGATAGGTCAGATTGAAAAATCTTGGGCATAATGTACACCAAATTTTAAACTGAAAATTTAGGTTTGTAGCTAAGAAAATTTGAGGTAAATATCTTCATGAAAAATATGTTTAATTATATTACATTTCACAAGGAAACCTTACTCCATTTGAAGCTATAAAACTCTAAAAATTGATAAAACACTAGGGAGGGGTTAGGTTGTACATTATAAGACAAACCCGTATACCATTATATGTCGATGAATTTAAGTGTGTAAGTGGTAGAATTGGGTTCAACCCTCTTCATCAAAGCTGTGTCATTGTGCTTTGACCTACTAAAGAAATAAACCCCAAATGAAATTGAGTTCTACAACTAAATAGTGTTCTAGAGCACTTGTCATGTATTGTTTGAACATAGTGAGTTTTGATATGAAGTTAAAAAAGGTAATTCTTGTGTAAAGAATGAATATGTAAACTTGTTAAAGAATATACTAACAGAAAAATATTGGTATGGTTCAGAGGGAACATTGGGTATAGGGTTTTCTATCGGAGGAGCTCCCTCGACCAGAGAAGGAGGTTAGTGAAATCGTCTATATAATGAATGAAGTCAAATCTAAATTTTTGAATTTATGATGAATACTGAAACAAGAAAGTAATGTGGATAAATTATGAATATAATATAAGATTGATGTAATTGGAATGCTTTTGTAACGAGCAAAAAACTAATGTGTGAATCGTTTCTGATAATTTTCGAAGTTATCAAAAACTAATGAATTTGAATTGCTTGCAACTCATGAAATTAGATCTGTTGGTTTAGTGATGAATAATGATCATGTTAGTAATATGGATGATTTATGAATATGATGTGAGGTTAGATAAAATAGAGTGCTTTCGCAAAGCCAATGTTGGGATTATTTCGAGGTCTCGGAAATTAATGAATTGGAATTGCTTTCGCAATGAATGTTGAGATTATTTCTAAGGTCTTAGAAACGAATGAATTTGAAATGTTTTCACTATGAGTGAAAGCCAATGTTAGGATTGTTTCCGAAGTCTTGAAAACCAATGAATTTAAATTGCTTTTATAATGAGTGAAAACCAACGTTGGGATTGTTTTTGAAGTCTCGGAAACCAATGAATTTGAATTACTTTCACAATAAGCGAATGCCAATGTTGGGATTGTTTTGGAGGTCTTGAAAACCAATGAATTTGAATTTTTTTTGCAATGATCAAAAGCTAATGTTGGGATTGTTTCTGAAGTTTTGGAAACCAATGAATTTAAGTTGCCTTTATAATGAGCAAAAGCCAACATTGAGATGATTTTCGAGGGTTATGGAAAACATTGTTCTATAAAGACTAGGATGGTGAAGTTGTCGTGAAGATTTTGAGTGATCTTGCATATTAGATGATTTACACATATGTGCATATATGCTCTATGTAATTATTGTGAAAGGCATTATCATCACTCATGAGAACTCCTATAAGATTTGATAGGAATAATGAGTGCTCTCATTTTTGTTACACTTAAAAGTAAAATTATAATCGCAATATGAAATTTTGCTTAACTAATCTTTGTTGTAGGACCTTCGCATATTGGTGGACCAAGTAATTAGGTGATTGACGAACTTCAGGACTTCAAGAACTTTTGTTGTGCATGTAATAGCTTTTATAAGTTAAACTAAATAAAACAATAACTATTTTCTTTGTAATGATGTTATTCTTATGTATGTATGTCTTATGTAAATTGATAAGTTAAGTATTTTTGTAACTAATTTCTATACGCATTTAGACTAACTACTATATATATATATATATAGACACACACACACACACACATCTTAGGATGAAGATGTATGAGTGATTTAATAGGTTCTCTTTTTATCTAGCACATGTTTTGAGCTATATTCTCGTGAATGTATATGATACTAATATTGGAAGATGAAATGTATATATGATGTTGAGAATGATTTTGATGTCGAGATGACACAGAATGGGTACTAAGGTGAATGACCTATGTTATTATAAAGACTTTGACATGTAGGAAATTGTTGATACTCAGTATGTCCAATTATAGGGGAAATTCTGCTGAAATTTCGGTAAAAATTTTAGTGAACCTTGTATGAATCCAGTATTAAAAAAAATACTTGACTGTTGAGATATTGAAAAAATTTTCTTTCTTACTGGTGTTGGTTTGAACACTAACAACTTGACCTGAGAATGTTGTTGGTGCAGAGTATGACCTCTTAAAACATAGATGTTGGCAAATCCTGCAAAGTCTAGGTATGAAATTTACGTAAGCTTTTAACTTCTTCTTCTTCTTCTTCTTCTTCTTCTTCTTCTTTTTAATCTTTGACAAGTTCATATAAGCGTTTAGACTTGTTTGGACTTGACAAGCTAATTTTGTGTGGGAACTTTTTGGAAAGTTTGCTTAAAAACCATGGTTAATGGACATATTTGAATCCAAATTAAAGATAGAATTCACTAACTTTTAAAATTAAAAATTTATTGGAAATTATTCTCCAATAAAAGTTTTTTTAACATGGAATATTAACAAAATTTTAAAAAAATAAGAGTTAATGAAAAATTGATCTTAAAGAATCTTTAGTTTACATGTTTTTGTAAAGCCCTAAATCCTCTTTCCCACATTAAAAAAAAGGTACAAGATTGTCTTGTAATTTATATAGTGGGGAGATGAAAAGTCATATATAAGTCTATACAATGGCTTTAGGCTTAAGCCATATGCATTTGCTTGCTCTGTTCGTAACTGGTTTTGAATTTGTTTTTGTTTTTTGCTAACTTATTTTGAACTTCAACTTGGATTTATGATAAAATAATTTTTTGGCCCATAAAAAATAATTTTTTTCCAACCCATTTATTTATATCCAGTCCATGAATAAAAAGAGTTTGGACAATGTTCTTCTTCTTCAACCTAAATCATTTTTTATACATAAAATGTCAAAATTTAAAGCTAAAATAAACTATTGGTTAATTTTTTTTATGACATGTAATTAAAGCAAAACTGCAATAATTAATTTTAGTAACTACCATAATTAATTTGTATCACTTTTGGTTCTAAAATCCACTCTCAAAAAAGGTGGAAGGAAAGTTTTTTACATATAATTTTGCAAATTCTTCTTCACCTAAGTTTTTTAGCTTATTATCAGCTCTATTTTTCCTCTTTGTATTTTCTTCATACTCTAAAACTTAAATTCAATCTTTATAGAGAGTTATTTTATTAATATTTTCTCAAGCTCGTGAGCTTTATTTAGAAGTGATAGGATTGACAATATTTTGTATGAACTTAAAGATGAGTATTAAAGCTTTAAAGACAAAGTATTGATCCTTCACAAGAACAAATATTCAGCTTAATTAGATTTCAAGTGCTTTGACGAGTGTCAAAGTCATGCAAATTTAAACCTTTAAAGTAAGGATATAATCCCATATAGATACAAGTATTAGAGCTTAATTTCTCAATCAAGACAAGCTATTTAAGTTTAAATTAAACAAACCAAGTAAAGATGTAAATTTTAAGTCCAAAACACACACTAATTCTAAAAGTAACTAAAATTAGGGTTTTGTTTATGATCTAAACTAATTAAAATAACTTAGAAAGCTAAGAAATAAATTCTAAAAATTAAGAGGCCAATCGACAGAATGTTAAAATAATAAAAAGAAGATTTTCTTATAAAAAGTATTCCTCAAGTATAATTAGACATTAATTATTGAATTTAGATATGTTTTCTAATATGATTTGTGATAATAAATAAATCATTTATGAAAAACAATAAGTTTTTCTACTTATCCTTACCTTTTAATTAACCTAGCATTCGTGCATCAATTAACCTTAATCACATAATAATCTTCATTAAGCATGCAAGATTTAATTATGATAACATTAAAATCAAGATTGATGCAATTGATTCACGATAATTAAACATGTATGAAGAGTTAATCTAATCAAGACTTATTTTTTCCAAATAACAAATAATCAAACATGGGTTTGAAAATTAGATTTGCTACTTAAGTTAATTAGTTATGAATCCATCATAACTATGTTATAGAATGAAAACCAAAAACATATGTTACAGATCATATAGAATTTAGATAGTTAATTATTAAATTTAATCATAAAAAATATAAGATATTCATGTATCACAATCAAATATAAAATAATTTTAAGCACATGTCCTCATGATAATTTAAAATCCAAGAGCACTGACCTTTTAAAATTAAAAACTAAGCTTGTCGGAAATTTAGAAAAGAAAAAGGAAAAGGATATAAAAAATAATAATTCTGAAAACAATAGAATCCCTCCTTCTCTTTTTATATGTTTTGAATGTGATCCCCCTCTTTTTTAGAGGTTAGGATCGATTATATATGGAGTTAAGGAAGTGGAGAAGTTTCCTAGTTAATAACTAACTCCTAATCATATTATTTTAATATTTCCTTATACAAATCTAATTTTAATGACTTGTGCATTGACTTTAACCTTTTAAAGATATTTCTTGATCATATGACACCCTTTCTATATCATTAATGAATTGTCATGTTATCATCCTAACATAGAAAGATTGGTTGGACTCGAGCTAGTTTGCTGGTAGATTTCAAGCTCAATTTCAAAGATGTTCTCTTTCGTAAGAATGAGTTACTGGTCCTACCATATGTGGATAAAAAGCTTGAGATGTTTAGTTTTTAGATCAACTTGAGTCGCAACAAAATATCATTTGTAGCTTCAAATATAGTCTAAATAGTACACGAATGTCTCGATTAACAAATTTGCTTTGACAAATCCTAATCCTACCAAGACTTTTTGTTCAAGTTGGATTCCTAATGCAATTAGGATTTGAACTTCTTAGATCCGGTGACTTGTCCCAATGTTCTCTTTCTAGTTATTTGCTGGAAATTGTGCTCAAAATGCTTCATTTAACTTCGTTTTACATTTTGTATCTACATAGCACTATAAAGCACAAAATAAGTTAAATGAGCTATTATAAACATAAAAACACGTATAAAAGACTAAAAATAAAATACTAAAAAGATAGAATAATATAAGTGTATCATGCTTCAATAAGTACACAACTTATACTAGTTTAGATTAATTTTAATATATTATATGCTTAGTATACATGTTGGTATTTCGTTTGATTTTTTTTTGCAAGTCTCAATACATGCTTATTATATATGTTACTAATTGATATAAAAAATATATAGTGCATGCATATAAACTAAATAATTATGATCACCGGTACTTCTATGATATCAAAAAGTTCCATATTTGAAATCGCTTGGTATTGTGATATCTTTTGTTTTTTTGCCTAACCACAAAGAAAAACTGTTTGATTAGCCAAATATGCCCTGAACCTTGTATATAATTGTGTTTTTAACCTTGATTTTATAGAAGCTAAAATAACCTGTATTTTTTTTTGGTAAGTTGACGTATGTATTAAAAGAAGAAGATACAAACATTATAAGGGGTATACCCCAGATTTACAATGATAACAAAAACATAAAACAACAGATGACTACAGGCTAGCTACCGACCATAAAACTGAAACCTCACTAGATTCGTTAAGGAAACCAATACAACCAGCTAACTATCAAATTAAGAATCTATGTTATTCACCCTCCAAGCTCATTGGATCCTTTTGTTTTCATTTGTTGGTACGACATTCCTCATCAAATCAAGCTTATCACGAATAATACATTCGATTTGATTAAAGACCAAATTCGAAGTTTTAGACATTCCAGCAAAGATCCTTGCATTCCGTTCTTGCCATACATGATACACTGTAGCTGCGAAACTAAGTTTACGAGAAAAATTGACGAAACTCTTGCCATGCCAAGAGACAGTGGCCCATCGAATCCATTCATCCCAGCCTTTTGTCACTCTTGTCATGCTAACCTGTATTTTTTTATTCATGGAGACCTACTTTTCATTTCATGCAAAAATCTGTACCATATCATTTTTAATCAAACACATTTTTAAGCTAATTTTTTTGAAACCATAACTAAAAATGTGTTTTCTTAAACCTATTTTTTTATAACTGCAACTGTAAAAACTACCACAATATTAAACACACAAGAAAGGCTAATAGTTTGGTATTGTGGTAGCTTCTGCTTTTTGCATAACCATAAATAAAAATCATTTGGTTAGTCAAAATAACTTTTGTTTTTTTTATTGGTCCACGTATGACTATGTTTCAAAACCTGATTTTATAGAAGTTAAAATAACTTATTTTTCTTTCATGAAAACTTATTTTTCATTTGTTTTGCACACAAACATCAATCTCTTTTAGCAAAACAGGAACCGAACATCTAGTGAAGTGCCTGAACGAAAAACAGTTAAAAGAGGGTATAAAGCAACTAATAAGCCACAGTGCAAATGATGACAATGCTCAGTTTACAAGTACTCAGAGGCTTAACACTGGTGAAGATTGGAAAATCAACATGCTCTGGTACATTTTAAGACATAGCAGTGACAGAAAGGCTGGATTTAACATTTGAACCTAAGACTATGCTATGGCAGGCTTCTTACAAGCTATTTTTGCAGGATTGTGCTTTGTCATTACAAGAACAGCAGTAGAAATTTTACAGCGTAAGACATTTTGTCAAAAGTTGAAAAGGTATTCATATGCAACAATAATGAAGTTGCAACCAATTTAACTTTGTATTGCTTCGGTGAGTACCCCAGGATTACACGTTGGGATGGGGGAAGCTTCTCAAAGTTAAGCCACTGCTGTAGGATTATATTTCTCATTTAATTGGTAATGGAAGAATAATCTTTCTTTGGTACTTCTGGGTTGGGAAACAAAAATGGTTTTCTCATTCTGATACTTTTAAGTTGTATGGTTAAAACGTCTGGCACTCAAAATTGCTCATAGGATATATTTTTGATCCTGGTTGGCCTCAATAAGAGGCATAATTCGAGGCATAATTCATAGCCTTTTTCTTGAGTGTGGATTCTACTACTAAATTTTTACCATTTAAAGTTATGTATATATTTAACCAATTAACTTTTATAGATTTGATTTCTGTAATTGTTGGTGAAAAGATTAGTTTGAATAGTAATCATAGTGAAGACACTCTATAAAAGTGTGCGACAACATATTAAAAAGAGAAAAACTGTGTATGAAACTAAAGCCAATAAAAAATACAAACATGTTGTATTCCAACCAGGTGATTGGTTTGAGTACATATGTGCAATGAGAGATTTCTAGCCTGGAAAAAGTTCAAATTACAACCATGAGGAGATGAGTCTTTTCAGATCGTTAAAAGGATAAATGACAATGCTTATAAAATTGATTTTCTTGTTTAGTATGATATTAATGTTAATTTTAATGTTTCTGATTTTACTCTATTTGATGTAGATGATGATTCAAGGTTGAATCTTTTTCAAGAGAGGGGATGATGAGGACCATCCCAACACCAATCTTAATTATGTCAAAGATCTATTGGAGGTGCCAAGTGGACCAATTACAAGAGCTAAATTAGTAAAGAAACTTAAAGAGGCATTGAATGAACTTATTTAAAACATTTAGGTCAAGATGAACCTAGAGAAGTTTGGGGCGTCAAAGGAGCATGAAGGACAATCTCTAATTCATCTAATTCAAATCTAAGAAGAGCTCAATCCAAGTCCTAATGGGGGGTTGATGTGTTCGGCCCAAAAGTCAACCCTGTTTAGGCTTATTTTCCTAATGTTACAAGGATTACAAGTCAACAATTATTCTTTTATTTTGTGCAACGTAATTCAGTTAGATTTGATCTTTAATGGGAGAGGACTTTTATAATTCAAAAAAGAAGTTTCCTAGTCCACCAAGAAAACTAATGGGTGACAGATTTGTTTCCTAAACTAGGAAGGATTATTTAATGATTCTCCTAATATAGAAAATGAAATAATTAATTCAACAACTAAGAAGGAAAGAATCATTGTTTTTATCCAAGTAAATAAGGAAACCAAGTTCTACAAGGAAAAGTTAGAGGGGCAACAAAAGTTTCTAAGTCAGAATTGATTTTCCTAGTCTATTTAGAATCTCTAAAGTTGACAACTCTTTCTAAACATGTAAGAAAGGCTTACTCGGCTATAACACCTTATAAACTAGAAAAATCAGATTTAATATCTTTTATTTTATTTGTTAATTATAACGACAACTCTGAATCTTTATTTTGATTTTTATTTTGGGCTTGTTTAATTAAGGGTTTAAGTTTAATTATAATAGCTTTATACAAGTACACAACTTGTGTCCATTAGGGTTTTAGAAGCTTAAGTTTCAGTATTTATAACTTTCTTATTAGACATGAATTGGGAGACTTCTGGATAATTAACTCTCTTTTGCGGCAAAAATTTTTTGTGTCAATAAGATATTCTCTCTTCTTTGGTTCTGTAAAGAACTGAAAATAACTTATTGAAAAACAACTGACTTTGTAAGGTCATTCTTATACTTCTTGTTCGCAAATCAATATTTGTTAGATGAGGATTCATTTCTAATAGTACTGGTATCTTTATATCACACTCCTATCAAATCTGATTTACTTGGCTTTCCGAGAATTGATGTCTTAGAATATAAGGTGCTTAACAATGTTATCAAGGCATTTGCATCACAAATTCCATAGAATGATATGTATTCTTATGGATTTAGAATATGGATGCACTCCATTTTGTGTTTGTGGAGTCCAGCAAAACATTAAGATCTAGCTCACCACCATAAACAAAAGCACCCATTGTCAATTACAGAGCCATTGAATTGGAGCAAACTAACAGCTCAAGTAGCAACAATTGATTGCTACAAATTAAAAGATAATTTATAAATTGGAAATTAATATTAACTACAAGCTCTTTATGCGTCCATGGACCCCTACCCCTACCCTAAGAAAACAAAAATGCTCTCCGTTCCATGTAAAGCTTCATTACAAGTCACCAATAAACTAAACAAACATATACAAGGAAACCCATATCCATCTAATAAATGAACAACGCATAAAAAGAAAAAAGAAAAAAAAAATGAAGGTTTGAATCAAGATCATTCTCTTGAAAGAACTAGTTGGTTGGAATCCATCAAAATTCGAACAAGCGGATATCCGGTTGATTTGGATACCATTGCCATCCATAAGGACAAGGGAACTTTAGATGCACGCCCATCTATATGTTTGCATCCCAAGTCTTCACAATTTTTAGTCTCAGGATTTTGAAGATCTCGCCTTCTAATCATGTCTTTCGAGATTTTTATATGCTGAAACGGTAAGCCGTCTATGTGCTGATTAAGTCAATTTCTTTTTTAATTAATAGCAGCTGAAAAAGGATCCATGTAGAAAATTTGGTATGAAACAGAGGCAGGCGACATACATGCTTGCCAACAGCCCCATGTTCGGCATGGGTAACTTGTTCAGAAAAGGCAGACCGTGGTGTTCTCTCATCACATCAGGTTCAAAATATTACACAATCAGAATCTCAAAAGCCTACATTTGAAGAAATAAATTACATATATGAAACACGCAGACCAAAAGAATTCTGAGAACATCTACTAGTTGTTTCGGTGGCTTAACTGCTGATGATATTTTGCAAACTAGGCAGCAATTTGGTTCAAGGAAAGAGAGAAGGAGATTCATTCTTTCAAAGGAAAGCTATAACTACTTAAAGATCAGTCGAGGCTTATTGTTTTGACAGCAATCTCTATTTCATTTCACCTGTCATTACAACGCCCTCTCCTCCTCTCTTTCTTTTCCTAGCATGTAGGCTGAATCACTCTAAAGAGAGAAAAGAAGAGCTATTCCTACAAAATGAAACTACTACATCTGCAGAAACCCTACAACCTAAAATGATTAAGATCTGTGAATAAATTCACACTCCCAAGAAGTTACATTTATGATCTACAAGCTTGGTCCCATTGAGGGGTTTTCCAGATGAGAATGTCACCGTATAAATTTTCTTCCTTCACGTCCACATATCCTTTACTTTTCAATACCTACAAGGTTAATTACAAATACGACTTAGCTTTTGCTTCCTCTTTGCCAAAGATGTTTAAAGTTTTGACAGTGTAAAGATCTTTCTTGCTTTGCGTAAATAACCCAATATCAAAGATTTAAATAGTCGATACCTCTCCTCTCCCAGATTATCTAAACATTGGTTTAAATCGCTTTTTTAAGTAGAAAGCAGCAAATATCAGTTCTTGACAACGAAAATCAGTTGATCAGTTTACCTACAATAAATTCACAACATGATTTTCTCCTCTACAAATATTTAATCCCACTAAGTGTATTAAACTTGATGTATATGACACTTTTTTTCCGAATTTGCACTTGATTATTAACCTTCTCATTCAAAAAGAAAAGGCCAAACCAGAAAGTAAATGCTTAAAGAACACAGGATATATTTACACAGGACCCACAACAAAAGAAAAAAAACTTACATGAACGATATTTCAAATCAGATTGCCTAATAAGCAAATAAAGGAAACATAAGGGGCTCTTTGGATTGTGGTTATGAAAACAAGTATGCGGAGGATTTCATGATTAGAATCATCAAACAATTTATACAGCAAGAATCTTAGGTAGAGGCTTTTGGTGTTAATTTCCACATGCTTCTTAGTTTTTACTACTATTGCTTGAGAAAAAAAGGCAAAACAGTATTTCCATAAATTTTAGTATCTATTCATTTTAATTAAACATAATTTTTATCATTTAGAAAAACAAACAAACAAACAAACCCTCTCAATGACACATTACCGAACTATTTTCACACCCATGCCACAACAATGACTACAACAACGGGCAAGACAAAAGCCAACATCTTTTGGACCAAAGTGCTATGTTTGAAAAAAATTTCATCCTAGTCAAAAAAATGACAGACAATATAGCCGTGAGTCAATCAGATAGAGTACTGGAGAGCACTAAGGTACATACCAGTATCTCATAGAAGAGCCTGGCACTCTCTCTCTTGGTTCTTCCTTCCAAAATTTGCAATAAATTTAGAACTTCCTCCTGTCTTCTTTTCTTCTGTATCAGAAAACTTGCATGCAAGCATTTCACTGCCACTCTGTCAAGTAAATTCAATGGAAAAAAATTGAAGCAAGAATCAGACTTTGACGCTTCAGATGAATGAGAATATTGCAAACCTTTATCATACCTGGTTCTTTCTGACCACCCATCTGCAATACATACAAAGATGAGAATCCCATGTGTGGTGATCTGAATGGTCAAAACAAAAAAAAAAAAAGTGGACAAAAAATTGACTTGTCATAGTTCTTACAATGCTCCTGGTTATCTCCAGACGTATTCATGTCCTGGAGAAAATAGAAACAATATCATATATCAGTTCAATAAGCTTACACCCAGATGTATAAGAATCTGAGAAGGATATTAATGCACATAATGCCTGGCATGATATTTTGACTTGTCTTCATAAACTTTACCACTGTCACTGCTTTACCTCATTAAGCAGATTGAAATCAAGTTCTTGATCCAGGCTACGGCAAATTTCTTTCTCAACAGTTTTGGACCTTAGTCCATCTGCATCATAAATATCAGGTCTCTCAGGGCTCTCAAAAGACCTCACCGATGTTGTGCACTGAATAGGTGTTTCTGGAGCGATTGCCATTTGCTCTAAAGAGCCACCAGCAGTGGGAGATTCTGCTATATCTAACTTTCCAGGACGTTCCAAAGTTTCAGCAAATCTACTAGCAGTAGGAGATCCAGACACATTTGACTTCTCTAGAGTCTCCACAGTTTCAACTGATTTTCCAACAGTATAAGATTCTGACATGTCCGAAAGTTCCATGGTCTCAACCAATCTAGCACTAGTAGGACATTCAGACACAAACTTTTGTGGAGATTCCAAGATCCCAGCTGATTCTTGAATCAACATATTTTCTGCAGTTTCCACAGTTTCATCTAATCTGCCAACAAGAGGAGATCCTGAAACATTTAACTTTTCCAGATGCTCTGTATTTTCCACTGACCCTCCAATGTTTTGAGACTCTGAAGCATCCAACTTTTTGGAAGGTTCCTCTATTTCAACTGATCCACCAACACTCTTGACTGTTTCTGGAATTTGTAATTTCTTTGTGCAAAAGAGGGATCCAAGCTCTAGTGAAGCACCTGTTCAAAACAAAGTTAAAGAGGACAGCACAAGTGTACTATGCTACAGAGGAAATGACAATGCTTAACTTACAAGGAATCAGAGGCTCCAGGAAACACTTGTCAAGATTGGAAAATCGACAGGCTTTCCAGACAGCAAAAGCAGTATGAGGAAGCTTTCTTCGTTTGGACATCAAGTCACCTGTGTTTTCTATGCATTCCTTAATTACGCTGTAAAGTTGAACAGGAATGTTATCCACCCTAACATTGGTCATTTGACTTTTCAGCAACTTAATTCCTCATAACACTCCCATTGTGTTCTTAAAAAGTCAAGTTTTAAATGTGCAATCATGTCTTTCTAATTGATGGTGTTAAGTTAAACAGAAATGGCAGGACATAGGACTAAAAGTAATATCATTTTTTGTTCAGAAACATATTATATAATCAGTTCTATATGGATACCCAACTTAAATTGTACGACACACATGCAAGCTCTGTTATTAGAGCTTTAACTATGGAAGAATTTAGTTGATGTGAGAACAGCCTTATAAACATTTGAAATCCATACCTCCTACATATTAAAAACCATCATTTAACATACTGCAACATAATATTTTATTGTACCAACTTGTCTCACCAGAACATGATATTTGTGTTCAAAGGAAAAGGAGTAGCCATATTCAATAATGATAATCCATATTTTCTTTCATGATGTAATATAGCAGAAGACAATTGATATGGACAAGGCATTGAGTCAGACAATAACTCTAGGCACATACATGGATTAACAATCAGAAATAACCTCGATTGAACACATGAAAAAATTGTAAGTACGAATGAAAAATGACATACTTATTAGGAAACACTACCACATCATCAAAGAAACACTTTCTTTTCCTGAGAACACGAGCATGCTCCTTAGCAGCCGGTGTAGAAATAACCATAAACTCTGGTGTGTTAGCTCCTGCATGGAGGAGATTTTTTGAATAAACATATTTGTCAAGAACTTAGCCAACGAAGATATGCTATAATTGTGCAACCATTTTCACCTAGATCTGCAAACTACCACCCTCATCCTCTTCCCATCTCCCAATCTACTCCACCACAAATAAAAAGGGTAAGCAAAAGGATTCCATCTATGCTATAACAGGCATAAAATATGTGATTTAAGACATACAACAATCCAATTATTAACGCTGGTAAGTTATTTATACCTCACATGTTCACAAAATAAATGTTGCAAAAATCCCAGCTCAAAAAGATAAGATTAAATTGTGTATTAAAATTGATAGGCAATTATAGAAAATTATCAGTTATCATTCCTTTCCAATAAATTTTTTTATTTCTATCAGGGAAAAAAAATTAGAGGAATTAGATCCTGAAAGGTTATGAGAAACATGAACTCAAAATCCTCTTCACCTGAAACATCTTTGAACTTGGATTGAGGAGTGGTGTCAAGTTTTATATACAATGGGTGATCTTCTGAGACAAGTTGCTGCTTTCTTTTTCCCAATGTTGTTGTTTCTGGTAAACTTGTGTTCCCTGCATTGCTCTGATGCTCTTCATTAAATAGTCTAGCATGTTCTGGAGGCTCCTCAACCGCAAGAAATGTATTAGCATCCATACATTCTTCTTGAAAAAATCTACTCTCTAGAAGCTTCTCTATGGATACTTCTACATCAGACACATTACCATCATTTAAAACACTTTGCGTTTCATTTTCTGATTGTTCCACACCAGGAACCTCTTTTTGCTGCTCCTCAGATTGGTGATATAGCTTAGCAAGCTTTCCAGGTTCTTCCTCTACCCCACCAAACATTTCAAGGTTCAGAGATGCTTCCTGACAGACACTGTCATCACAAAGCTTCAGCACACTCATTCCTGCATGTGTTTCATCCGAACCTATGTTATCTGGAACCTTTGAGTCCTCCTCACCAGTTAAATGATCTTCAACAAATGATTTTCTAGTGTTTGTAGGCTCCTCCTCAACCTCAAGAAACATTTCAAGGTCCTCACATTCATGATGAGAGAACATACTGCCTTGAAGCTTCTCCATGCTTGCTTGTAGAGTGCTTACACGACACAATGTGCCTTGCTCCATAACATCCACCAAATGAGATGAAAAAACACTGCAACATGAGTATAAAGTGAGTAAATGTTGAAAACATCATAACATCCTAATTGACATATGAAAGGGGGGGGGGGTTTATGGAAATGCAGGAAGGCATCTAGAACAACAGAAAAAGGAAACTTTAAGTTCAAGTTCCATACTCTTCATTCATGCTGTAACCTGAAGACCAAGTATCTCCACAGGCAGCAAATTCCTCACAGTGATCCTTCAAATATGATAATATTAGTATTATAGGTGCACAGATCTGTAGGAATTTAATAGAGCAGTAAATGTACAAATCTTATGAAAACTATGAAGTTGGAGTAGTAATGCTGATCAGAAAAAATTTCAGCCATTAAAAATCGTTAACAAAAACAAAAAGAAGCACCTTGCAAGAATCCAAAATGGAAGGACTGACCTATAGATGTTAAACACTCAAAATTCAGATATAATCTTTTAAGATAATCTGACTGTCTAGCAGATACCTGGTTTAGAGAATATTTCCCTACACCCCTAGTTTTCCACATGCCATCTGTTGCATTAACAATTAAAAGGGTTAATATCTGAAGTAGAAAGAAGCATACGAATTAACTAAACTAAAACATTCAAAACTTTTAAAGAAATATTTACATGGAGATTCTCACTGATGTTATGTAAACAACTGAAGTAGACTGAAGTATTAATTAAACAAGGAAACTCCAATACCTTTAAGTGTAATTTCTTCGTGGGGCATCACATTGCCTCTGGGAGGTAGAAGAAATATGAATACAAAAACCAATCAATAGAACAAAGAAATGATTAAGCTCTTCAGCCCACAGATAAATAAACCATATAGCTTACCCAATAGTATCTTCAATAATCTCCAGATCAAAAGCATCAAGTTCAAATCTTTCTGGTAGAGTAATAGAGAAGCAAGGTGCTTGCAAGGTTTCCACATGTATCCCATCTTTATTACAGAGCACAAAGTCCTTGACGTTAAGAAGAACTTTGTTGCAGTCATCAAACAGATATTCAACTTTTTTGGAGTATATTCTGACTACACCAAGAAGAAGGTAGGCCAGTACTCTATATGTAACAACATCAAACCCATCTTGCAAAATTTTATCTGTTTAAAAAGACATAATGGAAAGCCAGGATGTTATACAGAAATAATGACCACAATCATAACTTTTGAGACCAGCATTCAAACAGTAACTGTCATATCTACAGCCATATTCCAAATATGTTATTTTGGGGTTAGTTTATGAAGAATTTGTTATTTTAGGACCACATATTTAGGAAGAAACTTGAAACTTAAATGGAAGAAAATTTTTCCTCATTATATTATCTTTTGGGTTTAGCTTTTTTCCATTTTGGCACCTAAGATAAAGCAGCCTAAATTAAAAAATAAAATTTTGAAGATAGGGTTCTTATTCTTTAATCAAATAAATAGAAATTTCAGTATTTTTTGGGTTATGTTGTGTTCCTCATCACTTGGCTCTATGCTAATATCAGCACACAGACAAGGTGCTTTTACATTAGAATCAATGTCTTGTAAATGTCTACAATCCTGCAAGAGATACCAAAGGATATTCAACAGATCTAATTCTAAACAAAATCTGACTCACTTTAGATTTGACCAATGCTATTTGCATACAAACAACAGAATATGCAGCTTGAAAAGATAAAAAAATGAAATCATACGGAAAAGGTAACTTTTAGCTTACATTTACAGCAGCTGATCTTATAGGCTTTTCCATTCAATAAAATTTAAATGCGCTTGGATTTGCTTTTTTCCTTTTTCCTATAGATTGCTTTCTAATTATAGTTCTCAAAAAGAGGGCATGTGAAACTGATTGCACCAGCATTTAGACCCCAATATGACTTGATTAAAGCATAAACTCATCCAGGCTTCAACTAAGTGCAGAATAGTTCACATTTTGCCTGTTCATGAACTCAGAGACCTATTTATTGAGGTTGATCTATCTCTAGAGCGCTTATAAATTCTGACAGATACTGAACATAGCTTGAATTTGAAGTTGAGCATATAAGCATATAACTTCATAGTCATACCAATATATAGCGATCTCCATTTGATTACCAAGGCTGCCTATGGACCCTTACTGCCTAGCCTACAATATCTCCTCTTTAATTTTGGTTCACTACACTTGGTTATCAACTAGACCACAAACCAGACACTTTTTGAGCATGCTTTGGTCATTGAATCCAAACTTGCTGCCCTTTAATCCTCAAATATTTAAACATGTAAAATGTAAAATTGTGCATGCCTGAACCAAATATTTACTCTTCACTCAATTTGATAGGCTGCTATCTGCTACAAAGTACAAGATAGTTGGAGTAACTTTACATTATAATTCTCCTAAATGAAAAGTAATATAAGAGCACAGAACACCATTTTAACTAGCATAGTCCCGATCCTCTTTTGGTGGACAAAAATCAGTTTTATATGAAATGTGGATCATTGCAGTCTATTATTTATCTCTTCGCATGACAACTATCCACAGCTTGACACAGATAAGAGATTAGCAAAGTCCAGCGGCAAAGATAAACCTTCCCATATTAAACTTGTTCGTTGATATTGTCCAACATCATCTCCCACACTCTTATATCCACTTCTCTAGGCAGTACCAAGAAAGCAAACAAACTAGTGCGGGCTAAATTGGAAGGCAAAAGGCATTTTATTTATTTATTTATTTTGGAACCAATTAAATTACTGAATTGAAAAATTCATTTTAATTAGCATAATCTACAAATATAGAATTAGGACTGGAAAAACCTCCTGTAATTTAGAGTAAGAGAAACACCGAGAAGCCAAAATAAAGATAACCTAGATTGCAAAATGTGAGTTTAATTGCCCCAAATCAAAACCATGAGCCAAAAAAAAGTTGTTAGAAGCCCCTAATTCGGCCATTACAAACAACAACTTGTACAAGTCAACATTCTAAAATGGACACATAAATTGTGGAATAGAACAACAAATAAAGAAAGAAAAACAAAAGATCCCACATAAGCAAAACCTTCCCCATTGTTTTCTCGAGAAACAAACATAAAGTAAGCCCATTTATTCTCTCCTTATAATTATAATTGAGACAAGAGAATATTGTGACGGAAGAGGAAGTATATTAAAATAGTAATATAAAAAGGGAGGGTTGCTTACCAACGGAGGAGGAGATATCAGTGGAAGTGACTTGTGCTTTTTTAAGCTTTTTGAAGTAGTAAGCAGCAACCCAAATGGAACCAAGTGGACCTTTCCTTGACAGAAGGCAGTGTGAGTAAAACATTCCTTCCCTTCTCACTCTCTCTCCACTTGTGACTTTGCTATTCAAAATACTAATATTATTACACAGAAAGATTGTGGTAAAGAGAAGAAGAAGAGAAAAGGTACGGTAACTGCAAGAAGAAAAAGAGCCGTCTTTCTTTTAAAAAATATCATCCTTTTAATAATAATAATATCAACAACAATAATAATAGCATATCACTAAAAATCCATAGACTTTTTACCATAAATTATATTAGTTTTATTTTTTATTTTTTATTTTTTATTTTTTTTGCTAAATATTTCTTTGGCTTTTTGACAATTAAAGTAAATAATTATCTTTTTTTTTGTCAAATTAAACATGTTTGTCATACCCAAATACATTGAATCTCATATAATTGTTATTGTTGTTGTTGTTGTTGTTGTTGTTATTGTTATCGTTATTATTATTACTTGAGTCATATATGGTTGTCAGATTAAAGTAACGTGAGTCTTTATTTTCATTATTATTATTACTTGAGTTAGGTACGTTTGTCAGATCAAAGTAACGTAAATCTGGCATATTGTCATACTCAAGTAAACTTGGGTTTGACATATTTATCAGACCTAAATAACATGATTCTAGTATGTTGCTAGACCCAAATAACATGAGTTTGACATGTTGTCAAACCTTACTAAATTTGGGTATAGTATGGTTGTTATTGTTATTGTTGTTGTTGTTGTTGTTGTCGTTGTTCCTATTATTATTATTATTATTATTATTATTATTATTATTATTATTATTATTATTATTATTATTATTACTTGGACATAAACTGTATAATGAAACTAAACATATATATAGTCTAATATTGTTAAAAAAAAATATAATATAATATAATATTGTCGTCAGTTAAAAATCATGAACAACCACCTATTAAATAAATGTTTTTTTTTCAATGAGTTTGAGTAAAAAAAATATAAAAATGATTCAAATTCATAAAAAAAGAAAAAGAGAGAAGATAAAATTTCTATTGAAGCAATAACGAATTCATAAGCATAAAAATTAACTATTTCAATAGGAAGATATGATTTAAATTTTTAGATCTAAAACGTTAGATTAGATTTTTGTGATGATTTTTTTTATAAATAATTTCTAAACTTGGATTTTTGTTTATGATACTTTAAGGATAGTTTAAATATTTTTTTATAAAAAATAAAAATAATAATAATTAGGATTTTTGTTTAAAAAACTTCAAGGATAGTTTAAATTTTTTTTATAAAAAATAAAAAATATTTATAAAAAAATTAATTAGACATGACTGCCAGACTCAAATCGATTAAATCTAGCAAGGCTATCAGCCTAAGGCGCTTGGATGTGGCATGACTGTTGTTATTATTATTATTATTATTATTATAATTGTTATTGTTGTTGTTGTTGTTGTTATTCATTGTTATTATTATTATTATTATTGTTGTTGTTGTTGTTGTTATTATGATTATTGAAGTAAACTTGGGTTAGACATGTTTGACATACTCAAGTAACGTGGGTCTAAAAATTATTTATAAACGAAGTATAAATAATTTATTAACAACAAATCATCACAAAAATCTAATTTAATGTTTTATATCTAAAAATTCAAATCATATACTTCCATTGAAATAATCCATTTTTTATATTTAAGAATTTGTTATTCCTTCAATAGAAATTTTATCTTCTCTCATTCCTTCAATAGAAATTCTATCTTCTCTTTTTTTTCTCTTTTTTTTTCTTTTCTTCTCTCTCTCTTTTTTAACTATATATTTTTTAAGTCAATGCCTGGGTTTGACATGATCCAAGCACCTGAGTTTGGCGGCCATACCAGACCCAAGGCTCTTGAGTCTAATATGGATGTCAAACACTTAATTTTTTTTTAACATTTTAAAAAGAAAATGATATTGACTTGCTGTAGAGCACGGGCCAATATACTAGTAATTTATATATTTAGAAACATTTTATTTGTTCTTTTATTTTCTTAAAATGTGTTGAGAAAAAAAAAGACAAGAACAAAATTTATGTGAGGGAATGACAATAATGTCTTTTATTTTATGTTCCAGCCTTTTGATGGACATATGAGAGTTTGATTTTTTGTTTTAAGTAATTTATTTGTATCATTGTTGATTTGTTGCTAGGTGAGAATAATTCTTTCTATTATTTTAGTGTTTTTGTTGTAATACTTTTTTTTTTAATGATAAAAGCCTTTCTTAAAAATGCATCTTTCATAGGTTGTTTATGCCTAAATTAACAATAGGGCTTTTCAAAAATAGAAAATAAATCTTTGTTTTTGTATAATTTATTTGTAAATATAGCATTACTCATTTTTTTTTTATAAATTTAAAATTTTGAAAAAAATATTGAATTTTGTTTCTTCAAAAATAAAAATAATGAATTTATAAATTAGTTTACATGGGTTTTTTTCCCCAGTAGTATATATGATTTGAGAAATGTTCAAAAGCATCATTTCCTAAGCTTTTTTCATATTTTAATTATAGATTCTTAAATAAAATTCTCATTTCGGATAATATTTTTTATAGTTTTAAGATATTCAATTAATGATTTCATCCTCCTTTAGTTATAAGAACATTTCTTTTAGCCTAGTATGTTGGAGGATGTTTAGAAGGTGATTGAGAGATGTGTTATGTGCAAGAAGGCTAATGGCAAGGGTAATTCATATGGGTTGTCTATGCCATTATCTTTTATAGAGCTGCCATGAATGGATATTAGCATGGACTTTGTACTTGAGTTGCCTAAAACACGTGGAAATGATTAAGTTATGGTTGTGATTAATCAATTCTCCAAAATATCACATTTTATACCTTTCCACAAAACTGACGATGTTGTAAAGATTGTTGATTTGTTCTTTAGGGAAGTTGTACGTTTGCATGAAGTCCTTAAAAGTATTGTATTTGATCGTGATGTAAATTTCTAAGCCTTTTTTGGATGATTATTTGGAGGAAGCTTAAAACGAAACTATTGTTCAGTACAATATGTCATCCATAAACTAATGGAAAAATCTAACTCTTTCTTCTTTATTGCAAGCTGTTATAAGTAAAAATTTGAAGAGTTGGGACACTTGTTTGCCTGTTGTGAAGTTTGTTTATAATTGTAATGTGTATGGAGCTACGAAATTTTCACCATTTAAAGTTGTGTTTTCATCCTTATGTTCCTATTGATCTGGTTCCTATTCCAATTCATGAAAAGACTTCCATGGATGGGGATAAAAAAGCATAAATGATGAAAAAACTTCACAAACAGGTTCGATCTTATATTGAGGAGAAAACAACAAAGTATGCCAAAATATGCTAATAAAGGAAGAAAAATGGTCAGATTTGAGTCGGGATATCTTGTTTGGATTCATCTTAGCAAAGGCATATTTCCAAGAAAGTAGAAGTATAAATTGATGCCAAGAGTTGATGGACCATTTTGGATTATAAAAAGGGTGAACGATAATGCTTACAGGTTGACCTTCCTGGTGAGTACAATGTTTCAGATACTTTTAATATAAAAAACTTGTCACCTTAATTGAAAGATGTTGGGGATTCTAATTTGAGGACAAGTCACTTTCAACTCGAGGGTGATGATATGCATCATGATTCTAATATGGAAGAGGCTAATTCTAATGTGCATGGACATTCAGATGGTCTAATAACGAGACCCCAGACGTCACAACTACAAAGTTCCTTAACAAGTCAAATTAGCGTGACTGAAGCTGTAATGAGTTTAAAGGCTTGTAAATTGAATGAAAACGGTTCAAATATTTTTGTTTGTTTTCAAAAAAGGCTTGGGGTCATGATTTAGGATTTTTGGATTGTAATATCCCACATCAGCGAGTGAGGACTTGAGGGAAAGCTTTATATGAGCATGCTCACCTTGACTAGTAAGATGCATTTTGGGGTCATGTGTGGCTGCCAAGAACAAATTCGTGAGGCCCGTGGGCCAAAGTGGACAATATCTTGCTAGTGGGGTGAGGTGTTACATTTGGTATCAGAGCCCAGCTCACTGGTTGTCCGATGGTGCCAACGGGGTCGTCGGGCTCCTTAAGGGGGGTGGATTGTAATATCCCACATTGATGGGTGGGGATTTGGGGGAAGACCTTATATGAGCATGTTCACCTTAACTAGTAAGACGCATTTTATGGTCATACGTGGTTGCCAAGAACAAACCCATGAGGCCCGTGGGCCAAAGTGGACAATATCTTGCTAGTGGGGTGGGGTGTTACAATATTATTGTGTTGCAATGAATATTAAACCGACAATGCGATGTTAATTGGGCTATCATGAATTTAGGCTACTAATGAATGTAGTATGAGTATTATAAAGGATCTACTGTTGTATTTTATTTAATGTAATTGTGATGAATGATTGTATGAGTATTACGACAGATCTACTATTGTATTTTATTGAATGTAATTGTGACGAATGGTTGTATGAATATTATGAAGAATCTACTCTTGTATCTTATTGAATGTAATTATCACGGATGGTTGTTTGGGTATTACGAAGGATCTACCGATGTATTATATCGAATGAAATTGTCACGAATGGTGTATGAACATTACAAAAGATCTACCATTGTATTATACTGAATGTTAATTATCATGGATGGTCGTATGAGGATTACGAGGGATCTATTGTTGTATTGTATTGAACATTAATAGTCATGAATGGTTGGATGAGTAACACAAAGGGTGTAGTGTGACATGACCAAAAGATTGATGTCTTCTCATAAGTGTATGAGTGTCAAAGTGTTAAATAACCCGGCAAGACCGAGGTCGAACCATAGGGAGGTTAACTATAATAATAATAATAATAATAATAAGAAGTTGAAGAGAGCTTTAAGATGTGATATTGATATACGGTTAAACAATGATAAAAACAATTGTCAAGGTTAGAGGATCCACTAATGGTATTTCAAACAAGTATAGTATTAAACTCTTATTACTCAATTGAAAACCATACACAAAGAAGGTTCCAATCGGATTATAAATTGTTAATATGATTACATTAGTTAAGTAATGCTAATACTTGTAAATGTTGTTAGGTATTCATGATTATAACTTATGTTAACAACAAATCAAGTTCCTTTCATAGCATAAGTGTCGGTTATACCATACAGTTTGGGCTATGAATGTGTCAAGTATTTGTTGTACCAAGATTATACAACATAAATCTAGGTTAACCATTTAACAAGCAAAGATGCCTAAATGCATGGCAAATGCCTCCTTTTATAGGCCAAAATTTGGAACTATTAATTTGATGACTAATTGTTGAGTGGGTGGCCATATCTTGACTTGGTGACAATCTTTATCTTCTTGTCTGAACAAAATGTCATTGATAACGTCAGAATTTGAACATATTTTTGCCATGAAAGTTCTAGGAAATTGTCTCAACTTTTCAACAGTAAAAGAATCAGTGCATTTGGACTTCTGGAACTCGAGATATGGGCTGAACACTGAAAAGTGTCTGGGGTGCAGGACAAATTTTGACTTCTCCGTTGTTTCTAAGATTTGGACTTCCAAATAGCAGAATTGAGTCTTGCATTCCCATGAATGTTTTAGGCCTATGTCTTAGTTTTCTAACCATATAAACCAAATTAAACTCCAAGATCTACAGCTCCAGATATGACCCAATGACTGAACAGTGTTCCAGTTTGAACTGAATCAACATCTCTTTTCCAAACTTAACCCTCTCTTTGTCTTCTTAATTCAGTAGTTAAACTCATCAATCAATCCTTTGATTTATGTGATAGGCCTGCATTTAAGATGAACATTTACCATAAATTAAGGTGTCTTATAGTATCAAACTTGTTATTATAAAACATGCTTTACTTAAGGAGTTATTGATACTTTAAGTGCAAAAAGATGATATAAAACCTTGATAAAAATACACTTTTAAGTACTAATCATAACACAATAATCTATCCACCTCAAATAGATCATTTCAGAACATTAACATTTTCATCATTGTTTCAACATTCAACAAGAACCTAATCGACATTTCATAGTTGTTTCGACAATCATCAAGAATTCAATCAAACACTTCATCATCTTTTCTTCATTCAACAAGGATTTAATAAAATATCATCATAAGTAAATCATTTTAAAACATGAACATCAAACAAGAAAAAGATGGAAACCACCTACCTGCTCCGCTTGCGGGTTGTCTTTGTCTTGATGATGGTCCGATCCCGATTGCACCACCTAAGATATCAATGGTCACAAATCAGTACATTTGTATCTTTGAATCACATTCTTCACCATACTTCTTTCAAGAGTTCATATGTTCACGTTCAAGTGTTCCATATTTTACACCATCATATAATGAAAATTTTACAAGCATTTGAGTCATTTCTTCCTGGGAGGCCTATTATAGAAATTGGCAGTGAAAACTAGTTCGCAGTAGGCTGCACAATTCGGTAGCGAAAACTGTTTCGCTGTTGGCATACAATTTCAGCAGCGAATGCTAATTTGCTGCAGATAACTCAATTTCGGCAGCAAGTCACAAATTCATTGCAGACGATACAACCTCGACAACGAGTCACCATTTTGTTGAAGGACACAAAATTCAGCAGCAAATTTCAAATTCGCTGCATACAATTTAACATCAGCAGCGAATCCTAAATTTTCTGTAGGACACACAATTCGACAATGAACATTAATTTGCTGCAAACAACCCAATCTCAGCAGTGAATTATAAATTCGTTGCAGATAATCTAGCCTCGAGACTCTTGTATGATCTTGTGATGTTAATGAGACTAAAAGAAGAATGTGAATTTATGAGTATGTCAATACGATGTAATGTAAACCTATGAGTATGGAAATATAATATTATGGGCACAAGTATTGAGAATCCATTTTATGGGAACGTTGATGTAAACACCAATATATATATTGATTACTCCATCGTCTCTGCCGATTTCTAAATCGACAGCGACACAGTTTTATTAAAAGTTAGGGAAACAAATTGGACTGTCTTAAGGAGTTGAGAGGGAGGGGTAAAATCAGTTTTGGAGAGACCAAAACAAGGATAAGAACACATCTAAACCAACCCCAAACACCCCACTTCATTTAATGGGGAGTATAAATACAAGGAAGAGAGAGAAGGTGACTCTTCCTCTTCCCAAAGTTGTCTCCAGCAGCTGTATGTCCAACTAGATGTTGCTCTTCCCTTCCTCCTCCCCAACGAAAACCTAAACCAAACCAGTAGAGAGTGCCTTATGAACGTGTGAAGGAGAGTTAAGACCTTGAGAGAAGGTTGGAAAACTGCCTAGAAGGAAGGGAAAATGGGGTTAGAAAATGTGAGAAGAAGAAGAACGAGGAGAACCAGCAGGAGAAGAGAAAGAATATTGTCAAACCTTCCCCAAACTTACTTAGATTCGAAAGGTATGGGTCATGAAACTCCTTTCCTCTTGTCCTTAAGACCCAGAACCTGAAATGAAGAAGAAGACCCTAAGAAAATTTCCCTAAGACCTAAGCTAGTTGTGAAGGAAACTGAAATTAACTAAGAGGACAAGGAAAAAGAAACAAAATGAGGCCAATTCCTAGAACATCTAACATAGAAAAATGAATAAAATAAAAAGAACAAATCATGGTAGAGGGTCGACCTTAACTATGGGGTTCGCCAACATGTATGTGTGTTTTCTGCTGGAAATTGTTGAAAGATTATATGCTGGAATTGATGGTTTTAATATGTGTGTTCTGCTGGAAAATGTTGAAAGATTATATGTTGGAATTGATAGTGTCAATGTGTGTGTTCTACTAGAATTTGTTGAAAGATTATATACTGGAATTGATGGTTTTAATGTGTGTGTTATGCTGGAACTTAGTAATAGTTTATATGTTGGGGTTGTTACAACATATGTACGTGTGTGTTCATGCCGAAATGTGTATTTTGCAGCGAATTTGTGATTCGATGCCGAAACTGAGTTGACTGCAGCGAATTAGCATTCGCTACTAAATTGCATGTTCTATAGTGAAAGTGTGATTCGCTACCGAAGTTGTATTGTTTTCAGTGAATTTATGACTCGCTTTCCAAATTGAGTTGTCTGCAGCAAAGTAGCATTTGTTGCTGAAATTGTGGCGCCAGCAGTGAACCAATTTTCACTGCCGATTTCTACAATAGGCCTCCTGGGAAGAGATGACTTAAATGTAGTAACAATTTCATGGTATGATGGTGTAAAATGTGGAATACTTGTATGTGAACATATGAGCTCTTGAAATAAGTATGGTGACGAATGTGATTCAAAGATACAAATGTATTGATTTGTGACCTTTGATGTCTTAAGTGGTGTGGTCGGGATCAGACCATCGTCAAGACAAGAACAACCCACAGGTGGAGCAGGTAGGTGACTTTCACCTTCCTTTTTCATAACGTTGAATAATGAAATACTTTATGATGAATGCTACTGTACTATGTTAGTATAGATATCAAATTGCCAAATGCTTAAATGTTGACAAACGGTTGATTAGCTTCGGCTAATGGCATCCGAATGGATGACCGGGACAAACAATTGATTAGGTTCAGTTAATCGCATCCGAATGGATGACTAGGACAAAGGAATGATTAGCTTCTGCTAATGGCATCCAAATGGAGGACCGGGACAAAGGAATGATTAGCTTCGGCTAATGGCATCCAAATGGATGACCGGGACAAACAATTAATTAGTTTCGGCTAATAGCATCTGAATGGATGACCAAGACAAACGGTTGATTAGCTTTGGCTAATGGCATCCGAAGTGGACGGCCGGGGAGAGTGAACAGTTAACCTCGTCAAATGATGCCTTGAGATGATAGCCGGATTTAAGATTATGGCTGAATGCAAGAATTGGTGCATCTTTATGTACTATAAGTTGTTTATACCAAGTACATGAAGGAACTACAAATGTCACGCCTCAAACATGGGATAATGTTAATGTTTCATTAAACTGCCAGACCATTTATTATCAGTATTATTATTAAGCTAATGTTAATTGCATTCTTATAAATGTTTCGTACTACAGCAGGGATGTCACACTAACGAGGTGCCTAGGAAACCCAATACACGAGAACCTACTTTTGCAAGGAATCATGTAGTTGCATTCTAAATCATGATGTATTTTGTATGAATAAATGTACTGAACGTAAAACTATTGTTAGATCCTTTTTGTTTAAATATGTGATGACTATTACTAGGATAGGAATGCAAACTCATGTCTATGTATGTATATTTTTAATGCAAACTTCTAATCATGCAAACATAATATTATGTGTTAATGTAAGATTCACTTTTACATGAAATGTTGGTTGTTGTTGATGTATGGATTGTATCTTGATGATGTGAGGGAACAGGTTTGCCGATTACCGACACAATGTGTGTAAAAAAAAATTACCTTTGTTTTGGGCTTGAAATGCTGGGTTGTTACAGTTGGTATTAGAGCACTTAGCCTAGATCCTGAGGATCATTGATAATTGTGTTGTTGTGGTGAATTTCAAGATGGTACGCACCCAATAAGGGACACGAACTGAAGCGCCCTCCTTAGAAAGGAGGGGCGGGAACCAAGGTGCCCAAGGTTGGCAAGACAAAGATCTCTTGGATGATATAACATCTTATGCTTCAGTAATACCAGCCGAAACCTTGCAGGGGGAAGTCGCGATAATGGGGGAAGGTCGGATGCCTAACCAGACAGAAGAAGTACCCCTAGTTATAGCAGAGCAGCAAGAAAGAACAGAAGCACAACCGTCAATTATTCCAACTAGTGTGCCCCCGTAGTATGTAGACGCGAGACTCCTTGTACAAATAGTTAAGGTAATGATGAAGGGTATGGCTTGTTCGGCGACACAAACAACTCCTGCCACGCAGATTCCACAGGCAGCCCCTATGACTGGCACGACCACAGACAACGTGGTGCTACTGGTGTGACTAGTGAAGAGTATGAGGGAAATGGGTTGTGAATCGTATATGGGGAAATAAGATGCAGAGATAGTCGGGAGATGGATTAGGAAGGTAGAAAAGACTATAATTCAAATAAGCATACCCGAGGGTTTGAGGGTAAATTGTGCAACCCAGTTACTGTATGATAGGGCCATGACATGGTGGGAAACAGTTTAGCTGAGGCATACAACTGAGACACTAACTTGGAGTGACTTCAAAACAGAGTTTGAGAATTAGTTTTATTTTAGGTACCATAGCAAGGTGAAGGAACAAGAGTTCTTGGCATTAAGATAGGGTGATATATTAGTGTTGCAATACGAAAAGAGGTTCTATGATCTCTCATTGTTCGCCCCACACTATGTGCCGATAGAGGAACATATGATTGAGAAGTTAAGAGATAGTTTGCGACAAGATTTGAGACAAGGATTGATTGCCTTGCGGTTTAAATCCGTGAGGGAGTTGATTGAGGTTGCATAAGCTCTGAAGGCTTGTATGGGCAAAAAGAGAGACGAGGACTATTTCAGTGGCATACCACCACTTTCAAAGAAAGGGAAAAGTGGAGTGTTTGAGCAAAACAGGAAAAGGGGAGCTTGATGTTACCACCCCACCAATAGTCAGGTGAGAGAGAGATGGTTGGGCAGTCACACTCAAGGGCAAACTCTACAATTAGGACCGGTGATCGTAAGGGTGTTGACTATCCTTTTTATGTAAAATATGGACAAAAACACCTTGGGGACTATTCAGTTTCCCAAGGGCAATGCTTTGTGTGTAGAGGAGAAGGTCATAGGTGGAGGAATTGCCAGTATCTGGGTTAAGGGTGTCATTACTGTGGTGGAAGAGGTCATTACAAGAGGGATTGCCCCAAAAGAAACACTAGACAGGTATAGAGCTATGGGCAACCGAGTCAGAGCCACCAATAGTCAGTCATCGTGAATAGGCCAGTGAGATCTTCTTAATCAGGAGCAAACTCCAGTCGAGGGAGACCGAGGGCACAAAATGATCGAACCCTGGGAGGGTCTTCCACCTGAAACAGGAGGAGGTCAGGGCTGCATTGGATGTGGTGGCAAGTACACTACTAATGAATAATTTTAATGTGCATGTGTTGTTTGACCCGGGTACTACCAACTCATTCATTGCTAGGAGAATTGTCACTAAATTGAGAAAGAGAGTAAAAATAGTACATAAGGGGTTCGTAATTAAAACTCCAATGGGAAACATGGTTGAAACAAATATTTTATATATGTATGTAGGGGTTAGTCTATCTGGGTATGAAACAAAAGTAGACTTGATTTCCTTAGAGTTGCATGATTTTGACATAATCCTAGGCATGAATTGGTTGAGTAAATACAAGGCTCTAATAGATTGTTATGCTAAAACTGTTACATTCCAAACATCTAAGGGCGAAAAGATGATTTTTGAGGGAGGGAGAATTCTCAAACCGATTGCCTTAATATTGGTTATAACAGCCCAAAGACTTCTAAGAAACAGATGTATTGGATACTTTGTATACATCTTAAACTCTGATGATGAAGGTCCACGACTGAAGGATATTCCTGTGGTGAAGGAATTCCCAAATGTGTTTCCCAAAGAACTACCAGGACTACCCCTAGAGCGAGAGGTAGAGGTGTCTATAGACACTTTTCCTAGAGTCCCACCCATAGCCCAACAACCGTACTGGATGGCTCCAGTAGAACTGAACGAGTTAAAGACTCAACTACATGAATCGTTAGACAAAGGGTTTATACGGCCTAGTAATTCTCCTTGGGGAGCACCGGTCCTATTTGTTAAAGACTCAACTATAATAATTGTTAGACAAAGAGTTTATATAGCCTAGTAATTCTCCTTGGGGAGCACCGGTCCTATTTGTAAGAAAGAAAGATGGAACCCATAGACTTTGTATTGACTATTGATTGTTGAACAAAATAACAATGAAAACAAGTATTTGTTACCTCAGATAGACAATTTGTTTGATCAATTAAAGGGAGTGCGAACATTTTTGAAGATAGATATGAGATTAGGGTACTATCAGATGAAAATTAAAGAAGCAGATGTAGCAAAGACCCCATTTAGAACCCGTTACGGACACTATGAGTTCTTGGTGCTACTGTTCGGGTAGACGAACACCCCAACCCTCTTCATGGACTTGATGAATCGGGTTTTCCAACCATACCTTGATAAGTTTATGGTGGTATTCATTGATGATATACTGGTGTACTTGAATTCTTTCAAGGAGCATGAAGAACACTTGAGGCAGACCTTACAAACCTTGAGAGATCACCAGTTATAAGCAAAACTGAGTAAATGTGATTTTTGGCTAAAGAGTGACATTTCTGGGACACGTCATTTCAGCCGAAGGTGTTTTCGTAGACCCCCAGAAAGTCGAAGAAGTCTTGAAATGGGAAAGACCGACTTTGGTCACCGAAATACGTAGCTTCCTACGACCCGCAGGATACTACCAAAGATTTATCGAAGGTTTTTCCCTGATTGTAACCCCTTTGACCCAGCTAACTAGGAAGAATAAGAAATGGGTGTGGTTGGAAGAATGTGAGAAAAGCTTCCAAGAATTGAAGAGGAGGCTCACCACTACTCTAGTGTTAACCCTTCCCTTAGGGACCGAGGGTTTGTGGTCTATAGTGATGCCTCGGGGAAGGGATTGGGGTGTGTTTTGATGCAACATGGGAAGGTGATCACCTATACATCAAGGTAGTTAAAAGACTCATGAGGTGAACTACCCGGTGCACGACCTGGAGTTGGCTGTTGTAGTATTTGCCTTAAAGATATGGAGACACTATTTGTATAAGGCTCGAACCTAAATTTTTACTGATCATAAAAGCCTGAAGTATCTGATGTCGTAAAAGGAGTTGAACATACGACAAAGAAGGTGGATAAAACTTATTAAGGATTATGACTACACCATAGAATACCACCCGGGGAAAGCAAATATGGTGGCAGATGCCCTCAGTCGCAAAAATAAAGCCACCCTGGGAAGGTTAATAGTGAGAAAGGATCAACAATTGGCAGAATTGAAAGAGATGGGTGCAGATTTGGACATTAATGTAGGAGGTGGGTTAGTAGCCCAACTATTGGTGCGACGAACATATCGAGAAGGAGGGGTCTAAGATCAGGAAGAATGTTGAGGTCGGGGTAGAAACGAAATTCCAAGTAGCAGATGATGGATCATTGATGATGGGACAACAAAAATAGTCAAACGGATGGTTCTACAAGAAGCACATGAGTCCAAGTTCTCCATACATCCTGGCATCACTAAGATGTATCGAGACTTGAAACCCCTCTATTGGTGGCCTAATATGAAAAGGGAAATAGCTAAGTATGTGTCTAAGTGGGTCCAAGATCAAGAAGAATGTTGAGGCCGGGGTAGAAAAGAAATTCCAAGTAGCAGATGATGGATCATTAATGATGAGACAACGGTTATACGTGCCTAATGATGAAATAGTCAAACGGATGGTTCTACAAGAAGCACATGAGTCCAAGTTCTCCATACATCCTGGCATCACTAAGATGTATCAAGACCTGAAACCCCTCTATTGGTGGCCTAATATGAAAAGGGAAATAGCTAAGTATATGTCTAAGTGGGGTCCAAGATCAGGAAGAATGTTGAGGCCGGGGTAGAAACAAAATTCCAAGTAGTAGATGATGGATCATTAATGATGGGACAACGGTTATACGTGCCTAATGATGAAATAGTCAAACGGATGGTTCTACAAGAAGCACATGAGTCCAAGTTCTCCATACATCCTGGCATCACTAAGATGTATCAAGACTTGAAACCCCTCTATTGGTGGCCTAATATGAAAAGGGAAATAGCTAAGTATGTGTCTAAGTGGGTCCAAGATCAAGAAGAATGTTGAGGCCGGGGTAGAAAAGAAATTCCAAGTAGCAGATGATGGATCATTAATGATGAGACAACGGTTATACGTGCCTAATGATGAAATAGTCAAACGGATGGTTCTACAAGAAGCACATGAGTCCAAGTTCTCCATACATCCTGGCATCACTAAGATGTATCAAGACCTGAAACCCCTCTATTGGTGGCCTAATATGAAAAGGGAAATAGCTAAGTATATGTCTAAGTGGGGTCCAAGATCAGGAAGAATGTTGAGGCCGGGGTAGAAACAAAATTCCAAGTAGCAGATGATGGATCATTAATGATGGGACAACGGTTATACGTGCCTAATGATGAAATAGTCAAACAGATGGTTCTACAAGAAGCACATGAGTCCAAGTTCTCCATACATCCTGGCATCACTAAGATGTATCGAGACCTGAAACCCCTATATTAGTGACCTAATATGAAAAGGGAAATAGCTAAGTATGTGTCTAAGTGTGGGATATGTCAACAAGTCAAGGTTGAACACTAAAGGCCTGCAGGACTATTACAACCATTACAAATTCTAGAATGGAAATGGATGGGAGATGATCACCATGGATTTTATGTCGAGATTTCCCAAAGGGAGGAAAGGAAATGACGCCATATGGGTCATCATAGATCGGTTGATGAAATCCGCACTATTCTTGCCTATAAGGATGACCGACTCGGTAGACAAGCTTGCAAAGATCTACATAAACGAGGTGGTATGGCTCCATGGGATTCCAGCGTCCATCATATCGGAACGAGATCCTAGGTTCACCTCTCGACTTTGGCCTAGCATACAACATGCCTTGGGGACAAGACTGGACATGAGCACTGCGTTTCACTCTCAAATGAAGGCCAATCAGAAAGAGTTATCCAAGTCTTGGAAGACCTATTACGGGCATGTGTGCTAGAATTTGGAGGAAACTAGGAGGAACACATGACACTGGTGGAGTTCACGTATAACAATAGTCACCAAGCCACAATAGGGATGGCCCTGTATGAAGCCTTGTATGGTAGGAGGTGCAGGACTCCTTTATATTGGGAGGAAGTTATATGGTGCGGAGTTGGTCCAAGTCACCACGAAGAAAGTGAGAACTATCAGGGATCGCATCAAAGTCGCACAGGATAGATAGAAGAAGTATGTTGATGTAAGGAGAAGACCTCTTGAGTTCAGTATGGGGGACCAGGTGTTCCTGAAGATGGCCCCATGGAAGAACATGTTACAGTTCAGATTGAAAGGGAAGTTAACTCCCTGCTTCACCATACCCTTCAAAATCTTGCAGCGAGTGGGGCCAGTAGCCTACAAAGTGGACTTGGTCCCACAGTTAGCCAAGGTCCATGCTGTGTTCCATGTCTCCTTGTTAAGGAAGGCTGACGTGGACCCCGCCCGGATCCTACCCCAAGTTCCAATAGAAGCTAAAGAAGACTTAACACTCGAATTGAGACCCTTGAGGATACTAGATCGGGAAGTGAAGGGGCTACGAAGCAAAAAGATCCCCATCGTTAGAATCTTACGGCGAAATGCTCAAATAGAAGAGGAAACTTGGGAGAGGGAGGCTGAGATGAGAAAAAAATACCCCAATTTATTTGAACTACCAGGTATGAGTATAAAACCTCTTAAATTTCGAGGATCAAATTCATGTTGGGGGGGAGAATGTAAACACCCTAATATATGTGTGTGTGTGTGTGTGTGTGTGTGTGTGTGTGTGTGTGTAGAAATTGATGACTCCATCGCCGCTACCGATCTCTGAATCGGCAGCGACGTAGTTTTATTAAAAGTTAGGCAAACAAATTGGATTGCCTTAGAGAGAAGATGACTCTTTCTCTTCCCAAAGTTGTCTGTGGCAGTTACATGTCCAGCTGCATGTTGCTCTTCCCTTCCTCCTTCCCAATGAAAACCTAAACCAAACCAGTAGAGAGTGCCTTGTGAATGTGTGAAGGAGAGTTGAGACCTTGAGAGAAGGTTGGACAGCTACCTAGAGGGAAGGGCAAAGGGGGTCAGAAAACGTGAGAGGAAGAAGAAGGAGGAGAACCAGCAGGAGAAGAGAAAGAATATTGTCAAACCTTCCCCAAACTTACTTAGATTCAAAAGGTATAGGTCATGTAACTCTCTTTCTCTTGTCCTTAAGACCCTAAACTGGAAATGAAGAAGAAGACCCTAAGAAAATTGACCTAAGACCTAAGCTAGTTGTGAAGGAAACTGAAATTAACTAAGAGGACAAGAAAAAAAAAACAAAATGAGGCCAATTCCCAAAACATCTAACAAAGAAAAATGAATAAAATGGAAAGATCAAATCATAGTAGAGGCTCGGTTTTAACTATAGGGTTGGCCAACATGCATGTTTGTATTCTGCTGGAAATTGTTGAAAGATTATATGCTGGAATTGATGGTTTTAATGTGAGTGTTATGCTTGAAATTGTTGAAAGATTATATGCTGGAATTGGTGGTTTTAATATGTGTGTTTTGTTGGAAAGTGTTGAAAGATTATATGCTGGAATTGATGGTTTCAATGTGTGTTCTCCTGGAATTTGTTGAAAGATTATATGCTGGAATTGATGGTTTCAATGTGTGTGTTCTGCTGGAACTTAGTGACAGTTTATATGCTGAGGTTGTCACAACATGTGTATATGTTTGTTCATGCTGAATAGTGTATTTTGCAGCGAATTTGTGTTTCGCTGTCGAAGTTGAGTTGTCTACAACGAATTAGCATTCATAGCCGAATTGTGTGTTCTGCAGCAAAATTTGTGATTCGCTGTCGAAGTTGAGTTGTCTGCAGCAAATTTGTGATTCGTTGCCAAAACTGAGTTGTCTGCAGTGAATTAGCGTTTGTTGTCGAATTAGGTGTTCTACAATGAAATTTGTGATTCGCTATCGAAACTGAGTTGGCTACAGCGAATTAGCATTCGCTGCCGAATTGTGTGTTCTGCAACGAAATTTGTGATTCGCTGTCGAAATTAAGTCTTCTGTAGCGAATTAGCATTCGCTGCCGAATTGGGTTTTCTACAGAGAAATTTATGATTCGTTGCTGAAACTGAGTCATCTGCAGTGAATTAGCATTTGCTGTCAAATTGTGTGTTCTACAGCAAAATTTATGATTCGCTGTTGAAATTGAATTGTCTGCATTGAATTTATGATTCGCTGCCGAAACTAAGTTGTCGGCAATGAATTAGCATTCGCTACAGAATTGGGTGTTTTGCAGCAAAATTTATGATTCGCTGTCGAAATTGAGTCGTCTGCAGTGAATTACCATTCGCTGCCGAATGGTGTGTTCTGCAGTGAATTTGTGATTCACTACTAAAACTGAGTTGTCTGCATCGAATTAGCATTCACTACCGTATTGGGTGTTCTCCAGCAAAATTTGTGATTCGCTGTCGAAACTAAGTGGTTTGTAGTGAATTAGCATTCACTGCTAAATTGTGTGTTTTGTAGCGAAATTCGTGATTCGTTGCCTAAATTGAGTCGTTTGTAGTAAATTAGCATTCGCTGTTGAATTGTGTGTTCTCCAGCGAAATTTGTGATATGCTGCCGAAACTGAGTTGTCTGTAGCGAATTTGTGATTCGCTGCTCTAACTAAGTTGTCTCCAGTGAATTAGCATTCGTTGCCCAATTGGGTGTTCTGTAGCAAAATTTGTGATTTACTGCCGAAATTGAGTCGTCTGCAGCGAATTAGCATTCGCTTCTAAATTTTGTGTTCTATAGTGAATTTGTGATTCGCAGTCGAAACTGAGTTGTGTGCAGCAAATTAGCATTCACTGCAGAATTGGGTGTTCTGCAGCGAAATTTATGATTTGCTGCCAAAACTAAGTCGTCTACAGCGAATGGTGGTGTGTTTTATAGTGAATTTGTGATTCGCTGTCGAAACTGAGTTGTGTGCACCGAATTAGCATTCACTGCTGAATTATGTGTTTTGCACCGAAATTTGTGATTCGCTGCCCAAACTGAGTTGTGTGCAGCGAATTTGTGATTCCCTGCTGAAACTGAGTTGTCTCCAGCGAATTACCATTCACTGCCGAATTGGGTGTTATGCAGCAAAATTTATGATTTGCTGCCGAAACTAAGTCGTCTGCAGCGAATGGTGGTGTGTTCTGTAGTGAATTTGTGATTCGTTGCTGAAACTGGGTTGTGGCAGCGAATTAGCATTCGCTGCTGAACTGTGTGTTCTGCAGCGAAATTTGTGATTCGCTGCCAAAACTAAGTTGTTTGCAGTGAATTAGCATTCCTTGTCGAATTGTGTGTTCTGCAGTGAAATTTGTGATTCACTGCCAAAATTGAGTCATCTGCAGCGAATTAGCATTCACCGTCGAAGTGTGTTCTGTAGTGAATTTGTGATTCACTGTCGAAATTGAGTTGTGTGCAGCGAATTAGCATTCGCTGCAGAATTAGGTGTTCTGCAGCGAAATTTATGATTTGTTGCCGAAACTGAGTTATCTGCAGCGAACTACCATTCGTTGTTGAATGGTGTGTTTTGCAGTGAATTTGTGATTCGCTGCCGAAACTGAGTTGTGTGCAGTGAATTAGCATTCGCTGGCGAATTAGGTGTTCTCCAGCAAAATTTATGATTCGCTGCCGAAACTGAGTTGTCTGCAGTGAATTAGCATTCCCTGCTAAATTGTGTGTTCTGCAACAAAATTTATGATTCGATGCCTAAATTGAGTCGTTTGCAGCGAATTAGCATTCGCTGTCGAATTGTGTGTTCTACGACGAAATTTGTGATATGCTGCTGAAACTGAGTTGTCTACAGTGAATTTATGATTCCCTGCCGAAACTGAGTTGTCTCCAACGAATTAGCATTCGCTGCAGAATTAGGTGTTCTATAGTGAAATTTATGATTCGCTGCCCAAAATTGAGTCATTTGCAGCGAATGCTAATTCGCTGCCGAAGTGTGTGTTCTGTAGTGAATTTGTGATGCGCTGCCGAAACTGAGTTGTGTGTAGCGAATGGCATTCGCTGCAGAATTGGGTGTTCTACAGCGAAATTTATAATTCGTTGCCGAAACTAAGTCATCTGTAGCGAATTACCATTCGCTGCCGAATTGGGTGTTCTCCAGCAAAATTTGTGATTCGCTGCTGAAATTGAGTCTTCTGCAATGAATTAGCTTTCCCTGCCGAATTGTGTGTTCTCCAGCGAAATTTATGATTCGCTGCCGAAACTGAGTTTTCTGTAGTGAATTAACATTCGCTGCCGACCGGTGTGATCTGCAGTGAATTTGTGATTTGCTGCCGAAACTGAATTGCCTGCAATGAATTAGCATTCACTACCGAAATGTGTGTTTTGCATTGAATTTGTGATTCGCTGCCGAAGGGGAGTTGGCTGCAGCGAATTAGCATTCATTGCTGAATTGTGTGTTCTGCAGCGAAATTTATGATTCGCTGTCGAAATTGAGTCGTCTGCAGCGAATTTGTGATTCGCTGCTGAAATTGAGTCTTCTGCAATGAATTAGCTTTCCCTGTCGAATTGTGTGTTCTGCAGCGAAATTTATGATTCGCTGTCGAAACTGAGTTTTCTGTAGTGAATTAACATTCGCTGCCGACCGGTGTGATCTGCAGTGAATTTGTGATTTGCTGCCGAAACTGAATTGTCTGCAACGAATTAGCATTCATTGCTAAAATGTGTGTTTTGCATTGAATTTGTGATTCGATGCCGAAGGAGAGTTGGCTGCAGCGAATTAGCATTCATTGCTGAATTGTGTGTTCTGCAGCGAAAGTTGTGATTCACTGCTGAAATTGAGTCGTCTGCAGCGAATTAGCATAATTCGCTGCCGAATGGTGTGTTCTACAGCGAATTTGTGATTCACTGTCGAAATTGAGTTGCCTGCAGCGAATTAGCCTTTACTGTCGAATTGTGTGTTCTACAACCAAAGTGTGATTCGCTGTCGAAGTTGTATTGTTTGCAGCGACTTTGTGACTCACTTCCGAAATTGAGTTGTTTGCAGTGAAGTAGCATTTGCTGCCACAAAACATGTTGGCTACAGCGAAGTAGCATTCACTGTTGAAATTGTGGCGCCAACAGCGAATTGGTTTTCGTTGCCGAATTGGGTAGCCTGCAGCGAACCAGTTTTCGCTACCGATTTCTACAACAAGCCTCCCGGGCAGAGATGACTTAAATGCTGGTAACAATTTCATGGTATGATAGTGTAAAATGTGGAACACTTGTATCTAAAGATATAAACTCTTGAAATAAGTATGGTGATGAATGTGATTTAAAGATACAAATGTACGGATTTGTGACCGTTGATGTCTTAGGTGGTGCGGTCGGGATCAGACCATCGTCAAGACAACAACAACCCACAGGTGGAGCAGGTAGGTGACTTTCACCTTCCTTTTTCATAACTTTGAATAATGAAATACTTTATGATGAATGCTACCGTACTGTGTTAGTATAGATATCAGATTGCCAAATGCTTAAATGTTGACAAACGGTTGATTAGCTTCGGCTAATGACATTCGAATGGATGACCGGGACAAATGATTGATTAGCTTCAACTAATGGCATTTGAATGAATGACCGCGACAAATAAATAATTAGCTTCGGCTAATGGCATCCAAATGGATAACTAGGATAAAAGAATGATTAGCTTCGGCCAATGGCATCTGAATGGATGACCAGGACAAACAATTGATTAGCTTCGGCTAATGGCATCCAAATGGATGACCAGGACAAATGAATGATTAGCTTTGGCTAATGACATCTGAATGGATGACCGGGACAAACGATTGATTAGCTTCGGCTAATGGCATCCAAATGGATGACCGGGACAAACGATTGATTAGCTTCGGCTAATGGCATCCAAATGAATGACCAGGACAAATGAATGATTAGTTTCGGCTAATGGCATTCGAGTGGATGACCGGGACAAACAGTTGATTAGTTTAGGCTGATGGCATTCAAAGTGGACGATCGGGGTGAGTGAACGGTTAACCTCGGTAAATGATGCCTTGAGAGGATTGCCAGATTTAAGATTATTGTTGAATGCATGAATTGGTGCATGTATATGTACTATAAGTTGATTATACCAAGTGCATGAAGGAACTACAAATGTCACGCCACAAACATGGGATAATGTTAATGTTTCATTAAACTACCAGATCGTTTATTATTAGTATTATTATTAAGTAATTGCATTCTTATAAATGTTGTGTACTGCAGCAAGGACGTTACCAACGAGGTGCCTAGGAAACCGAATACACGGGAACCTACTTTTGCAAGGAATCATGTAGTTGCATTCTAAATCATGATGTATTTTGTATGAATAAATGTACTGAACATATAACTATTATTAGATCCTTTTTGTTTAAATACGTGATAACTATTACTAGGATAGGAATGCAAACTCATGTCTATGTATGTATATTTTTAATTGGAACTTCTAATCATGCAAACATAATATTATGTGTTAATTTAGGATTCACTATTAAATGAAATGTTGATTGTTGTTGATGTATGGATTGTATCTTGATGATGTGAGGGAACAGGTTCGCCGATTACCGACATGATATGTGTGGAAAAAAAAATTACCTTTGTTTTGGGCTTGAAATGCCAGGTTGTTACAGTTGACTTACGTTATCCTACGTAGATTGTGCCTTGTTAATGAACAAAATGCAATGATAAATCTGAAGATTGATATGGTGAAAAACATCTCAAAATCGAATGATTAAACAACAAATTCCATCAATTTTGGCCTTGAAGAAACGGGTTGTTACAACAATCATCTTAATGATCGCTTCCAAGCATTTAGTGTGAGTGCCATCTTTTATTACCTGACTACTTTCTATGACCTATAACGAAAAAGAAGCATATGGAAAGGGCCCCTTAGGACTACTACGGACACCATTTATCACTGGTTCCATATCGGCTTTCATCACAATGAAGAATCTGGCTTATCCTATTCTCTTTATCCTAACTGTATGTAAATCAATAATCATCACATTATGGTTACACCACACCATTCGAAAGACGAACCTTATCCTAAGCAGGGCAAGGAAGGTCTCTAATCGACAACAAAGAGATATGCCAATTAGCTAACACTTACTATAAACCTCTTTTCGTTAAATCATATAGTAAAACAGAACTCTTATCTTAGTTACTATTCTCCAATCTCTTTAGGGAGTGAATGACTCATGGGTATGGCGGAAGAAGAATAAGTAATAAATACGACTAGACTTTTAGCTTGAAGGTGGGCAATTGCCTGTTTAAATGAAAGGAAGAGATGAGCGTGATAGGGCTTTACCGGGCTTCTCTCTTTAAGGCTAAGGGTAAGACCTTGGTCAATCAGTTCCTAAGGATATGCCTCTGGAATTGCAATTAGATGGTTCCTGCTTTCAGTAGACAGGGAATTGGATGAAGTAGACATGGGATTGGACAACGGCAAAGATAGGCCTGATCCAGGAATGGTGATGTCTCGTCCTGACATGGCTTACCCTCCCTAAACCTACTTTAATGGAACATGCCTAGGGCAGAGAAAGGTAAGTTTATCTAGCCCGATAGGCAAAGTTTTTAAGAGAGGGCACTTCGTGGCTTAAACGGCTCTATTTTCACCGTTAGAGAAGAAAGAAAATACATGCATATAGGCAAACCCCACGAACAACTAAACCATCCGGTTCGGGAGCTCCAAGGAGGAAGAAAAGAAATAGGATTCGGATGAAGAATAAGAAAGAGAGAACGATGCCGAGGCTGAAGTCGAAACCTAAGTCGAAGTTCAAGCTAAAGAAGGTGCCTAAGTTTAATTTAAGTCGATACCAAAGCCGATCTTTATATCTTAAATTGGGAAAGACCAAGTGAAAGAAGCTCCCCGAAGAGTTGAAAATAGAGGGCAAGCCACTGTCGATGAACTAGTAGAAGTGAACCTGAGTATAGATCAAGAATCCAGGCTAACTTACTCCTCACCGTCACCTCCTTGTGAAGCGTGCGTCATCTCTTGTCTGAATTGAAGGCATCTCAATTACTACCTAAGGCCTCTCCGACCTTGGTTTAGTCTGATTTCACCCGAACTGCTAATGTAGGGTTTTTGGGGGCACCGGCACACTATTCGTCTGAATAAGTTCTCTTTCGTCTTCTGATAGTTCTGACCTGCAAAGTGAGCTCCGAAAACTGGAAACCTATGACCACGCTCAAAATGAAAAAACTAGTCTTAGCACCCGCACAGTAGAGGGGAAGAAGCAGGACATTCTTCGGAAGATAGTTTCAGCATGAAGCTTGCTTGGCATGAACTACGGTTGAAATAAGAGATTCTAATACGAAAACAAAGGTAGAAAGCGAACCAGGAAACGCGAAACTGCGTGAGTGAGCTTAACTCGGGCAAGAAGGAAAGAAAGGCACCTTCGGGCACACAACCGCTGAAGTGAAGGTTTCAAGTCTCCAAACCGGCCAGGAGAGAATAGATGCGCGAAGCAGCAGGTTTGCATTTTAGATCTGGGAATCAACGAGTGAAGAAGCCAGTTGTTCTGAGTGATCCTGAAACAGGGAAGAAAGAGCTCGGTATAGAGCTGGGTGAAGTGAACTTTCAGCATTTCGAAAAGGGAGATCTTCTATAGGGGAAAAGGCTTGCAAAGAATCTCCTGATTCGACGTCTTGTAGAAGGGTGCCACGACTTTTTGGCGCTTCAGAAGATTCTTCCCTGAAGTCTGACCCATGCAAGCAAGTCAGTAAATTCAGTAGCAATCTGCTTTCAAGCGGCTTTCCTCACAGCACGGGTTTGTTGGAAAAAGAGATTTTAGATATGTAAATCTGCTGCAGAATTTAGTTAGAGAAAACTGGTTCGCTAGTGACCCTAGAATCATCCACAAAAACTGATAATAGAAATTTGGCAGTGAACATTGATTTGCTGTAGACAACACATTTCAACAGCAGCAACAACTAATTCATTGCAGACACCAAAATTCAGCGGTAAAAGCTAGTTCGCAACAAACAACACAAATTTGGTAGGGAATGCTGGTTCGCTGCAGACAACACAATTTCAGTAGTGAACACTGGTTTGCTGCAGACAACACAATTTCAACAGCGAACACTAGTTCACTACATTCAAAACAATCTCGATAGCAAATACTAGTTCGCTGAAAAAAAAACAATCTCGATAGTGAACACTAGTTCGCTGTAGGCAACATAATTTCAACATTTCGGTAGCGAATGCTGATTCGCTGCAAACAACACAATTTTGGCATGAACACATGCATTTTAGTTCCAGCATTACCTTTTTTATTAGAACCAAGCAGAATCACACAATTTCAAGCATGAACACATGCATTTCAGTTCTAGCATTACATTTATACATTAACACATTTTCACATAATTTTGTCAAAGATTTATTACAGAAATTACATCACAGTTGCATGTATGATTCTATTTTTAGCAAGATTATCCCTTAAGCATTTGGCCACCTAAACACCTGGTCTATCTAGCCACCATTATGGCCAGTCAACTAACTAGATTTGCATTTGCAAAATCATCCATCCCCCCTTATACTATCTATTTTGGTTATTGGTCCCTCATTTAGCCTTTTTATCTTATTAGTTTAGTTTTTCCCCTAGCAGCTAATGTAAAATCCTGGCCAATCCCTCATGGTTTTTCTTCTTCCCTTCGATTCTAAAGCTCAAGAATAGGTGAAGAGAAGATTTGGTTCATACCTTACTGTTTTTAGTAGTTTTAGGAAGGAATTTAATAAGTTTTCCCCCCTTTGCTCATGTTTTTCTACTTCTTCTTCATCTCTAATTTTGGTTTTCCTACACTCCTTCTCTAGTTGTACCAGCTCGTCTATTACTCACCCTCTTTTGTCATGGTTTTAGCCATTTTCAGCACTCATTAACTCCCTTTTCCTCTCTAGGGTTCAAGAGGGATGCATGCAGCTGGATTGGGGGTCTTCTCTTTAGGAAAGAAGGAGGGGGTCTGCTGCATGCAGTTGGTTAGATTTTCCTCCTTGAGAAGGAGTGGTTATGTTGCAACAATGGCTACAACTGGTCTTGGGAGGAGGTTTAGGTTCTTTCCTCCTCCAGTTTTCGTCACTTCTCCTTCTGATGAATGAGGAGACATCTACAACTGAGGCCTTGGGTTTAATTTCTGTTGGGAAAGAGGAAGAAATGGAAGCATACAACTAGACATGCAGTTACTGCAGACAGATCTTTGGGAAGAGGAAGGGTCGCCTTCTCTTTCCCCCTTGTATTTATACCCCCTCTTAAAAAGGTGGGTGTTTAGGTGTTGGTTTAAATTTATTCTTTCTCCCTCTTTTGGTTATCTTAAGACTGATTTTCCCCTTTCTTTTAACTCCCTAAGGTAGTCTAGTTTGTTTCTCTAAACATTTACTTAGACTAAGTCATTGCCGATTTAAAATCAGCATCGAAATCTATGTCACAGTCGATTCAGAAATTGGCAGCAATGATGGAGTCGTTTTTGGATTTACTTTTTTTTTAGTGTTTACACCATCCTTGGAAGGCTATGAGGTGTTGCCCTAGGGAGATCATGTCATTCCTTATTGTTGAGGTAGTGTCTATCTCGTCATTGGAGAATTAGCAATCGCACTAAAGAGACCATGTCAAACAATCATTTCTAAGGTAAACTATGTAATCATACTAAGGCGGTTGAGTCCATCCCATCTTTGGAAAGATTTAGGCTGTTGCCTTGAGGAAATTGTGTCAATCCTTATTCTTGAGGCAATGTCTATCCTATCCTTGGAGAATTGTGCAATCGCGTTAGGGAGACCATGCCAATCCTTTCCAAGGTAAATTGTGCTATCACATTAGGGAGACTAAGTTGATCCCTTTCAAGGTAAATTATGAAATCGCACTAGGTAAGTTAGTTCATCCTATAATTGGAAGGTTGTAGGTTGTTTCCTTTAAACATCACATAGAGAAAATGAAAACATTGTTATTTTGAACAAGTTAATTTATACATAAGAAACTTGTATTCTTAGTCATTAACTATGGTATATTCTATTGCCCTTTGAGGTATAATCAACTCGATGACTTGGTTATCTAGTTTCCAATGAGATCATAGTCTCAATTTTATAGGTGATGAGAGAATAGGGTTTTTCCAGTATATGCCTTTTAGGTAGTTGACTCACTTTTCCCTTGGATAACTACCAATAAGACTTTATAGGTTTTCCAGTTTGAACCAATACTTTATTTGCACTTGTGGAAAGCTTTTGAACTCTCAAAGTTCTAATGACATTCATGAAATCAACAAACATCTAGCTTGAATTCGCTTGTCTCTCACTCTATATTTTTTCTCTCCTGCTAGGTTTTCAAAAGGATTACCAGCCCTCTAGAAAATCATAGGGTCATGTATCTCATGATGTTTTGGTCAGTAGGTCATATCTTTGGCTATTGTTGTCAACTTAGTTTGCTTAGTTTGGTCTTCTACTACAGTACCTTGTTCCATTTTGTTATGTCTCTGGTTTCCCTTCTGTTGATTAGGTTACTGGAGTGGATGGTTTTCTGGGGTTGTTGAGCCTTATGTTGTAATACTTGCATAGTGTCCAACCTTAATATGTTGGTTCCTAGTGTCCAGTTTCCTACTAGTTATGATCTCAGGTTGCCTGCTGCTACTGGTTCTGTTTGTATGCTGAAACAGATGGTATGGATTCATCCTTATTCCCATGCTTTGTTTGGGTTTGCTTCTGCGGTTTTCTTCTAGTTTGCTAGAGCTGATGTTTGTTCCCTCTCTAGATTTGTGATGTTGCTTTATGCAGCTTAGTTTGTTAAGCTTTTTGAAGCTAGTTGATGGAAAATTTGCTTGCCCAAACTGTTGTGCTAGTGTGCTGGAGTTGTTAAGATTCCATGCTTGTTGCTACTGGCTTAATGCTAGTTTGGTTTGGGTGTTGTTGAAGGTTCTCTTCTCAGGGTTGCCTTTAGCTATTAATGTGTGAACTCTCTAGCTTATGTTGCTGCTTTTTATAGTTTGGTTTGCTAAGCTCTTTGAAGCTGGCTGCTGGAACTTCTGCTGGATTATGCTGGTCTTGTTGTTGCTATATGCAATTTGTTTGCTGCGCTTCTTAAAGCTATAGCTGGGTTGTTACTCTATCTAATTGCTGCTGGAGTAGGGTTGTCTTACTTCTCTCTACTATCGTCTGCTAGGGTTTGACTTTCTACTGAATGGTACCCGCTCTAGCTTGCTTGTTGATGGGTTTTGTTGGTGGAGGTTTGCTTCTTGTCACAACTGATGTTGTCCTTACTGACAATGTGGCCTATTGATGAAGAGTACGTTTGTTGCTCACTTTGCTGCTGCTATTCTATTGTAGGCCTTGTGTTTGCATGTCTGTTATGGACCAGCTATTTGGTTATGTTGGTGTGCTCCTACTAGTGCCTTATGCTGATTTGCATTCTCTGTTATTTTGATCTTAATTCCTAATCATTCGGGTCATTCTTATCAACAGCAAAAAGCAAGAGCTCTTAGTTGAATTCTTTTTGACTTGATTGCTCCGACACTATTTGTTCTATATGGCTACAGTTGCTGGTCGCTCACTTCACTAGCGTCCTTGAATGTTGGTTGGTGCTACTGCCTGCAATTACAGCCAATAATATGCTGATTCTATTACTTCCAAGCTCATCTTTGTGTATGTTGGGTTTGAAGGAGATGTGTCTTTTGCTCCCAATGATGTTGTGTTTTTTGGGTCTCCTAGTAGGTGCTTCATACTACTGGGTCTCCGCTGTTGGTTACTTGGGTTTGTTACTGGCTAGTTGTGCTCATCAAGCTCTCGTGCATGCTACTTTGGGCTATCATTGGCTACTAGTTTGTTTTGTATGCTTATTCAAAGGAGCATGTCCCTTTTGATCTTTTTCACTATATTGTACATGCCTGTATATTCTAACTTGTTGATCTCCAGCTTAGTTTCATTTTGATTTATAAAATTTCTTACATTTGATAAAAAAAATAAAATAAGAGTAGTCATATTCTGACTTGGAGCAACAAAAGTGTTATTTAGCATTTTGATTGCCTTGCAAACAGTGCACATCTAGTATTCATGGTAGATCATATCTTCCAAAATGAATTGGGACATTCTTGATCATTAAAGTAGTTTCTCATACTGATGAAATTTATATGGTATCATCAACAAGGTCATAAGAAAGAACACCATCCTCTTGGTGGAGATCTTATAGCTCTGCGAAGCTTCTCTTAGCAAGTATACTAGTTCTCAAAATCGATATAAGTTTAACACAAAAGCCATTGAAAACCATGATTGAGGTTGGTTCTTGATTATTATGTAGGGCTTGTCGAGCTTGATGATTCCCTTGAATGATTAGCACCATCTTAATGAGGAGTCATATTTGGTTGAAAAGTTGTTGATGATTTGATAGAGTGGATGTGCCAACAATCACAGGAAGGTTCATGACACATCCCATTCCAAATATGTCTTGATTATTTACCATTAATAAAGATAAATGATGTCAAAAACTAGCTTAGGGAGAACAATTGATGACTTTGCAATCAGTTCCCACATACGATGCCAATTAATGAGGTCATAAAGTGTAATGACCTGGCTTTTTCAAAGCCAAAATCGGTGGAACTTTTTTTTTTGGTTCTCGACACTCCATGAATTAGTAATTAGGTTCCCTTCCTTATCATGACATCATACGGACATAGCTTTCGTAAATCAACATTCTCATAAGATGAAAGATCAATACACATGCCCACAATATTATATTTTCATAGTCTTACATTGCTTCATATTGACATACTCATGAGTTTGCATTCTTGTCCTAGTTTCTTTATCAACACGAGTTTATACCCGAGTGCCAAATATCAATTTTACACAGCTAGTTCTTTCTTTCATACAATCCTCTTGTGATTTCACAACACAACATCCTCATAAAAAAGAATACCACATAATATATTCATAACATCATATCTACATGTTTGCAAATCCAAATTCGTGTCCCATTACAATTTTCATTACAAGTCCTTATAAAAATACTGAATAACAAATATTCAACATAATACCTAAGACATACTATTACAAAGCACCTTTCAAAATATATGAACCCTTGGAACGAGCTTTCCTACGCACCTTGATTGTGTGATGTCCCTGTTACAAAACAATATGGATACGAGAATTGTAAATAATATAATATAATAACAAACAACTAGAAGTACATTATCGTTACTTTTTGTTATTAACTTAGAATGGATAGATTCCTTCATCTATTTCTTATATGCATTGTACATCTCTTATTATTTCGTTAAGTGCACTTTTCTCACTCACACACTCCAATCTTTCCATAGGAGTTGTGGGGCCAAAGTTTAACATTGGTCAGGGTTGATTACTTCACCTTAACCTATCATCCACCTTGAATACTTTTAGTTGTAGCTAATCGCAACATTTAAACTCGGCCATTCACCTAGGATGCAATTACCAAAAGTAATCATCAACCACATCTCGGATGCTATTAGCCAAAGCTAATCATCAAGCGCAATTCGGTTATCCATCTTGGATGCTAGTAGCCGAAGCTAATCAACATCCATAACTCGATCATTCATTTTGAATGCTATTAGCCGAGGCTAATCAACAATTACAACCCCGATCATTCATTTTGAATGTCATTAGTCGAAGCTAATTAACAATCACAACCCAGTCATCTATTTCGGATGCCATTAGCCGAAGCTAATCAATAATGACAACCCGGTCATCCATCTCAGATAGCATTAGTTGAGGCTAATTAACAATCACAACCCAGTCATCCATATTGGATGCCATTAGCCAAAGCTAATCAACAATCATAACCCAGTCATCCATCTCGGATGCCATTAGCCGAAAGCTAATCATCAAGCACAATTCGGTCATCCCTCTTAGATGCAAGTAGCCAAAGCTAATCAACATCTACACCCCGATCATCCATCTCGGATGCCATTAGCCGAAGCTAATCAACAATCACAATCAACATTCCATAATCGGTTTGACATTCATCGGTAGCTCAATTTCATAACATCTCAATTAACATCTCATAGTTGGTTTATTATTCATCACAACACAATACTATATCCTCATCAACAACTCATTTAAGAACATTAGCATTTTCATCGTCGTTTCAACATTCATCAAAAACTCGATCAACATTTCATAGTCGTTACAACATTCATCAAGAATTCAATCAAATGTTTCATCATTTATCAAGGATTCAATAATATATCATCCATAAGTAAATCATTTCAAAGCATTAACATCGTATGAGAAAAAGGTGGAAACCACCTATCTAATCTATCTGCAGGTTGTCCTTGTCATGACTCTAAGTTATTATTATAGACAATCTATTGCTATGTTTGATATCAAAACCGGAGTTGTGGTATATGAACTTGTAAAGCAACAGAGTTTAATAATTGTGACAGATCTACGTTATTAATCTTAGGGAGAACATTCAATCAAATCAAACATAGACTGCGGACAGTTATGTTTTCTTGATTAATCAACTTATCTAGTTCTTAAGGCTGCCATTGAATTAAATTACTAGTGCGGACACTGTGGTTGTTTGATGGTTAGGGTTAGTTATACGGCAGATCTGTTAACTAACCAATGTTAAGAAGAGATAAATATTCAGAATATAAATTGATGTTTTGTTTCCATGATCACTTTTGATTTCTGTAGGTGGATGTGTGCTTGCAACCAAGGTTTGTTCTCTTGATAATTTTCTGATTTTATTAAATTTTGTTTGATAGTTTTTTGTTTTCTTTTGCTTTAGCCTAGATAACGTCCACCCCCCCCCCCCCAAATTGCATATCATCTAGCATAAAAATCTGACTTGAATCTTCCTCGTGGGATCGACCCCTTGCTTGCTCTATACTATCTTGTGTGTTGTGTTTGAAGTTAGGGTAATTAATTTGTGCGACCGCAACATCGCAACAGAACTCTCTAATGCTTAAATAAGACAATGATGTTTTTGAGAGATAAGACAATGATTTTTTTAAAGAGATAGACTTTTGGAATATGTATGCTAAAAAAATGTTGAGAATGAAGAGATTCTCAACCCACCTTTTTTGAAAGATTCATAAGGTCTTTATAACCCATAAATCTTGTCTTTTATGGAGTGGAAGTGTTGGAGTGTCATATTGTCCTAATAGCTTTTAAAGTGGGATAAATATCATTTACACATCATTAATGAGGGGTAAATTGTAGGTTATTTTGAAGGCTTTTATTGTAACATCCCCATATCCGAGATAAAGCAACATTCTCATATTAACTGATAAACAGAGTATAATAATATATAAAAGGTGTTCATATTAAAATTTATCAAAATTTTCACTAAAATTTCAGCAGAGTCTCCCCTATATCGGGAGGTCCCAAGTTATCGACATATAATCTATTTACATTTCTAATATTTTTCATCTCCTAACTCAATTCAACCCAATCATCCTGGGTCTCAATCCCACAAAACATCATCATTCATGTCAACCACAATATTTATGATATACATTGAACAACAATTATCATTATGGATGGATAAAAGATATAAACATGCATACATGGAATATGGTTATACAAACTATAGAATTAAATTCATCTATTCAAGTTTAAAGATCAATTATACAAATTAAGTTATATAAAAGTTGTAATTTTACAAAATACAGGGTGTACTCCCTAGAACATAGATTACAAAAAGTGAACATAAGTTAGGATCTACTCATGTCGTGCAAGCGATGGTTCTAAAACAAAATACATATTATTGAAACATAAATATCACAATAATATAGTAACACAAATATCCAACAATTTAAAAAAGCAAACATGCATTCATATTTTATTCATTTCTCCCATCTGGTTTTTATTGAAAACTCTTTCTCCTTCAATTACTAAAAGCTGTTTCTTCTTCCATTATCAACATCTATTCAAGATTTCATAAGATCAGCCATATGATTATTTCCGCTTAACACATTACTGATATCAATTTCACTGGTGTCATTATCACCCATAAGAGTCGATGCAAGGTGATCCCCTTACCCGGGATCCTAACATACACTAAATACATGCTAGCCAATACATGTTGATCCCCTTCCTCGGGATCCTAACATACACTAAATGTATGCTAGTCAACGCCCCATATCACACTTCTCATATTTCCTTTGTCAGCGATAATTTCATCACTTGACAATTCACACAACATCCTTTCACCTAAAATACTATTCCAGATATCGACATCATTACATAAAATTTTCTCATTTCTCATTCAAGGATATGTTTTACAACAATCATATCAACAAATAGTAAATCTTTCTTTCAATCATTTCTTTCTTTATATTTTACGGTTTTTTTCTCTTTACACCCATTAATGTTGTCATTCTTTATCCAACCATAGTTATCATTCTCTTTTTTATATTTGAATTGTTACTATTTAAATCTCAAACTGTTACTGTCCAACTGTTACTTTTATATTTGAATTGTTACTATTTAAATCTCAAACTGTTACTGTCCAACTGTTACTGTCTAGACCTTGGACTGTTACTGTCCAACCGTTACTGTCTTGACATTGAACTGTTACTATCTTGAACTGTTACTGTCTAGACATTGAACTGTTACTATCTAGACATTGAACTATTACTATCTTGAACCGTTATTGTCTAGGCATTGAACTGTTATTGTCCAACTATTATTGTCCAACCATTACTGTCTAGACATTGAACTGTTACTGTCTTGAACCGTTACTGTCTAGACATTGAACTATTACTATCCAATTATTACTGTCTGAACTCTCCTTATATTTATAACTATATCCAGAGTTCTAGAACTCCGTTTTAAGTGAGATTGATCTCCTTGGAAAGCTAAGACATGAGATTACAAGTTCTCTGAAGGAAGGAGAACCCAGTTCTGCCCCTAAAATAATCAAAATTGCTCATTAACAAATCAGACTTACTACCCTATAAGGTATGTCATGACCCAGTCTCGGTTGATAACCCATAACTGGAGTTCTACAACTCCAAATTGAGAAAGATCAATTTTCTTAGTTAGCTAACATCCAAAACTACAATTTCTATAAAGGAACCTGACCTTAATTCCCTCATCCTCCTATCCAAAATCTTACCGAAAGTCAGGAGACGAGTTTGTCCAGAGTTGTCACCCTCTTCCCTTCACACATAACTTTCACAAACTACCTTTTCTGGGTAAATTTATCATGGTTTCACCTCCCCAATCACATACCACATATGAATTAACTTAATTTTAACAACAAATACTATTTTCCCCAATTCAAGTGTAAGAACCTAAATCTATAATTCAACATCAAGACATCAATTCATTATTGAATTGGAAATAAATTATAAGATCATGTTTAGAATACCTTACTTGGTATGAATTAAGGTTTCGATCTTCAACCAGTTGAAGATTTTCAACTCCCTCCTTTCTTTTTTAATGACATTCGACCCTCCTTTCTCTTCTTGTTTAATTTTCTTGTTAATCCCTTGTCCTCAAGTGTTTATTCCATCTATAAACCCTTAATTTTGGATGGGTTCTTGAAATTTTAGTGTTTCTCTCTTGATTTGTAAGGATGGATACAAAAACTCCCTCTTTTCTTTCCTTATGGTTGTTGTAGATTTTTCGTGAGAAGATGAGTATTTATACTCTATAATTTTTCTTATTTTCTTTTAGGCCCCATTTTCTTTAAGTGTATTATTTTTTCCCCCACATCCTTTTCTTCTTATAGTTAAGCTATACCTCTTTTCATTTCTTATAATTTCTGATGCGAACCCTAGCGGAATTTAATGGTATTTACGACCCCAAGATCAATTTAACTCAAGTTTGTTGATAGTTGAATGAGCTTATCACAATGGAAGACTTGCTCCAAGGCAACAAGACTATACTTGGAAGATGAGCAAAGGAAGTATAAATTCACAACAAAGAATGGTCAATTCTTTGAAGAGTTGAAAGTTCAATCAAGAACCAAGATTGAGCAACCAAAAGTCGGCTACAATGCTGAAAATATCATCAAAAGTCTGACCTAAATTATTTCTAAAGAGTTGTCATAACCCAATTTTGGACCTTTGGCTTTTAATTTAATTTTTACAGGGTTTAAAATGAAAAATTAAAAGATCAGAGATTTATTTCGATGAAAAGTGTGATTTGTCAACTTCCGTGAAAATTAAGGACTACAATGTGCTTTTTTCATTCTATCTTTATCTTCAAGATAATCCCTATCTTCAAGATAATCTTTATCTTCGAGATAATCCTTGTCTTTAAGATAATGATAGTTATCCGCTTTCAAATTTGATTCTTAATCAAATTCAAACTTCAAAGAAGAGAATGAGTTTGATTGAAACTTGGTTTCTCACACGCAAAGGGGGTTTGACACTATAAATACAGATCTCAGGGTATGAGAAAAAAGGAGCCGAAAAAGAAACCCAACAACAGAGAAAATTGAACAAAAAAACCGGGAATAAAAACTCAAGCAAAACCCAGAAAAAGGCCTCAGCAACAGAGGAGGAGGGGTCGAAAATCAGAGGAGAAAAACAGAAACAGGGGGGAGCTGACGAAAAAATCAACCCAGAAACCAGAGCAAAGACAGGAGGAAGAACACTGGAAACAAAGAAGGAGTGGAAGACGAGCAGGAACCGAAACAGCAAAACTGGGGAAAGAATCGGCAGATCACAGAGCCGAACAGAGACTAAAACCTGGGGAAACAGAGAGAGGGAGAGACTGGGAACGAATAAAAAAACCAGAGACAGAGAGAACAAGAACATAGACACGCAGAAGAACAAAGACGGAGAGAAACAGAACCAGGGGAAACAGAGAAACAAAGAACGATCAGAAAGAAATAAAACGAAAAGGGAAACAGAAGGTTATTGTCCAGCCAGCGCGCCTTCGCCATCACCATCGTCTTCGTCCCTTTCGTTTCCTGCACTGAGGTAAGCGCCACTCCCTTTGCATTTTAATTCACTGCTACAGTAGCAGTGAATTCTAATTCATTGGGCAGGCGTGCGTTACGTAACGCACGCCTGCCACCCAGCCGGGTCACTGGTCTAGACCAGTGACCCAACCGAGTCAGCCCAGTCCCAAAATAAAAAAACATATAGAAAAATAAAAAGAAAAAAAAATAAAAAACAAAGATGTGTGTATGTATAAATAAAAAAATAAATATGAATTTATTGTTTTTATTCATTGATGCCAGAGTCAGAATAAAAATATTGATTCAAATTTATTTCATTGTATTTTATTTAAATTACATAAAAATTAAAAAATATACATGCAAAAATAAAATAAAATAAAGTAAATTTATTGGTTTATTCACTGACGCCAGAGTCAGGAATAAAGATACTGATGTAAATTTATTCTATTTTATTGTATTTTACTTTTATTTAGTTACATAAAAAATGTGTATGCGTAAAAAAATAAATTTATTTGATTTATTTATTCACTGACGCCAGAGTCAGGAATAAAAAATATGGATTTAAATTTATTTTATAGCTACGCACTATTTATCAACGCCAGAGTTGGAAATATCTGTAGTTAAATATTCACTGGCGCCAGAGTCAGGAATATTACACGCAAACCATCATAGCATAAACCAACAAAATGTTAGCAATTTATGACAAAACCAGCAATGCAGCCTGCCTCAGGCAGGATGTTTAAGGGGTGATAATATCTTCCCTTTTGCATAACCAGTCCCGCACCATAGAATCTCTGTTGACCAGTCGGGGTTCCTAGTAACCATAATACTAGGTGGCGACTCCTTAAACAAAGAATATCCCCATAAAAGAACAGAATGCCAAAAATCTGTTCTTTTCCATGATAATTTTTAAGGCCGCCGTGATATCAGGTGCGACAAGAGTATTTAAACTCCAAGCCAAAACCCTAATTTCCCTAATAGGTCTCACATAAACCCAATTTTAATAATAATCAACCTAAGCTAAAATGATGTGCCATGAATGATTCGAAAATTGGCAACAATGAATCTGACAAAAATGGATGAAGGATGGATCTGGTTGTGTTGTTCTTCTTTTGGTGTTTAGGTTGGATTATAGTGATTTAAGGTAAATAAGATGGAGGATAGACTAGAACGATACTTTGATAAGTCGATCTGGATGCCACAAAGATCAATCTAGGATTTCGACGCCACACTTTTTGTGATTGAAGAGTGATAAGCCAGGTAGGGTTCTTCATAAAATCAATTTGGAAGAACAACTCTTAATTTTGTGAATTAAGTTTCAAATCTTGGCCAAAAGTGTCTTATTACATATTCTGATACTATATTTATGATTGGAACATCCCTCCAAAGTTAGGAAAAATTCAACATGGTAGAAGTCAAGCCTAAAAAATAGACTTTGACTAACTAACCTAGACAAATTAACTAGCACATGTTTTTTGACCTTTCTGAAACATAAACAGACCAAATTTAAAACAGCTATAACTTCTTGCACAAAAATCCAATGCAATCATGGTTGGACAATCTAGAAAGATCACATTCTGAACTTGAAATCCACCTAGATTAGTCTTGTTTTCACATGCAATGGATGACTTCAAATTCGGGTTCAAATTCATTTACTATTCTGACCGTAAACAACATCAATTCCTTCACTTATTTGCATTATCAACCCTAATTCAAGTAACCCAGCATCAAAAGAACCATTAAGGGCTTTTCCCATCTCTAAGTTCCAATCGTAGGCAAATAAGAACCTTTGAACCAATTTCAAACTGATTGCTAATTTTTAACTCCGAAACAGCTTCAATCATTCCAATTTGAATCGTCAAGGCCCTTTGTAGTTATTTCGCTCTCACTCTTGTCATTGGACCATCTGAATCCTCTTGCATATTAAATTTAACTTTATGACATGGATTATAACTCCCATGATGCACATCATAAAACTAGCCCAAACTAATTAAAATAAAAAAAATAAACAAGTCTAAAACCCAAACAAATTGTCTCCTTTTAAAATAAATAAAGTTTGATAGCCCAACTAATTAAATAAGACAAGTTCGTTGTTTCCGCATTCTGTCTGGTAGCAACACGACCCAACTTAAAATGGATGGTTCTCTTTCGTCTTAATGAATTAGAAGGCGTGTCATATACCGTTGGAAAGGTATAGAAGTCTAGTTTCCATCCCAACTAGAATCACATCAAAATTCGATATGTAGCTCCATTTATGACCAAAAGAGTAACGAAAGGTTAAACTGTCCGAATCTAGTCTTCTTCTCCCAATCCTTGTGTAATGGTCTTGGTTCCACCAACAAGCCCCTCTTGAACATGAATCAGATTAATCAATGCATGCTCTTTATTATTACAAATCCTCTTGAAGTCCACCTTAACCCATTTATCTTGAAGAAGCCCATTGAAAGCTTATTTGAACTTCTTAGCCCTAAGCCTAGTAACTAGATCAACTGGAACCTCCAATGGATCCTTTGATGGTTGGATTGCATCAATTTTACCCCACAACTTTTAGTTTAGTTTATTTTCTTTAATTTAATCCAACCCTCAACATTTCTGGATTAATTTATAATGTTTTCTGGGTTAATTTATAATGTCCCGAAATATTTTATTCAGAAATTTATGTTCAAAACATTTCCGAGTTCCCGTTTAAATTTAAACCTATGCATAAATTTCTTTACTTTTATTCTCCATTTATTTAGTTTGCAATTTACAAAACCCTTTTTTTTTTCTGGGGTTTACATTTTATACATTTAGAAGTGTAGAAAGATGAGTGTCATTGACCTTAACGTTTTATATTAAGAGTCATGATAAAAAAACCAATGGAATCTTATGGCCCAACATAGGACCTAGAAAGATTATCAATTCTACATCCATCTAGGCTCGACACCTAGTTGAGCCCAAGGATATTGAGTTATCACCCTACCTTTGGCTCTTTTTAAACATGTATAAAACATGTTGATCCATCACTTTGGAATTTAACAAATTGATGCAATTGAAAAAGAAAGATAATTCTAGTAGTAGTTATGCCAAATATTTTTGTTTATGGTTTGATACCTATATTCTTCTATCCACCTGTCATTTTTAAAAGCAGTTGTAGATCTAATCAAAATCCCAATTTATTAAGTCATTTGTCAATCCATTGAATTAGTGAAATAGGTCAATTATGGTTATATATATATATATATATATATATATATATATATATTAGTTGATAAAAAAGATTGTTAATAAAAGTACATCAAGATTCAAATTATAAGCAATTTGATCTTTTTCTATGTTTTTTTTTCAAAGTCAACATTTTACTTGGATTTTAACCATATCAATTTGAATCAATTATTTATTCCTTTTAACTTCAAATCCAATTTAAACTAGACACTAGTTTTTGAATTTTTCAAGTTAACCTGATAGATAGCTTAAGTTTTACAACTATAATAAAAATCACTCTTAGAATTTTACTAGATAATTCTCCACGCTATGCTACGGTGAGACCAAGATTTTTTTACATGTAAAAAACTAATGCCTATGTAAAGGAAAATTAATTGACAATGTCATTAAACCCAACTTAGTGAGTCAAACTTGAAACTTCTCGATCGGACTCTTTACATAACTAGAGCTTCAAATTAAATTGTATAGGAGTTGTTCTGGTAGAATCCGATCAACTTGGCTAGTTAAAAATAACTTGAAGGACAGGTAAAAATATGGTTTGACTTTAATAATATTTTTAAGATAACATATTTTCTTAAGAAAATAGCGAGATGACAATACATTGGATCAATCCAAGTCAACTCGTTAAAGTCATGACCTAGATTATGAACATTATTGAGATTTAATAACTTAGTTTTTTTTAACTTTTTTTTATTTAATTATATGATAATAAAATAGACGCTTACAAAACCAAACACCAACTCAAAATCAAGATGCTTTTCTAAAACCATGATAAGATACGATAATAAGTATGGATTAAGTAATTTTTTTTAAATTAGTTTATGTTAATTTTTTAAATTTGAAAATAAAATATGATATGGATTAAGTAATTTTTTATAGGAAAAATCATCCTTAACACCATATAGTTTAGTCTATATTATGATTACCCACTATAGTTTAAAAAATTACCATTTATATCTTAAACTTGGTACTCGTGCTAACACTTAACATCCCCTCAAAAAAATGTCTAATTATTTATAATATTACTATTATTTTTAATTTAATAGCTAAAGAGCTCTTGCAATACTAATATTACAACTTTGCCAAAAATTAAAAAGAACTAAATTTTGCTAATTTATTAAACACTTTGTCTGCAATATACAATCAACCCCAATTTTATAATTTTCATTAACATAAATGGAATAAAATTGAAGAATGTTCTTATGCCAATAAAAAAATCAGATTCCAAATTAATGACCAGTTGTTGGGAAAGAGAGTCCATACAAGGCTAGCTAAAGTCTATGTAGTCCTTGTAAGCTATCATGAAAATTAAGCAATTACAGTTCTTATTAGCAACATTACTTTTAGGTTTTTTATCAAACACCCCATTTTCATCATCCAAACACCCACATATAGCATATAAATCAACCAAAGTAGTGCAAACGTAGACATTAGATTCAAGTCGAGTGTTTTAATGTAAAACTAAATCTCTCTTCCTTCATCACTACATTTAGAGTCAAACATTCTTCAAGAACAAAAGGGAAGGTGAATTTGTTGGGTGTGATACCATAACCCATTATTTCAATGGCTTCTTCAAATGGACCATTCCAAGCATAAGCCCTTATCAATAAATTCTATAAAACAACTTATTTTAATCTTTGGGAATTTTATCAAATAAATGGTGTGCAGTTTTGAGTTCATTAAAATCATAACCACAAATTACGGAAAAAAAATTAGCTTCAACCAAAATTCATAACTAGCATTTTTTAAAAAAAGAAAAACATAAAAACCATCCTATGATCAACTCAAATCAGCAACACCAATTATAGAAAATACAACCCCTTTCAGGTATAAAAAATGAAAGCTTAAAACATCCATTTTTAGCATAAAATTAATTCAAAATCTACACTTTCTTACACTCATATCATCATTAACCACAAAATCCAAAGCCAAGAAATAGAAAAAACAAAGAAAAAGTCAATCTGTTTGGAACCAAATCATATGTGGTATTGAATTCAATTTCACATATAATTTGAATTCAATTGATAACCTATTATAATTCTTATATTTGAGATAAATACTAAACCACATAATTGAATTCAATTGATAACCTATAATAATTCTTATATTTGAGATAAATACTAAACCACATAATTGAATTCAATTATATTATTTGGAATACCTATGAAAATAAATTGAATTAATAATATTAACTATTTTGCTCGTAAATTATTTATTTTTGTTACAAAAATCTTTTTTAAGAAAAGAACAATGACCCTTATATTTATTCTTAACTACTATTCTTGTAATATTTTTACCACTTTTATGTTAATTTTCTAGTTTAGCTCTAGCATTTTGGCATTAAACCACCTTGAATTTTCTTACAATATCAAAGAAAAGTTTGAAAGTTCATTATGGCACAAGTGATATTGAGAAAGTGATCTTGAGAGAAATGAATCTAACATAGTATATATCATTTCATAAACTAACCACCTATTGAAATATTAAAGTTCATTCATCAATTAAAAGAAATAAAGCATGTTCAGCTTGCTTATCTTTGCAACCCACTCCAACATTGACAAGACTATGGAAAAATATTACGATACAATCCTAGCTACGACATCAAAGGATCCATTAGGAGTGTTCATTAGGTCTATTATAAGGCCTAAAATGAAGTGGATTTAAGAGGAATTCAATGAGCTAAGTCAAGAGGCTTGAGTTAAAAAGGTTCAAATCTTTTTGTCTAGACCTTTATCTACTTTTTAGGTCATATAGAAGCTACATGAAGATTTTGGATGCTATTGTAATTCGATTGGAAACTAGAATTCGTTACCTTTCCAATGATATATAGTAGGCCTGCTAATTCATCTAAACGAGAGAGAACAATATGTTTAAAGTTGAGCTTAGAATCTGCCAACAAAGTGCGAAAACAGAAAAGATATTATTTCATTAAGAATTATAGATTCTATTAATAGGGGTTTTCTTATTTGGTTCTTGATTGAACTACACTCTTCAAATAATTGATAAATATTTGTTGTGATTTCATACTTCTTGTGCTCATCTACAAGTGAGGACGTCTTATTATAGTCTTGGTGCCTTGGGGTAGGTCGTCCATTGTGTCAAGCTCAATTATCAATTTTAAAATCTAAATTAGAATGATATTGGTTCGCGAATTCAATAAAATTCCGCTCGCGCTCTCATTAATTAGTACCAGTGCAACGTCTAATCTCAAGTTATATCCCTTTTAATTCATGCCTTTATTTTTCTTGATTACTTGCCATAAAGTTTCACCTTCTTGAAAAACAAACCCTAGTTCTTATGTTTCTTGATAATTGCCAAACACATACTTTAATAATTGTGTTCTTGATTTTCTTGATTGATTCATCTAATTGGAAAAAGAAATTGCAATACCATTAAATTTTTTTAAGTTTGTTGAAATTCAATAAAAAAAATCAAAAGTTTTGAAATTCCTAGGGTTGGCCGAGTATACATCATTAAATTTTGATCATTGGGCAAGTTTCTTAAACCTTGAATCTTGAATCTTTATTCATTCTTGATTGTGTTTCTTTACTAAATTGGGGTAGATTAGTTGTTTTCTTTAGTTTTTTTTTATTATCTTGATTTAATCTTTATGTTCTTGATAATTCTTGCTATTGTTAGTTGTTTCTTGATTTTTATTCGTGTCTTCTAATCATCATTACATTCACACATATTTACATTGCTATTTGTAAATTTGTCTTTGTAGTCTTGTTTTGCCAGTTTCATAATTTTCTTGATTCTTGAGTCTTTTCAGAATTATAATATAAGATCACTATGAAATTTGGTTGATAAGTGTTAGTATCGTTAAGAACTGAAGCTAATAAAATTTCTGTGGAAAAAGACAAAGTGAGCATATTAGAGTGAAAACCTACAAATTTATGTGAAACACGAGAGGGTGAGATATTTTTTTTATTTCATCTAACGGTTTCTTGCAGGTTATAAAAAAAAGTCAGTTGAAAGTGTTGCCCAAAAGAAGCGTGAAAAGTAAACTTAGAATCTCGACAATACATAGACATTGGTTTAAGGAGATTTTGAGTAGATTTGAGAAATTAGAGACTAGGGTTGATAAAGGGTTGAAAAGCCTTAGTAAAAAGGGAAAATTAGCTAAAGAAGGCTCGAAGAAAGTTGTATCACCTCTTGAAAAAGTTATAATTGAAAATTTTGATCAGGAGACTGAGGATGATGAGTTTCTTCATGGTGGTGGTTCCCATACATATAGAAACAGACTTCATAAGAGTCGGCCAAAGAGAGGAAGCAATCAACCAAGTGTGAAATTTGATCCTACAGGTAGTTCTGATGTCTATATTGATATGGATAAGAACTTGGGTAGTATAAGATGAGGATTCTAAACTTTCAGGGACAAGTAGATCAAAAAGCTTATTTGGAATGAGAGAGAAAGGTCGACATGATTTTTGATATCTATAGGAGAAAAAGGTCAAATTAGTAGTTAAGGAGTTTATTGATTACACTTTGGTTTGGTGAGACAAATTCGAGAAGGATAAAAGGAGGAATGAAGAAAGGCTATGAGTACATGGGATGATTTGAAAGCAATTATGAAAAAGAGTTATGTTCCCAATTATTACTTTAGGGAATTATTTAATACGGTGTCGGGGCGACGTCGAATGACAGACTAAGCCACCTAAGAGTGTGTTGGAAAGGAAAGAGGTCTGAGTATATTCATAAAATTATGATTATAAAATTCAGGAGTTACCACCTAATATTATGGTTACTAGGAAACATATGGTCTGCAAAAGTTCGGGTAAGGGACTGATTGTGCAAGGGAAAGATGTATCACCCTCAGTGCATGACACGACCAAAAGATTGATATCTTTTCCCAAGTGCAGGAGTGTCGAAGTAATAAATAACCCGGCAAGACCGGGGTCGAACCACATGGAGGTTACTTGTATAAATTATAAGCAACAATAATACTATAACAATAGTAACAATAACAATAATAATAATAATAATAATAGTGATAATAATAATAGTGAAGAAGAAGAGGAAGAAGTTGATGAGAACTTTGAGATGAAAGATTAACGTAAGGATTAAACAATGATAACAACAAATGTCAAGGTTAGAGGATCCACTAATGGTATTTCAAACAAGTATAGTATAAACCCTTATTATTCAATTGGAAACCACACACAAGGAGGTTCCAATCAGATTATAAATTGTTAACATGATTACATTAGCTATCTTATTCGAATAATGCTAATACTTGTAAATGTTTTCAGGCATTCATGATTATAACTTATGTTAACAACAAATCAAGTTCCTTTCATAGCTCAGGTGTCGGTTATACCATACAGTATGGGCTATGAAAGTGCCAAGTATTTGTTGTACCAAGTGATATACAACATAAATCTAGATTAACCATTTAACAAGCAAAGTATTAAAAGTGAATAAGATAACAAATATAAAGCATGTTAGTATCCAACATTAAAGTCCATGTTGAGTTTATATTATACTTATCCTTACACCATTAGTGTAACCTTTTCACCTTGGCATAATTAACTTAGCTAGACATAATGAAAGAAAGAAACATAAATAAACAAGATAAGAACATAAGTAAGATAAAAGTTAACTAAGTAAAGGAAAGGAAATGAAAGGCATAAACTTGATATTAATGAAAGCAAAGCATAAGCAATACAAAGAGAGAAAGTAAGAGCATGATCTTGATCTGAACACCAAGATGCCTAAATACATGGCAAATGCCTCTTTTTATAGGCCAAAATTTGGAACTATTGATTTGTTGACTAATTGATGAGTGGGTGGCCACATCTTGACTTGGTGACAATTCTTATCTTCTTGTCTGCCAAAACCGGCATTGATAACGTCATAATTTGAACAGACTTCAATCATGAAAGTTCTAGAAAATTGTCTCATCTTTCCAGGGTAAAAATTTGAGATCATTTGGACTTCTAGAACTCGAGATATGGGCTGAACACTAAACAGTGTCTGGGCTGCATGACAGATTCGAACTTCTTCTTTGTTGCTACAATTTGGACTTGAAAACAGCCTTGTTAAATCTTGGGCTCCACATGAAAGTTGTATGCCTATGTCTTATCTTTCCATCCATATAAAATGGACCTAAATCCAAGATCTACAGCTCCAGATATGACCCAATTACCGAACAGTGTTCCAGTTTGGACTGCACCAGCATCTCTTTTCTAAGTTTGGTCATCTCTTTATCCTTTCAATTTCAGTACTTCAACTCATCAATCAATTCTTTCATTTATGTGATAGGCCTGCATTTAAGATGAACATTTACCATAAATTAAAGGTATCTTATATAATTAGATATGTTATTATAAAACATGCTTTAGTTAAGGAGTTATTGATACTTCAAGTGCAAAATGATGATATAAAACCTTGATAAAAATGCACTTTCAAGTACTAATCAGTGCACTCTACCTAAGGTAAACTGTATTGTTGTTTGATTGTTTTTCTAGGTTGTGTTTCTTCATTACTCTGTTTGTAAGGTTCAAGGCAGTTATTTACCTTACTAGGTGAAATCTCAATTGAGTTGGGCCGATTATCGACCCGATGTATTTCTCTCTCTCTTTTTATTAGGTTGGACCCATCCTAACCATCTAGGCTGGGTCGGGTAGGGTCTAGCCTAACACAGCTTAATCACTCGCTCAACCTTATGACTAAGATGCATTGTGAATAGTAAAACATTAATAATAGAACATGAATAATAATTCATATTTTACTGTTCATATGCAGGAAGATAGTAAAAGGATAGGTGAAGAAGAAAAGAAGGGGGAGGTTACCTGGTGTATAGAAGAGGAGTTGCTGGTCGTGGAGGTCAACATGAGGTTGGTAGCACTAATGGAAGAGGTGGTGGAGGGTGTTGGTTATAGAAAGGAAGTTCACAAAAAATATTCATGTGGGAAGGAGGAGCTGCAACCAACAGGGGAGAGGTTAAGGCTTCAGTGGTTGGTCATGGAGGTTTTGAGGGAGGAGTGTGGTGGCTGCTGATGGCTGAGGAGGTGGTTTCCCTCCCTTTCAAGCCATGAAATCCAACCCTATTTATATGATGTGGAAGAAGGACCTTTTGCCTTTAATGGTGCCAAATCTTGGCTTTTGATTCAACCTTGAAGGATCTCAACCATTGACTCAAAATGGTCATCATGAACTATCAAATTTGTCAGTTAAAAGCTGGTTGGGTTGGCCATTTTGGGGTGGTTTCGAGGCTGTTGTGATGTTAATTAGCTAGAAAAGACCATACTATGGTGTAGTTAGATGTTAAGCCATTGTTTGCGTGAAAGTTTTGTCAAATTCGGTGGAGAGATAAAACATTAAATTCCCCTGAAAAGTGGCTACCCGAGCAACTTTTTCGGGCAAAAATGTTGAAAAAGATGAACAGTGACCAGACGACACGTCATTAGGTTTTTTTTACTATTCAAAACAGCATTGTTTTGGACCTTTTAGGGTTTTAATTTAGAGTTTTAGCCAAAGTTCAATTTGGTCCTCTGGCTTTTATGCAATTTTGCCCCTACCAGACTTAAAAATCAGCCTCAAATTTTAGCATCCTTTTCAAATTAGTCCTTGGTTTTGGATTTATACAATTTAACCCCTAATTGACCATTAAACTTTCACATCTCTTCAATTTCACCCTTGATTTCATTCAATTTTGTATCTAACGCTTTTTTCAAAATAGTTCTTGGCTGTAAATTGCTTCAATTTAGCCTTTAATTGACCCTAGAACTTTGATTTTCTTATGATTTTACCTCTATTTGAACCAATTGACTTTGTAAAAATGAAATTTGGTCTCCTAAAATTTTAAACTTCTCAATTATGCCCAAATTAGGCTCCCAAACTTAATTTTTCACCAATTAAGACCATAATAAAATTAACTTGACCCATTTAAACATAATTAAACTTTAATTTGGCTCATGATTAAATCAAATTGGCCTATTAAAAATCTAATTATGTCCTTAAACTTAATTTTTATGCAAATTTATCCAATAATCATCTAACTTGACCTTGAATCTGCATTATTTATTTAGATATGGGTAAAGTAAGGTACAATCAGACTCCCGATCCCATCTAAAATTGCAGCTTGATATCAGTCTTGCTATTTTGATTTTATTTTTTTATTTTTATTCTGGAAAGAAAAAAAAAGTGAATTTAGAAAATAACCCAGAAATGGGTTATGACAAATACATTGCAAACTATTATTACACAGGGTCTTAAGAGTGTTGTGTTGAGGAGTATCGAAAGGATTTAGAAGTTGCTATGATTAGAGGTAATGTAGTCAAGGAGGAAGAAGTCATAATGTCAATGTTCTTGAATGGGTTGAATAGAGACATAACTAATGTGGTGGAGCTATAACCTTATATGGATCTAAATGAGTTGATGCATTTGGCTATAAAAGTGGAAAAACATATAAAAAGATGATAGATTCGTTGAATTTGCTAGTAAGAAGTCTAACTGTGATGACATGCCACCAATAGAGGATATTAATGACTTGGAGTTTGTTAAAGAAGCTTTGGCAGTCAAAAAGGTCATTAAGTGTTCAGGTTAAATAAGATGATGTGAAGCAACAAATGGAGAACATCTTCTATACTAAATGCCTAGTCAACAATAAAGTATGTGGTATGATCATTGATAGTTGTAGTTGTATTAATATTACTAGTATTATCACGATTAAGAAGTTGAATCTGAATTCTATGAAGCATGAAAGACCTTATCAGCTTCAATGGTTGAATGATAATGGTGTAATTAAGGTAAATAGACAAGTGTTAATTCCCTTTTTAGTGGGTAGGTATAAGGATGAAGTGGTATGTGATGATATTCCTATGCAGCTACTCCTTTGTTGTTAGGAAGACCTTGGAAATTTGATAAAAAGGAGTCAAGCATGATGGATTTAAGAACATGTATTCTTTAGAAAATGATGGAAAAACCTATACACTTGCACCATTGACACCTAAATAAGTATATGTGGATCAATTATAGTTGAAGCAAGAAGCAACCTCCAAAAGCATTCAGATAAAAAATCATGGTGAGATTGTGAGGAAGAGTGAAAATAAAGCGAGTCATGAGTCAAACAAAAAAGGGAGTAAAGTTTCGGCCACTAGAAAAAGGGAAGAGAGTTTTGGCAAGAATGAGAGAAAAAGGGGTAGAGGCTAAGTGTGGAGAGAGGAAAGAAATGGTGAAAAAAAAAAGTGTAGAAAATATAGGTAAACAATTAAGTTTCTACACAAAAAATAACGAAATCAAGAGTGCTTATTTTTCTGACATGCCTATGATTTTACTTGTGTATAAAGAGATATATATTTTTAACACTAACAATCTTAATTCTTTTGTTCCTAGTTTTGCTATATCTTTGTTATAGGATTTTAAGGATGACATGGGACAGTCAAATTCAGATTTAAGCTTAATTTGTCCTACCATGCAGCTTTACACCATCAAGTATATTTTTTATATAACCATTGGACCAAGCTGAAAGTTTGTCATTAATGAAGGATGCAATCAACAATACTATGATAAAGTATATACATCTTATCCTTAGACTTGATGATATTCTTAACAATTTGATGCAACCATATTATTTGATAGTTTTACCTGCATTTACCTAGTGTTTTACCTATGTTTTATATATAAAATGCCTTCATATTCTTTATTTTATATTTTGATGGCACTTTTAGATGTAAGATTCAAAAAGAAGTAAATTGCATATAATTGGCATATTTGACCTACGATTGATGTTTTGTGCAGAGCTTAATCTTTAGAAGTTGAAATAAAGTGATTCTAGTGGCATTAGAAAGCTAACATCCATACCTTTTTGCACATATATGGCAAGAAAAATAAAAGGAGAAAGATCATGGAGATCGCAACCTTCAAAGTCAAATCTTGTATTTTGCCAGTGTTGAACTTTGGCCATTCCGACTTGAATATCTTGAGTTACAGAAGTCCATTTGATGCAAACTCAATTTTTTTGGATTCTTAACTCAAAGACCTATCAGTCTACCAAATTTCAGTAGAACACGAGCTCATATAAGAGAGATATGAGTTTTCTAAGATGACACATGAATTATGCTAGCAGACAGGTTTTGTGAAGAAACAAGTCCAACTTATGTCCCAAAGCATCTAAACCGACATCCAAGTCTTTATTTTGGCAATTTAGCTCCTCTAAGTCAAAAGTCAAAGCTTAAAGATTTTATGCAAGGCTATTTCTTCTTTTTTAGGAAAATAGTTATTTAAATGTAAACTATCTACTTAGGAAATGACTATTTTGAGAAAAGGGATTAGGGTTTCCTAGGATATAAAAAGAAAGAGAGAAAGGAAGAGAGAACGACTAGCCAAGAGAGAAAAAACATACATCCCTCCAATAGAACCCAAAATCATGTTTTCTTCCTTCTTTTTGATAAATTATTCAGTAGACATGCAAGGCTGAATTCTTTTTTTTGGTTGCAAGGACATAGAAACCTTTAGATTTCAAGAACTGTGAGATTTAGGAAGTGTTTGGCAGTGTGGTAGCAGTTGCTTTTCAAATAACTTTTTGTGCTGAAATGCATGCCAATGATGTTTTTTCATTTTTTAAAAATCATTTTTGACATCAACACATTAAAACAATCCAAAACATACAAACCATATTAAATTTTAGCAAAAACAAAATTAAAATTTTTTGGTTTACCTTTTTTTTTTAGTTTATATGATGAATGAATATGTTTGTTCTCCTATACTTATTTCCTATGATTGTTTATTTTAATTGTTAGAGCAGACTCTAAGTTATTATTGTGAACAATCTATTGCCAAGTTTTCTATCACAACCGGAGTTGTGGTATATAAACTTGTGAAGCAACTGAGATTAATAATTGTGGCAAATCAAGATTGGTAATCTTAGGAGAACATTTAATTTATCAAATCAAACATGGGCTGCGGATAATTATAGTCTATATTAATCAACTCATCTAGTTTTAAGGTTGCCATTAAATTAAATTACTAGTGCGGACACTATGGTTGTTTGATGGTTAGGATTAGTTATACAATAGATCTGTTAACTAATCAACATAAGAAAAGATAAATATTCAGAGTATAAATTGACATTTTGTTTCCATAATCAGTTCTAATTTCTGTAGGTGGATGTTTACTTGTGACCAATGTTTGTTTTTCTTGATAAATTTTGGTTTTCTTTGATTTAGCATTGAATGCTTCTTTATGTTTACTATAGCATAACATAGATAACTCCAAACCCCCCCTAAATTGCATATCATCTAGCATAAAAAATCTGACTTGGACCTTTCTCATGAGATCGACTCCTTTCTTGTTCCATACTATCTTATTTATTTAAGCTAGGGTAATTAATTTGTGAGACCGCGACATCGCAACATAAGTTGTATGGATTTTGTATGTTTAGTACGATTGATTTGAAAATTGGTTATCATCAAAGTAAGATGAAAGAAGGGGATGAAGGGAACAATAACTTTAAGACTAAATTTACATTATTTGAATGGTTACTTATGTTGTTTCGTCTTACTATTGCATATTGTAATTTAATGAGATTGATAATCATAAATTGTGTGCATTCATAAGTAATGTTGTTGATTAAATTCATGATATTCATAGTAAGAATTTAGGTAAGCATATTAAGCATTTACCATTTTTGCACATTATAACATAATGAGATGGATAATCATAAATTGTGTGCATTCATAAGTACTTTTGTTATTAATTACATTCATGATATTCATAGTAAGAATTTAAGTGAGCATATTAAGCATATACCATTTTTGTTTAATATGCTACAAAAGAAATTGACATGTGCCATTCTATTAAATTGGAAAAATTATTCACTATTTAAAATTTTATGGTTTAACTCTACTAGATTTGAATTTTGTTCCTGTTGATGAAAGAGTTTATATTAATGGTTGTCACGGGGCATGAGTGGGGCGTCAAGCGAAGACGACGGGTTTACATCCTAAGAGTGTGTGTTGAAAAAAGGTTTTGAGTATAATAATAAAATTATGATTATAAGATTAAGGAGTCATGTAAACCCCAGGAAAAAATAAAGGTTGCTTAAATTGCAACCTAACTACATGGGAAATAAAAATGAAGAATTATGCTTAAATTATGCATAGGGTTAAATAAAAACAAGAATTCATAATTTTTTGGATATAAATTTTCGAGCAAAATAATTCGGATGTTATAAATTAACCCGATAATGTTGAGGGTTGGATTTAATTGAAAAAAAATAAATTTCTGGGATGGAGTTCTAAGAAATGAAAAGAATAAAGCTTGATTTTAAGAAGAAAAAAAATAAAATATAGGGGTAAAAAAATAATACACTTAAAGGAAATGGGGTCTAAGTACAACTAAGAGAAATTATAGAGTATAAATACTCCTCTCCTCACCAAAAATTTGCAGCAACCAAAAGGAAAGAAAAGAGGGAGTTTTTGTATCCATTCTTGCAAAATCAAAAGAGAAACACAAAAATTTCAAGAACCCATCCAAAATTAAGGGTTTATAGATGGAATAAACACTTGAGGGCAAGGGATTGAACAAGAAGAGAAAGGAGGGTCGAATGTCATTAAAAAAGAAAGGAGGGAGTTGAAAATCTTCAATTGGTTGAAGATCAAAACCTGAATTCATACCAGGTAAGGTATTCTAAACATGATCTTATAATTTATTTCCAATTCAATAATGAATTGATGTCTTGATGTTGAATTATAGATTTAGGTTCTTAGACTTGAATTGGAAAAAATAGTATTTGTTGTTAATATTAAGTTAATTCATATGTGGTATGTGATTGGGGAGGTGAAACTATGATAAATTTACCCAAAAAAGGTAGTTTGTGAAAGTTATGTGTGAAGGGAAGAGGGTGACAACTCTGGACAAACTCGTCTCCTGACTTTCGGTAAGATTTTGGATAGGAGGATGAGGGAATTAAGGTCAGGTTCCTTTATAGAAATTGTAGTTTTGGATGTTAGCTAACAAGAAAATTGAACAAACAAGAAGAAGGAGGGTCGATTGTCATTAGAAAAGAAAGGAGGGAGTTGACTTCAACTAGTTGAAGATCAAAACCTTAATTCGTACCAGGTAAGGTGTTCTAAACATGATCTTATAATTCATTTCAAATTCAATAATGAATTGATGCCTTGATGTTGAATTACAGATTAGGGTTCTTAGACTTGAATTAGGGAAAAAAAGTATTTGTGGTTAAAATTAAGTTAATTCATGTGTGATATGTCATTTGGGATGTGAAACCACGATAATTTACCCAAAAAATATAGTTTGTGAAAGTTATGTGTGAAGGGAAGGGGGTGATGAATCTGGACAAACTCGTCTCTTGACTTTTGGTAAGATTTTGGATAGGAGAATGAGGGAATGAGGACTAAGTTCATTAATATAAATTAGTTTTGGATGTTATCTAACTAAGGAATTTGGTCTTGCTCAATTTGGAGTTGTAGAACTTCATTTATGGGTTATTAACCGAGACCGGGTCATGACAAACCCCATAGGATAGTAAGTCTGATTTCATGATGAGTAATTTTGACTATCTTAAGGGCAGAACTGAGTTCTCCTTCCTTCAGAGGACTTGTAACCCCATGTCTTAACTTTCCAAAGCTACCAACCTTGCTTGAAATGGAGTCCTAGAACTCTAGATAGAGTTACAAATCTGAGAGGAGGTCGAAATGCGACCTCTACAAAGAGTAACAGTTCAATGTCTAGACAGTAACAGTTCAAGACAATAACAATTCAATATCTAGACAATATGTAACAACCTAGCTTTTTCAAGGCTAAAATCGATGGAATTTTTTTTGGTCTGGTTCTAGATGTTTTTCACCATATCATTCTGCAGATTTATAATTGCATTCCATTCATTAACAAGACACAATCCATGTAGGATAATGTCAATCAATGTTCCCATAAAACATATTCTCAATACACATGCCCATATTATTATATTTTTATACTCATAGGTTTACATTGCATCATATTGACATACTCACAAATTCACATTCCTATTCTAGTCTCGCTAACATCACGAGTTCATACAAAAGTGTCAAACATCAAGTTACACAATTAGTACTTTCATTATCCTGATCTCATGTAATTTCACAACATGACATCCTCATAAAATGAATACCTCATATGCATATTCATACACATCATATCAACTTGTTTGCACATTCACATCTGTGTTCCATTTTAATTTTTCGTTACTAGTCTCTATAAAAGGGGTTGGACGACTAATTGGGTGATTAACACGTCCGTTCATGCAGAACTCATATCACCCATAACATGCAAATATATAGTTCTTTTCAAAATGTGAGCTGCGAAATGGATTTTCCTACACACCATGTTGGTATGATGTCCCTGTTACAACACAAGACAATTTCAAGCAATATAGACAATTTAAAGAAACATAATAAAGCAATATTAGCGTTACATTTCATTCATGGACCAAAAGAGCGTAATTCTATCATTTCTCCTTACTTATGTAAATACCACCATTAATAATTCATCAATTACTGAGGTTAATTACAATACTCAAACCCGATCATTCATCCCGAATATCATTGGCTGAACTAACGTTATTCTTTGTTTAAAGCATAACAATCATAGTTCTTTTTGTATACTTGGTATATACAAAACCTAGTATACATGAGCACATCAATTCTTGAAAACTAATTCATAACTCTCAAATCTAACTGCTTGACCGCTTTTTATGTTCGGCTTGTTTTAACTCGCAAGTGCACGAGTGTGCGATGTAGCAATTAACTCGGTAAGATCGAGGTCATATCCACAGAGAGCTAGATCTGGAAATTAAGCTAGGTAACAAAACAAAACTCAAGAGAAATTAAATTAACAATAACTTGGTTGAAAATGATTGATGGATTTGTTTTCAAAGATGAAAAAGTGTAAATAGATTTTAAATGACAAGAAAAAGTAAGTCTTGGTCCAAATCAATTTTAATGGTGATGTATTGGTGATTCCTTTAACATATATAAGATAACTCAACCTAATATCAACGATGGTGATATTAGATCGGAAGATATTACAATGAAGTTTAAAAGGATGAAGATTGATTATTGCTTAAGAATGTACAAGTATTTTCATATTAAGTAAGACATTGAATCAAGCAATCTCTATACCAAAACTAAGGTTTGTGCATAAAAATTCAAGATTATAACATTACCTAAATGATTTCTAAAATTTCTTTGCAATAATAAACATTCATGAAGAAAATGAAAAGATAGACATTAAGATTCATTCATATCTTAAAGAACTCACCTCAACCACCATCATCCTTGATTTGGATCCAAGAAGAAGATTAGCCAACCATGATTAGATATAATAACACTTTAATAAACATAAAATGACTTGAATCAAACTGAAATAATGAGTTTTACAAGCTAAAGAACCGAAATCTATAAAGAAGAACACAACACAATTTCAGTAAAAATTCGGACACAAATCTGACTCTAACTTTGGACAGCAATTCGACCCTTTTTGAAGCCTCTCCTGGAGATGGCTATTAGAGACATATTTATAGGCCATTCTGTTAGCTTTCCAGATCATTAAAGAACAGCTCATTTGGACATCTGAGTCAAAAGTTATGGACAAAACACCGAAAGGTGTTCTGGAAAATCAAACCAGGCCAGCTTGGAGAACACTTTGGTGCACGTTTTTCTTCCTCCTTTATGAGTTGTCTCTTTCTTCTTTTGACCCAAAATAATGTCACAATGTCCCCTCCAGCTTTCCATCCATGTGCTTGCCCTCTTGGATCAATGAATTACCCAAATAAATCAAATGTTATTTATTATGTGGACATGTAGGATCATGGATTGTGTTTGGGCTGATTTGGAAGGTGATTTGGGGCTGATTTGGGGCTGATTTGGGGCTGAATTTAAGCATCAAATAAGGATACAAATGTACCTATTATTTGGGCTAAGATTGACTTTGAAACCTTGAGTGTTTGATGGTTGAAGTTTGCACACAACATAAGGCATGTTTGGGCTTGAAATAAATCATATGATATTCTTTTCTAGAATTGGACTTGAATTGATTTTTGGGGCAAATTTGGAGCACTTATTTGAACCAAGATTTGCTTCAATCTTCAACTAAATTTCTCTTCAATTCTTTGTTCCGAATTCCGACGTTGAATTTTCTGAAATAATTCATTTAAGCTCCAAAAACCTATCGAGACATTAAAAGAAACTTCATTACTAAAAAGCACATCAATTATTATAAAAAACCCAAATAAAAATAATAAATACATATGTAAAATAAGAGACTTAATGATACTTTTGATGCACAATCACACCCCCCAACTTAGATTTTGCTAGTCCTCAAGCAAAACAAAACATAAAACCTTTGAAATAAAAAGAATAATAATAACATAATTAGGCTCGACTCATCACACTTAAAGGACATATCATGCAAACATTGGTATCTTTAACTTAGTGTACACAATAACAAATAAAGAAAAATAAGCATACTCACATTCTCTAAATCAAACATCCATACAAAATTCCAAATTCAATCGTATTTATCATGCAACCAACATAATTGATTCACGCAAAAACTCAACTTGTAATCTTCCCTTCTTACTACTACAAACAAGGTAGCAAACTAGAGAAATATCTATATATATTTTTTTCTTTTTTCTTTTTTTTTTTCTTTTTTTTTTTTGAAGATATTATTTATTCTTTTTCTTTAAGTGGTCACTTCCCTTTTGACGCGAATACAAACATTTGTGATGAATGCACCCGGTTACTCACAAAGTCACAAACTTAAAGTGCTTTGCATACTCATATTTCAAGCTGCCGTTTGACGTAAAGATAAACATTTGTGATGAATACCCCTAGTTACTGAGCAACTCAAAACATTGGAGTAGATAGAATTTTGTACACATTTGTGTAATAATGATTACTCTATTTACTTAAACCTTGTTTAGGACTAGATCAAAAGGGATGATCACAAGTAAAGCATCACACTTATCTTTCATGCATAATCACACAACTCACACAACTTTTACAAGGAAAGATGTACTTCAATAATCTTAAGAAAAAAGTATGCTATATCTTGCTTTATAAGATATTATCTATCCCAAATTAAAGCATGCAATGTTCAACACAATAATGAATCCAAAAATGTAATGTTGATCTTAAACAAGTCTCATTCACATACGAATGCAAGTTTTTTTTTTTTTTTAACAAGCATGGTTATCTCAAGCATTCAACATAATCAAATATCTAAAATTAAGTTTTTCATTATCCTCAATGTAAAAAAGAAAGAGAAGAAAAGTATAAAGATTAGAAAACTGTTACTCCCCTTTTGTTCTCAAGGATGAATGTCTGATTGAATTGGACATGAGCTGACTTCTTGCTTGATTTTTTTTACCTGCATATCACAACTAAAAGAAAACATTGATGTTTTTTTTTTTTTTTTTTTTTTTGAAAATAAAGAACCTCACACCCCCCCAACTTAAAATAATGCATTGTCCCTAATGCATGAACAAGAAAATATAAGAGATGGAAGAAAGAGAAAAAAAAAATAAAAAAAAAATGAAAAAAATAAAAATAAAAACTCATTACTTCTGATACTACAATGGTATTGGATCTTCAAGATCCAATGTCTCAACTTCAGCCACAAAGTTTTCAAGATAAGGTTTCAATCGATGACCATTTACTTTGAAAACATTTCCATTCTTAGGATTTTCTACCTCAAATGCACCATGCTCAGAGATGGATTTAATCACAAATGGACCAATCCATTTTGTCCTTAACTTCCCAGGAAAGAGATGTAATCGTGAATTATACAAGAGAACCTTTTGACCAACATGAAAGGATTTTCTAAAAATGTGTTTATCATGCAAAGCTTTCATCTTATGTTTTGAAATTTTTGCATTTTCAAATGCATCATTTCTCAGCTCCTCTAATTCATCCAATTGAAGCTTTCTATTTTTGCCAACCTCGTTTTCATTATCATTGAATTGCCGGATGGCCCAATATGCACGGTGCTCAATCTCAACAGGGAGATGACAAGGCTTTCCATAAACTAGCCTATAAGGAGACATTCCTAAAGAGGTCTTGTAAGCAGTGCGATATGCCCACAAAGCATCAACTAGTCGTAGGGACCAATCTTTACGGTTTGGATTGACTGTTTTCTCTAGAATGTTCTTGATCTCCCTATTTGCCAACTCAGCTTGGCCACTAGTCTGTGGATGATAGGGGGTACTGACCTTGTGAATTACACTATATTTTCTCATCAAAATCCCAACGGGCTTGTTACAAAAATGCTTACCCCCATCACTAATCATAGCCCGGGGCATGCCAAAACGAGAGAAAATATTTTCTTTCAAGAATTTGACCACAACTCGATGGTCATTGGTTCGAGATGCAATGGCCTCCACCCATTTAGACACATAATCAACAGCTACAAGGATGAATTGGTAACCAAATGAACTTGGAAAAGGTCCCATGAAATCAATCCCCCAACAATCAAATATTTCCAAAACAAGAATGGGGTTTAGGGGCATCATGTTACGCCTAGTAAGGTTACCTAGTCGTTGGCATCGGTCACATGCAACACAGAAGGCATGGACATCTTTGAACATGGTGGGCCAATAAAAACCACACTGCAAGATCTTGGCAGTGGTTTTCTTGGAAGAGAAATGCCCACCACAGGCTAATGCATGACAAAAATTAATTACACTTGGAATTTCATGATCAGGGATGCACCGCCTAACAATTTGGTCAGGGCAGTATTTAAATAGGTAGGGGTCATCCCAAAAAAAGGTGCGCACGTTACGCAAGAATTTTTGTTTGTCAAGTTTAGACCAATGAGAAGGAATCTGACTTGTGGCTAGGTAATTTGCTATGTCAGCATACCATGGAGAGCCAATATAGGAAACAGTACCTGCACAAAACAAATTTTCATCAGCAAAGAATTCATTTATTGGAGATTCATCAATTGTGGTCTCATAGCTTGAAAGACGGGACAAATGATCAGCCACTACATTCTCTACTCCCTTTTTATCTCGAATTTCAAGGTTAAACTCTTGGAGTAAGAGGATCCATCGAATCAAACGTGGCTTGACATCTTGTTTTGTGAGCAAGTATTTCAATGCTGCATGATCAGTAAAAACAATAACAAGAGATCCAACCAAATAAGACCTAAACTTGTCCAATGCAAATACTACAGCTAAAAGTTCTTTTTCAGTTGTAGTGTAATTCAATTGAGCATCATTCAAAGTCTTGCTAGCATAATAAATGACATGAGGTTTCTTATCTTTTCTTTGTCCTAAAACAGCCCCTACCGCAAAATCACTAGCATCACACATCAGTTCAAATGGTAAAGACCAATCAGGAGCTTGCATGATTGGTGCAGTGGTCAACAACCCTTTAAGCTTTTCAAAAGCTTCTTGACATTTTGATGTCCAATCAAATTGAACATCTTGTGACAACAAGTTACACAATGGTTTGGCAATGGTACTAAAAGAATGAATGAATCTTCGGTAAAAACCAGCGTGTCCTAAAAAGGATCTCACATCTTTCACAGTCCGAGGGGTAGGTAATTTTTGAATGACTTCAACCTTTAACGTATCTACCTCTATCCCTTTTGAAGAGACAATGTGACCTAAGACAATGCCATGTGTCACCATAAAATGACATTTCTCCCAATTAAGTACAAGATTCCTCTCTTCACACCTTTCAAGAACTTTTTCTAAATGCATTAGACACAACTCATAAGAATCCCCATAAACTGAAAAATCATCCATGAAAACTTCCAAAAAATTTTCCACCATGTCACTAAAGATACTCATCATACACCTTTGAAAAGTGGCTGGTGCATTACACAAGCCAAAAGGCATTCTTCTATAAGCATAGGTACCAAAAGGACAAGTGAAAGTGGTTTTTTCTTGGTCTTCTAAAGAAATCTCAATTTGGTTGTAACCTGAGTATCCATCAAGAAAACAATAGAAAGCTCTTCCGGCTACTCTTTCAAGCACTTGGTCTAAAAATGGAAGTGGAAAATGGTCCTTCCTAGTCACCATGTTCAACTTACGATAATCAATGCACATACGCCATCCAGTTTGGATTCTAGTTGGTACTAGCTCATTATTTTCATTTTTCACTACCGTGACTCCAGATTTTTTTGGGACAACTTGGGTTGGACTAACCCATTTTGAGTTTGCAATGGGGTAAATGATACCCGCATCAAGTAGCTTAAGCACTTCACATCTTACTACTTCCTTCATGTTTGGGTTCAATCGTCTTTGCATTTGCCTCACAGTTTTAGCCTCTTCTTCAAGATAGATTCTATGTGTACATAAAAGAGGGCTAATTCCTTTCAAGTCAGTAATAGTCCACCCAATTGCTTTTTTGTGTTTTCTCACCACTCTCAAAAGTTCTTGTTCCTGCTCTATGCTAAGTTTTGATGAAATCACAATAGGATATGATTCATCTTCCCCTAGAAATGCATACTTAAGATCACTCGGTAAAGGCTTCCTTTCTGGTTTATAAGGTTGGACAAGAGATGCCTCAGCTTTCACTTGGGGTGAAATCAAAGGCTCAAACGATGGGGTCCATTGACCTATTGACATAAGAGGCATTGGATCTAGATAAGTCTCGAGTTCTCTTACTTCCTCATCAACACATTCCAAAGAATAAAATCTTTCATCATGAATTAAAGTTCTCTCCAATGGATCCTTTATCCATTCTCTCTCAAAGTGTTCTTGACAAACTGTTTGGATCAAATCCACCTCTCTAATGTCCTCGTGTTCACCAATTTGTTTGGAGACATTGAATATGTTCATCTCCACAGTCATGTTCCCAAAAGACAATTTCATCACCCCATTCCTACAGTTGATTAAAGCATTGGATGTAGCTAGGAAAGGTCTACCTAAGATGACTGGGATGGGAGCATTAGAACCTTGAATAGGTGCGGTGTCCAACACTACAAAATCAACAGGAAAGTAGAATTTATCTACTTGGACCAACACATCCTCAACAATACCCCTAGGAATCTTGATTGACCTATCAGCTAATTGAAGGGTGATTCGAGTAGGCTTGATTCCTCCTAAACCTAATTGTTCGTAAACAGTGTAGGGTATCAAATTCACACTTGCTCCTAAATCTAACAAAGCTTGGTCTATCTTATGATTTCCAATAATGCATGAAATGGTAGGACAACCAGGATCTTTGTATTTGGGAGGGGTCTTAAACTGGATGATGGCACTAGCATGTTCAGTTAGAAAGGCTCTTTCTTTCACATTCAATCTCCTTTTGACTGTGCATAAGTCCTTGAGGAACTTTGCATAAGATGGGACTTGTTTAATTGCATCAAGGAGTGGAATGTTGACTTTCACTTGTTTGAACAATTCATAGATTTCTGAGTTCATAAGATCATGTTTAGGTTTCCCTAACCTTTGTGGAAATGGTGCTCTAGGAACAAATTCTAAATCACTCACTTTGACTCCAATTTTGCTTGAATCATCTCCTTTCTCACTCATCTCTTTCTCATTTGTCTCACCTTCTTTGTCACTCAAGCTCTCATTTGTCACTTGTGTTTTGATTTCCTCTTCACTTTGCCTAGATTCCTCCTCCACAATACTTCTAGGAATCCCAAAACCTATAGCTTTGTCAATAATCTTTCCACTTCTAAGGGTAGTGATGGCTTGGACTTGTTCATGGTTTGAAGGTTCACTAGATGAGGATTCACTCATGTGTACCTGACCTCTAGGATTTGGCATTGGTTGAGCTGGGATCTTTCCCTTCTCTTGAATGCTTAGTGATTGAGTCAACTTGGTTAGTTGACTTCGAATGTCATCTAAGGTCCTATTGGTCTGGTCTTGAAATTTATAAGCTTGGTTGTTGATTCCTCCTTGTGTTTGCATGAATTGTTGAAGAGTATCCTCTAGGGATCTCTTATGAGGTGGTTGGTATGTGTTATGTGTGGGAGCATGAAATGGTTGGGGTGGAGGTTGAAATGTTTGAGGTACTGAAGGGCCCTCATTTCTCCATCCAAAATTTGGATGGTTCCTCCATCCAGGATTGTAGGTCTCAGAGTAGGGATTGCCTACTTGGTTTGAAAATGGCTTTCTAACATTACTTGAATCAGAAGTTTGGCCATATAGCACTTCCTTGAAGGCTGGAATGGTAGGACACTCAGTTGTCTTATGCCCTTTGCTCTCACAAACAACACAACTTTCCTCTTGTTGTTCACTCATGACATGCACTTTTTTAATCTCAAGAGACTCTACTTTCCTAGCCAATGAGGTTAATCTAGCATTGAGGTCATCAGTCTCTTTCAATTGGAACTTCCCACTTGAATGAGAAATGGTGTTTCTAGACTCGACATGAAGTGGGAGAGAAGTCTCCCATTGCTTTGTGTTTTCAGCCAATTGATCAAAGAAATCAAAGGCTTCACTTGGTTCTTTGTCATAAAACTCACCATTACACATGGTTGACACTAGCTTTTTAAAATCTGCGGTAAGAGAGTCGTAGAAGAAACTCACTAACCTCCACATCTCAAAACCATGGTGGGGGCATGCATTTAACAAGTCTTTAAACCTTTCCCAAGCTTGGTGAAATGACTCATTTGGACTACAAGAAAAATTCATCATTTGACGTTGTAAGGCTGCCGTTCTATGAGTGGGGAAGTATTTTTTCAAAAATTCAGCTTGCATTTCTCTCCATGTACCTATAGACCTAGGACGCAAGGAGTTTAGCCAAAGCTTGGCTTTATCCTTTAGAGAGAATGGGAACAATTTAAGACGAATAGTTTCCTCGGTGCATGTTCTATCAATAAAAGTATTACATACCTCTTCAAAGTCTTTAATGTGTATGTATGGATTTTCAGAATCCATACCGTGAAATGTGGGAAGAAGTTGAATCATGCCCGGTTTCAAATTGAAAGCTTGTTGGTTAAGAGGTAAGATAATACACGAAGGTGTACTTTGTCTAGCCGGGTGAAGATACTCTCTAAGAGTTCGAAAATTAGGTTGATCATTGAATTGTGGAGGTCCATTACCTTGAACACTCTCTTCACCCTCTACATCTTCAACATTAGCCATGATAAAAAAAACAATAATATAACAATTATATGAATACGAAAGGAAAGGAAAAGAAAAAGAAAAAAAAGATTGCAAATAAAAGTAAATGAAACGTAAAAGATAAAGTAATAGCTCAAAAATAAAAATACAACAAATTAAGAAATTCACTCTCTAACTAATAAGCAATAGTAACAACAATAAACATTAAAAGATAATTATAACAAGCATGAATAAAAGGCGGTAATACCGGCCAAGCACTTCAAACAATAAATATAAGAAAAATAACAACAATAAACAACAAAATAAAATAAAATAAACAAGAGGCGGTAAAACCAGCCTTATAATATAAACAATAAATATTATAAACTAATTAGAATAGACAATAAAAGAAAAATGGTTGAACCAACAAAAATCCAACAATTAATAGTCCAGTCCACAGTCCAATATCCGAAAAGTTGAGGTCAAATTAAATTTTTTTTTTTAGGCGGTAAAACCAGCCATTTGATTTTTTATTTTTATGTATTTTTTTTGTTTTCCAATAATCAAATAGAAATTTGTTACCTTTGCTTGCTAGCTCCCCGGCAACGGCGCCAAAATTGCTTGACCGCTTTTTATGTTCGGCTTGTTTTAACTCGCAAGTGCACGAGTGTGCGATGTAGCAATTAACTCGGTAAGATCGAGGTCATATCCACAGAGAGCTAGATCTGGAAATTAAGCTAGGTAACAAAACAAAACTCAAGAGAAATTAAATTAACAATAACTTGGTTGAAAATGATTGATGGATTTGTTTTCAAAGATGAAAAAGTGTAAATAGATTTTAAATGACAAGAAAAAGTAAGTCTTGGTCCAAATCAATTTTAATGGTGATGTATTGGTGATTCCTTTAACATATATAAGATAACTCAACCTAATATCAACGATGGTGATATTAGATCGGAAGATATTACAATGAAGTTTAAAAGGATGAAGATTGATTATTGCTTAAGAATGTACAAGTATTTTCATATTAAGTAAGACATTGAATCAAGCAATCTCTATACCAAAACTAAGGTTTGTGCATAAAAATTCAAGATTATAACATTACCTAAATGATTTCTAAAATTTCTTTGCAATAATAAACATTCATGAAGAAAATGAAAAGATAGACATTAAGATTCATTCATATCTTAAAGAACTCACCTCAACCACCATCATCCTTGATTTGGATCCAAGAAGAAGATTAGCCAACCATGATTAGATATAATAACACTTTAATAAACATAAAATGACTTGAATCAAACTGAAATAATGAGTTTTACAAGCTAAAGAACCGAAATCTATAAAGAAGAACACAACACAATTTCAGTAAAAATTCGGACACAAATCTGACTCTAACTTTGGACAGCAATTCGACCCTTTTTGAAGCCTCTCCTGGAGATGGCTATTAGAGACATATTTATAGGCCATTCTGTTAGCTTTCCAGATCATTAAAGAACAGCTCATTTGGACATCTGAGTCAAAAGTTATGGACAAAACACCGAAAGGTGTTCTGGAAAATCAAACCAGGCCAGCTTGGAGAACACTTTGGTGCACGTTTTTCTTCCTCCTTTATGAGTTGTCTCTTTCTTCTTTTGACCCAAAATAATGTCACAATGTCCCCTCCAGCTTTCCATCCATGTGCTTGCCCTCTTGGATCAATGAATTACCCAAATAAATCAAATGTTATTTATTATGTGGACATGTAGGATCATGGATTGTGTTTGGGCTGATTTGGAAGGTGATTTGGGGCTGATTTGGGGCTGATTTGGGGCTGAATTTAAGCATCAAATAAGGATACAAATGTACCTATTATTTGGGCTAAGATTGACTTTGAAACCTTGAGTGTTTGATGGTTGAAGTTTGCACACAACATAAGGCATGTTTGGGCTTGAAATAAATCATATGATATTCTTTTCTAGAATTGGACTTGAATTGATTTTTGGGGCAAATTTGGAGCACTTATTTGAACCAAGATTTGCTTCAATCTTCAACTAAATTTCTCTTCAATTCTTTGTTCCGAATTCCGACGTTGAATTTTCTGAAATAATTCATTTAAGCTCCAAAAACCTATCGAGACATTAAAAGAAACTTCATTACTAAAAAGCACATCAATTATTATAAAAAACCCAAATAAAAATAATAAATACATATGTAAAATAAGAGACTTAATGATACTTTTGATGCACAATCACTAACTATTCTTTTAGAATGCCATTAGCCGAAGCTAATCATTTATTCATCCTGAACATCCACTTTGGATGCCATTAGCCATAATCATTTGTTCATACCGGTCATCCACTTAGGATGCTATTAGCCGTAGCTAGTCATTTATTTGTCCTGATCATCCATTCGGATGCCATTAGCTAAAGCTAATCAATGATTTATCCCAGTCATCCCTTCGGATGTCGTTAGCTGAAGCTAATCAATGATTTAACCTGGTCATCCATTTGAATGTCATTAGCTGAAGCTAATCATTTATTCATTTAGGACATCCACTTTAGATGCCATTAGTTATAGGTAATCATTTGTTCACCCCGGTCATCCACTTAGGATGCTATTAGTCGTAACTAATCAATGATTTGTCCCAGTTATCCCTTCGAATGCCATTAGCTGAAGCTAATCATTCATTTGTTTCGGTCATCCATTCGGATGCCATTAGCCAAACCTAATCAATCTTTTATCATGATCATCCATTCGAATGCCATTAGCCGAAGCTAATCAATGATTTATCACAGTCATCCCTTCGGACGCCATTAGTCGAAGCTAATCAATGATTTGTCCCGATCATTAATTCGAATGTTATTAGCTGAAGTTAATCAATCATTTGTCCCGAACATCCATTTGGATGCCATTATCCGAAGCTAATCTATGATTTAACCCGGCCATCCATTCAAATGCCATTAGCCGAAGCTAATAAATCATTTGTCCCGGTCATCCCTTCAGATGCCATTAGCTAAAGCTAATTATCAACCCATCAAACGTTCTAGAGGCGATTTATGAAATCACTATAACATGGTAATATCTCTTGAATTGCTCATTCAAACGATTCATAACAACTTGACATTCACTACAACATAATAGTAGACCCTTTGTGATGCTCATACAGGTGTTCCATAATAGTTTAACATTCAGTAAACACAATAATAGATCCTTTGTAATACACAAACAAACATTCTATAACAATTTAGTATTCAGTATCACAATAGTACATCCTTTGTATTACTCATCCAACCATTCATGACAATTAAGGTTCAATACAATACAACAATAGATCCTTCGTAATACTCATACAACCATTCGTCACAATTACATTCAATAAAATACAACAGTAGATCCTTCGTAATACTCATACAACCATTCGTCACAGTTACATTCAATAAAATACAACAGTAAATCCTTCGTAATACTTATACAACCATTCATCACAATTACATTCAATAAAATACAATAGTAAATCCTTCGTAAAACTCATACAACCATTCATCACAATTGCATTTAATAAAATACAACAGTAGATCCTTCGTAATACTCATACAACCAGTTATCACAATTGCATCCAATAAAATACAACAGTAGATCCTTCGTAATACTCATACTAGTAGTCATTAGCAGCCCAAATTCATAATAGCCCCACCAACATCTCATAGTCAATTTAATATTCATCGCAACATAACACGATTAAAAGATTGATGTCTTCTCCCAAGTGTAGGAGTGTCGAAGTAATAAATAACTCGGCAAAACCGGGGTCGAACAACAGGGAGGTTAACTATATAAATTATAATAATAATAATAATAATAATAATAATAATAATAATAATAAGTTGAAGAGATCTTTGAGATGTGATATTGATATAAGGATTAAACAATGATAAAAACAATTGTCAAGGTTAAAGGATCCACTAATGGTATTTCAAACAAGCATAGTGATTAGTACTTAAAAGTGCATTTTTATCAAGGTTTTATATCATCATTTTTGCACTTGAAGTATCAATAACTCCTTAACTAAAGCATGTTTTATAATAACATATCTAATTATATAAGATACCTTTAATTTATGGTAAATGTTCATCTTAAATGCAGGCCTATCACATAAATGAAAGAATTGATTGATGAGTTAAAGTACTGAAATTGAAAGGACAAAGAGATGGCCAAACTTAGAAAAGAGATGCTGGTGCAGTCCAAACTGGAACATTGTTCGGTAATTGGGTCATATCTGGAGCTGTAGATCTTGGATTTAGGTTCATTTTATATGTATTGAAAGATAAGATATAGGCCTACAACTTTCATGTGGAGCCCAAGATTTAAAAAGGCCGTTTTCAAGTCCAAATTGTAGCAACAACGAAGAAGTCCGAATCTATCCTGCAGCCCAGACACTGTTCAGTGTTCAGCCCATATCTCGAGTTTTAGAAGTTCAAATGATCTCAAATTTTTACCCTGGAAAGATGAGACAATTTCCTAGAACTTTCATGATTTAAGTTTGTTCAAATTATGACGTCATCAATGATGTTTTTGGCAGACAAGAAGATAAGAATTGTCACCAAGTCAAGATGTGGCCACCCACTCATCAATTAGTCAACAAATCAATAGTTCCGAATTTACAAGTATTAGCATTATTCTTACACCATTAGTGTAACCTTTTCACCTTGACATAATAAACTTAGCTAAACATAATGAAGAAGAGAAACATAAATAAACAAGATAAGAACATAAATAAGATGTACGTTAACTAAGTAAAGGAAAGGAAATGAAAAGCATAAACAAGAGATTAATATAAACAAAACTTAAGCATTACAAAAATATAAAGCGAAAGAGCAAGAACATGATCTTGATCTGAAAACCAAGATGTCTAAATGCATGGCAAATGCCTCCTTTTATAGGCTAAAATTTGGAACTATTGATTTGATGACTAATTGTTAAGTGGGTGGCCATATCTTGACTTGGTGACAATCTTTATCTTTTTGTCTGAACAAAACGTCATTGATAACGTCAAAATTTGAACATACTTTTGTCATGAAAGTTTTAGGAAATTGTCTCAGCTTTTCAACAATAAAAGAATCAATGCATTTAAACTTTTAGAACTTGAGATATGGGTTAAACACTGAATAGTGTTTGGGCTGCAAGACAGATTCCGACTTCTAAGATTTTTCCAAATAACAGAATTGAGTCTTGCATTCCGCATGAATATTTTAGGCCTATATCTTAGATTTCTAGCCATATAAACCAAATTGAAATCCAAGATATACAGCTCTAGATATGACCCAATGACTGAACAGTGTTCCAATTTGGACTGAACCAGCATCTTTTTTCTAATCTTAACCCTCTCTTTATCTTCTCAATTTCAGTAGTTAAACTCATCAATCAATCCTTTGATTTATGTGATAAGCCTGCATTTAAGATAAACATTTACCATAAATTTAAGGTATCTTATAGTATCAGACTTGTTATTATAAAACATGCTTTAGTTAAGGAGTTATTGATACTTCAAGTGCAAAATGATGATATAAAACCTTAATAAAAATGCACTTTTAAATACTAATCACACCCCAACCAGCTTATTACTAGTCCCTAGTAATCAAAGCGGTAAAATAGAAAAACAATTTGCAAGTTCCACAAAGCAAGGCATTCATCATTCAACTTCCATTAATCTTTCTGGATAAACAAACTCTCATTAAATTTATATATCTACTCAATACCTCTTTACTAAGATATTAATAAACCTTTGTTTTGTGCTCAATATATCAACACATAGTTATGGGACTTTACTAGGATGAAAACAAAATTTTTGTTCTCATGTTTAGGTTAACTTCCTTGGGTTGAGATTATTATCTTTTTTTTTCTTTTTCTTAATATATATACATATAACTTAAAACATAATGCATCTTTAACCCATGTAACGAGCTTTCGGCTAATGAATCCCAGACCAGTTGGTCTTAGGGCATTAGGTGTTAAGACACCCCTAGGAGCTTAGTAACTCGGGTTACAGATACTGATACGTATATAGTGCAATGTTTGATTCTCTTAAGCTTTTCTCCTTAACCCATGTAACAAACTTTGGGCCAATAGCTCCCAAGTTAATTGACTTTAAGGTATTAGGTGTTAAAACACCCCTTCAGGCTTAATTGCTTAGGTTAGGGAGGCTACGAAACCAAACTTATCTACGTTTTTATTATCATCATTTTTTTTTTTGCAAATTATATACTATCTCTTTCCCTTAGTTGTTACCTTTAACAAAAGAACATAAATAATATAATAATCCAATGTGCAATCCACAATTATATGTTAAAATGTATGTGTGAAAATGAAGGTTTAAGAATACTTGTTAAATGAGCAGAATCAATTGATAATAATGCGAGGGTTTGTAAACCTGAATATTTCAAGAGAAGTATGTGATAGACCTTGTTATGACTATTGCAAATAACCATTGGAAAATGTTTACTAAGATGCGTCTCAAGAGTCAATAAAATTCTTCTTTACTCTGTCATCCTAGTAATAATAGTTTTGTCAAATGATTTTATTAAAAACAAAAGCAGTTAGTTAGTTAGATAGTTTTTTTTAATGTCAACTATTACCCTCTCCCCCAACCAAAATAAGACATTGTCCTTAATGTCCTAAGGTAGAAAGATAAAGTATAGAAGACATCACCTGAAATAGCGAACACTGACAAACCTCAAACACACTTAAACAAATATAACAAAACATAAATATTATGCTCGTGATTATGTATGTACATGTAGTTGTGATTGTGGCTCATATCTTCCCTTGGTTTTACGTCCAAGAATAGCTTAAACGCCCTCTATGGATCGGGGATAGGCTTCCCATCTAGTTTTCTTAAAATCTGGCAAACATGATCTTTTTTAGTTAGATTCCCAAGACTATGTCGAGCATGTTCTTTATGAAAATTAGGTTATAAATCATGAATTGCACAATGCACATCTCCACTAGGATATGTCTCAGAAGTCAATAGAAGATTATCTAAAGATTTCTTATGTTTTGAAATGAATCATGACTTTTGACAATTTTCACAAGCTTTGCAGAATGCATGCATGTCCTTGAACATGGTGGGCCAATAAAATCCATATTATAAGATTTTATGATAAATGACCCCCACATGCCTTATAATGACAAAATTTAATGATATTACTTACCTCATTGTTGGGAATGCATCTTCAAAATATTTGATTAAGATAATATTTGAATAAGTAAGGGTCATCCTAATAAATATTCTTCACTTCGTTCAAAAACTTTATGTTGTCTTGGGTACTCCAATGAGTTGGCAAATCTCCTGTTGCAAGAAAATTGACAAAATTAGCAAACTAAGAGAAAGTAAGGATTCGTCAGGAAAGTAATCATCGATTGGTGGGTTGTTGGATGTCGAATCTATTATCAATCTTGACAAAAGATCTATATCAACATTTTCGGTGCCTTTCTTGTCCTTGATTTCTTCCTGAGAATAAATCATTTGCAATTCTGCATATTTGTCAAACTCTGTTTTACTCACAGTGGATTCAAATTGATCTTAAACTAATTCTTCAATAACATCAACTTCCTGTAAATCATTATCATCTCTAGGTTGCTTGCAAATGTTAAAAATATTCATCTCCAATGTCATGTTTCCAAATGATAGCTTCATTAATCCATTCCTACAATTAATCAATGCATTAGAAGTTGCAAGAAACGGACATCCTAAAATAACAGGAAATGAATTACATGTTTCAACAGGTTGTGTATCCAAGATAATAAAATCCACAAGGTAAATGAATTTATCAACTTGTACTAACACATCTTCAACTATTCCTCTAGGAACTTTTACAGATCTATCGACAAGTAAAAGAGTTACAGAAGTTGGTTTTAACTCACCTAGATTAAGACTTTGAAAAACTGAATATGGAAGTAAATTCACACTAGCTCCAAGATCAAGTAAGCTCTTTCAATTTTATGTTATCCAATAAAGCAAGACATTATAGGACAACCAGGGTATTTATATTTCAAAGCATTATTGTTCTGAAGAATGGCAATTACTTGTTCGGCTAAAAATGCTTTTTTTTTCACATTCAGTTTTCTCTTCACAATGCACAGATCTTTCAAAAATTTAGCATATGAAAGTGCCTGTTTAATAGCATCCAGCAAAGGTATATTGATCCTTACCTATTTGAAAGTTTCAAAGATTTTAGAGTTGTGAATGAATTTTTTTTGTTTGGTCATGGCATGAGGAAATGGAAGTGCTGGCAGGAGATAAGTCTTTTTTTTGCAATGTTCGGATTCAACCCCTTCCTTACCCTCAGAGATTGACTCATCATTGTTCTCACAAGGTTCAAGAATGGGTTTTTCAATAACCTTACCACTACGAAAAGTAATGACTGATTTGACTTGATCCATGTGTTGGCTTTCAGAACTACTTGCATTTGCATTGTATTGCCCCTTGGGATTTTGTTGTGGTTGAGATGGAAACTTACCTTTCTCTTGAAAACTGAGAGCAGATGTGAACTTTGCAAGAGTATCTTTAAAATCTATCATGCTTTGAGCAAGTTGAGTGTTGATTGTCTATTGCTTTTCAATGAATGCATGCAATGTTTCCTCAAGATTTCTTCTAGGAGGTGGAGCATAAGGAGGTGTATATCTATGAGAATTTTAGAAATTATGGTGTGCTTGAAACAGTGGCTGTGAAGTTTGTGCATTATTGTTATCACTCTTCCAATTGAAATTTGGATTATTTCTCCAACCAGGGTTGTATGTTTGCGAGTATGGGCTATGATTGGGCCTTTGGAAACTATTTAAAGCATGTGCTTGTTCATGGAGGCATTCCTTAAAAGAAGGCAAAGTTGGGCAGTCATTGGTTGAGTGTTCATTGGTTTCACAGATTTGACACACAATGTCTTGAACAAATTTTAATTGACCACTCTTTTTCAATTCTAGTGCCTCGACTTTTCTAGCTAAAGATGCAAACTTGGCTTGGAGGTCATAATCTTTCTTAAAGTTGTACATACCTCCACTAAATGTATGAGGTTGGGTTTTACTTGGTGCCTCATAAGTGCCTATAGTGTCTCAATTTTAAGCATTTTCAGCTAGCAAGTATAGGTACTCCATTGCTTCATTAGGGTCTTTATCTTTAAAAGTTCCATTGCACATTAATTCAACCATTTGCCTATCTCTAGATGTTAACCCTTCATAAAAATAGGAAACCAATCTCCATGTTTCAAAACCATGATGAGGGCAAGTATTAAGCAAGTCTCGATACCTATCCCAACATTGGTAAAATGTCTCTCCTAGTTTTTGAGTGAAAGTGGTGATTTGTCTTTTGAAAGAGTTTGTTCTGTGAGATGGAAAAAACTTCTTTAAAAAATTATTGTTGCATTTCATCCCAAGCACGAATAGATCCTGTCTCAAATTTTGTAGCCATGTTTTAACTTTATCTTTTAATGAAAAAGGAAAAAGCTTTAATCTGATGGTGTTCATGCTACAGTTTAAGTCATTATAGGTGTTACAGACCTCCTTAAATTCCCTTAAATGCAAGTATGGATTTTCTATATCTAAAACATGAAAAGAAGGAAAAAAATTGAATAATGTCTGGCTTAAAATTAAAATGAGATGCATGAGGGGGGAAAACTATGCATGAGGGTGCACTTGTTCTTGTAGGATTCATATGGTCTGTAAGTGTTCTAACTCGGTTATTCTCATTATTCTCATTATGAAGCGACTGGTTATCTTCTTCAACCATATTTTCAGAAAATGATGAGGATACCTTACAAAGTCTACCACTTAATGTACGTGGCCAAACTCTCATGCACGTGTAGGAAGAGAATAAAAGGAAGAAAAGAAACAAAACAAAACTAAACAAAACAAAACAAACAAATGTTAGATAAAATGAAAAGTAAAAAGAGAAAATAAAAAGAGAAAATAAAATAAGTATTATAATTTATACAAGAATTTACCTCTCGGCAATGGCGCCAAAAACTTGACACGACCAAAATATTGATGTCTTCTTTCATGTTCCAAAAAAAAAATTTATATGTTTGACCTTTTGAACTCCTATTGGTTTATGAGAATGTGAGTATTATATTTGAGAATTAATTGAGATAGATAAAGATATAAATCAAATGAAGGAATGTGCATGCAAGTTTAAGGTTTAATTGGTTTAAGGATTGACTTTGAGAATATGTCATGTTGACTTTATAGTGTTATACCAATGCAAGCTTTTAAGCCTTCAACATTATATTCCTTGATTGTGCATTCTTTCAGTCATATGTATCTTTAGAACATGCTTCATATCTTGTTGAGATTACATTTACATTACATATATACATAAAGATGATAAAGGCATTAGGAATTTTTAACCACTTGAGCCAAAAAGCCAACCTAAAGCATATTATCCTTAGTGAGCCCATTTTGAGCTTGTTTATCTCTTTTTTGCTTTATCCATGTATAAGCCTTAACTTTATATATGTTTTCCTTTTTCCCTGGCCAAGGATTAGTAGAGCATATACTTGTGATATTTCATGGAATTATGGTTGGAAATTATATGAAAAGAAAGAAAAAGAAGGGATGTTTGATGAAAAGATGAGCAAAGTTGCCAAAAAAAAAAGAAAAAAAAGAAAAAAGTGTTCATTTATGTTCTTAAGATTTTATGTTGAAAAAGCTTAAAATCAAAAGAAGTTAAGCATTGATGATTAAAGATGTAAAATTTATGTGTTTTGATGGAATATCTTGTTTGAAATATTATTTTTCAGAATGCTCTACTTTCTTTAGTTTGAACATTTTCTTTTACTCTCTTTTACCTCACATTAACCTTAGCCCCATTACAACAAGAAAATAAGACCTTTTGATTCATGCATTGTTTGTAATATGTTAGTAATGGAGATGAGATTAAGCTTATGGTAGAACATATTCATTGATTGAATTTGAGAGATTTAAACACATAAGCCCTAAACACATGAGTGTTGGAGTGTATATCAATGAGAGGACCTATCACTTTGGTATGACATAGATTTCATTTAAATCCCGACGATTAATTGAGTTTTGAAGTTTGCATATAAAAAAATTGATGAAAATTTATACTATTTATCCTTCTTAATTGTGTTCTTGTTTATAATGCATATATTCTTGGATATTGATGGGATATTAGAAGATTAGTCATATTGATTGAATTTAATCTAACTTCAATTTGATTTTACCTATCCTTTCTCGAGGACGAGCAAGAGCTAAGTGTGGGGGTATTTGATGCAACCATATTATTTGATAGCTTCACCCACATTTAACTAGTGTTTTGCCTATGTTTTATATATAAAATGACTTGATATTCTTTGTTTTATGTTTTGAAGGCACTTTTGGATGAAAGATGCAAAAAGGAAAAAATTGGAGAATTGGCAGATTTGACCTTAAGTCGATGTTTTATGCAGATCGTGAGCTCTAGAGGTCGAAATGAAGTGATTTCAGTGGCATTAAAAAGCTAACATCCATACCTTTTTGTACATCTAAGGCAAGAAAATAAAATGAAGAAGAGCATGGAAATTGTAGCTTTCAAAATCAAATCTCGCAATCTACCAGTGTTGACCTTTGGGCATTCCAACTTGAATATCTGGAGCTACAGAAGTCCAATTGATGCAAACTTTACTTTGTTAGATTCATGACTCAAATTTCTATAAACTCTCCAAATTGTAACAAAAAAATATGTCATATGAGGGAGATATTATTTTTCAAAGATGACAACTGAATTTTGCCAATAAACAGGTTTCGTGAAGAAACGAGTCCAAATTACGTTCTGAAGCATCTAAACCGATATCCAAGTTTTTATTTCAGCAATTTAGCTCCTCTAAGTCAAATCTTGAAAATTTCATGCAAGGCTATTTCTCTTTTTTTAGGAAAATAGTTATTGAAGTACTTAAATGTAAATTGTCTACTTAAGGGAGGACTATTTTATAAAATAAAGACTAGGGTTTCCTAGGATATAAAAAGAATGAGAGAACAGAAGGGGGGCAGCCAGCCAAGAGGAAATAAACACCCCCATCCTCTAAGAAACTCAAAATTATGCATTTTTCCTTCTTTTTGATTAGTTGTTCAACAAACATGCAAGGCTAAACACTTTTTCTTGGTTGTAAGGACACGGAAACCTTCAGATTTCAAGAACTGTGAGATTTATTTTACCTTTTCTTTTCTGTTTATATGATGAATATGTTTGTTCTTCTATGCTTATTTTTTCTATGATTGTTTATTTTAATTGCTAGAGCAGACTCTAAGTTATTATTGTAGACAATCTATTGTTAAGTTTGATATCAAAACCAAAGTAGTGGTATATGAACTTGTGAAGCAACTGAGTTTAATAATTGTGGCGGATCAACGTTATTAATCTTAGGGAGAACATTCAATCAAATCAAACATAGACTGCAGACAGTTATGTTATCTTGATTAATCAACTTATCTAGTTCTTAAGGCTGCCATTGAATTAAATTACTAGTGCGGACACTATGGTTGTTTGATGGTTAGGGTTAGTTATACAGCGGATTTGTTAACTAACCAATGTTAAGAAGAGATAAATATTCAGAATATAAATTGATGTTTTGTTTCCATGATCAGTTCTGATTTCTGTAGGTGGATGTTTACTTGCGACCAAGGTTCTTTCTCTTGATAATTTTCTAATTTTATTAAATTTTGTTCGATAGTTTTCTGTTTTCTTTTGCTTTAGCCTAGATAACATCCAACCCCCCCCCAAATTGCATATCATCTAGCATAAAAATCTAACTTGAATCTTTCTCGTGGGATCGACCCCTTGCTTGCTTTATATTATCTTGTGTGTTGTGTTTGAAGCTAGGGTAATTAATTTATGCGACCACGACATCACAACAAACTCAATATTGAGATTTTTTTAGATCACAATAACCTTATAAAAGACAAAATGAAATCAATTATGGAACTGAATTACCAATTAACTCAGTATCTAAGGATAAAAAAAACTAATTAAAAAAAAGTTAAACTTGTCAGACCCGCGAACCAAATTAACCAACCAAACTTATGAATAGGTCTTGGACTTTATAAAGTTTAATAATTTAAATTTTTTCTTAAACTATTTGTTAACTATATGAGAAAAACTAGACGATAAAAAAGTCAAGTTTAATAAGTAAATAAAAAGGCACTCCACCAAACTTGTAAACTAGGGCAACTCGAATTACCTTGGGAAACCCGCAAACCATGCTAACCTTATAAAAAGGTAAAATAAAAGGAAACAAACTATGAAGTCAAATTCTCAACCATCCCAATATTAAAAAATGAAATTGACAAAAATAAATTTGACAAAAAAATCATAACAAAAATTCAAAAACAAACAAAAAGGAGAAAGAAAGAAAGCAAAACATTGTGGATTACTATTATTATTTTTTTATCAAATGTTAGAATTTTATAGATCAAAAAGCAATATTAGCTGGAAAACCAGCATGCCAAAAATACATATGTACAGAACAAGCCAGTGAAAACAGGCTCCCAACAAGTGCAAACAAAATAAAAAACCCAGAGAAACAAAACTTCTCATATATAGAGAGAAGGTACCCTCACTACACGTGCCAAGAACCCAAAGATATAGGTGCCAAGAAAAACCGAGGGAAACAGAAAACCACAAGCCATCAAGATAAAAATGCTTAACTACATTTACCCAAAATTCCAAAAGCCATGGATAGAGACCACGGACAAAAGCAGGTGGACCCGACAGCAAAGAGATGCATGTGTAGCCAATCTGCATGAACCATGCATACACGAAGCAACATTTCTTTATGGAAAAACCATAACTGAGAGTACTATCTTCAAAATTCCAACACCCAAAAATATGTGAGCGCCAGCCACTCGAAGACAAAGCCTGGAGGACCCAGAGAGGTGAACCTGATGTGAGGAACATACCACAAGAGCAAGCATCGCACTTCCTCATGCAGTCACGTAGGGGAAGGGAATCGATTGGCCTTGCTCATGCAGCAATGTGGTAAAGAGAGTGGTCTTTTTCATGGAAATGCAAAACTGTGTAGAAAAGAATTTGGAATCTTCGGAATGTGGCATCTACAGAGGATGACTTGTGTGCAAAGATGTGGTTGTTTCGTTCATCCCAAATCAAATACACAAGCAGGGCAAGGGACGCACATCTCATTCTTTGCGTCAGCTCTTTTCTCCTACCATTGAGACCGCTTATGGAACTGGAAAGTGTAGACATAGGCCGGTTGATTCTTAACCAGCTCTTAGCATGATTCCATAGTAAAGAAGTCCAGCTGCAAATGAAAAAAAGATGGGCATGTGTCTCTTTATCATTATTGTATAAAGAACAAAGAGTTTCTGTGGAGAGGTAGCTGAGTCGGTCCCTTGTTCGGAGTCTACTGAGGGCTGCGAGCCAAAGAATGAATTTAGTCCGAGGCAGAGACCATTCCTCCCAAACAACCCTAGTCCACTGGACACTCTCACCTTTAGACCTAAAGAACTCATGAGCATTAATAAGAAATGTCCCCGAACCAGTATCCCAACTTTGAAGAGTGTTGATTATAGCAGGGACGCCTTCGCATTGTTCTACCAGCTGGTTTTTGAGAGTGCAAATGGACTTTCATAAAGGTGATGAAACGCTCCTTACACCCACATCCCAGATTGTGGTATGAGAAAGGTAATAATGCGCCACCCAACGAATCCACAAAGAGTCTGTTTTAAGGTGAAAGTTCCATAGCTGTTTGACCAAAAAACCTTTGTTACGAGCCCTGATATCTAGGAGAGCCAAGCCTCCTTCCTGTTTGGGAAGACAAACCTTTTGCCAGGAGACAAGAGCAGAGTGAGGCGAACAAGAGTTCCTAGACCAGAGAAAGCTACGACAGATGCTATTGATCTTGGTAATAACTATACCTGGAATCGGAAAAATACTGAGCCAGAATTGAACCATGCCATGCAATACTGATCTAATGAGCTCAAGGCGACCAGCATAGGAGAGGAGTTTCCCTATCCAGCTCTGAATAGAAGATTCCAATTTCTGAAGGAGAGGGGAGAATTGAGTAGCCAATAATCTGTGAGGACTTAGAGGGACTCCTAGATAACAGAAAGGAAAACTCCCTTCTAAAAAACCAGTGAGGAGCAAGATGGCAAGCTTAACACTTTCCCCCACTCCACCAAAGTATATAGAGGACTTCGCAGCATTGATATCAAGACCGGACATCCATCCAAAAGCAAGAAGCTGCTGGTTTAAAATGCTAACTGACTGCATATCACACCGACAGAGTAAAAGGACATCATCTGCAAAAGCTAAGTGGCTGACCCCTAGAGCACTACACTTGGGGTGGAAATTGAAATCAGTGTGCTGCGTACTCTGGTTAAGCATTCTAGAAAAGTATTCCATACAAGCAAGAAAAAGATAAGGGGAAAGGGGATCTCCTTGACGAACTTCGCATTGCCCTTTGAAGAAACCATATAAATTCCCATTAACAGCAACAGAAAAGGAAGCAGTCTCAACACATTGCATAATGAGCCGGATAAAAAGAGGAGGGAAACCCAAGGATAGCAAGACTTGTCGCAGAAAAGACCACTGAATAGAGTCAAAAGCTTTCCTGAAATCAATCTTGATAATACATCTAGGGGATGCCCTCTTCCTCCCATAATGACGTAGAAGCTCCTGCATGAGGTGGATATTGTCAGCCATATTCCTTCCTCTTAGAAAAGCATTCTGGGCAGGGCTGATGAGATCCTGAAGAACATGTGCCATTCTCCCCGCAAGAATCTTGGAAATAACCTTATAAATAACATTGCAATAAGAGATCGGCCGAAAATCAGCAACCAAGTTGGCATTGGATGATTTTGGAACAAGGGCAATGATCGAATGGTTGACCTGCTTAAGCAACTCTCCATAAGCAAAGAAATCCTTGATTGTAGCACAGAATTCACCGCCAACTATATTCCATGCTTTCTTGAAGAACAGGGATGAGTATCCATCTGGCCCTGGGGCCTTCTCGTTGCCAATGCTGAAAAGTGTTTGCTGGATGAGGTCATCTGTTACTGGTCCCAAAAGAAAATCATGAGAAGCAGCATCAAGGCAGGGGCCACAATGGATGACATCCTCATTAATGGGGATAGTTTGTTTTGTAGAGCCGAGGAGACTTCTATAGTATCGGACGAACTCATGCCCCACCTCATCAACCGAAGAAGTATACATGCCAGAGGGAACCTGGATTGCTGGAATATGATTTCTCCTATGCTTTTGGCTCAGCAATGCGTGGAAGAAACGAGTGCCTTTGTCCGCTTCCTTTAAGAAAGTAAATTTGAGTTTCTGCCCATAGTAACTCTGCTCTGTCGACTTAAGGTGCAAAAGTTGTGATCTGAGATGCTTCTCCTGATATAAAAGATGGATGTTATCACAGTCTTGGTGCAAAAGGGATTGAAGGCTAGCTAGTTCTTCCTCTGCCCTGGTAACTCGTTGAGAGATGTGACTATAATGAAGTTTGTTGAGATTCTTCAAAGGCCTTTTCAACAGGTTCAGCTTCTGACACAAAGTGAACATATATGAACCATAAACAGGAGTATTCCAGCATTGCGCAGTCAAATCCAAGAATTGAGAGTGATCAGCCCACATGTTAAAAAATTTGAAGTTGGTGAACAGTGGTTTTCTCACACCCTCTAATTTTTATTACTTTATAAAGTTTAATAACATGACTTTTCTCTAAAACTATAATTTTTTAACTATATAAGAAAAAAATAGACTATAAAAAAAAAAGTCAAGTTCAATTAAAAAAACAACCCTCTAAACTCGTAAATTGGGGCAACCTAAGTTACCTTAGCAAACTTATAAACCATGTTAACCTCATATAAAGGCAAAATAAAAAGAAGCAAATTACAAAGCTAAATTCTCAACAATCTCAATTTTAAAAGATGAAATCGACAAAAACATATTTGAAAAAAAAAAATCATAAAAAAAATTCAGAAACAAAAACATGTTTACACAATTCCATGTTACTTTACATAATTCATTATTACTTATTCATACTTCTACCTTCCTTCTTATCATCCTTGTTAGGAATATGATAATAATTCAAATTAATGAACAATAACAACAATTTTCTTACATCATCATCATAACACTTATAGACTAATGTTTTTATCAAGCCATCAATATCCGTACTTCATTATCATAACCAAACCTAGCATGTCAATTTTCCCAAGTTCTTTCATTCTAATTACTTCATTATTTTACCTCATTCATGTATTTTTCACAACTTACAAGCTAGTTTCTATTCTTTAAAGCATGTTCATACAACAAGATTCCTTCCTATCTTTACACCATCATTACCCTTCCATTTACACAAAGAAAACAAAATTCTTCAACTTAACCAAAACTCTATTTTAATTATAATTTACCCTTCTCATAACTAGCTAAACATTTAGCATTACAATTTCAACTCAAAATTTCATCTCTCCTTTTTGTTCAAATCTTGCTAGCCTTAAAGTCATGTGTTCCTCTTGATTCTTTTTCATTTTTTTCTTCCCTATTTTCTTTAGTTTATTGTCTTTTCATGGTTAACTTAACATACTTACTCAAATAAACCTTCATTCATAACATTCATGTAATAAAATCCATAGGATAAATGAATTTATCGACTTGTACTAACACATCTTCAACTATTCATCTAGGCACTTTTACAGATCTATCAGTAAGTAAAAGAGTTACAAAAGTTGGTTTTAACTCACCTAGATTGAGACTTTAAAAAACCGAATATGGAAGTAAATTCATACTAGCTCCAAGATCAAGTAAAGCTTTTTCAATTTTATGTCCTCTAATAAAGCATGAAATTGTAGGACAACCAGGGTCTTTATATTTTAAAGCATTATTGTTTTGAAGAATAACACTTACTTGTTCAGCTAAAAAGGCTTTCTTTTTTACATTCAGTATTCTCTTCACAATGCACAAACCTTTTAAAAATTTATCATAAGAAGTTACATATTTAATAGCATCCAACAAAGGTATATTGATCCTTACCTGTTTGAAAGTTTCAAAGATTTCAGAGTTGTGATTGACTTTCCTTTGTTTGGTTATGGCATGAGGAAATGGAAGTGCTGGCAGGGAATCAGTCTTTTCTTTGCAATGTTCAGACTCAACCCATTCCTTACCCTTAGAGAGTGATGATTGATTTGACTTGATCCATGTGTTGGCTTCCAGAACTACTTGCATTTGCATTGTATTGCCCCTTTTGATTTTACTGTGGTTGAGATTGAAACTTACCTTTCTCTTGAAAATTGAGAGCAGATGTGAATTTTGCAAGAGTATCTTTAAAATCTGTCATGCTTTGAGCAAGTTGAGTGTTGATTGTCTCTTGCTTTTCAATGAATGCATGCAATGTTTCCTCAAGATTTCTTCTAGGAGGTGGAGCATAAGGAGGTGAATATCCATGGGAATTTTGGAAATTATGGTGTGCTTGAAACGGTGGTTGTGAAGTTTATGCATCACTCTTCCAACCGAAATTTAGGTGATTTCTCTAACCAGGGTTATACATTTGTGAGTATGGGTTATAATTGGGCCTTTGGAAATTGTTTAAAGCATGGGCTTGTTAATGCAGGCATTCCCTAAAAGACGGAAAAGTTGGACAATCATTTGTTGAGTGTTCGTTGGTTTCACAGATTTGACATACAATTTCTTGAACAGATTTTAATTGACCACTCTTTTTTAATTCTAGTACCTCGACTTTTCTAGCTAAAGATGTAAATTTGGTTTGGAGGTCATGATCTTCCCTAAGGTACATTCCTCCACTAGATGTATGAGGTTGAGTTTTATTTGGTGTCTTATAAGTGTCTATAGTGTCTCAATTTTGAGCATTTTCAGCTAGCAAGTCTAGGTACTCCATTGCTTCATTAGGGTTTTTATCTTCAAAAGTTTCATTGCACATCAATTCCACTATTTGTCTATCTTTAGGTGTCAACCCTTCATAAAAATATGAAACCAATCTCCACGTTTCAAAACCATGATGAGGGAAAGTATTAAGCAAGTCTTGAAACCTATCTCAACATTGGTAAAATGTTTCTCCTAGTTTTCGAGTGAAAGTGATGATTTGTCTTTTAAAAGAGTTTGTTCTGTGAGACGGAAAGAACTTCTTTAAAAATTATTGCTGCATTTCATCCCAAGCACGAATGGATCCTGACCTAAGATTTTATAGCCATGTTTTAGCTTAATCTTTTAATGAAAATGAAAAAAGCTTTAATCTGATGGTGTTCATGCTATAATTTAAGTCATTATAGGTGTTACAGACCTCCTCAAAGTCTCTCAAATGCAAGTATGAATTGTCTAGATCTAAGCCATGAAAAGAAGGTAAAAGTTGAATAATGCCTGACTTAAAATTAAAATGAGATACATCAGGGGGTCAGGGGGGAAAACTATACATGAGGGTGCACTTGTTCTTGTGGGATTCATGTGGTCTCTAAGTGTTCTAACACGGTTATTCTCATTATGAAGCGACTGATTATCTTCTTCGGCCATATTTTCTAAAAATGATGAGGATACCCTACGAAGTCTACCACTTAATATATGTGACCAAACTCTCATGCACGTGTAGGAAGAAAATAAAAGGAAGAAAAAAACAAAACAAAAGGAAACAAAACAAAAAAAGCAAAGTTAGATACAAGAAAAGTGAAAAGAGAAAATAAAATAAATACTATAATTTATACAAGAATTTACCTCTCCGGCAACAACGCCAAAAACTTGACACGACCAAAGAGTTGATGTCTTCTTCCAAATGTAGGAGTGTTGAAGTAATAAATAACTCGACAAGACTGGGGTCGAACCATAGGGAGGTTAACTGTATAAACTATAAATAAAGAAATAGATAATAACAAAAAAGGAGTTGAAGAGAGCTTTGAGATGTGATATTGATGTAAGGATTAAAAAAGGATAAAATAATTGTCAAGGTTAGAGGATCCACTAATGGTATTTCAAACAAGTATAGTATAAACTCTTTTATTATTCAACTGGAAACCACACACAAAAGAGGTTCCAATCGGATTATAAATTGTTAACATGATTACATTAGTTATCTTATTCGAATAATGTTAATACTTGTAAATATTGTCAGGTATTCATGATTATAACTTATGTTAACAACAAATCAAGTTCCTTTCATAGCACATGTGTCGGTTATACCATACGATTGGGCTATGAAAGTGCCAAGTATTTGTTGTACCAAGGGTTATAACATAAATCTAGAATAACCATTTAACAAGCAAAGTATTAAAACTGAACAAGATAACAAATACAAAGCATGTTAGTATCAAACATTAAAGTCCATATTGAGTTTATACTATACTTATTCTTACACCATTAGTGTAACCTTTTCACCTTGACATAATAAACTTAGCTAAACATAATGAAAGAGAGAAACATAAATAAACAAGATAAGAACATAAATAAGATATAAGTTAACTAAGTAAAGGAAAGGAAATGAAAAGCATAACAAGAGATTAATATAAACAAAACTTAAGAATTACAAAAATATAAAGAGAGAGAGCAAGAACATGATCTTGATATGAAAACCAAGATGTCTAAATGCATGGCAAATGCCTCATTTTATAGGTCAAAATTTGGAACTATTGATTTAATGACTAATTGTTGAGTGGGAGGCCACATCTTGACTTGGTGACAATCTTTATCTTCTTGGATGAACAAAACATCATTGCTAATGTCAGAATTTGAACAGATTGTCCCATGAAAGTTCTAGAAAATTGTCTCAGCTTTCCAACAAAAAAGGAATTGGTGCATTTGGACTTCTAGAACTTGAGATATGGGTTGAACACTAAATAGTGCTCATGAATGCTTTAGGTCTATGTCTTAACTTTTTAGCAATATAAACCAAATTAAAATCCAAGATCTACAGCTCTAGATATGATCCAATGACTAAATAGTGTTTCAGTTTGGACTGAACCAGCATCTCTTTTCTAAGCTTAACCCCCTCTTTGTCTTTTCAATTTCAGTAGTTGAACTCATCAATCAATCATTTGATTTATGTGATAAGCCTGAATTTAAAATGAACATTTACCATAAATTAAAGGTATCTTATATTATTAGACATGTTATTATAAAACATGCTCTAGTTAAGGAATTATTGATACTTTAAGTGCAAAATGATGATATAAAATCTTGATAAAAATGCACTTTTAAGTACTAATTAACTATCTCCTGATAACAGGGCTGAACCAAACATGTCATTCCTTCGGATTATAGTTGAGAAATTGTTTTTTTAACTATAATTTATAAAGTATATAGGTAATATTGACATAAACTTTCATTAGCTTACACTACACAACATTTTATAGAGCATTTAGCTTGAGAATATCATAAATCTAAAGGGTATACCTGTAGTAAGAATTTATTATGATTTTATTTGTGGAGCATACATCTTAGAGTTGAAAGGGAAATATAAATTATACATTTTGAGAGCTAAATCTTCCTTTTATGTCATTTGCATCTCTAAAGACCTTTGGCTTTATAGTGTCAATAACTAAGCATTGAATTGCTTGAATTATTTAAGCGAAACATGTGTTTTAAAGGCTTACTAGAGGCTTATCTTCTTGTGTCCTCCACTTTTAATCACTAGATGGGTGCAGCTAGTACATCATCTTAACTTCACCCATATTGACTTTACTTATCATTATCCCCAAGTGTAGTCTAAGGGTGTTTGTTCATCCCTGCTTATTTTTCATCATAAAGAAGTTAACACCTCAATTTATGATGGAGTCTTCAAATCATCAACACCATAATTAAAAACTTTAAATTAAAAATATTTTCACCAATAGGCTCCTCTATCAATCAAAATTGGGTTGTCAATTTTATCAATTTTATACATATTGGTCTTTTAACTTTTTCACTTGTCATTTTGGTCATTTACCACCAACTTGGGCATTATTCTAGACTTTTTCCTATATATCCTTTTGTATTTTGGCTTTTCTTTTTCTTTTCTTTTTCTTGATTTTTTGTGGGATCAAAAGTAGGTAACAATAATATTCATGTATTGGAATGGAATCATTGACAAGTGCATTTAAAATTATTTTCACCAAATAGACATTTATATTTCTATGGTCAAAAGCCTAAAACATCTCATTCAAGAGCTACGGTATAATTTATTATTTTATATTCGGCATATGATGAAATTGGTGTTGGTTGAGAAAGAATGTTATCCAAAAACATTAGCTATTTTTCAAAAAAAATAAATATCTCATATGAATTCTCCAATAAATTAAGGGTTATTTTGTAGAGAATGGATTGGATTCCAAAAGGAGTTTTTGGCTTGTAAAAAGCATTTTGCTTAATGTTGTATTAATTCCCTATTTATTGGTGAAAAAACATGATTTAATATCATAAATAATGATATGCAGCTCAGGTCATGATTTTACTTCAAAAATATATTACCACTCTTTTTAAAGACTAACACTTATTGATATAAACAAATTTTTTTGTATCAAAAAGAGCTTTTAAAAGCATAAAATATAGGCTAAGGTTCCTGTCTTTAAAAAATTGATATATGTAAAGCTTAAAAGGTGTTTGAAGGTTTAAAAACTTATGATCACTTATTCTATATGGTGATCTTTTAGGCTTACCGTCTTAATTTTGATATTTTAGTGGTTGATCTCTTTCAATCTCAATTCTTCAAATTGCACCTCTTACATTACATTTACATTTTATCTTTATTTTGGACTTTGCAGTGCTAATAACGACACTTTAAAGAGCTTTTCATCTTGTTTTTCTTTTGTTTTTTTGTTTTTTTTTTTTACTTTAACATTTGCTAGCTATTTTTATGACACTCTTTTCATTTTCACTTTTTATTTATTTCTTTTTATTTGGAGAATTTCAACAATTCTCTAAAAACTTTGAAAACATGAGATAATCTTTTAAAGAAATAAATAAGAAACAAAAGTATATCTCTTGTTACCTCTCTTCCAGACCTAGTGTTAGAGGTGATTCTACTTTAGGTTATTAAAAACAAATATTTAGGGCTTAAAGAGAGGTCACAAGAGATATACTTTTGTTTGTGAAAGATATGCTAAAGATGATTTTTCTTCATATTTGGGACTTAGAAAATTGTATGAGGAAGGCTTTACCTCTTTAGGTTTATTGAGAGTGGAAAAACAATATTTTGGGTTTCAAAAAGAGGGATTGACCCCTAGCACTTGAATGACATGTCTCGAGTTTTAACCAATTTTTAGAGTCTTTAAATGAATTTGCTATTATATTTAATAAATCTTGAATAAAAATAAAATGAAAAATGTTACTTTCAAATAAAGATTTCTTGATTTTAAACAATAATAAGGCATAGAAAAGTACATGTTTCATTAAAAGATGCAACGCAGTCCCAATAAAATTTTAAAAAATTGATTTTAGAAAAACAAGGTTCTAATATTTTTCCATGAAAATATAAAATATTCTTATTTATAAAGTTCAATACAAAAAGACTTGACAATGCAATAATTTTTCTATCTTCAAATCAACTCCCTCCATCAAATATTTATAGCTTGATAACATTCATCAAATGCCTCTTTTATCATCCTTGTCAATCACTTGGTATACAACTAATGGATTGGTAATGATATGGCATGGATCATTATTCTTCACAAACACAAATGGCCCTAATTTACCAACTTTTAGATTCCATATCTGAAATTCTTATAGTTTTCAATTGAATAAACCAGAATCTCATCATAATACCCATATTTTATATTTGGATTATGGTTGTATAGGATTTAATGGTGTCGGAGAAATGTATTTGGTAATCAAAGGGTGTTAGTAAAAAATGTTGATATATAGAGATACGTCACCTAAGAAATTAGTGATGTCATGAAACCTGATGGTATTTAAGGTGACCAAACAAGGTGTAAAAGGTAAAAATTAGAGTGTTTATGGTCAATATTCCAAATTTAAAGGTCATAGTTTGGTTTGTCATTCATGGTGCCAAACTTCATTGTTGAATTTATAATCTTTTCTTATTTTAGGTTTTACTCAATTCTTTCTATTGTAGTCACTACATCCATGAAATAGGATGATAAATTACCAATCAAGTATTCAAAGTACATAAATTTGAATGTGTTAATGAAAATAACAATAAGTTATTTCTCTAATAGAAGAGGTGAACTAATGCTGCCTTTTTATGTCACCTTTGAGCATATTTTTTAATTAAATCATTTTTCTTTTCTTTATGCTTTGAAGGTCTTGGAGACACTTCTATGTTAACCTTATACTAACATATGAGTACTTCAGTCAGATCTATCCATTCCTTAATCTTTTTTTCCATTTAGGCTCATATATGAAAGGCAACTCCACTCAGACTTTCATGAAAGAAATGGATGAGAAGATTGTCATCTTTGATTACTTCTGTCATCTTACTACAATAAATCGTCAAGTAGGTTTTAGGACATTCAACACCCATGTTATAACCCAAGTTTTACCCCCTATTTATTATTTAAATTATACAAAAAAAATTAAAAATGATAAGAATCCAAAAATATTTTTGAAGATGACTGGGAAAAATTTGCTTTAGGGTTTATTTGGGCAAAAATGAATTTTCTAAGGATGTAATTGTATTGAAATTAAATGAATTACAAAACTGGGAACTAAAATTGTTAATTTGGCATGATTTGAAAGGTCTTATTACTTCAATTAAAGGGTTTAACTAAATAAATTTTTTATTCTAACTGATTTTAACTTCAATTAAAAGA